>NC_071519.1:24610509-25235509 GCF_027887155.1 Malaclemys terrapin pileata
TGGGGATCTCAAAGGGCTTTACAAATCCAAGCTGCTGTGAAGGTTTGCAACCCTCAGGAGGTAACTTCTATATAACGCAATAATTAGCTAAGAAATTGCCCTAGCTCACACAGTAAGTCTATGGCAGAGCTGGGCACAGAATCCAGCAGACCTAGTTCCCTTCTCTCCTGCATTTACCGCTCCCGTTGCCCAGCCAGGAATGGAATCTGGGAACCCTGCCTCCCAGCATTCCCCTCTGACTTCTAGACCACAATTCTTCCCATAGGACTGGAAAGAGAATACGCAGCCTCCTCCTGATCTGACCCCCGCTCTCTCCCCTTCTCCATTGTTTCTTCTCTGTTCAGCTGCACCACTTGGGGTTCAGAGGGAACAGCTTATCTGGCTTCCTTATGATGCTGGCATTTGGAAAGGAAATCTGCCGTTTATTCAGGATTCCTTCTGCAGTCCCACAAACAGGAGGATGGGCGGTTGCAGCCATTGAATTCCCTTCACGACCCTAAGCTTGCTGCTTCCCATAACATTTTCAGCACATGCCATGTAATGTACTCTAAAGCCCTCTCTTGGCACATCCCTCGCGAAGGCTAACAGTACTGCTAAGCACTCCTAAAACGCCTTTTCTCCCAGGATCTCCCAGGGTTTGTACAAAAATCCTCCCACGAAGGCAGCTCAGGCTATTGATCCCCATTTTAAAGATGTTCAGACTGAGGTCCGGAGAGATGGCGAGACTTACTCGAGGTCACAAGGTAACTGCTAGCTGGGATTGGGGGTCAGTCTACATTGCATTTGCGGATGTGACTGCAGCACGTGTAGACATTCCAGAGCTAGATTCAATCTAGCCAGCTCTGGTACAGTAGTAGTGAAACCGTGGCACCAGGGGCTTCAGTGCAGGCCAGTACAGCCCATGCTGCAACGTGTGCCACTGCTATTGGTACCTAAGTTAGCTAGACTAAAGCTAGTTCAGTTATGTCTACACAAATTGCAATCAAACCTTGTGATTGCAAGGGAGATGTACCCTAAGACGCACAACTGCTGACTAATAGCTGGGCAGGAGATTCCCTTTATAAACTGGTGCTCTCGGTGGGTTACCTCTATGGCCAATGCCTAGACTGGGAAAGCACAGGAGACTGGAGTGAGTTAAGGAATTGAGCAGGGGCATTGAGACAGCATCGCTGTCAGCACGGAAGAATTGCGAGGGGATGTGGTAGCAGACACGGTGCCAGACACATCTATTCCATTTGAAAAAAAGATGAACCTGCCAGTGCAACAATGGCAAGAGAAAGGAGAAAATGCATGTCAGGCTGAGAAATATACAACAGCCGGGACTGCGAATCTAGCAGCGGAGACATGGCTAGGAGCTGTTAAATGGATGTACAGCAAACCTGTGCTTTTGCTCTGCTCCCTGATACAAGGGAATCTAACAAATTTTAGATGCAGTGCTTTTCTAACCACCTTTTGTAGAAGTTAAACACATTTCAGGCTGAGAGGGGTGCGGAGCGATTCCCATAGCACCCGCTGCTGTCAAGACTCTAAATAGCATGCTTAAAATGGACACCCTGGCTTCACTGGCTGTGGAATCTACTGGCTGCAGAAGCACCAGAGTAATCTTTCTTCTTCTTCTTTTACTGCAGGAAGGAGGAGAAAAGGGAAAGCAAAATGCAGAGCTAATAGGAAACAAGCAGAATCACTGAAATGCCAGAAAGTGGGACCTCACTAAGGGGAGGAGAATCAGGGCAAAAGGAGAAACTTAGAATGGCTACCACTTGGCTTCAAAATGTCACTGCATTGACTGGTAAGCTTCATGGAGCTGGAAACTTTTGCAATGCCAGGAAAACTATTTGGGCAACGGGTAGAGGGATAGCAGGTTTACTGAACTAATAGTTCATGAGTCATTTCCCCCTCTGATTTCTTTCAGAGGGGAGCAGGATAAAAACAATATGATTTTGCAGCTAAAGAGAAGGCTGAGCTGCGTGTTAGAGACAGAGGACTAGAGTTTGGCAGGACATATTTTTCCCATCCCGAGAAAATGGTCAAAACTTTCCCCTCTTTGCACAGGGACGAGACAAAGACCCTTCAAAATATTTTATGACAAACAAGAGACAGAGCCCCTCCTCTCCCCGAATAGCTAACTGCCAGGTGCTTTGGGCAATCCCTTGGAATGTGAAAAACTCAGGTTCAAATCCCTCTTCTCTCTGATTTGCAGCAGAGCTCCGATCCTGGGTCTTCCACATCCCAGCCCACGGCCCCAACCACCAGACTGTTGGCTATTTTGGGACAGGGCTCTCACAATCTCTCTTGCTGGAGATGTTCCATTTTGCATAAATAATTAAATATTCATTGGGCCCAGAGCGAGACTGACTCTAGCGCCCAGTAGTTAGGATACTCACTTGAGATGGGGAGATCTGCTTTATTTGATTTGGAACAGGACCCTGAACCCAAATCTTGCATTCATCAGGGATATGTGGCTTACCCAACTTGGCTATTCTCTCTCTCATTCTGTTTTTGACTAGAAATTCTATTCTGGCCCTGAGAAACCTTCAAATTAAAGTTTTGCTGCAAGCAACCCTTTCCCGCAAAAAGTTTTGGTTTCCACAAACAGATGTTTTCTGGTAAAAAAATACGTTTTGTCAAAAAATTCCCAAATGGTTCTATAGAGGACTCCAAGAATTACGTTTACATTACAATTTGAGTTGAGATATGCTGAAGTGTGGTAAAAAAATGACTCACAAAGCTGTAGTTTGTAGCACATATATGCTAAATTAACACTGGCCTAGCACAGCTAACACTGGTCCCGTCAAATGGAATTATACCAATGTAAAATGGATGGAGTGGAGGAACAGATCATTAAGTCCCAGAACCCCACACTAACAGGGAAGTAAGTATTATGAAAAAGAAGGATGCACTGAACCAGAAATAGGTTAATCATTTGTCCAAGGTCACTGACAGAACCGGCAATAGAAACCAAGAGTCCTGTCTTCCAGTCCACTAAAGCTAACCAGCCATAGTGCACCCTCTCCAGAATTTTAATACCGAGAGGTAACAGAGACTTGAGAGCTGAAAGCCCTACAGTGTAATACTGTGTTTTTAAGTTCCGTAGTTAATCGAGCATCTTTTGAAGATGTCTGTAATGGGTGCGCTTCCCAGCACACCAAGGTTATACATCTATTAGAAGTGGGTTTGTTTTTAACGCAAGATGGGTCTGTTAAGCTGTTAGTGACTCCTCTACAGTAAAGATAACTGAGCTGTTCAGTATATTAAAGTTCACAATTAATTTAGATAACACCAGATGAGTTTTTTTTTTTTTTTAAAGAAAAATCTGGAGATTAATGCTTAGAAATCTACAGGCATTAGGGAGAGTCGTAGTCTCTCTTACATGATGTAAAATCAAGTCTTCTTTTTTTATATGATTCAATTACAGATTGATGGGAAGGCTCCGAAACATGGATTAATGATCTTTTCTTAAAAGAAAGCTATACAGAATAAAAGAGAGAGATACGACAGGAAGAATTACTGCTCCCCGAACCCTGATTAAGGTTTAGTATGTTACATTCAAAACAGTGTAATAGGGAATTTGTGGATTCCCAGCTACATTAAGTGAGGATAAAGGAAACAGCATGATATAGTAAATTATCCTCCTGGAAACACTGCAAAGAGGGGGAAAAGGAAATCTCCGGGTGCACATGACCAATTTAAAGAAAACAGGTCAGATAAGAGAACGAGTTGTGTGCGTGGAAAAGGGAGATTGTTATGGGGCCCTGGAGCATTCGGAACGGTCTGAGTGAGTTTTACAAACCCAGGGCAAGATCTTCAGCTGGTGTCAGTGTGATTGCATTGGTGTCGATATAACTATGCGGATTTACACCACCTGAGCCTTTTGGCCCCTCCCCAGCTCCTTTTCTAGGAGGAGCCAGTGGTTTGGCTTAGAAAGAGTTCCAATTGGATTCTCAAGAACAGCCGCCTCAGAGCCTATTTGCAACTTAAGCTTTCCCTCTGCGGTGATTTAGAACAGCTCCATCAAGCAGAACAGGGGCCCCTATTTTAGCACGGAGAAGAGAAGACACAGCTTCAGAGTGCCAACCACAGTCCCCATGTTCTGACAGGTCAGCAATGGGATTGTTCCGAAGAACCAGGTGACTTCATAAGCCATCCAAAGGCTGAAAACCAGTCACCTAAGCTTTAGGGCGAATACTTATGTATAATGGAGACAATCAAAGATATTAGGGTCATTTCGCAAAGAATCACACAAGCGGTCACATTCGGAGAGCTTGATTTTGAATTTCGGCTCAGGTGTGGGGCACAGGCCATTGGGTAAAACACACTGCTCCTCGAACAGCCCCGGCAGGCACTGTGATTCAGACACACCCCCTCTGATTCACAATGCCGCTCCAGCTTCCTCGTCCTCCAGAGGGACTCTAATTTTCTGCTGGCCTATACAACTCCCGTGCCACCTAGCCCATGCAAGCATGCACCCAGGCTCAGCTCACTGGAGCGCCAATGAGCAAGGGAGCTGAAACAAGGGTCCACCCATTTCTCTGCGCACCTGCCCTGGCAGTCCAAGTACCTCTGTAGGAAGTAAACTGGAGGGAGGGAGAGTGTCTTAAAATATAGTGGATTTTTTTTCAAAACAGAGTTTCTGACTGAACAAATATTTCCAGGGAAGGTGGCTGCCTTGCTCGAAAACTGTCACATTTATATGGGAAAACCAAAAACTCAACACCTGAACTTTTTGCCCAGAAAAGGAGAATGCCAGGTTTTTTCTTCTGTGTTTTTGTTAAAAACAAAGTCAACATTTCCCATAAAACAAAACCAACGTCCAGCCAGCTCTTGTCCCAAGGATGGCCCTGTGGAAGGGCACTATGCTGGCATGTGGGAGACCTGCTCTGACACAGAATGCCTCCGTGAGCTTGGGCAAGTCACTTAGGGTTTGTCTACACCCCAAAGTTGTACCACTGTCATTCTACTGGTATAAAGCCCACAGCCCCCCAGTTGTACACATTGTTACACTGCTTATGCCAGGACAGCTTCATCTCCCAAAACAACAATAAGCTATGGTGATGAATCTGCTAATTAGGAAGCTACCAATGGCCCTCAAGCCCCTCCTCACGGATCTGCGACCATCCAAGGGTGGCCATGCAAGCACATCCCCTTCTCCTGGCTAGTTAGCAGGAGGGGGCAGAAACCTTAGGGAATTTCCTGACACTGGAAGTATCTATGCTCTAGGGGGGCAGCAGCTGCATGGCAAACTGGGAGCAGCAGGGACGCTGAATGCAGGGGAAATGGAAAGAGAACCGTGCACAGAGCTCAGACCGCACGCAACCAGGCCATTACTGGTGGACATGGCAGCTGGATTCAGGGCTGTGCAGAACCAGCAGGGAGCCAGTGCAGAGGGGCCCCAATGAGACAGGCCACTTAGTGAGGCTGGAAACATGCAAGCTCCTATTTGCCTCTTGCAAAGACCGGACTGGAGAAGGCGCCCCAAACATTAAGCCTGAAGCGGCCTGATCCCTCAGGGGCCCAAACAGGAACTGCTACTGTTTACCTTTAATGAAACCCGGCTATTTGCAACCTTCCCCTTTGCCTGCCCTAGTAAAATGTCCCTTCCCTTCACCAAGCATCTGAGTCATTACTGGGACCTACCAGAGCTAAAGTCTGTGGGGCCTAGCATCTAATGAGCCTTCACCACTTGCTCTGAGATGTGGTATACCTGGCGCTCTACTTGTACCAGAGAGATTTGGTGTACCACGCACTGAGCAGCTGGAACAATGACACCAAACCAGTACAAGGTGTCTTTATACCATCATAACTGCATCCACTCTAGGGGCTGTGCTGATATCACTATCTCGGTAAAATTGTCACGCCCCTCACTGAGATAGTTATAGGGGTACAGGAGCTATATGTAGACCAGGCTTTAGTCTCTCTGTGCTTCAGTTCCCCCCAAGAGGATACCGGCACTGCCCTACTTCACAGGGGTGCTGTGAGAATTAATACAATCAAGATTATGAGGGGCTCCTATATTACAGCAGTGGGGGCCATGTTAATACCGTAAATAAATAATCTAGCCCTACAACGAATATTTTTTTGTAATGCACGGTCCAACCAGTGCTACTCAATATGCAATAGCAGCAGCAAAGCATTGTTTGAGAGGGAATTGTTTACCTCTTTGTTCAGGAAGAAAGAGGTATCTAGGTCATTTATTACAGGGGAGAGGAGTATATGAGAATGCAGACACACATAGCTCAGGTGCCTCACAGGGAAGCTGGCTATGAAAATGAAGGGAATAAATAAGAGAAGAATAGCTTCCAAGGAGGTGAGATTTTTATGCAGTGCACCTCTTGGAGGATTACAGTGAGGGGAGGATATAGGGAGGGGGAATTGGAATAAAAGCCAATGTTCTAGGAGCTCCAGTATGTAGACACCGGAATCTAATTCACACATCTTAGTTGACTGTCCTTTCAGTTCAGAAGTGTGGAAAATGACATCCAGAGCAGAGAGAACTCAGGGGTTTATTTTTAAAACCTGCCTCAGAGGGTACATGGACTCTGTCCTCAGCTTGGAAATGGGAACTAGCAAAGAAAATAAGGAGCATATGGCAGATTTTCACACTCAACGTTTCCTGTCCGGCCTGCTATACTTAGTAATTAAAGCAAAAGTGGATTCCATTGGGGGGAAAAGAACTTCATCCTATTTCTTTTCTGTAAAAAACAATTGTTTCTGATCAGAAGAAGCCTTTACTTCATGCTGTACAGAACAGAGAAAGAGAAAGTAAATAAGGATGTGTTATATACTCCTCATAACACAAGAACTAGGGGTCACCAAATGAAATTAATAGGCAGCAGGTTTAAAAACAAAATAAAGTATTTCTTCACATAACTCACAGTCAACTTGTGGACCTCTTTGCCAGAGGATGTTGTGAAGGCCAGGACCGTAACAGGGTTTAAAAAAGAACTAGATAAATTCATGGAGGATAGGTTCATCAATGGCTATTAGCCGGGATGGGTAAGGATGGTGTCCCTAGCCTCTGTTTGGCAGAAGCTGGGAATGGACAACAGGGGATGGATCACTTGATGATTACCTGTTCTGTTCATTCCCTCTGAAACACCTGGCATTGGCTATTGTCAGAAGACAGGATACTGGGTTAGATGGACCTTCGGTCTGACCCAGTATGGCTGTTCTTATGTTCTCATGAGTTACAAGGCAATGAGGTATTTAAGCTTGTAATTAAATTAAAATAGACAGGGAAGGATTCGTTCAGTTAGCATTTTGAATGGGTGTGGTTTCCCTTAGCTATTTAATACAACACAGAATTCACAGGGATGGAGATACTGGAACAGGGGCACTACTTGATGCTGATGAACATGGGGTTAATTCTAGTGCCTTTCAAAAGTGCCGAGGGGAAGAGCTGTGCAGCCAATGTCGGGGTTCAACTTCCTATTCCTTTTCCGCCTGGGTTTATTATTATTTTCCTTTCTTGTTACACCCTTTGTCCCTTGAAGAAAAGACCTTGCTGACTGCCTCTGGGTTTTTTTACTTCTGGGTCACTCTTACACAGACACCAAAATACCGTGACTTTGGTTCCAATCAGCACCCAGATGCTTACCTATTGGGAATGACCGGGCTGTAAATCTCATGAGAACAGTTTGTCCAGCGGGATTTCCAGTCCTTGCTGTCCTGACTGGAAATACCCTGGGGACAGGTGCTCTCAGTTCCATTCCTAGTTCTGGATGATGACAACAATGAGAACCCAGAAGAATGATTCAGGCTTGGTTCTAGAAATTGGTATGTGTGTTTTTGGGGGGTTGCATGCAGAGGGAGGGGTGGAAGATGAGGGGAGCCAGGTTTCTATTTTCCAGACCCATTCCTAATCATTTTAATGCAGTGGGTTCCTTTGGGTAATTTAAAGATAAATACTACTTCACTTTTACGCTGTTTATGGCATCTGTGCGTCTCAAAGTGATTTACGTGGTTGGGGAAGGATCCTGATTTTACAGAGCGGGAAATGGAAGCACTGAGAAACAGCAGCAATTTTGCCATGCTCATGCAGCAAATCTAAGAACAGAACCCAGATCTCCAGACGCTTAGTCCAATGACCTGCCCACTAGACCGCCCCACCTCCTTGTAGCAACACAGTAGTTTATTTTTATGCTGTAGTATATTTTATTAATGTTACCTAGCACTGGATGAGGATGGGGGATTATTTCACCCTGGGAAAATGCAGCTCGTCTAGGTGAAGGATGGGGTTCCACTCGTATAGGGGACCCCACAACTGAACCAACATGAAGACCATACGATGCACTCATCCCAAGAAAGGG
The DNA here is from genome assembly GCF_027887155.1 of Malaclemys terrapin pileata. Lineage (NCBI taxonomy): Eukaryota > Metazoa > Chordata > Testudines > Emydidae > Malaclemys > Malaclemys terrapin. Next base: position 24,618,816 of record NC_071519.1, read on the forward strand.
TGGCCCACTCCAGGGCTCTGGACCATTGCCCCAGAAATGTCAAGATAGAAGAAATATTTGGGAATTCGCTTTAGCACTTACCCGTTCTCCCTCCAATGCCTAAATATGCATATTTTTTCCCTACCCCTGGTTCCATTAGTTGATTTGTGTGGATCTTCCCAGCAGAGGAAGTTGCTAGAAAAGTCCATACACAGAAGGGCCAGAGAGAATTTTAGAAGCCAAAGTTTCTGTGAAATGCTAACAGCCAGTGGGAGACAGGAAACTTTACTGATTTGCCTCCTCGTTTGAAAATTAAGGGTCTTTGGTTAAATCAAAGTTTCTCTCTTCCTCTAATAAGATGACAGCCTAGACCACTCGACTGACTGCAGAGACTGACTCCTCGCTGGCTTTATATTACTCAAGTGCTTAGAATTTAATCTCAAATGGCTGTTATCGGATTCTGCTAGAACTGGCTGTCTGATGGGCACAAGTAATAGAAACCAGCCCCAGTGGGCCAGTGCTGTCTCCCAGCTCCTGGAGTTTCAAAAGCAGCCGCCATGCGTGGTTATGCTGTATCTTTTACTCTAGCAGGATAATAAATAAATAAAATCACAGAGTCTACCTGCTTCTTTGCATGAACAAAGGCAGCTCAGAGAGAGCTGGTTTGTGACTGAGCAGAGAGGGCAGCATGTGTGTATGTGATGGAACATGATCATGCATGGAAAGGAAGGGGCTTCCACGTGTCTGAACGTGGCTGTACAGGAATAGGGAGCAGCCAGTTTTGAGCCTGCGGTACACAGGGGGTAGCTGTGAGTACTAGGGAAGTTTACAGTCCAAATCAACTATCCCCAATGTCCTCGTACACCACACATGCACACATAATGCCAGTGCGCACTCCAATCCCCAGCTTCCCCGTGCCTGGACATCCTACACACGTGGACTGAATGCTGCTCACATTTCCCAGCAGTTGTCTGGACACAGATTTCCTCTCAACTAGAAAGAAGGTAGCACTGATCAGTTTGTTCTTAACATTTCAAATGCAGTACAAAAACCAGCTAGCAACAGCACAGGTGGTATTCATTCCTCTTAATTTAGGGAAGCGGGGGGCGGGGGCAGGGAGAGGATTTAGATGTTGTTTATTCCCTCCAGCTTTGGAAAGCATCTGTTTTAAAGGTATTACTATGTTTAGAGTGCTCTCTTACCTCTCTACACACCCCCTTTTACACACACAGGTACTGACTGCAAGCACGAGAAAGCAACTGCATGAAAAATGATCCCTCGGGATGTGTGTAAACTCACGGCAACACGGTGCAATTTTCCAAAGTACACACACAGCTCGGATGGGTAAATGTTTTCCAGCCTCTATCTGAGGGTGCATGTCATTTACACAACACTGTCAATCATTGTTCTCTCAGCTGGGGCAGCAGTGTAAACGCATGCTTAATGTCAGATTTACACACATGTCTATTTGTCGGTAAATGGGTACGTTACATACTTTGTGTCAATTGATTTTTACCGTCAGGGTTTGCACACATTTGCACAGGGGCTGTGCTACCAAGTGGAGGAGATATGTTTTGATTCAGATCATTAGTTTACATTCACATCCTGCATTCAGGGATAAAATCTGTCCACTTTCGCTGGCACTAAGGATCTCCTGGTCACCCATCTTCTCAGAGCTGCCCTCTGATCCCTGTGCATGGGTCAGCAGTTCAGACTTTCCTGCCTTACCCCCAGCGTGGAGGGGGCACATTAGCACGGACAGGGCTCCAGCTAAAGCTGCGCGGAAATTTTCAGTGGAAATTCCCTCTCCCCCCCACCCCCAATTTTTTTTTGATTTGGTGACACCGAAACCTTGCACGTGGGTTTTAGCAAATTGTCAGAACTGGGGGGAAAATCCTCTAAAGTCTATAGTTTTGTTTTGAAATTTATGAAACTAAATGCTTCAAAAATTGTTGGGTCAAAATGATTTTTTGTTTCAAAATTTCCTTTGATTTAATTTTTAAAATGCAAATACATTTAAAAATCCAAAACCCAAATCTAAAAAAAACAAATGTTTCCTTTTGGGCCAGATAAAACGTATCATTCGACCTGAAACGTTTTTTTTTTTTTTACTTTTTAAGGTGCTGAAAATTCAGCGAACGAATCCCCCCGGTATTTTTCAGAACTGCCAATGAATGAAAAATCCATTAGCCGCACAGCCCTTGCAACAGCAGCAGTTGCCAAGTAGCTCCACAGCCGGTGAGGGGAATGAAGGAGGAAAATTCTCTTCCCACGATCCGTCTTCCCAGCACCCTGCCATCCTGTTCAGTTTGGGTCCTGGCAAATGGGTTTGTTCAAAATTTCACATTTCCTTTATGGAGAAATTGCGTAAAGACGGTTGGACAAGTTGAGCTGTTTGGTCCAAGGGCCTTTCAAGACATTCGATTGTCATCCCTACACACAAAGCCATAGATTTACGGACAAACTGCTTCCCCATCCCTACTCATTTGCCTCAAATGCCCCTGCCAGGCCAATTTTTTGGAGTAGGGTGGCACTACAGACATATCTGTGGGCTGTGGTGTCAACATCTATTGCCTCTGCCACTGGCCTGCTGGGTAAACTTGCACAAGTCACTTCAGTTCCGCGGGCCCAACTTTCCCTGTCTGTAAGAAGAGGATAATGATACCAACTTCCCTTGTGCTGTGATTTGAGAGCTACTGATGACAAGTACTACGTAAGAGCTAAGTGTTGTTATTCCCCATGGAGAGGATAAAGAACCTACTGCTGCTGCCAGCTAAGGGAGATTTCCTTTAGCTGAAGTAGCAGAGGCCTGTGCGGTAAAAGAGGTTGGCCTAGGGAAGGGGGAAATAAGTACTGTGTCTAAAATTGGTGTGTGAATGCGTTTGTGGAGGGAGGGAGGGCAGAGAGCTTGCCAGTTAAACAGCAGAGTGGTATACAGTGGTAACTTGCCAGGACAATAACAGATAACAAATCCTGACTCCCAAGGTACTTGAGTTGTTATAGAGATAGCTTATGTTGCCATGGAGTGTGGCAATGGAACATGAACAACATTTCAGCTTGCTGCAGGTCAGGCAACATTGCCTGAATTAGCACTGACTTCTTTGCTAACCACAATGCTCAGCAACCCTCCCCTGTAAACATTTATTTTTTTGTATTCTGGTAGCACCAAGGAACACCAGTCGTGGACCGAGACCCCATTGTGCTATGCGCTGTGCAAACACAGAACAAAAAGGTGGTCCCTGCCTTCAAGAGCTTACAATCCAAGTAAGCACTTGCAGGCCATCCGTGCTAATGTTGCTTCTGCAGCTAGATGAAGTTTTGTCTACATGAAGGTACCTGTTTCATCCCAAGGAAAAATGCCACAAAACCAGGTGTCTATTGGACTCCAGTTGGTTGGGCTTTTCATGTCCCGGCTCTGGCTACTGACTATTTTAAAGCCACAGAAGCAGCCGCCCTCCAGGAAACAATTACAAGATGCTCTGTCACGTTTTGCAACTGTTACTTCTAATGCTTCTTACTGGTTTGGCTGCTGCCTTCTCTTCATTAACATGCAGAACAGCATCTCCAATGGCTGGAGTTAAGGGAGATGATCCTTTCAGCGGCGCCTTTTCACTTCCTCGCTGAGCAGAGACTTCTCCATGTAATTAACTTCTTCATCTCATGTATTTGCCATGCTCCGCAAGGGATGAGTCAGCTGCTGTGACCTCTCTGAGCAGAGGCCTGGATTTCACAGGAGCCAATGTTCCATAATACCCACGCCAGTCCGTAAAAGCCAAACGCAGATGTGGAAGGATGCAGAGCCACTCCAAACAGACGTGGACAGTTTGTCATAAATGGGTGTCCAATCCAATGTGAATTTGCCACATCCTGGGCTGAATACTTCCGATAAACAGCAGCGTAGCCAAGGAGTTATGGGGGAAAGCTACAGTACATGTCTTTTGTGTGTTGCATACAAGGTCACTCTCTCTCTCTGCTGGTGCTCTGTTACCTAGCTCTGACTTCCTTGTATATAAGCGTCTTCGGACAGATGCCCTTGACCAAATCCCCATCTGAATTTTCCTCCCTACTACATTTTACAACGTCTTTCTTTCTCCTCCCTCTGGTCATTTTAAAACACAGACTGAACTTCTTGCCATAAATTACACAACTATTGGAGATAAATATCCTCTCTGCTCACCAGCAAAAGAGCTACTCCTTGACAGAACACTTTAGACTGGAAATGTAAAATGAATAAAATCTTTCAATGAACAAAGTTCTGATAGAAAAGTCCTATGGCTTTTAATAGAAAATTATCAACTTCCTATATGTCCTTTGAACCATCTTACTGAATTTAGCAGAGATTTGTATTTTGCTATAGAATACCTCGAGAAATGAGGACATTCTTTATTAAATTCTGTAGTATTTTTGAATAATTTCCACAGACCCCTAAAATACTGCTTCAGAGCCCTAATAAAATTAATCCCTGTTGAGGTTCTCAAGGACTTTTCCATAAGGGACAAATGAGAGCTGACATCTGTTAGCAGCAAAATGCGCAATACTCAGAAAAGAAAGATCTTACACATCACTAATGTACTCAGAATGGTTGACAGATGTCTTGAACATGTAGCTTAATGGGAAAAATACATTAAAATTGGTGTCATACGGCTGCATTAGTGCAGTTGAGCTGCAACTCGTCTTTCATACACAATGTCGTTAATACAGCCAAGGTTTTATAGACAGCATTTGTAACCCTCATAATCCTGTGCTGGGCCTCTCTCGTATCAGAAAGGAAAAACTAAGAGCGAGGAAAGAAAGAAAGAGCTAGAGATGTGTCTGTTTGCATTCCTTTTTCCTGATGTTGGGAATGATGATTGTTGTATTAATTTTAGGTGTCTTGCTTGTTTCACTGCAATTTGGGGAATGGAGCAGAGGCTGCACTTTTCTTTGAAACACACTGCTGGAGAAAAAGCACCAGACCAATTTCCCTGGAGATCTCAGTGCTCATCCACAGAACAGCTACAGGACAGGCAGGGACAGTGTAAGATTCCCCAGCTCATGTTGACTCCCCAATGTGCTTTAAGCTGGTCTGAAGAGACCACAGGAGAGGCATTCGGGCTCTGTGGTCCATTTGGTACTTGGCTCCAGTGCCAAGAAGGTACCCAATTAGTGTCAAATGTTGACAATATTTTGTTGCAACACAGACACCTGTGCTTTAGGAAGTGGCACTTCCATAACCCAACTCAGAAAGGCAACCAGTTGCCTTAGGCAATGGCTTTTAAAAGCAGGATCTATTGTATTATAGCAATAGAAGGAACAAGAAATCCCACATTTTCCCTTCCATGCATTTTCCTTCCAAAAAGAACACTTTGGAGCTGAGCATAATGTGGCATTAACATTTTATCACCTGCCAAACGTGTGCATATATCTATCTCTATATATAGAGGTAAATATATAAAGGACAAATCTTTTGCCAGTTAATGCACTGAGGACACCTGAAGTGAGCACACAGCATGCAGAGGGAAGCTGGAAATTGCTATAGTGATGCATTGCAGAGTTCTACATAAACAGAGGTCCATAACGGCAAAAGGTACGATGGAGGAAGAGGTCAGACAGGCCAGCTGCACAAAGTGGAATGAAGAGGTCAACCTAGAGAAGTTTTCTTACAGGTCAAGACCCCTGCAGCATTCCTGGGTGACGGCATCACTCGAGTATTATTTTTGATTGTCTTGTGTTCTCAGTAACCCAAAATTAGCATCACTAAAGCCACCAGATAATTAAAGAGACATTCAAAATACAAGATACAGTTTGGGGCCTAATAAAGATGCACCATGTTCCTTTTAAGGCAGATTACAGAATATACTACTGTACATGAGGAGAAAGCCTCATCGACTCCTCAGTCCTAAGTATCTTATGGTTAAAAAGTCAGAGAAATGAGGCTGGTTTGTAGCTCTAATACGTGTAAGGAAGCAACACGGCCCAGTCTTCGAGCAAAGCAGACAGCTGTGGGTTTACACACACACACACACACACAGAGCTCACAGGGAGAGGCAGAAAGGTGTTTAGAGAGCATGAGGAGGAACAATTCACCCAGACACTAGGCCTGGGTTCTTAAAACTGATTTAAATAGACTCGCTGAATGAACATTTCAATATGTATATATATATATATATACAGGATGGAGTGAAAGACGTGGCAGTTGCCTGTAATATTTCCATGACTATTATGTGACCCTCTGTGACAAACCAGGTCCAAACACCCGGAGGGGAGTAAAGGGGGTCTGAACCCCAAAGAATAAGCAACTGAATCAATTGGTTGTGTATTTATTGTGTCTAAAGATATGTCAAGTAAGGTCTTTTTATGAAAGCGTGTAATGTTCTGAACTTGAGGGTCATTAGGAGGTATGTGTACACGTAATGGTTACAAATGTATGCATGTGTACATGTGTTGAAAACTGTAGTAGTAACTGTGGTGCAACTACAGCACCATCTCACAACAGTGTGGTGATCAACAACCAGGCAGTGAGGAGCATTTCCCAGGGTGGTTCTTTACACAAAACCAGCTTCAGGTACCCAACGATTATCCAGCCAGGAAGGGACAATGACCGACCATTAAAGTTAATGGGAAAAGGCTGAAACAACTTGAAACTGAAAAAAAAAAAAAAAAAAAAACCCTAATCTTGGAAAACTAAAAAAGGAGGAAATTCTCCCCACTCGGAATAACTATGTCACCATGATGAGAAAATAATATATTAAAAAACAGGCTTGAGTCGGGGGGTGTTTTTATCCAGAAACCGAGGGCTGGCATTTAAGCGAGTGCTGTCCGTGAAACACTGGATCTCCTCCTGGGACGGAGGACACACTGGGGAACTGTTCAGAGGCCATAGGTAACTTGTGTCAGAAAAGGGAATGTAGTTAATACAGAAATGTAAAGATTGAGCTAGCATCTTTGTGTTTATTTTCTGGGTAAGTTACCTGCGTTTGCTTTCCCTCCCCATTCCGTCTTTGAATCCATGATGTTTCTATTAAATAAACTGTATGTTTCATTTTACCCCAAGGAGATCTCTGTTTTGCAAATGGTTTGGCGCGCATGTGCCAAAGTGAACTGATAACTTGGGAGAGGGTTTCACTCTTTCGGGGGTGACAGACCAGAGGGGAAAAGTCTGAGTGTCTGGCAGTTAAGAACTCGGGGTAGATGGATTTGGGGAGACTAGGTGCTGTTGATGTCACTCTGCAAGGCTGGTGAGACCTTGTGCTTGCAGGCGGGCTACTGATGTCAGGGCTCTGAACCATAGCAGCACAGTGTTAAGGCATCCCAAATTAAAGGGCAGTGGTGACAGAACCTTATTAGTCTGGGTGATCTCCAAAATGTCGTGCTCTCTGATGGTTAGTGTGTTGCTTGCTAAAGGATAATCAGTCTTAGGAGGTTTGTTTTACCTCCACCATGCTCCTCTGATAAACAGGCTGGCTGGTAGCTGGGGGTGGAGGTGTGGGGGGCAGGGATTCAAGTGGGGAAAATGAAACAAAGACCTTGGGAGGAGGCTACAAACCTCAGCTCCGAAGCTGAGAGAGAGACAGAAAAAGGTCATGAGTGCTGGGAAGCAGAATGGCCCACTATTCACAGGGTCGGGGGGATCTGGGATAAGTTAGGCCCCACCAAAGCTTCAGGTAAGACAAATGCCTGAAGGTGGTGTTTTGTTTTAGCCCCTTCCTCTCCCGGCTCCATCCTTATGGATGTAAAGACATAACATGTAGTGATGAAGACGCTGTTCTGAGTCACTGGATCACCTGCTGGCCACAGCTCCTGCAGGAAATCTGGACAGGTGGCTGAACAGAGCCAAGTTTGCTGAGTGATCATGGCTGGCACACAAGGGTGCTGTTGACTGCAGAGCTGGTCTGCTGGCAGGATTCCAGAGAGATGAGGGCCTAGGGACGGTCACTTGAAAGGGCGCTCCCGGAGAGGGAGAGGACCAAGGTGCAGCTAGTCCTGAACTGTAACAGGTGGGATCTTTACAAGTGTTCAGCATGGGCCTAACTCTGCCCAGATTGAACCCACTGGTAAAAATCCCACTGACTTCAACAGGTCAGAGACAGGACAATGCTAAGCCCTTATCCAAATCCCACCCCACGTGGTAGACATTCAAACAATGGGTCGCAAAATCTGCACAAAAAGAGGCCTGCAGCTGTGCCCAGATAGCAGGGCAGCTGTACAAGCTAGACAGCAAGGGATGCAGATAGGCCAGACAAAGAGTTTGCATGGGGTTGCGTTGCAGTGAATGATGGACCATTCAGAGGAACCTACTGCCATGCTGGATCAGAGCCACGGTCCATCCGCTCTGGTCTCCATCAGTGCCCAGTGCCAGATGCTTCACAGGAAGGTGTAAGAACCGTCCGCAGGCAGACGTGGGGCAATCCGCCCCCTGAATGCTTTCTACTTAGCAAAGGAAAGAAATGCTCGACCCTGAAAGGTGGAGAATATCTAAGTGGACGTAAACACTGAAGGTTAATAAAAATGCATGTGGTTTTTTTTTAAAAGACATGTTCATTCCCTCCCCCAGCAGAAAGCCAGGCTTAGCCTACTAACCTCCTTCTGGCTGTCTGTGGAGCTGCACTGAGTGTCTCTACGAAGAGCGGTGTGCCGGGTGGACAGTAGCTAACACTGAATTTTGCTCACCCTGAATGGTTGACATCTTCCCTTGCTACCCAGCCCGCCCGCCGTGTACACCTAATCCCCTGAAGCGGATGCACCATTACACACAACAGAATCGCTTACACAGCAGGGTGCAGTTGGATGGAGAGATCTAGCAGTGTGTTAATAACAGGCCGGAGGAAAGAACAACAAAAAACCCATACCTGATAGTTGTCAGAAGGAAAATTGCCTTCAGAAACGCAAACATTTCATATTCTTGCGCACCATGGTGCAGCCATCCAGTTACCACAGTGACAGATGTGTTCGAAATTGTCTAGAGATATGCACAGGCAGGCAGATAGATGCATAGCTAACAGACAGATGGACTGGGGCAGTGTGGCCTAAAGGATAGAGTACAGGACTGGGACTCAGGACACCAGCGTTCAATTCCCGGTTCTTCCACTGGTTTGATGGGTGGTCTTGGGCCAATCACTTCCCCTCCCTCCACCTCTGTTTACTCATCCGCAAAATGGGGATAATGATGCTGTCTTCCTTTGGAAAGAACTTTGAGATCTATGGATGAAGAGTGGTATATAAGAACTAGGAATTATATTATAGATGTACAGCTGATTGCTAAATACATGCCGACATAGCTAGACAATTGGATGCATAACTAAATAGATGGATAGCTATAGATGTGATGGCTACTTACAGGTTCAGTTCTGGGTGCAGCTGGTGTTGAGAAGCCCATAGTACATAAGGTCAAGAACAATTTTAAGGGATGTGCTTTCTCTCTCCTGCCCCCTCTGACTGTCTATTGCAATGGCAGTGTCCTCATGTAAACAGACACATCTGCCAGCCCAGCTGAACTCTTTCTGTCCTCGTGTTCTTACATTGCACAAAACCTGGTCAACACCAATCACACATCAGAGAGAGCTCAGGGGAGGGGTGGGGGAAACAAACCAAGTGCTCCTGGCCTTTCAAATGGCAAACTCATTACGACCCCAAGCCCTGACAGCTTTCGTGATGGCATGTCAAGTCAGTTGCTGGTATTAATGTTTCAGTATCACCTCACACAAGCTGACACATCAGCAGCAAAGAAACAGGGTGGCACAGGAAAATAGGAACAGAAAGGGCTCTCAGACATATAGCGCAGATGTGCTGCCGGTATTTTAACAGAGGATGCCCACAAAAACATCTGCCTTCCACCTTTTCCCTGCGAGAAACCCCAGGTGTCAGAAGTGCGTGGGAAGCAGAAGGGATGGGGAAGAGGTAGGGTGACCATATTTCCTAAAGGGAAAATGGGACACCGTGTTGGGCTAGCCCGAGCCCCCCTCTCCACACACGGCTGGTATCACTGATCGTCTGAGCCCTGCCTGACCCTGCGTGAGGCTGAGGATGGCATCGCTGTTCACCTGAGCCCTGCCTCCCACCCTGCACAGGGCTGGCATCACCGCTCACCCCCCGCATGTTCCGCTGCACCCCACTTTTTTGACAAGTGGGCATTTGTCCCGTTTGCCCATGTCCCAACTTATCAAGTTGGCAAGAGCAAATGGGACAAATGCCCATTTTTGCCAAAAAAAGTCAGGACGGCCGGGACAGGGCTTTAAAAGGGGATGGTCTCAGTCAAAACAGGACGTATGGTCACCCTAGGAAGAGGCAAAGGGAAATCTGCATTTCTCTTACCCGGTTAGACAAAAAGTACTGTACTTTTGAACAGGGAGGGAACTGACAGCACTGGGCAAGCAAACTCCAACTGAGCTATACTTTGCTGCCAAGATCCCCGAACAGTATGTGGAATATGGCCCTGATCCTGCAATTGGTTCTGCAAAGACAGACTCAGGTCATTACAGGGGTCATTACAGGGTCAGGGCCCACATCCATGACTAGCACGGCTCTAAGTTGATTCAGTTAGGGATAAAGACCTCGTAGGAAGGAGCTGTGGAGTTTCTAACCCAATCCATTTATTTTTAAACTCAGTGACAGGCCCTGCTGTTGTATGGGTCTGATTCGTAACATGTAAAAAAACTAAAACAAAAATGGCTGAACTTCATAATCAGACAGCAACAGACCGCAAATCCCAGCGATGACTGAGCCTGGGGATATTTTGAACAAAAAGAGCTCTCAGCCATGCTTCTAGCTGTTTCCATTGCTTCACACCAGGGCTAGTCAATTATTTTTTGGCAAGGTCCAAATTTCTTGGGCAAGGTCTAGTCAAGGTCCAGATTCCAGAGAAAATAATAATAATAATAAAAATAACAATAATGATCATAAGAAGTAAATAAAAAGATTTCAGCGTCCGTTCAAAAGCATCTGGGAGTCCGGATTTGATCCCCGGTCACGCAGTTGACTACCCCTGCTTCACACTGACTCACCAGATGTCCTAGGCTTCCGAGTGGGCCACAGACAGTCTACCTGCCATTTGCTCCAATATTGTCCATTCCAAAGGCAGAATTTTGGAATGGATAAAACCAAGCCTGAGCAAGGATGGTTTAGCTGCATTCTGGACAAGCTCCTTAGTCTAATCCAAGAGATCGCAGGAAGGCCAAAGCTGCAGCAGCTAATATCATTTACAACCAGAGATAACCACTGGTGTCCATGGACCCAGCTGGGGCTGGGCCGTTATTTATTTATTTATTTGTGTGTGTATTTATTAATTAATTCTTTGTGGAAAATCTTAAGGCCAAACTGCCTCGGGCAGGTTTTAAAAGCAACCACCGTAAGCTCTAGCAATTCAGGCCGCGTTAACGGCTGGGTGTAAGGTGAGGCTGCATTAATGAAACACTGAGCTCCATCATTTCATTCTCTGCTGCTCTTCTAAAATGATAGTTTAACGGGAAAGTTCAGCTCAAGCTCAGGAAAGAGAGAGACTTTCTATTGGTTTGGGGTTGTTTTTTATTAACCCCCCCCCCCCTCCATGTTTGTACGAAGAGTCGCTGAATCTGTGATTTGCAGTCTATCCGAGCACAGCTGTAGATCACTTGGGAGAATGAACCTACAGTTTTATAAACTATTTATTAGCCCTGTCCTGTACAGCTACATCAATATGGCCATCGGTGAAGCACGGCAGAAGCTATAAAAATACCATCTATCCAAAACAAGCTTCATAAAATCAAACAGAGGCTGGTATTGCCAGGGATGGGATTGTGGCTTGACACATAAAGGGACTCTCAATCTTTAAGATAGACCGTTAAAATCCTCAAGCCCTTTTGGTTCAGAGAAGTCTAAAACAAAAGGGAAGAAACAATGACACCTTTTCTTCTGGCGTAACAGCAGCTGGGGGGAGTTAGCCATGGTATTATTTGTTTCTACCAAGGCTAGATAACTCCCACACAAGCAGTGTGACTCCCACTACTAAGTTTCCTTCCCTGCAATGCCTCCAATACATAATCCCTTTGCGAAGAAACCATTTCCCCTTTCTAACATTTCAACGATACATTTTGATACATTTAGGGAGGGAGCCAGGGGGTGGGGGGAGGATCGGGGGAAACCTTGGAATTAGAGTGATATCCTGTCCTCAATTCCTCTCCAATTCCCCAAGGCAGCGAGGTAAAGCAGAAGGCAGGTCAATACATTGTCGGTTATGATGATTAACATTTCCAGCCAGTGCCTCCTCGAACCGGCTCTAAAATGTGTCTTAATAAACTGCATCACAAATAGCCTTGTATTTCTACCTCGCTGCATCTGCTAGGGTGAGATAATGTGCAGACTTGAGAAAAAGTGACATCCTGTGAATGAGCTGAAGAGAGTTATATAACAAAGCTAAATCTTGCTCAGCAGCCACCTGGCAAACTGTTCCTTCTCAATCCCATCCCGGTAACTGACATCCAACTGAAAATAACCCATCAGAAATATTCCAGCCATGGGAGGGTCACATCTTCAGCAGCCAAATTACACCATCCAAAAGCAGGGCTTCTGTTAATACTTATTTATGAAGCAATCTAAGGGGCCACTAATGGATAGTTTCCTCCACCATCCTGCAGAGCCTGGGCGGTGCAGTTCTGGGGAATGGAAGCCAAGGGACCATGTTGTATTCTCACAAGGTCACTGCACTGATAGTTCTTGATACAATGTGCTGCTAGGAATTATCTTCTTACAGAGAAGATCATCCCTGCATCCAGGATGGCTGCGTAGGCCACCAAGAGCCACAAGGGCAGAACTCAACATTCTTCACCATTCACAACGGCAGTTGTCATGGAGACACTGATGGCAGAGGAGGCCACCACTGATCCCAGTGACTTGGACTCCAGCCCTTCCTGAATGGTGACACCGGGACCCCTTCTTAGCAGAGATTCTCTATCCCCCCCCCTTTGTCCAGGAGGAATCTGCCACCCATCCTAAAACACACAATAGTCAGACCAGTACTAAAACCATCACTCAGTGCAAGGGACCTTGCAAACTACCGCCTTCCCCTCACCCAAGCCCCGGATATCATCTCTCATTATTAAGCAAGGTGATCAAAAAACAGAGTCTCTGTAGCACACAGCAGCTGCTGGGATCCCAGGTCCCCATTCGTCAGGCTTCAGACTAGGCATAGTACATGGACAGTCCTTTTATTCTGGTGGATGAGCTCCTGTTGGTAGACAAAGGAAGGGCATTCATACTTATTCCACTGGTCATCTCTGCAGCATGATGACCAAATACACCTGCCTTTCCTCTGCGGGTGTGAATTGAAATGCTTTCTATAGGGAGTAGAGGAGCCGGCCAAGGTCATATCAACTTAAAAACACTCTGATCTATCTATAGTATGTATAGGGCTTCTTTTACCATAGTATCGGATTCCTTCACAATCTTTTAATATCGTTATCCTCACTCTTACGAGATAGGGACATACCATCAGCCAAAGGCACATAGAGACTACGGGACTTGCCCAAAGTCACACAGGAAGTCTGTGGCAGAGCAGGAAATTGAACCTGGCTCTACCAAGGGGCAGACTAGTGACCTAACCACTGGACCATCCTTCCTGTCAGAATGAGGCCTTCAGGGGCATTAAGGGCAACTTTTCCATCAACATCTAGGTGAGGCCACTGGGTGAGAAGACATACGATGAAGTGTCAGCAGGAAATGCTGGTCAAAATGATTTTTTTTAAATCTTTATGTTTTCTGACCCAATTTTAAGAGGTTTGGGGGTGAAAAAAATTTAGTTATTTAATGGAAAAATTTAGGGTAAATTTCCATTTACTGAAAACCAGGTTTTTGGTAACTGAAAAGTATTGATAACTTTCAATAGTGACTTTGAAAAAATGATTAAAAATAATATGATGAAACAAAAGCAAAGTTTTCCACAAGTTTTTTTTTTTTTTTTTTTTTAAAGAGTCAGGGTTTTTTGGGGTTATTTTTTGTGGATTGAAAGATTTCAAGCCGCTCTTCAGCAGCACCTTCACAGTGTCTAGCTGTGCACCTCCTCTACAAACACCGTCTCCTGATGCTAGGGTGACAGTCAAACCCAGACGAAAAGCAGCTTGGTAAAGCTGAACCCAGGTAGGATGGAAGTGATGCTGGTTTGAAGAGTTTCAAAACATGACTCCTCTGTAAGATCCCCTATGGTCAAGATTACCTGCCCTCGGGTTGCTGAGTGGCTTCCTGGCTTGAGTTTATTTATTTAACTCCTCCATTCTATGGCTGCCCATATGACAATGGCACCAAAAAGGTCCAAAATCCATCTGCAAATGACCATAAGATTGTAAGCCATCCTAACAGACACAGAGCTAGCTGTGGGGATTCATACATTCACGGCAACTCATTCTTATGCCTAGTATTGAAGCCAGGCAAGCTGAAAAAGGCACAGAACACAGCAGCCCTTCTGCTTACCAACAAAGGCGGCTGCGAACATATCTCCTTGCTTCTGAGCCCTCCGCCCTGCCTCACCCCGCCCGCAGAGTCCAGTTCATATCTCCACCCTGATGCTCAAAGCCCTGCATGACCTTGCCCCTAGCTCCCTGAGACATCGCCTCTCCTTCCACTGCCACTGTTAACCAATCAGGGGAGGTTCATGGGTGCTGGCGACAGAACTTTCATGGGAGCGAGACCCAGACCACGGCACTCACTCCTGACCCCGGGGCTTGTCATGTTCAGAAATATATTAAAAACTCAATTCAGTTGTCTTCCAATAAGTCCTTTGCACACCCCACATTCACCCACAGAAACATAAATTAAAAATAATCATAATTAAGCTTTTTCTCTGCTATAGGTTAGCAAGGAAGGAAACAAAGACAGAAATTGCTATTGTTACTTCTGTTTCAACACACTGTACTTGGGAGATGCTCCAATGCCATAGTGATGGGAGCCATATAACTACAGAGAGACAATAGTTGAAATGCAAGTAAATACATCCAAGGACAGCTTCAGTAAAGCCAAACAATTGCAGGACAGATTCTGATCTGAGTGGTGATGAAGTCAGTGGAGCTACCCTGGATTTATGCTGCTGTAGCTGAGAGCAGATCTAGCCTTGCATGTTTACTGAAAAACGAAGTAGATAATGACAGGGATCTATCTGTAAAGAGAGGAAGACTGGAAAGCTCCAACTCATACCAATGTCTTTCATCTCCCAGAAGTTGGCATTACTGCTCCGCATTGGTCATTTGCCTCTGAATTCCCATTTGGAGTCCAGTCGGAGCACTTAAAGGAGGCGAGCTGGGAATATCTCTGCTTGAGCAGTTTGCAAAAACATTGTGCAGTGGAAGTGGCGAATCTGGTCTTTTGGCCGGCTTTGTCGGCCACTTATTTTGTGTGCGTCATGGGGCTAAGCTGTAGGTCCAGACAAAGAGCAACAAAAACAGAAACCTGTCTGGAGCTAGGGGCAAGGGGTGGGGAATGCCTGCACTGAAAGTGCCTGTGAAAACTGCTGTACAATGAGAATACTTGGGGGGAGGGGAGAGGAGGGAATGGCTGAAAAACTTGTGAAAGCCACTTCTATTGATGCAAACACCGTGCTTTGGAAACCCCGAGGGGTGTGAATATAAGTGAAATTTAGCATCATTTTGGAAGCAGCACAAGTGAGAAGCTTTTTAAAACTCTTACTCTGGACTCCTGTCTCTTTGGGAATCTGCATGAGGGTCTGTAGAATCAGAAGAACTCCTGGTCAGATTTATCATATTCAATTACTCAAAAAACCCTGTTATGTCTGCGTGAAAGCAAAGAGCACCCTGTACCTAAGCAGCTGTCTAAGCTGCATCCAGATGCCGAGCTTCCAAGATTCACATTTTCAGAGGGCCCAAACCCTTCACTTTCCCAAAGTGCAACGTTCAACCTAAGCCACGAAGACAGACAGCAGTGCCAATCTATCGGGCAACTCAACTCCTCAAAGCAGTGACCTGTAAATGAAGCCCGCACACCTCCATACTTGCTCCTCTGCAATATCAGCCAACTTCAGTAACATCAAGAAGAAAAGAAAACGTCTTGAACCGGACAGAAAAAAAAAATGGGGTTTACCTGCCAAGGAATCTCCGACCAGGCGAGGATGTTTTACATCCCTAATGCTGCACTTTCATGAAGTTCAACACTAAGCAAATGCCACTTACCTGTTAAAAGAAAAATACGGAGAGTGAGATGAAAATGAAAGTTAAAGTTCACCAAGTTTTATTACACCAGGATGGAGCATTTTTTAAAGCAATGGGTTCTTTAATTCACTTCTAGATTGGAGGAAGCACAAAGAGAAACCGGAGTTTTAAATATGCCTCGGTAAAGGTCATCGTGAATGGCACATTGTCGCAAAGGCCATCCCGCATGCGGTTTGTTTTCTTATTTATTCCTCACAGGCTCATTTAGATGGCTTTTCCCTGCCACTACCATCACAGCTTGGAGAGACGGTCTTTCCTTTCAGAGGCAGCTCTTGCTACAGTTACATGTGCCTCTGTCACCCCGAGATTAGAAAACTGTAATATGGCTCTACCTGCAGACCATCCTGAAATTTAAGCTGGTGCAGAATGTGACTTCCTGCTTATTATTAAGAACCATTTAATATGGAAACTTTTGCATGTTAATTGTTCAATATTCTGTACTGGCTCCCGGGGGGAATTTAAGGTGTTGGTCTTGATCTGTGAAGCCCTAATTTGGGTTATCAACTATTTGAGAGACCATCTCTTGTCATGTCCCACTATAACCCACTCGTCAGTGTGTGTTGCTGGTCCCCCTCTGAGCCCGGTTCACAGAACTGTGAGTCAGTTACAGCCCCAGCTAGACAAGCTTTGTTCTTTATCTCAATCTGCAGCAGCTCATATTTTTAACTCTGGAGCACCCAGTGTTAAATCCCCTGTGTGTTTGACCATGTTGGTGACTTTTAAACTACAGTTGTAACAACTGGAGACTTTTAAGCTACTGGCCTTTTCATCTGAGAGAGATGGGAGCTAGTAGCCAAGAATTCTCCAGAAGAAAGAGAAAGTACCACCCCCATCAGGGGCCATACTCTGTGACCTTCTGGGCAAGCTGAAAGCCGATCAATTTTTGCAGGCAATTGGGAATGGGATGAGGTCATGGCTGGATTGATCTGGTTGTTGCGTTGTAGGATGTTGCAGCAATATAGCGATGGCATGATGGGGCATGTTGTCTAATACATGCCTGTGTATATTCTAAATTACACGAAAGGGTGCCTTGAGCAATAGACAGATGCTGTTAAAATATACAATGGAATAAATAAATGAAAGATAGCAGGGAGGGAATGGAGAGGCTGCAATGGGAGAACGGATGGTGGAATTCTATGCCAAGGTGTTTAAAAAAAACCCCACAGAGCTGCCTAAATCTCCTCTGAGACTCACAGCTACGTGGTTCAGATGCTGAAAAGATTGAACTAATAAAAAAGAAATGAGAGAACTGTCATTGCAGATTACATGGTATTTATTGCAAAATCTGCTCATTATCGAAATTTGCAAGACAAATGGGTTTTTAGCAGGAAATGGCAGCTTTTCCTTATGTGAATACGAAGGAGCAAAAACTTGTGGGAAGCCCAATCTCTCCCTCCCTCTTCAGAGACTGCAGGCTCCAAGTCTGAGCAAACACCCTGGAAATAGTTGTTAAGCTAAATAAATAAATACATAAAAATTCCCTGCCAGCTTCTTCATAATCCTATGAGAAACCATGATTAAGAAATATCTGAAGCAAGAAAAGCTCATTTGGCCTAAAGAGCTTCTAGACTGCGAGATCATCTCTTGCTCCTCAATGGCACGCAACCATTATTGGTTGAAACTGCTGCTAACTCTCTGGGTTCTTCCTTCCTTCCAGGGAAAACTCTTCAAAAAGAAGAATATTTGCTGGTCAGGTTTTAATCCCCCTGCCTTGATAAATGATTAAGTACCTGCACAGAGACTAAGGTGCTTCGCATTCTGCCATATCCAAGTGCTGCTAACGACATTTTGGCTTTTTTCCCAGTTAAATCCAAGAGCCTGAAACCTAACCCCCTCCTTTGCTCCCACCCTTTCCCTAACATCTTGTATGCATGTTCAGATAGTTGACTGATAATATACAAAGCCATAATATGCGGGTCTTAAATGAGTCTCTCTTTAGTGGAGTCTCAAGGAGGAGAAGAAGGGGGTGGGGGGGAATATGCCTTGAAATATTACAGAGTAGGAGCTGTCAAGCTGAAAAAAGCTTCTACAAGGTTTTCAGTGCCATAACTGTATTATTTAGCTGGGAATGAGGATTTGCAGACACACATCAACAGGGGAAAAAAGGGGTTTCTGGAGGAAAAAAAGGAGACACCTGTCTTATTTGCAGTTCTCTTTTGTAGGAAAGCAATTACAGCCTTACTCAGTTTATGACCCAGAACGCACCCTAATCTATTTGTAAATGCTTCTGATTCACAAGGCAGCACTTTCAGATACAGCTGGGGTAAATAAATGGGAGATTGGTCCTACCTAGGTTGTGGCGCAACTGTTAATTGGGACGCCCCATGAAACTTAATTATGCAAAACAGAGCGGTGACACCAAAGCCACTAATGAGATGTTTGATTCAGGAATAATTTGTTGTTTGGAGCCGCGGAGTTGTTTGGCCTGTTCCTTCCACGATGCTGCACTAATTCTTAATCCCAGCTTTTTAATGGGGTGCCAGAAGAGCTCAAGACCTCGCAGCAACAACGGTAACGGGAGAACAGTAACCCCATTTAATGGGTACATACCTAACTTCTGCTGTTTGGGGGTCTCGCACTGCAACAGTCAAGAGTTAGAATCACTCTCCCAAGAGAAATGGTGGAAGGTCCCATGCTGGGGAGAGGTGCACCTAGGCTGGGCGAAACACAAAGCCTTGTGCTGGGCCGTTAATATGCCCAGCCATGATGGCAGACATGTGGATGAGGATGTCACCTCTTCCGTTCCCCAGAGACGCTTGCTATTCTTATAGGGCTCACAGTGGGGAATACTTCCTGGGGTGCTGGTGGGATCATAAGCAGAGATGGTTCTTACACCTTTTTTGAAGGCTTCCTTCATGCTGGCCGCAACCTGTCTGCTGGTGTGTGAGGTGGAAGGTATGTGTGCCTCTTTCTGGGGAGTTGAGCAGTGCTGACATTGCTAACAGGCCTCCAGTCAAATGCTCAAATAGCATAAGGGCTGGGGGTTCTGGATACCTCTTGCAAAAGCGCACAAAGCATGGCAGAAAGGGCCCTTTCCACTTCTCCATCCCTTGCACACGGGAGCAGGCCAGCCACAATCCGCGTACAAAAGGGAATAATCCTGCATGGACGTGGAGAGACACTAAAAAGAGCTGTTTTCCATCTCTGACTTGTCTGATTCCACAAACGCATGCCCCATCCCAGCTAGGAAATGGCCTATATGTGTGGAATTCTGCTTCCTAGGTCTTGACGGTGGTGGGCTGCTCAAGCAATATGTATTTTCCAGTTAATGAGCACTCAAAAGTTAAATAAAGCAAAGCAGGTTCAAGTTGGGGGGGGTCTGGTGGACTGGCTGGCCCACGGGATTGGTAATGAGCTGTGGAGTCTTTTCCCTAGAAGTTGCGGGTTCAGAAAAGAGCTACAAGAAGTCTGGAAAACTTGCCTCACCATGAGAGACTTAAGCAACTCCATCTATTTAGTTAATCCAAGAGAAAGTTGAGAGGAGATTTGGCATAGGTACCTCAGGAGAGCTTTTGGACAGCAGAAGTCTCTAAGGTGGAATGAGATCCAATGGCTGGAAGATGAAGCTAGACAAATTCTGGTTAGAGGGTGAGGGTAATTCATCACTGGGACATCTGACCCAGGGACATGGTGGATTCTCCATCACTTGAAAGGCTCTAAATCAAGACCGGATAACTCTAAAAAACCAGAGTCTAGCTCAGCCACAAGATACAGAGAGGCCTGATGCAGGAATCCCTGGAGGAGGTTCTCTGGCCTATGTTACGCAGGAAGTCAGATTAGAAGATCATAATTGCCCCTCCTGGCTTTAAAATCTATGGTTCAAACCCAACCCAAGTCAGTGGCAAGCGTAAATTAATGCCAGGCTCCTTGGTGGCCCCTGGCAATAACCTGTGTTGCTCGGTCCACTTTGTATTTGGAAAGGTGTCTACATCACAAAAAAACCATCCTCACAACTGGCCTCCAGGGTGACAATCTCAGCCTGTGTCTACACTTAAAACTCTACAGTGGCACAACCACAGTGCTACAGATGCGCTGCTGTAGCGCTTCAGTGGAGACACTTACTACAGGACCAGGAAAGGTTCTTCTGTCAGTCCTGAGAGGCGGTAGCTACAGCAATGGAAGAATTCTCCTATCAACCAAGTGCAGTCTATGCCAGAGCTTAGGTCATCTTATGTCTCTCAGGGGGGTGGATTTTTCACATCCCAGAGAGACGTAGCTATGCGGACATAACTTTTCAGTGTAAATCAGCCCTCAGCGTAGGGCCTAAGACTATGTCTACACTATAGCTTATGTCGGCAAAACATATGTCCCTCAGGGGTGTGAATACCCTCCCCCCCACCCAGAGTGAGATAAGTTACACTGACATAAGCATTTGTGTGCACAGCGCTATGTCTGTGGGACATAGCTTATGCTGCTCGCGGAGGTAGGCTTTTTATGACAATGGGAGAGCTCTCTCTCGTTGGCATAAAGCGTCTTCACTATACGTGCTGCAGCTGTACCAGTGTACGTATAGACATGGCTTAAGGGGACATCTACATTGCAGTTCGACCCCAGCGGCTGGCCTATATCAGCTGACTTGGGTTCTTGGGGCTTGGGCTAAGGGTCTGTTTAACTGTGGTGTAGATGTTTGGGCTCGGGCTGGGAAAAAATATTCAATTAGAAATCAGAGACCAGAGTTCGGATCGGAACTTCTCAAAGTTCTGAGATGTTCACAGCTGGGGATTCACAACAAGAGAGATACATAGGCATCCACTGCAAACTTTGGAATTAGATCCAGACCTCACTTCAGGGATAGTTCAGATGTGGGGCTTTTGCTTCAAATTCATCTTCAATATTAACACCTTTCAGTCGATTTCAAAATCTCTGTTGCACTAGTAGAAGCCAAAGTTTTGTAGCAAGAGTCAGACCAGTAAGGCCAGAATTCTACAGGTGGGGCACAGATGCTTCACTAGCAGAAACAATATTGGTTTATTAGCTCACTGGGAGTTCCCTTAAAAACCAAGTGACCTTCTGGGGCATGCCTGTAAAAGGACTATATATTCCCTCCCAAGAGAAGCTGGAGGTGGCGGGAATCAATGTATATTTTGTTTCATTTTTTGTGGGGGTTATTTTGGTTTGGATGCTAGGTTATAGATTTGGGTTTTGGTAAATAACTTTTGAAAGTTTCCTCAACAGCTAAATCTATGTTTAATAATATTTTGCACATTACTCTGTCACCTCCCATCTGAAGATCTCAAAGCACATTGCATGCACTAATTCATTAAACCCCATCACTTCTGTGTGTGCTATGTAACAGCCATTTTTCAGATTCACTCAATGTCCCAGCTGGGGAACTCACCTACAGAACTAGTAACATGACCACATAAGACCATAACATAAGAACGGTCATTCTGGGTCAGACCAAAGGTCCATCTACCCAGCATTCCGTCTTCCGACAGTGGCCAATGCCAGGTGCCGCAAATGAACAGAACAGGTAATCATCAAGTGATCCATCCCCAGTCACCATTCCCAGCTTCTAGCAAACAGAGGCTAGGGACACCGTCCCTGCCCATCCTGACTAATAGCCATTGACAGACCTATCCTCCATGAATTTATCTAGTTCTTTTTTGAACCCTGTTATAGTCTTGGCCTTCACAACATTCTCTGGCAGGGAGTTCCACAGGTTGACTGTGCACTGTGTGAAAAATACTTCCTTTTATTTGTTTTTTAAACCTGCTGTCTGTTAATTTCATTTTTTGGCCCCTAGTTCTTGTGTTATGAGACAACAGACAGATTCAGATTCAGACAATACCAAGAGACTATAGCTTTTGATTTCATATGGAGACCGGAAAGGCCACAGAATTCACATCCAGATTTCAACAGGACACAGTCTGGGTGCGTTCAAATACACCAGCTGAATCCACTGTGAAGATATATGCGGTCTGCTTAATTCTGACCCAATATTATTTATACGGCAGTAGGGCATAAGATCCAAAGTCATGGACCAGAGATCTGTCACACCAGGTGTGGTACAAACACAATAAAAAAAGATATCCCCTGCATCAATGACCTTACAAGTTAAATAAGAGACAAACCAGTTTCAGATTTTTAACCCCATCCCCTTTCTGGCTATTTCCTCTGCAGTGTTTGGATTTGGGCTTTGTTTGGGGTTCGACTGAAAAAAAAATCATCTGCCTACAAGTGGCATTAAAAAAAACAGGAGCTGTAGTCTAGAAGAGTCTAAAGATGAAGAAAGAAACTGACTTAGTGGAGAAACCTGTAGGATACCCTCCAATAAGTCGCATGATAGATTAGAGCTACAAGCTACCCAAAGCCATCAGAAAGATATAACGGGAATCGGGAGCATACACTGCCTTAGACACTGATGGCAGGCAAGATAAAGAGCAACTTATGATCTAATATGTTGAATTCTGCCGACAGGTCTAATAAGATCAGGACCGATGACAAGCCACTCAATTGTGCCCCAGCAAGGTCATTACAAAGCGTTAATAAAGGAGTCTTATTATGAACATATCACTCAGAGAAATTGCATTTCCCACTGTCACTGTTAAGCAACAGTGGAAGAGACTCTCTCATGCCATAGAAAGGCTGGTTCATTTTGCTCCTCACTGCAGCTGTTCAGAAGCAAATAAGGGCTTGGCTACATGGCTCAGCAAAGAGCATTAGTGTGATGTCACCTGTTGAATGCTCTAACTGCCCTGTGTAGATCCTGCTGGCTCAAACTCAACAATACCCAGTTCACATCAATGCCAGGACCACATTGACACGAACTAGTTACCTTTTAGTTCATGCCAGCAGGGTCAACATGGGGCAGCGAGAGTGCAGAATTTTAGAGTGCTCTACAAACACACCCCTCCACTGCGCTTTGCTGCACCACAGTAGCGCCTCCTAGTCCCATTCAGGTATCTGGGCTCCATTGCATTAGGTGCCGTATGGAGAGAACGAGATGATCCTTGCCCCCCAAAATGAACCTCTCTGAAATTTGGGGAAATTCAAATCTGGATCCCAAATTTGCAATCTTTTTTTATCTCCGTCATGGGCCAGATCAGACTCCGCCCCAAACAACACTCCAACTCTGCTCATTCCCTGCCCCTCGGCTCTGGGGGCAGGAAATAAACAGATGCCCAGTGCCCCTCTGTTCTATGCACCCATCTCCAAGGTCCACGTGGTTCATGCGGGGCTCGAAGAGGATTTCCGACTCTCCTGAGCAAGTGTGTAAGTCCTGGGAATAATGAAGCCCACAGCAAGCAATCTTCAAAGCTAGTGCATCGAAAACTTCCCTAAAGTCCAGCTACGCATCCATGCCAAAGTGAACCATGCTGCTCCCTAGTTCTTTTTTTCCAAGGATGACTTCCTTTGAAAACTGTCTGTGCAGAATGGTCCGTGGGGGTGGGGATATACAATATGATACTGCAGAACTTGGCCATAAATTTATACAACATGAAGGAACTCTTTACTGTATTGCCATCAGAAGTAGAGATTTTTTTTTTTAATATAACAATAAATATTTTAATACAGTGAGTTTTGAACAAGGTTGTTCGCTGGCTACTTTGTAAGTGAAGGTATGTCTGTCAAATTCCCAAGTCACCATTTCTTGTTACTCTCTAAAAATGTTGTTCTTTGGCGAGAGAGGGCATTTTATAGTAGCTCGACAGGGATTGAGTCGAGACTCTAAGGTTTTACACACAGCTCTGCCATCAGTCTACCTGGGCACTTACATGGAGCACCTTACTCCACTATTTGGGCACTTACTTAGCACTTCAGTGACTCTCAAACAACAATAGCAATAATAATATCTAACTCTTGCTGCTTTCCATTGGTAGATCTCAAAGAAGAGGGATTTTACAGCTGGGGACACTGAGGCACAGAGCAGGGAAGTGACTTGCCCAAGTCACTCAGAAGGTCAGTGACTGACTTGGGAATAAGACCTTGGTCTTCTGAGTTCCAGTCCGTGCTCTATCCACTAGTCCACACTGTCTTTTCCAATTCAGCACCTTAACCACAAGGCCGTCTATTTGCTTTGTCACTGAGTCATCTCATTTCACCTCTCTGCCTTTGTTCCTCCAGCTGTAAAATACACAGAATGCTTGGTACCTATCAGAGCTGTAGAGACGCTTAACGATTGCGAGATCCTTTAAAAGTCTTCGGATGAACGGTGTTGTGTACCTCCAAGGCATTATTGTTAGGTACGAACTGTCCTCACTTACAGCGCTGGAATCAAAGGCAACTATCCGCACCACAACTGTCAGTTATGCTCTGATTGCTAAATCTTTATGATTAGTGACAAGCAAAGAAGCAGGGTGAATACGGCTTGATTTTGCAGCTCTAGCAGTTAGGGAAAATAGTCTTTTAAACCTGTAATTGGAGCAAATTTGCTGTCGAAATCATTGAGTAAGAATAAATATGGAATTCCACAATGTCATTTTTCAGGGTAAATCCTTGATTTAAAGTCTCTATTTTCTTTTTACTTCCCAGATCTCTTTGAAAAAGCCCCTGCAAAGAACACAGGTTTTACATTAACTTATCTTCTGTCCATTGGCGTGTCCCCCTCTGCCTTACCCTTGGACAGTTCATACCCATTTGCGATTTCCTATGCACTATGTAAACTGTAATGTGCTCTTAAGCAGTTTGACAGCTGTTCCTCTTTGATAACCATAAGTACAGCATCTTTGAGTTACAACAGCAAGTGCCAAGATCAAATGACAGGTTGATTTAGTGTAGCTCTTACCAACAGCTTGGGGAAATTAAAAGTAAATATGGGGTCAAACAGCTCACCAGTAATTTGACATTAGCAAATTTGGCTTATTTAGAGGTCTTCCGTAGTAAGAACGATCATATCTTCAGTTTACCTGGGAAAGCCATTCTGTAAAAGAGGAAAGGCCATTTCCACCTGAAGACATGCTAAGAGAATAGCGCTCTAAACCCCAATCATTTTGAACAAGACTTTGTCTGTTTGCGTAAATATTGCCAATGAAACAGACTTGGAAATGTCCTAAGGTGAACGAATATGGCCCGGAATAACTTAGTCCTAACAAATGGAGGTGGCTGTCTTCACAGTAGGATAGCTGTCCATGGTCCTGAATATAATGCCACTGATTGGAACTAGAGGTATCCATCTGCTGCTATTTCATATGAAATTCAATAAAAAAAAATTTTCCTTGATTCCAAATACCAGTAGGAGAGACATACAGGGGAAATTGATGAAATCCTAAGGTTAAAGAAAATGCAAGGAGATAGAGAGAGACAAAGAAAAACACAAGGAGATAAAAAGTTTTACTTATGCATTATGATATTGTTAGAAACAATGTTCTTCCTACAATTGCCTCACTGAAGATTTAATTTGGATGTTGATTATTTCTTCAGTCCCTCAGATCAAAAATCCAAACCATGATGGAGTAAGTTTATTCCTTTAAATGTCAGTCCTTAAGATATAGGAATATTGAGACGATGCAGAGGAATATTAACATAAAACATTAATTACTGCCTACAAACCACACGAGATGACAGCAATGTTTGCTCATAAGCATCCCTAATATAATCTAACCAGTTCCATTTTGTGTGAAGGTTTGAGATATCCCCAAGACACTGTGCTAATGCCATTGTGGAAGGTCCATCATGTGGTTAGGGATTATCAATAAATGTTATCCTGGTTACACTTCATGCCAATTCATAGTTCTCCTTCCAGGAGCTGGTCACTGAGAGTCTGTTTTTTGTTTCTTTTGTTGTCATCCCAGAAGAGCAAGGGACACGTGCATAACCAAAGGACCATGCAGGACATCTGAAGAGAGGAAGGATGCTCCAGTGATTCGGGCACTAGCTTGGGACTTGGGAGATCTGGGTTCAAACCCCTGCTCTGCTACAGACAACCTGCAGGACCTTAGACAAGTCATTTAGCCTCTCTTTGTGCCTCAGTTCCTCCTCCATAAAATGGGGACAACAGCACCAACCCATCTCGCAGGGGTGTAGTGAAGATAAATACCTTCGAGACTGTGAGTTGCTTGGATACTATGGTAACAGGAGGTGCACAGACACATGCCTGGCCTAGTCTACTAAAATGATGGGATTACTCAGCAGCAGTTAAAATACAGCAGCAGTCAGGTGGGAGGAAATCTTTGTCATCTTCATCGGGCTGGGACTCATCTCTGCCACTAACCTGCTGTCTGAGCGTGGGCAAGTCGCAGCCCCTCTCTGAGCCTCCGTTTTCCCTCCTACTCGTCGTCTGTTTTGCTTATGGACGTTGTAAGCGGCACAGGGCAGGGATGGTTCCTCACTATGTGTATGTACAGCACCCAGCACAACGAGGCCATGGGTTAACTGGCAACTCTCTAGGCTTCAAGTCATTAATAAATAACTCAAAGCAAGGTGACACACCATGACACAAAAAGAAAAAGTTCCCAGTCCACAAACCGAACCTGGGCTCAGTTCTGCCCACCTGCATCTTCTCCCTTCCTAATCCCCACCAGCCCTCCTTCAGCTCTGCAAGGGCAGGGGGAAAGGGGGAAAGGAAGCTGCAGTTAACCCCTTGTATACCAGTAGGTAAGGATCCACTGCACTTTGTCTCACTTATTTGCAATAAGCCATGATCCCTATATCATCCCCTCACCCCGATGGCTGAGTTAAGAGTCATTTTTCTTAGCTAACAGCAATTGCGATAAAGTAAAAATATTGCCATTCACGGAGTGAGAAGGAATGGAATGAGAGGATCAACAACACTCTCCATTTACTTGCTACCATCTACGATTCCTACTATGTACCCTTGGGGAAGTCACATTTTAAATTAACATACTGCTCTCCCAGTAAGGAACTCAGATGACCTGTTGGGTCGTGCCAGCTACTCTGCAGCCGAATGATGTCATCAATCAAAGACACACTGGAGCACAGACCAACAGCTTTCAATTGGGCCTGGTAGCAGGAAGGCCAAGGGGAAGGGGAGGCACGGCGGGCTGTTTGACGGCAATTCGGCAGCGGTTCCCTCTCGGAGGGAAGCACCTGCCACCGAATTCCCACCAAAGAAGAAAGCGGTGCGGTGGAGCTGCCGCCGGAGTGCTACCGATTGCAATTTCGATTGCAGCTTTTTCCCCCCCCCCCACCGCTTGGGGCTGCAAAACCCCTGGAGCCGGTCCTGCCTGGTAGATATGTACCAGTTCAATAGGGAAAAAAATGCAATGAAGGTAAATGGCAATGTTTAACAGTGCAGGTAATTAAGCACAGGAACAACTGGGGGAGTTGCATTCTTTATGTCAAGGACATATGCAAGTCTGGGTGTCTTTCTAGAAGATATGCTGGTAGGTCAACCAGAATTCCTGGGTGAGATTCTCAGGCCTGTGTTATGCAGGTGGTCAGACTAGATGATCATAACAGGTCCATTTGTGCTCATCTATGAACCATCCAGATAAGGATTTTTACTCTCAGAGCTTGAGGAGAGAGTTCATGCTGGTCTACAATCAAGATTCCCCCATGTTAGACATCCTCCCACATTAAGACCCCAGCCCAAAGTACCTCCAGTCATATATGCCTAGGTGTTCCACTGGTTTGGAGGCACTTAGCAATGCTGCTGGCAAAAAGCAGCCCTAAAGCTAGCATAACTGTCTATAGGGCATCAACCCAGTATAGCTCCTCCAGTGGTACTGAGATGGTGTAGAAACACCTATCCCTTACTCTGCCACCAGTGCAGGGGGTGTAGCCTGATGAAAAGGGGTGTGGCCTGGCCAATGGAGTAAAGTAAAAATGCAGTGGGGGAAACTAGCCCCGTGCAAAAGCAGCCAGAACTGAGGGAGCTCAAAGCTGGCTCAAAGCCCCATTGTGCCCCCACCCCATTCTGAGTTGTCTTGTGAGTTTTTGGGCCACAGCAAAAAAATATCAGGGCCATGGAGAGAAATTCTGATCTGTCTTTATTAGACGGCCATCTCAGTTAAGCAACTGCTATTTGTCAGTCCCTGGAGTGTCTGCCTGAGACAGGATTTGCTGTATTTCAGACCTGACATTACTCGGCAGGCAGTGCAAACTGGATACTCATTAACTTCGCTGAGATGGGAACAGCCACTATAAAAGATACTGAAACAAATCTAACATTCGGTGCGTGTCATTTAGTGAGCTGCAGGGCTCTGATGTGTCCCTCTCACTGTTTGGCTGCCCCCCCTCCCCTTCAACTTTGTTTTTCCATCCTGACACTCGGAAGAGAAAGCCCTTGAAAGCCCTGTTTTGGGGCACTCAATTCATAATCCTCATTCTTCCTTGCTTTCTTGCTGTCACTTAATAGAAAGCATTCAGAAGTCTAATATTTGATCTCAATCCATCCTCTCCTTTCCCTTTGATCACCCTCTTCTCAGCCTCTCTGCTGCTGTTACAGTGAAGACACTTAATAGAGATGGGTTGAGGAGAGAGAGTTCGGATCTGGAGCAGACTTATGGGGCTGGGATTCAGGTCCCAGGAAGGTGGGGTTTCCAAATCACCAGCTGTTCTGGAAAGATTTTTTGCCCCAGTTGGCGGTGAGACTGAGAGACTGCATGCAATTTTTGGTCTTATTTTACAGTAAGGGAACATTTATAAATAGCTTACACAGGGTTAATACATTATTAGTAAGGATATGATTTAGTCACGGAGGTCATGACAATCACAGATTCCATGACTTTACTGGGCCCCCATGACTTCTTCGGCTTCATCTCCCACTGGAGCAGGAACTAGGGCCATATGCATCCCCTCCCCCCCGCAGCTGCAGCCAGGACTGTGAACCCCCCTCCAGGACTATGTGCCCCCCCCTGCACCCCATCCCCGTGGCTGCGATGGGGCTGCAACCAAGGCTGCTCATCACTGCCCCAGTGCTGGGGCTGGAGCCAGGAATGTGCAGCTTCCACTGGGGCTGTGTGCCTGGCCCCCGGCCACTCCCCCATGGCTGCAGCAGGGGCTGTGCCCTCTCCCATGGCGGTGGGGCTCGGGCTGTCAGTCTCCCTAATAGGGCTCCAGCTGTCATTCCTCCCTTCTCCCCCCGGCCCTGCCCCAGGTTGTTTTTAGTAAAGTCACAGACCGGTCACAAACTACCATGAATTTCTGTTTATTGCTCGTGACCGGTCTGTGACTTGTACTAAAAATAACCATGACCAAAATCTTCACCTTAATTATTAGTAGATGGAAATGACTAATTGCCTGTTATAGAGTCCAGAGACAGCTGTTTTGGGCTGAAATCTCCGAAGAATGGCTGGCAAGATTGCAACGGTGTCTGGAAGGCACGACCCTTCCAGTTTCAGGTTCCACGGGGAACCCAATCGGTAGAGGCAAGTGGAGTCTGAGCTCACACTGCCCTTGAAATTCAAAGAGAGTTCAGAACGGAGATCCTGGTTCTGAGGCATCTCTATTTAGTACTAATTGGCCCTCATCCAAGGATCTCAAACTGCTTTACAAAGGTTGGTAAGTATTACTGCGTTAATGGTACAGATAGGGAAACTGAGGCAAAGAGAGGCGAAGTGACTTGCTCAAGGTAACAGAGGGAGTCAGTGGCAGAGTAAACAAATCTTCTGATTCCCAGGCCCTTCCTCTAGCTGTTAAACAACACTGAGGCAAAGGGTAGACTGATGGGTTTAACCTTCAGTGGCCTCTCTAGTCCAGTATTAAGCTTCCATCCTTTAACAAAAACCATTCATAATGAGATCAAATGCAGTGACTTTATTCTGCATGTGGCAGCACACATGTTCTAACTGCTCTTCCCCTCTGCTGACTTTAAGGGTTTTAGAGATGAAAAGTGTTGTGCGAGTGACTGTATTGCTGATGACCAGTGTTGGATGGACAGCCCCAGAGTATGAATTCCTCTCTACCGGTGCAGCATGGGAGAGCAGCAAAGTAATTTTTCCCTGCACCGCTGTCCCCAGTCAACGTGCCTCCTCCCTGTCCTAAAGATCCTGGTAGGAAGAGACGGTAGCTCACTCCCATTCTGGCCTCAGCCTCTCTGCTGAGGATGCCTAGCTGGGTTCTCAGCTGGCGTGAAGTGATGTAGCACCATTAACACCACTGTGTAATAACAGTAACACTACGCACAAACACACACCCGCACCTGTATAGCTCTATTTGTGTGCAGATCTTCAAGTGCTTTAAAAAGGTCAAATACATAACATTAGCCCCATTTTATAGAAATGGTAAACTGAGGCCGAGGGCAGTCAAGCCAGTGGTTCTTAATATTTCCAACATGGGAGCCTCCTAGGGTTCCCCTCCCATCAACCCATGATCCAGCTGAGACCCTCCGCACACCTTGCAACAAGAAAAGCGAGTGCAAGCTACTCACACCCCCCCCGACACCTGGGGTTCAAAAACCTTTGCGTTGCGTGATTTGCCCATGATCAGCGACTGAGTGACAAAGCTGGGAACACAACCTGAATCCCAGTCCAGTGCCCTGTCCCTTGGACCACAGCCATAGCAGAAAGGTGCTACAGAAGGGCTAAGGTCTATTATTATACAAAAAATGTTGCCCTTTTACAATGGCCATCATCAGTGTCCTGCTTTCGACAGACAGATTGTAGGACTCATGCTGCTCCTAAAGCCATGGGCATTCCCACTGGACAACAGGCAGATGGATCCTTGTGTTGCTACAACTTCACATTTTTGTTTTAAAGCCGTTTGAGCCGTACTGCCATATTCTACAGCCGTTCCTAGTAGAAGTATCCTGATGCTACATGGTTCTGTCCAGCAAGCAATGGGGTTTATTACCTCCACCGCAGAACCATGAGGCCCGGCTGGCTGCAATGCTAACGCGCTGCAATTCCACAGCTTGGCGTAATGGACATTGCAGCTTGAAATTAATGTTGCATCTGCTCCTCACTGCAGAGAGAGTGGGTTGTAATTTCATCTCCAATCCCCCGAATAATGTTTGTTGTCGTGCTGTAATCTTGGCAATCAGCGTAGCGGCTGAACAGATCGTTTCGTCTGAAATATTTGCTAAACACGCTAAGACCTTGAAACCACACCTCAGCGTGTGTGTATTGTGTACGGAATTACACACCGAACTAAACAAGGATGAGATGGGGAAAGAAATGGAAAGAGTTGCCAGCCAATTAAAGCAACGACAACAAAAAACCCACGGTGCTCATCTCCTGCACCTTTTACCAGGAACGTCTCACTGCTTCGAAACCAGGAAAATAGCAAGGCTGGGGACGCTGATTGCTGCAAACACAGCAGCAGCAGCACTGACAGAAGCTCCTTTGTCTGGAAATTAAAAAACAAACCAGAAAACCCTGCATATGCATTTTAATTAAAGTGGAATTTAATGGCCACAGAAAATCAATTGGCCAAGTCAGCGCTAGACTTGTTAATCTCCAAATATCCCACTAACTGGAGTGCTGCTTTCGCGTGTCTAGATATAAATAGTCTGAACTAAAAATTTTTTTTTTTAAAAATTGGCTTTGTTTGTTTCTTAAACCTGGCACTTGAACAAAAAGAAGCTTTGCTCTGGAAGTGAAGACAGCACTGTCGAGAGGGTTGGGCATTCAACAGCAAAGCAAGAGACCTGAGTTCTAGGCCCAGCTCTAGCACAGATTTTTTTCTGTGACTTTAAGTCACTCTCTCTCTCTCTGTGCCTCTGTCTCCCCTCCTACTCTTTACTTGCCTTGTCTATTTACAGCAGTGGTTCTTAACCTGGGGTGCACGCATCCCCTGCGGGTGTGAGGTGCCCTTTCTGGGGGTGCGAGACAGGCCAGATTTTTTTAGAAGGTAAATCATTGAAAACACAAATTAAGCACAGGCACGTAAGTACAACTACTTTGTTTCATCAACCCTATGGATTTATTAACATTATACATGTTTTAACGATTACGGCGTTAAATTTTAACTGCAAAATTAAAATAAATATATAATTCTCTCTCTTTCATTCTATAGTTATGATAAATGTAGGTTTAAAGAACTGACCTACTTCAACGATTTTTGATAAGGGGTGCGAGAACATATTTTTGAGAACCAAAGGGGTGCAGGCTGCAGTAAAGGTTAAGAACCCCTGATTTAGATGCTAAACCTTCCAGGGCAGGGGCTGTCTCTTACTATTTGTATGTACAGCCCCTAGCACAATGGGGCCCTGATCTCAATTGGGGCCTCCAGGCAATATTGTATTATATAGCTCAAAACCATGATGCACCCCAATACAAACCAATGGGACTGTCATCACATTGAAGACATGAGCATCAGTGAAACAACACAGACAGTTTGGGGTCAGAAGTGGGGTGAGTAGCCAGACTTCTCCTTTCCCCCTTACCAGAACATTCCAGGGAGAGGCTCCAATATCATGGTGAACCATGCTGCCATGATACAACCACCGATACTGCTCAAGCTATACGGCTTACAAAGGGGACGTGATGTATCCAAGTTGAAACCCGATTCCTGCCCCAACTTTTAGCCTAGTGCCAGCCTATTTACGAGCAGAGCTGGTCAAAAAAAGGGACAACTTTTTCCCAAACAACTATATCCTTTTCCCCTCCTATTCCCAAAACATTTGAAATATCAAATTCTGAATTTTGTCAGCCAACTGTATGCGTTAGTTGAGATGACACCATAGACACTTGCAGTTGGGCAGGCCCAGAGTGCCAGCCATTCCCAAAGCATGCTGGGAAATGAATCAAGCTTTGGGCCTGTTAGACTCTGCAGTGCTCTCCAATAAACTGACACGCCCTTCTGAAAACAGGAAGGGGTACAGGGAGAGAGGCAGAGTGGTCTGTTTGCAGAATTAGGGGAGAAGTCAAACTCATTAGTTCTGACCATGGCTTTGACGCCCAACATGTTATTCAAATTCTCTGACCCATTTTCCCATAAGAGGTTGATGATACGGCTATGAACCAACCAGACTGTGCATAGGTGAATGTCCATGCATCCTCACTACTGTCCTCGACTGGATAGAATCAGAACTGCTATGCCCTCAATGCCCCCAGACTTCTAACAGCTAATGGAGCGTCTCCTTTAGCTTACATGGCAGGCGTGCATTCTTCTGGAGGAAGGGGATGTGAATTCTATCCCTGTCGTTGCCGTGAAGACGAGAGTGGTCATGCTGGGGAGAACAGTGGCCAGTGTGAATTTCCTAAGTGGTTCTGGACGTATTGCCCGACTTAACCGTCTTACAGAGGTATGGTGAGGAGCAGTTTGACGTTTGTCATGCATTTTGAAGCACAAAGAATTATTTTTTCAGGATTTTTTCCCCCATTCCTGACACTGTAGGGAAAGTTTGGGGATTTCCTCCCTGATGGAATATGGAAAACCTGCCTGAAGTCTAGTCTAGTAACAGTACCTGGCTATGTTTCTCTACCACTACAGGCCACTTGCACTTTCATATCAGCCTTGGAAGGGGCTTCTCTTCACCTGTGTGATCCACCCAAGTGGTAGCTCCACAGGCCAAGCAAACATGACCTGAAATGAACAAACAGGGCCACCCAATCCTGTCTTAGGTGTCTATGCAGTCATTGCTTTGAAGATCTGTGTATAACAGCAACTATGCTAACCATCCCTCCTGCTGTGATGGACTCCATAATGAAGGACGACTTAGGAGTTAAGACATCTTCATATAATTGAAGGAGTCACTGATTCCCTGGCTACACTAGATTCCTTTGCAAAGGTTCCCCCACCCCTGTGTTTTTTTCTCTTTCTCTTTCATTACTTATTCTCTCTCTTTTTTTCAATATCATTTTGCCCAAGGTCTGGAACACATCGAGAGTTTTTCTCTTTTATTATTCTTCTGTTCGTTTGTGATAAAGAATGCTTGCACTTCAGGAGGCCAGAGCAAAGCGGCTAGGAAAAGTCAGCCTTGCGGCAGAGCTCCAGCAAGAAAGATCTCAGATTCTCACACTGATCAACGCTGCTCCATATGACAAAAACAACCTGCGTGGAGCGAACGCACCATGACCACGGTGTTGCTCATTCATTGGGGTGGGGCTTGCACACAGAATTCGCAATGGACTTTGGCCAACTCCTTTGGCTTAGGTTGTGGGCTCCTATTGTGCACAAAACCCTCCCCCTACCAGGGCATCTCCTGACAATGAAAAACCTTGCAAACAGCAGCCAGGAATAATGCTCAGCACTTAAATGTTTTACCCCTTCAAAGCATATTAACCAATGTTAATTCTCCCAACACAACTGAGAGACCCCAGTCCAAAGCCAAGGTAAGAGAGGTTACATAGACTGTGAGCTCTTTGGGGCAGGGACGGCTGCCTTGTTCTGTGTTTGTACAGCACCTAGCACAATGGGACCCGGGTTCACAACCAGGGACTCCCAGGCACTGTGCAGTAACACAAATAATAATAATGATGATAGTTAATTAACCTTCCCAAAGTCACACAATGAGTCAGAGGTCTTGTCTCCTAAGCTCCATCTACTAGAGACCATCATCCTCTTATCCGGTAACTCAAAGCACGTGGTCGCCACCATTGGCATAACAGCACTATGGTGATGAGGGTGATTCACCCGTTGGCCTGAGACTGCTCCACCACAGCCATCCTGCCAGATGTTGGGCAAGTCTCTGTGCTTCAGTTCCCCTATCTATAAACTGAGATTAGTAGCAGTTCCTGATCTCAAAGAGGTGCTGTGAGGACAGAGCTATCAAAGGCCATGAGGCACTCAGTAATGGGGACCATAGAAGTGATTAAGGGAGACAGTGATCCCAGCCACCTTCAATTTCCCACTGTTAATTACCTGAAGTTAATGCGGGGACTCAGAGTTCTAAACCTAACACTATAGAAACTAGATCCGGGGAAAAAAAGATACCCGGAGTCATTTAGTGCTTGCCCCTTGGTCTCTGGCAGGCTGGGTCCTTACACTCTATCATTCCGTCTCCTTTTAAACATCCCCTGCAATAGGGCTTCAACCATCTGCACTGTTGCGTCACTTCTTGGGATCCAACAGAGACCAAGATCTTGTCTGCACTGAGGACTTACTCCAGTTACAGCCAGCAAAGCCAGGTATTGGAGCAAAGCCCTATTTCAGACAAGGGAAACCCTGCTTGAAAAAGCATAAGCTGTGCAACGGCAAATCACGTCTTCGCTGGTCTGTATTAGGGGCTTGCTTTTGTGCATCCATGGCCAAAATCCCAGTGCCCACAAGACTTGAGCACCACTCCCTAAGGAGCATGAAGGAAATCACTTTGCACATCTCTATCACGCAGCAGACTTCAGTCCCCCAGCAAAAGCCAACCTGGCCTGCTAGCAACCATCCTGGCTGGCTCAAACATGAAGATGCAGCCTGCCAACCTGCCGAGAAGCGAGCAGCTGCCAGCTTTCCCATCTTTGGCAGCGCTCCCAAGGTGGAGGAACAGCAGGATTTCCCTAAAGGAACGAGCCAGACAAAGGAAGCGCCATGCATCTTGCTAGACTTGCATTGCGCTTGCCAATGGACACGTTTCTTCAGCATCAGAGGGGTAGCCGTGTTAGTCTGAATCTGTAAAAAGTCTTAAAGGTGCCATAGGACCCTCTGTTGTTTCTTCAGCAATCCCTGCACTTGGTACACAAGTCCCAGGGAACCTCTTAGATGTGAGTCCCCGGTGGAAGGTGGGGGAGGGAGAGAAAAACCTCTCACTGATGGACATTAAAAGGAAACTTAAAAAAAACCCCACCCAAACTTAATTTAGTCATTTCCTCCATATTTGCTAATTACTCATCAGTTTCTCTAATGAAAATGCTAAGCCGGGCATCAGGAGACGGAGTGGCCTTCCGCTAAAAATCAAACGTTCAGTCGAGTGCTGCATTTACCGAGGGAAAGCAGCTTCAAAGCCTTCCTTTCCACTTAGATTTTAAGCAACTCTACAAAAGAGCATTGATTTTGGGTTAAATCGGCTGATTTTATTCATAGCGGGTTCATACGGTGTATTCAAAAGACAAATTGTATGCGATTGTAAGCTATAGATCAGCTCTAATAATTCAGAGTCCTCCTCTTTCCCTTTTTTTTTGTTCTAAATATTTTCTGTGCTCATAATTTGCTATTATTTAGCCCCTGCCTGGATGGAAAAGGCATATTCACAGTATGGGAGCTTCTCTTTGAAGGGAGGGTATATTTTAATGCCAACTACATCAGAAGTAAGAATCAAACATCCCTGTAACTCTTCTGAGCTCCTGCTTAGTAAACAGTTCATTCGGGGAGGGGGGTTGCTTTTTGTCCACATATATTATATTTATGCGACTTGTCTATTGGCTCCGATTTAATTGAAATGTATAATAATCAACATACATATCAAGTGCTAAGCACTTGTGATAAAGATCAACTTTAATAATCCCTCAGGCACATTGCAATGGCTGTTAGGAAAAGTGCTGTATGAATGTTCTTTAAATATATAACATGCCATGAATAAGGCTTTTGAACCAAATGCAAGCAGGAAAGCACTCGGAAGCTGGCTGTGATACAAGGTGCCTTTGCATAGGAAAAGAGGGTGCTTCTGCCAGTGTAAAGGGGATCTAGGTTCTAGTCTCAACTCCGCCACTGACTCGCTGGGTCTTTGGGCAGATCCCGCTGCTTCTCTCTTCCTCAGTTTCCCCCTGTGCAAAAGGGGGATGAAAATACACACCACAGAGGGGTATTTAGGGTTTTTTTTTTTTTGCAGTGTGCTTTGAAGTCATTGGAGGAAAGCTACTGAATTATTATCTTCGTCTGACTGATGGTATTCATTTGTTTTAAGAAGAGTGGGATATAGTGTTGTGGTTGCTCAGTACACCTAATACAAAAGACAGGCTACACCACAGCTTATGATGAGAGAGGAGAGGAACAAAACTAGGGCAAAATAACAGTGACATACTGACATTTGGTGCAATAAGCAGCCATGACAGCTTGCCCACTAGCCTCATGGAAATACTAACAGCTCATGAAGCATCAGGCGACCACTAGCCCCCTGTCGGGACCTATTAGTATCATTCCCCCAAACACGGAAAGTCTCGGAAGAGAGGAAATGAGCACAGAACCCACACATGGGAAATGTTCATATCTTCGCCCTTGCTGGTATTTACCTTCTTTGGGCTTGACATTTTAAAAAGAAATAAATAAAAGAAGGCCAGTGCGAAAGAGCCGAGTGCCCCAAGAATAATTAAATCGACAGTGAGCACTGAACAGCGTTCTGACTGTCAGGCACACAAATCAACTCCACCAGCCAGCAGCCTTCAGTAATCAAACCTAGATGACAATTCACCTCAGCCAGCAATACAATAAAAGTGAAAAAGCAACCTGCCCCACCAACATACCCTCATTATCTCCCCAAACTCTAGCCAACCAGACAATGGCTTTGAGATACCCACTTGCCAGCCTGAAAACTTCTTCTCCATGGGCCTCTTTGGAGGAAGTGCATTCCCAGTTCTCCTTAGGAGAAGAAAGAGTGGGCGGAAGTGATGCAGGATCAAGCACCAGGCCCCTGTTGGTACTGACTGTGCATGTATCAGCGGGGTAGTCGTGTTAGTCTGTATCCACAAAAACAACGAGGAGTCTGGTGGCACCTTAAAGACTAACAGATTATTGGGAGTGGACTACATCCACCCTGACTGAATTGGCCTTCAACATTGGTTTTCCACTTGTAAAGTAACTCCCTTCTCTTCATGTGCCAATATATATCTATGCCTGTATCTGTAATTTTCACTCCATGTAGCTGAAGAAGTGGGGTTTTTTACCCACGAAAGCTTATGCCCAAATTAATCTGCCACCAAACTCCGTGTTGTTTTTGTGCATATATTGCACTAACTACACACAGAGGGACAGATCCATCTCCTATGAAAATCAAAGGAAAGACTCCCTTGATTTAAATGGGATTTGGATCAGACTCATAGAGCTGTCAGTGAGGATGATCGTGTCTTTGTTTTCTTTTCAGGCCTCTTATCCCAACACCTTCTCTCATATTTCCAATGCAGGCAGAACACAACCGATATGCAGAGACACTTAAAGTGGACAATGCCAGAAAGGCATTTTCTTGATCTTAGACCTGGTTTTCAATGGGATTCAGCACCCCCCCGCCCCGGCTCCAGGTGTCTGCACTAGGAGCTGAGCACATCTGAAAGACAGGCCCTTCCATAATTGTTTCAGGGGAGCTGAAGCCACAAATGGATACCCAGTAATAATCTCATGTACTCAGTAGCAGGCGAAAGCGTTGATAATTGATGAACTGGGTAGAACGCTGCATTTGATGATTTGCAAATTAAGGCCCTAATCCTGGAAGAATCTGAGTGTCTTCCTAAAGTGCTGGGAGCTCTCAAGTCACACCGCAATCAGGGGAAAGCACTTAGCACGACACAGGCTTGGGCCATAATTTGACAGCCCCCATGACTGTGTATATCGGTTTGTCTTAATGTGGATTTAATTGCATTTTTGCATTTCATTTGGAAATAATAAAATATAATTACAACAACAACAAAAATACTTTCCCTGCAGGAGGCTTCCCCTGATTCCATCCAGCCCCAAAAGAGTTTTGCCTTTTGGTTATGAAAGACTGGAGAACAATGTTAAGAGCACGTGCGCACACACACACACACACACACGGTGAAAAGATGAAAGGGACTGATGCAAAGCACCACAAAGTCAATAGGCATCTAAGCCATGCCGTATTGCACAAACCTTCTCTTGTAACTCCCAGATGCCACATCCATCATGCCAGGAGTCCCTTTATTCCACTAATCATTCTTGGAGATGGATTTGGGGAATATGAAGCGAGAAGCAAACTTAAAACATTTTAAATCGCCCAGTCTCAGATTGTACCCTCACAGCTGGTCAAATGATGAGTTACAAAGACAGGGCACCACTGATGGCAGAACTCTCACTGAGGACAATGGGACCAGGATTCCACTCGACATTTGTTACAAATGTAGGTCCTGATTCTGCAAACACATGTTCACGCGAGGAATCGACTGGGTTGATGAGCATGCTGTTGCTCAAATACAGATGTGTTTGAAGGATCAGGGGGTTATTTGGTCTCATCTTTGGTTTTCGAACTGTTGGCAAACCAAGCCAAACTTATCTGCTATTCTTAAGTACTTGCATGTGGTTTGAGCCGACAATTTTTGGCCTATGGCCTGCTTGAGAAATTGTCCATTTGTTTACAGGGCGCCTAAGTCATGCCTGAGCCGGCAACAGAAACAAGAGAATAATGATGAGCAAACATCCCACTTTTCCAGTATCACTCATTTGTGCTGACGTTCATGACATTCAATAACATTTTCACTAATGCCCAGCTTGGTCCAGATACTTGTGAATAACTCATTTCATAGTGAACCAAAAGGAGCACTTTTATTTACACAGATCAGTTTAAGCACCGTTTGACCAACTGCAGTTAAATCATGATGATCTCACTAAAAAAGGATGTTGAAAAGAAACGGCCAAGTTATTTCTATATAGGTTTTTATATTAGCATTAATTACCGTAATCTGAGCCTCTTGTCTTCTGTGCATGGTGAGCAGTGATGTCCAGTCCCAACGCCTGCCAGGAATGTTGGCTGGGTGACCATTGTGAGTATCACTTAATTATCTCTTTCCTTTCTAATGGGGAAAGGTCTGCATTCAGGTGACTGCCCCTTGCTCCCTTTTATTTGATTCAATTTTGCAGCTCATGAAATATGCTTTGGCTTCATCCAAAGGATGAACAAAATGAAATAGCCTCTTGGAAGGAGACAAGAAGGGATGTAGGTGAAAACATAATTTGATAGACTTTGGAAAGTCAGACGCTGACTATGAAAGGTGCCCAAAGAATTAAAAATTATCATGCAGGAATGAACGCTATAGGAGACCACTAAGACAATTAACTCACTGCAGTGGGAGAAGAAACGCTGCATGGGCTTTCTACAGGCATTCAGAGAGATACTTCTTTCAGGATGAAATTCGCCTTGCGCTGCTGGACTTAAGTGATCCCACCTACCGGTCCCTCTGTACAAGGGGAGCTTCACCATCTGTGGGTTCTAGTCCTACTGTGGGTTTCCTATGAACTGTTACTAGACCAGGAGCAACTTTAGGGATGGACACTGAAGGCAGTGTTCTTATCTAAGGCTGTGTCCATGACACATTTTTATTGTCAGAACTGATGGCAACAACAACAGTGGACCACTAGTGTAGAGTAGCTACCATAGTGTTACCTAGCCTTGCTCAGGAAAGGTCAAGAGGACAGTGGGGTTAAAATGATGGTGGATAGCAGCAATCTCTCTATGCTAACACTTTCATGGGGAATCTTCAACTGTGGCTGCAATGGTGGGAAATTTAAAGGAAACAGGATAGTGTAGACAAGTAACTGGAACTGGCCTGAGATCACTATGGTCAGAGGACAGCAATTCAATCCTCATCTGCTCTCATCTGTGTGCTGAGTCTTCACCTGTGACCATGTCTGAAGCAGATGCCTTTGGGCCTCAGACATGCACTAGGATCATGAACATCGGCTGTAGAAGCACCTCCTTTGATGCAGTTTTGAAATGGCGGCAAAGGATTCTGAGACGTGTTTGGAAACTAAAGGCACCTGCTGCATAAGACAGTAGAAAGAGGGGGATCCTTCTGGAGAAGGAAAGGACAGATGCTGAGCTGGATGGGTTGCTGGGCTGAAGGGAGCAGTTAGTGAGAATAATTGTTCTCATGGGAGAAGAGGACGGAGTGCATCCTATCCTTGCCTGCTGCACCTGAGGCTATCTATATGAACCACTGACCTTTTGACAGAATCAGGTCACTCACTGTCCACCTGAGACTGTCCTAAGGACACCAGGCCAAGACCTTGATTCAAGAGACTCTAGAACAGAGGTGGGCAATCTGTGGCCCATGGGGTAATCTGATTACAGGCCACGAGACATTTTGCTGACTTTGACCGTCCGCAGGCACATCCCCCCGCAGTTCCCAGTGGCTGCGGTTCGCCGTTCCTGGCCAATAGGAGCTGCGAGAAGTGGCAGGCCACAGGGATGTGCTGTGGCCCATCAAGGTAATCTGATTGCAGGCCACAGGTTGCACACCACTGTTCTAGAAGAATCACCACTAAAAATTCAACATTTACCAAACAGGTACCACTCAGTAGTATCCGAGATGCTGCATTCCCATCCGGGGCCTGTAATAGGAAATAAACCACAGCTTCCCAGCTACCAATGGGGCAGTCGCTCTTGGCAAGCATTACTGTTTCAGTGGTGACCGCTTTAACAGTCTCCTGATTGTTATTCCAGGTTCTCTGCCACCCCAGCAGGAGCCAAAGAGAGAGCTTTTTCAAAAGTGCAGAATAAAGCTGCAGGTAATTAAATACAAGGGGCCTCCTGTTGTCATCTTTGCAACTCTGTTTTGGAAGCTGGCTCCAGCAGAGCAGAAGAGGGAAGATTTGATTTTAATCACAGAGATTTTGGGTTTTATTTTGCTCATTAAAATTTCTGATAAGGATTTAGTTTGACGTTATGCAGATCCCTCTGCATTTGGGAGGGGCAGCCTGCCACTCTCTAGAGTGAGAAGATCTCTCTTCCTTCCCGTAATATGCACAGGGATACAGACAGCTGTCAATTCAAAATGAAGAGGTTTTGGATGGGGCTCTCATGGGGGTGGGAACACAGTCATGAAAATCCATGGCCAAAGAGCTAAGGGTTGGGTTGAAATAAGGAAAGGCACTAAGTCCCAAAATTACTCATTTTTATGATGATGATGGACAGGGGGTGTTGTATCTAGGGTGACCAGATAGCAAGTGTGAAAAATCGCGATGGGGGAGGGGGGTAATTGGCACCTATGTAAGAAAAAGCCCCAAATATCAGGCCTGTCCCTATAAAATCAGGACATCTGGTCACCCTAGTTGTATCCAAATCCTCAGCTCCATCCTGACCCTACGGAGGGCACAGCTCAAGACATGGGAGGACAAAGGTAGTGTAAGGCCACTCTTGCATCTACGGGATTCTGCAGCTGCCGTAACTCTTAAGCAAGGGCGGCTCTATGTATTTTGCTCCCCCAAGCACGGCGGTCAGGTGGCCTTCAGCGGAATGCCTGCGGGAGGTCCGCTGGCCACATGGATTCGGCGGCATGCCTGCGAGAGGTCTGCCGGTCCCGCGCCTTCGGCGTACCCGCCGCCAAATTGCCGCCAAAACCGCGGGACCGGTGGACCTCCCGCAGGCATGCCGCCGAAGGCAGCCTGACTGCCGCCCTCACAGCAATTGGCACACCGCCCCCGCGGCTTCCTGCCCCAGGCACGTGCTTGGTGCGCTGGTGCCTAGGGCTGCCCCTGCTCTTAAGCCTTGATTGATATAGCCCCTAAGATTCTGCCCGGCAGCAAAGAAAAGTCAAGCGTTCTCAGTGTGCTGGCCATGCGTCCCACCTCCAATTCACCCCCTCTTGCTCCTATGCCAGGTGCTGTACGAGCTAGGGGAGTGGGGTCAGTCGGTGCAAGAACTCTCCTGTACAAGGGTTCTCCCCAGTGGTGAGATCTGGCTGCTTTGAAGCCCCTCTGTGCCACATGAGCAACATAACGGGCCCAGAACTCTGCTGAGAATTTTACCCATGAAGTTTTAACAAATAGGATTTTTCCAAAATGATTTCCATGGGAAATGACAAGAGCTGGCTGGAAAAAATGTCAATGGAATCATTTTCTACTGGAATAAGCAGCTCCACTGAAACATTTTGTGAAATTGTGTCAATTTCACTGACATTTCCTTTCAGGAAGAATAGGGGGATATATATATATATATATATTTGGACAATGTTGAAATTGACAAAGTTGAGCTTTTCAGAAGGAAACATTCTGGGTTTTCTTCTTTAAGTGACTTTTCATTTCAAAATTTTAAAAAAAATTGTCTAGTAGCATAATATCAAATGTTAAAAAATCTAATTTGAAATGTTTCAATTGACCTAAAACAATTTCATCCCCAATTTTCTTTCAAAGATAATTTAGCATTTTTCAAAATGAAAACAAAGCAGAATACAAACGTTGCAATCTCCAAATCCACCACGACATGTAATTTGTCTTTTCTGCACAGCTCTTGAAATTACACATTCACCTTTTGTTTCTTGCCAATGATCCTCTTCCCCAGGAGGTCCCACTCCAGGGTTATCCCTCACCTTGCATTCTCCTTCCCTCAAGGTGTCACTTTCTCTCTGCTTTCAGGGCTCCTACCATTCACACTCATCTATCCCTCATTCTGGCACCAGCTTCCCCCCTCCCACCCACTCCCATCTGGCATACGCTCAAGGCGGTATAATGATTCCCTCGCTATGACTGATGTATCTTATCTGCTCAGACTGAACAAGGGGGCCAACTTGTCCCAAACAGAATGGTGACTTTTTGTGATGAGAATACGACCACAAGGAACTGGGCAGAGACCCATTAACTCATCTCATGTGAGCTAGTCCTTTCATGACAAGATTTTCTATTGGTTACCGACGCAGGCTGAAGTTGAGCCAATAGCTTAGAGGGAAAAGACTTCATATGCTGTTATCAATCCCCTGAGCCAGCCAATCTCCCAGAAATGAGAGAACTAAGCAGGTATGGGGACATGGAGTTTGGATGCTTTCCAAAGATGTATTCCCCTTGATTACATTTCAAACCCACCCAGGGTCAAAATTTAGTTCAACATAGTCTCCCATCCGGAAAAGCAGCACATGCTGGCAGCAGAATCCATCCTAGCATTACTTGCGTCACCATCCACCTCTCTGTTGCTCCCACAGTCTCTGCTTCATACCACCTGCTCGTACATTGCTCAAGACTCTGTTGTTTGCTTGTTGATTATGAACCAGCAAATGCAGGCCATTTGCCTCTTATTTCTCCAGCTCCAGCTAGCTTTGCAGAAATACTATTTTAACACCTACTTAATGTTATTCATGAAGAACAAGAAGTCTGCAGCTTTGAAAACCACAACAACATGGTGTTAATTTAGCGCCCGGTGAACCTCACGTGGATTAGAAGTTTGGTCTGGAGAGACATCCAAAGAGTTAGAAACGCCATCTGACGTTTGAGCCACTTTGGACATTTTTAAGTCAAAATGGGATGTTTTTCTAAAATATATGCTCGAACGGGAATTAATTCAGGGAAGGCCAGTGGCCTGGATAATGCAGGAGGTAAGACTAGACATAGGTGCCAACTCTGTGGGTGCTTCAGGGCTGGAGCACTCATGGAAAAAAATTAGCAAGTACTCAGCACCCACCAACAGCCAAGCTCCTCTCTCACCCCCCTCCTGCCATTTGCCGGCAGCCCTGCCAATCAACTCCTCTCCCTCCTTCC
This sequence comes from Malaclemys terrapin pileata, assembly GCF_027887155.1. NCBI lineage: Eukaryota > Metazoa > Chordata > Testudines > Emydidae > Malaclemys > Malaclemys terrapin. The sequence goes on from NC_071519.1 coordinate 24,663,080, forward strand.
CAGCGCCTCCCACCGCCTGCAGATCAGCTGTTCCGTGGCATGCAGGAGGCAGTGGGAGGGAAGGGGAGGAGCGGGGGCAGGGCACACGCAGGGGAAGGGTCTGAAAGAGGTGGGGAAGACGCGGGGGGGAAGAGGAGTGCGGGGTTGAGGTGTTGGGGGAAGGGGTGGAGTGGGGGTGGGGCTGGAAGTGGAGTGGGGGAGGGAAGAGGCGTGCAGGGGTGGGGGCGGAGGGGAAGGGGTGGAGTGGGGGCAGGGCCAGGAGTGGAGTGGGGGAGGGAAGAGGTGTAGAGGAGGTGGGGGGCAGGGCCTGGGGCTGAGCACTCCTGGGGAAAATTAGAAGTGGTGTCTGTGAGACTAGATGAGCACAATGGCCCCTTCTAGATGAATAATCTGTCAATCTATTATCTAGATGCCAGCGAGACATCCTGTGAAAACAAGATGTTTGTGTGAGATCCCCAGCACTTCCTTCTGAAATCCAAAGTGTATAGAACAAAGCCAAAAACAGCAAAGCAAAGTGAAATCAATCAAATGCCTCCTATTGTCTGTAAGGGTTTAACGTGGACAAAGGTTCACACTGATTCCTGATACATTTACACTAGTGTGTAGAACAGTACAATACCACCACGAAGGGGTTTCCAAACCGTTCATAGTGTGGACCAAATCAACGATTCTTGTGGACAGGTCCCCTCCCGTCAGTGATTGCATCACCGACCTGAAGCAGCCACCACCACCAATTATTGCTCACATAAGAAAGTAACATTCGGGAATTAATGAATGTATTTTTAGCTTCGAATTTAGTAGCTGAGGTGAGGAGGAGCCAGAAACATGCAACCAGCTTTTCAGGGCCCATCAGAAAATGCACCATGGACCACACTTTAGGAATCTTTGCTCTAATCATGGAAACATATGGCTGGAAGAGACCACAAGACATCATCCAGTTCATCCCTCTGTGCTGAGGCAGGATTAAGCATGCCTGAATCAGCCCCTGACAGATGTTTGTCTAACCCGTTCTTAAAAACCTTCGATCACGGCAATTCCATGATAACCGCTAGTACAGATTCTCCTTTCATGCAAGTGGTAAGAGCCTGGGTTTTAAATGAGAGTTCTACCCCTTCTGTCACCAGGAAGTTCTGATTTCCTGCAGAGAAAGCAGTGAAATCCTAGATGACCTCAGATGTGTTACAATTCGTTGCACGTGCATAGCACCTTCCATGGGACAACCCCACAGTGCTTTAAAAATCTCCCAGTGTTCATCAAGGACATAATTCAACTCCCATTTAAATCCATGGGAAGACTTCAGGGGTGTCTGACTGGGCCTTAGCTCTCCCAATACCGGTATGAGGTAGATGGTATCTATTTGATGGTGAAACTGCGATGCACATGACGGGAAGGAAACTGGTAGAAGGGTCATTTAAGAAAGTCTGTGTCTGGAGTCAAGGATACAACGGAAGTTTCCTGACTCTTAGCCCTGGTTTTCTAAGCATTAGGCCTCCTTCTTCTAGAAAATTCTATTCTTCACACACTTTTAAAAAAAGTTATTTATCAGATCTTTTCTTTCTTTCCTCCTTCATCTTCCACGCTCTTTATTATCTGTCTTTCAACCCGAACAAAAAAAGGAAGAAAAAAAAATCTGCCCAACACAATAGCATGTGGGGATCCTGTCATTTTCAAAACCGTCTTCTCCCCTCCCTTTCAACTCTCCTTGCTTAGCCGAGAATTTTCCTTCATTAAAATTAAGCCTCATTTCAGACTCATCTTCTTTTCTCTCTCGCCTTTTCTCGGAATTGAATGGAATGTGATCTCCAACATCCCAGCCTTCAACTCCCCCCTCCCTTCCCATCGCCTCCTTCTCTTGTCGCTTTCATAACCAAATCTTCATTGCCGTGAAAAAGTATGCAACCGGCTGCCTCCTGTCCCCCTTCCTTTCTATCACCACTTTGCTGCTGTCAATTCAGCCCCACCTAGGTGGACTCCCCCTCCTTCCAACAACTTGCATGTCTCCCCCCACCCCATCACATTCACATCCCTTTAATTGGAACCTATTTCCTTCCGCATAATGGAATGAGACCTTCTTTCCCCCTTATTTTCTCTACACCATTTCTACCCAGCGTAATACACCTTCTTTCGCTCTTGGAAAACAGTAGGAGTGAACATGGGGGAGCAATTCCATTAACCTGGACCCAGTGCGAGTTGCTAAGTGACTCAGAGCTGCCTGCAAGACTTCACGTCCCACAGTAAGAAAGGCAAGCAGAGATTATTAGCAGGGATATTTCCAGATAATACGTGGCGGCATCGGCTGTTTAACAACTGCTCCGAACTCTCTTTAAAGAGAACTCCCTCCAGTCCTTCTTGGTAGCCAGAGGAAGTGTGATGTAGTGGCTACAGAACGGGACTGGGAGCAAGGACTCCTGGGTTCTATTTCCAGAGAGGGCGGTCTAGTGGTTAGAGCACAGGCTCCCAAGCCAGGAGTCCTGGGCTCTGTTTCCAGCTATGCCATTGCCTCGCTGTGTAAATCAAGTCAGCTTTCTGCATGTGACCTCCCGCCACCCCACGTGCGAAACAGGTAAAATATTCAACCTTCTGTAGCTCTCTGGGATGATCTAAGGGTTAAGTAAGGCTGGTAACATGCTGAGATCTCCTCAGAAGAGAGGAACAAAGTATTATAGTGGAAGTTTTCTCCATTTCCCCTAAGCATTTTCTCTAAGCCGGGTCCACCCAGTGTAACCTGGTTGATTGCTCTTTGCAGTGTTGTTGTAACCACGTTGATCTCAAGATATGAGAGAGACAAGGTGGGTGAGGTCATATCTTTTATTGGACCGGCTTTTATTGGACGAGCTTACACTGAGCTCTTCTTCAAGCCTGTGTAAGCTTGTCTCTCTCACCAGCAGAAGTTGGTCCAATAAAAGATCTGACCTCACCCACCTTTCTTCTTTGATTTCTCTTGGCTTTTCTATCTCGGTCCCCCTCTCCTCCCCTCCTCACACTCCTCTCAGTTACTCAAGGTTTCTCTCCACCAAAGCTGTATTTAACATTCTCTGATGCACAAGGCCAGTCAGCTCGTTAGCTCAGCTACACCTGGATCAAGATCTGGAGACAAATCGCTGCTTCATTAGGGGAGCTAAGGCTCTAATCCATTTTTTTTCTGGCTGTTTAACTTGCAAGGACAACAGATGGATACAGAGCTGCATAATGCAGGGCACTCCTTAAGATCCATCAGAGTCTGGGAACGCAGAAAACACAAGGCTGAGGAATATTTAACTAGGAAGTGCCTTACAGCAATCAACTTAAATTAGGGATGGGGGGGAGATGTTCCTAGACTAGAAATGAGAAAAAATGCCAGTTAGTTTTACAGAACCCCTCCCCCCCGCAAAATTTCTCCATGAAAATGTTTTGGTTTTTCAATAAAAAAATTCCAGGTTTCAAAAACCATTATTAGTTGGGGGTGGGGGGGTGGGGGGGTGTTAAATAAAGGTTTTCTAAAAACTGAAATATTTCACTGAAGAAAAATCAGCTTGTGGTTTCCGGCTTTGCATTGAGAAAACAGAAAATTTTGATCAAAACAAAAACTCCAGGAAAATGTTGATTTTAGATGAAAAGCCGTTTTCTGTTTGGAGGGAAACACTTGGACCCGCTCTAGTTCAGAAAAAGTAAAATCCAGCCCTTCCCTCACGATAAGGCTCAGAATAGATCCAAACTTGCTATCGTTGTAGGTTCCAAGAAGTTATGGGTAAGTCTCTCCCCAATTCTCATCTGTTACCTTCAGCCAACCCCCCCATTCACTTGCTAAAATCCATCTCTGCGTACCGGGGAAAAGTGCACTGCACATCTGCTAACCTTACAGAACCGGCTGGTTCTCTTCGATTTTTATGAGCTCTCTGGCTGTTTCTCAACCATCAAAATGGCAAGTACATTCCTGGTGGCATTTGGGGCATATGGGAGCTGACAATGCTTGAGCTTTGCTTTATCATAAGGGCATATGAACACCACTCTGCAAATTGGGCACTGTAGTCTAGAGCTGTCCCTCTATCAGACAATCATCGGCAGGTGTTGTATGAGGAGTTACTATCTGGGTCCATACACAGATTATGGATTCATAGATTAAAAAGCCAGAAGAGACAACTGCGATCGACTAGTCTGACCTCCTGTATACGGGGTGTGTCACTGCAGTATCTGAGCACCTGCAGTGAGCACTTAGCACTGTACTCTGTAGCAGTGGAGCGTGGCAATACTGGCGTTTGCATCAGTGTAAGTGCATCGACCAGTGCAAATTCCCTCTGTCTAGACAAGCCCTCAGCAACAATACTGGATCTTGCCCCCCCTTTCCTCCCCACCAACAGACACTGTGAACACCGGGTGCTTGCTATATTAGAAAAGGTGCCATGTGGGTGATTGAATTTCTGAATCATCAGCTGTCGGGAGGTGTTTTTGCTCCTCCATCAGTTTAACTGCTACCTACCAGCATCAAAAGCCGATTGCAGGTGACCTGAGTGAGTTTGTTTTCTCCCATCGAATGCAATTGTTTAGATGACAGCCTGTGAATGCTGCAATTTCTCAGGTCTTCAAACACTTAATTCATCTCAGAGCTGATACTGAAACAGCAAGGCTGGCGTTTACACAACTACAGCCATCTCCATCTGGAAGAGCCTTTGTACCTGCCCCCCTGGGCACCAGGGGGATGGCTGCCCTGACAGAGGGGTATGAACAAGAAAGCCGAAGAGGAAATCCTGCCATGCCAGAAGAAACCCCCCCTGCCCCAGGTTGAACGTTATGTGAGTGGAGTCTACACCCTCAGATGAACTGTTCGACCTACTTGCCCCCATCCCCGCACCCCATAATTAGCAAGCCTTAAAGGTGCCTTAGGAAGAGGAAAAGGGGAACCAAACTGGGCTTTGTGCCTGTAGCAAGGAGTACAAGCCCGAGAGAGGGGGCCCTCATGGCCTTTGGTTCCCCACTGCCACAGTTTCTGTAACAAAGTGAGGCGACACCCATGTGGGCCGGCAGCTTGGCCTCAAGGAGTCCCTTTCCGGAGCTGAAGGGAAGAGGCCAGGGCAGCTGCAGCTATTGCTGTGTTACCAACTCCTGTGATTTTTGTCACACTATTCGGGATTTCTCTTAAAGCGCCAACTCCTAGCATCATGTGTAGCCCATAGAACTGGCTTTAATGTTTATTTTATGCAGCAGTAATGCAAAGAACCCAAAAGCCTGTCCCCTGTAAGACATTGGCTTCAGCAGTTAGCATAAGGCTTGAGGCCTTGAATTTTGGCACAGATAAATAACCTAACAGTCACCTCTACATTTTGGGGAACTGGGAATAGAGTGTTTAAGGGGGAGGTTTCTCCCTAATGACGCCAGCCAACCACAGGAACATGAGCTAACACCGGCTTTTGGATATTTTAGGATAGGAACATTTGCAGATGCCATGGCAACAAACTGACATATATGCTAAGTTGACATCATTAATATACTAACCTATTGGAGAAGGGCACCCCAACATTAGTAGGATGAAGAAATACAAATATGGAAGAGGTGGGAAACTCCTAATGAATATGCATTAGGCATAGTGGCATCAGCGTAAGGTATTAGAAAAGTTGTATCCCACCCTCGGTTCAGGAGGAGAGAGAGACGTAGCCCTTGGGAATGGCCAGGATGATGGCCACTGGTCATGATGAGGAGGTGATGGTGATGAGGAAGATCATGGCTAACATTTCAGGTTGTTCCACAAGGGGTGGTGTGAGTATATGGATGTGCAGACGTACATTCTGTATTATCTCTATCTACCTTACTGGTACATTGGGTTTCCCAGTTAAACAGTAATTTTAATACTACTGGGCCTAATCTGGGGAGAAGATTAGTCAAACCTCAGAGTGATAACTGGGAATTCTTAAGTATCAGTATCAATTAATGCATACTCTATAGATTGGGCTGCACATGTGATTAAGTGAGTATGTCAGCTTTCATTTTAAAAAAAAAGTTTCTAGTCCTCCTGGTTGCAGAGAAAAGTTTGACGTGTGAGCTACAGGCTCGAAGCCCTGAAGACAAAGAAAAGAATCCAAACATTTATTATTTAAAAAAAAACATGATTTTTAAGCCAAACTCCTGATTTTAGAGGGTCTGGTTCATGGTTTTAGAACACTTAAAGTGGGTAATATATAGTAAAAGGCCTGTCTGCTTGAAATTTGATGGTGGAAAAAATTCACTGCTTCTTGCAGGGGAAACTTTTGAAACCTGTATGTACCTATTATATTTTTGGTTATTGTCAGTTTATTTTATATTGGGAAGTTAGTTGCTTATGAGAGCTTTGGGGAAGGGGCTCTACTCCTTTACTGACTCTTAAAATAGCCAGTCTCTGACATCCCCCCCCACACCCTTTTGTACCAAATAACAACCCTTCTGTGGTTTTAGGACTGAGTGCCCCTAATCTGACACGGTGCCTTGCTGTGTTTCCTTCTGATTGATCAAAAAGGGATGAAATATTAAAACACAGACACACACATGCAAACAGTTCTCATAGTCTGCCTGGTATTGGTGGTGGGTTTTTGTTTTTTTTTTTGCATTAGAAATTCACAACTATCCTGTGTTTCCTGGAAGATTCTACAGCCAACTGGAGAACTGGTAAGATTATGGCAGCATAAAAACCAAGTGAAATCTGAGCAACTCGGAGCAGAAAGGATTTGGAATTGGGCTGTTTAAAATACTTGGGCTTTTGTTTGCAATGGCCATCACCTGAAAGATTCTGCACCCTCTTCGCTCCCCCCTCCATAGCTCTTTGGATTCTTATGTCCCAGGAGAATGTCCTAACCATTAGGCTACAGAGCGAGTCAGGGTCACTCTGGCTCATTGAATATTCAATTTTTTATACACAGTGGAACAGCTCCAACAGGAGAGTTTGAGAGGGCTGATCCACAGAATAGCCCTGATCGGTGGGGCACTCACCTGGGACCCAATTCATGTCCCTAATCTCAATCAGGAAGAGCAAGGACTTGAACCTGGGCAGGCCCACATCTCAAGTGAATGCCCCAACCATGGGGTTATTTTGGGGTGGTAGCTTGCTGACTTACTGGTTTCTCTGATTCTGTTTTTATCTCCCACTTCCCCCACCTGAAAAAAAAAAAAACCCTTTGAAAGCTCTCAATTTCATCCCAACGCGAAATTTTTTGGAACTCTTGAAAAGTTGCCTGGCATGGGAAAATCCTTTTCTAGCTGCGAATGGGAGGAAGATAAACCCTACTGAGCAAGGCGGGATATCCAGAATGATTTAGGTCTCAGAGTGAGCAAAGGCTCAAAGGTGCATTTTAGTTCTTGTCACTATTTCAAACTTTCTACCCCAACCCCTTCACACGGCTTAGTGGTGCTCTGTCACTGCTGGTTTGAAACGGCTTGGCCCTTCTGAAAAGAAATACAGCAAAAGAAAATGATAGACAACACCCATCAGGGATGGGCTAGATTTACATGGCCCTGCCTTGGTGCAGGACGACGCACTAGGTGACCTCTTGAGGTCCCTTCCAGCCTGACATTTATGAGACTCTATGAAAGCCTGTATTTATAGGACTAAAACTCAGCTGCTGCATTCCTAATGCCACCTGCTGTGCCATCCACGGGTGGCCATGTGGTCTCTGTGCACGTGGCTGTGGAGGAAGGGGAAGACAATGGAGCAGCCGGGAAGGAGAATCAGCCCAGTGGATAAATCAATCAAAGATGGCAGGATCTCTTCGGAACCCCCTTGTTCCATCGCTCCAGAGTCAGAGGGGGTATGTTTCCCCAGCTCGCCTGCTCTGGGTTCATGGATTTGCGGTTGCTGGGATCCATTCTTTGCCCACCCCAGGGCAAATGGGCATCAGGCTCCCTGCTGATCTTCAGTGCCAAGCATAAAGTGGCCTATGGTGGAGCAACTAGGCAGGAGTAGAAGGAGCCGCGGCCCCCCACCCGCGGCAGCCTTTACGTGTATGTGTGGCATTGTTTCAAACCAATAGGTATAATTGAAGGTGGCACCAACAATGACCCATCACCCTCTAGCTCTGCCACTGCTCAAAACCTGGCCAGCCTCTACGTTCACTCAGCATTGGTTCACATCCCCGCTTCTTGGACTATCTCCTGGTCCCTTTCGCAGCTTGCAGGCAATAACTTGCCTTCTTATCTGACCCAGAAGGACAGCCAGCTGTCAGCACACAAACATGGCCTTTGTTTATCCTTAAATGAAAGCTCAGTTAATTAAAACCAGAAATCGCTTTCTCTTATCTGCAGCCTCTGGCCTCCTCGGTACCGCGCTGAACTCGGAGGGGCCAGAGACAATAGCCCCCTTACAGAGGCTGTCCTGATAGCCCCATGTGCACGTTGCATTTTTCTCTTCTCAGCACTCTTCTCTTCTCAGCACTTCGTCTTTTCCTGAGCAGAGTCTCACGTGCCTCTTTTCTGTATTTTACATGTCATGAGTTTGATGGTCTCAGCCCAGTTCCAGATCACAGGTCTCTATTGCGCTGTACACACCAAGACCGCAGCGTGTCCCCCTGCTGGTAGGCTCGGCAAAGGCTAAAGAACGAATGGACCGGTAAAAATGAATGACCCTCTCACCCCTAAATGCAGTGCTCCCCTGCCAAGTCAGGGATGAGGGTGCTCTAGCCAGGGACACTATGGAGGAAGCTTCAGGAAACAGACACAGAGAGAATAAGCAATTTCCCGAGCATCATATAAGAAGTCTGTGACAAAGCTGGGAATGGAGCTCAAATCTTAGTTCAGTGCCGTAATCACAAGGCCTGCATTCTTCGCAGGGAGCGTGCTCAGATCCCCCTGTTCCGAAAGGAAAAGCCCCTGCCACTCAAAAAAGCACTGGCTGATGGGGAGAGCAGGTAGCTCCATCCCCGTAGAGTCGGGACATTTCCTGGGTGTTCATCCCCAAGGGGTTGATGGGGCTGTCTTCCCCCCAGCCCCCTCTCCATAGTCTCCTGTTTGCTCTCTCCATGTCGCTAGCTGCTGCCTCCATTCCCTTTCATCACAGATGGCGTTCGTCATTTTGCCATTTACACGTGTCACACTGAAATCTCTCTCATTAGGTGGAAATTGAATTTCGTTAATTAAAACAACGGAAATCAATTAACCTTATCAGCGCTCAGGACCCCATTTGAAACAGAATCTGGCACAAGGACCCATCCCTCCATGTTCAGAGACCTGCAGGGGCAATATTCTGGTCTGCACAGTGGACAGCAAATGACTTGCTATGGGGAGACGGGGGGGGGAGGGGGCGTGTTGGGTGGGAGGGCGGGATGTGCCAAGAGGGAATTCAAAGCAATTAAGCGCCCTGAGATTTACCCTCAAATGACAAGTTCCAGAGTAACCATCACCCTCCCCGAAGCTTTGCACCAGGCATTAGATTAGAATGTTTCTAGCAAAAGGAGAAGGGGAAAATTTAAAAGTCAAACTGAACAGGGCTGTTTTAAATAGTTACCGTGTGGTTTCTGCTCCCCCCACTCTCCCCCCCCCCACTTCCCCCCTTGGCGTATGCTTCATCAGAACAGCTTGGGAACTCATCTGCTTTTATAAATAGCTCTGCACATTTTAAATTTCCTCCTTCTCTTCTTTTAAAACATAAAATACCTGCAAAGCCTAATGCCAGGGCTAGAATCTCCTCGGCAAAGGCCTGGCAAGCAGTTTTACTCCCTTCAGCCCACGCTAATTGCTAGAGCAGCCTATGACAGACCCGCTGCCAGCCCCCGAGACGATAAAGGATCGAACTCTGGCCCAGGAACATGGCCAGGGCACGCACAAGACAAAAAAGGAGCGCCGTAAGGGAGGCATGAAAAGGCGGCCCAATTCAGCAGCATGGGCAGGTGCTGCCACGTGCCGAGTGAATTGCCGCACGTTGCAGTCTCATGGGATGATTTTTCCTGCTCTGGGTTCTAATACGTATAACACCCTCCAGCACACAGGTCTATACCTGGGACTTCATACGCTACAATGTCAATCTCTAAACACCTGAGCTAAAGGTGTCTACCAATATAGAGGTATCTATATTTAATAACACCACCTAGCTCTCATAGATCACTTATCTGTAGGTCACCAGGTGTTTTACCAAGGAGCTAAGCATCATTACCCTTCTGGAGACAAGGCAGAAAAAGGCGAAGTGACTTCCCCGAGGTCTCCCAGTAGCCCAGAACCCAGATCACAGCCCCAGTCCAGTGCTGTGTCACACTAGGCCATACTGTTCCCAGGCTAACAGGGTGGCATCTCAGCACACATTTGCTGTAACATGGCCAGGCTGGGATGTGCTGGGCACTGGTTCAGGGCAAATGCCAGTAGTTTGAGTGAGGCCAGAGGCTGAGGGACGTGAAAGGGAAAGGGGGAGTGTCAAGTAACTACACTAAATCCTCCCCTTCACCTGGTGTTGCAGCACTGTCAGGATTTTGTTGGCAGTTTGCCTTTAAGAAGAAGGCTCCCTTGTGTCAGGAGAAAACAAAACGAGGCTGACACCAAAACACCAGCTTCAGAGCCCAGAGGGGAGCACAGCATGGCCCTCTCCACCGCCTCTCAGGAGCTTCGATCCAGACTCCAGCCTGACTCCCTCCCAGCACAATCTCAGGGCAGGTATCGAGCGGATTCTTCGGTGTCGCACAGAGGCACCAGGAGCAGGAGAGGGGAGGTCTCCGGAGGATGCCTAGCTCAGAGGTGGTAGCTGAAACCTCTCAATTATTTACAGTTTGCTGTGCCCTTCCATCGCTCAGCTCCCCGCTGCAGAGAACCCGCCTGCCTGGGACTCGTGTGCTCAAAATGAAACAAATGGATCACTCGAGGCTTTTCCACCAGATGTCATGCTGAGGGCTTGTGTTCACTATCACACTAGGAGAGGGAGAAGCTACGTTGTAGACACCGCTTTAAGTTGATGTAACTTACATTGCTCAGGGGGGTGGCTCTTTCACACCCCTGAGTGACATAAGTTACATTGACTTAAGCGGTAGTGTAGACAAGCCCTGAGGCAACTAACGCAGAAATGACTCTCGCCTGCCAGAGTTTGTGGCTGACAGTAGGGATGGGAGAACTGAAAAAGGTTTGGGGATCAGATTAGAGATTGACCTCCACCCACAACCCTGGAGCCAGATACCCCCCAAACTGACGCTCACCTCCTGCTTCATCACACATTGTTCAGCGAAGCATCCAGAATGTTCAATGCTTCTCTGAACCTTCTCCGTCAGCAGAACTGGACTGGACACCTCACAGCAGGCTAGTAGGAGAACTCTGTCCAGCGCGTCTACTGGCTACAGCCACTCAAATAATAGTCATGAATAACATCTTCAGCAATTTTCCCAGTCAACTGATGAAGGCTTGGGGTCAGCTCGTCAGCTGGCGTAAATCAGCATAGCTTCACTGATATCCACAGAGTGGCATGGTTTTATCCACAGAGGATCCAGCCCATCATTCACAAAGAACACCCTTTTTTTCATCATTTGCCACCTCTGCAGCTGATCAAGTAGTACCAGTCAAATAAAGCATTCGTGATCTTTGCCAGTCACTGGATAAAATCTTCACAAATAAACCCATGTTCCCCACCCCTCCTCCTGTCCATTATTCAGCCAGTTCTCCTCCTGACCGTAAACGTCTAAAAGAACAACCTCTCACATGGTGTTCTTGGCACTTGTGACTCCAGTCCCAAGGTGGAAGTGAAGAAACATTAGTCAGAACATTTCGAGACCGCACAGAAGACAACTAGATTTGGGTCTATAAATAAATATGGGTGAAGTTTCATTGAAGGGGAGGGGCTTAGAATAAGAATTACTGTTTTCCCCGTTGTTTCTGGTGCGGTACTTCGATTGTGTCTTTTGGGGGAGGGACCGTTTATTTGTTGTGTGTTCCTCCAGCACCTACCATCATTCGCCAAAGCACCTAGGAGCCTTACCCATAGACCAGGACCTCATGGTGCAAGGCGCAGTACAAACACAACAAAAACACTGTCACTGCTCCAGAAAGCTTATAGTCAAAGTATAAGACAACCGGTGGCAACAGACAGACAAACACAAGGAAACCATGAGACAAATATCTGTCAGTACGATAGGCTGTGGTCTCAGTACAATGGGGCCATTGTCCACAACTGGTCCTCTTCGGCACGACCAAAACACATCATAATGTACTTACAGCGTAGAACCGTGCCATGTGTCCTCATTGAAACCCAAAGCCACGAGACAGTAACCCGATGCAGAGAGAGAAATTTTGAAAATTTCTCAGCGCCTGCCACCAGGGCCAGTTTTGCAGCGAGCCGAGCACCCAGCAGCTCCCACCCTGCTGAATGGGGGGTTGGGATCTCCACGGTGCTCAACGCGAGTTGCTGGGGGCTGGGTCGAGGTGTCTGGAGGATGGCAATTCTAGTTCAAAGCCAGTTTCAAAATCAGTTTTCATTCCACATTGGGAGAGAGGGGGGTGGGTGGGTGGGGAATGACTCTCACAGTCGATTGCCTGATGGTTAGGACGCTGACCTGGGATGGGGAACTCCCCAATGTGCACGTCTGTGGTCTGTCTGATTCAGAGTGATCCGAAATGGAGGAAGACAAAAAAAAAGGTGGGGGGGGGGGCAAAAAAGCCTCTGAATCACCCAGAGCAGAGATTTGGCTTCAACCAATATTTCTCACCAAAAACGTTCTGACCTTCTCTAGTGCTGAGCTCTTTCAAAAAGCTGATCCAGGTAGCAGCTGCTTAGACCATCTGAAAATGCTGCCTTTGGAGCTTCTACTACCCGCCTCAACCTCAGCCCGCAGATTCCATGGTGCTCTCTGAGATTTGTGACTTTCAGGTTGGACGGTGACTGCTTGGAGGACACGTCTGAAGCAATAATTGGAGGAGGAGAGAGGGGGAAAAGAGTCCAGCCAGAAAGCAAAAGCCAGTAACCAAAGCCACCTGGAATTGGCTGAAGCCGGGTGAGCAACTTACTGTAGAGAACTCATCAGTCTGACATAGACAGTGTCAGATGCAGGCCCAAAATAACGTGTGTTCTGAGCAGCATGGAAAGAATTAGGGAAGAGGAGATACAAATATCTTGGGAATGTGCCCAGCATTCTTTTTCATGAGTGCACTAAAATACAATACAAATGTGACTTAAAAAAAACAACCATCCCCTGACAGAATAAATACGGTACTTATTATAAGCCACACACACAGAGCAACTTAATAGCAACATATTAAATGTAAATCAACACAGAGGTAGCCAGGAAGGGTAGAGATATACCAGCTGAGGGATTATAGCACAAAGCTGTATTATTTACTCACGGGATTAAGGCACTTATGGGAAATGAAATATTGTCCTTTAGTCATAAATCAGTCCCTTGCTTTTGTCCAGGCACATTGGATGTACGAAGGGATTTCAAAGATACAGACATATATACGCACGCCTATTATTAGACAGTAAGGTATAGACTTTAAATCCTGCCTGTTCTGCAAAGAGATTCAGTTTGGTTGTTGTTCTACAGGAATTCAGTGTTCAACAATGGAATTCACCCAGCAGGGTAGAAAATCCCATGTTTGGCTGGAATTTAAAATCCCCAGGACTGCATGTAGGCACAGTCTAAAAGTATGTACCATGGTGTCATGTGATACCACCGTAGTTATGCTCAGGGGCTTGAGCTAGTGCTCCCCTGGTTCCAATGGAAAAGAGCTGGTGGTAAAGTTTTCCATCAGGGTCCCTTGACTCTAGAACTTGCTTCTATCCTCAGTTCCATAAAGCCTTGCTGGGACATGGCAAAGCCCATCTCTTCTCCGGAGCAATTGGGTAGGGACTGTTTAAGGGCTAGGGAGATGAACGTGGGGTTGTTCTGGAGGAGGGTTTGCTGGTACAGTTAGACTGGCAGAACACATCAAGCAACCTGAGTCTCACTTGTTAGTTTCTGGGCGGGTTTGCTTTCGCACCCATGACCTACACAGCTATGCCGACAAACCATTGTCATGTAGACCTGACCTCACTCATTGTCAACATTCCCCTGGAGAGTCGACCAAGAATGGGGTACGCGTTTCACTGCAAAGCGCAGCTAACCTAGTACATTAGGCAGCGCTGATGTGGTTAACAGAATTTCAAGTGCACAGAGAGGCTGACAGACACAGTCCCACTAGCTTATTTATTTAATAATAATTATTTGGATAGTGAACCCGACCCTGCTGTTTTGCTCACTTCGCTTTTTTGTTTCCCCAGCCATGGCAGTGTCACTTCTCCAGAGGCAGCCTCCCCTTCTTTGCAGAGTTAAATTGCATTCCAATTCCATTAAACGGGACTAAATGTCTTCAAAATCAAAGAGCAAATATAATTTAAGTGCCTTTTGGGTCTTCCCACAGGTTCTCAGCTGTTCACTCAGTAACCACTCTGCAGAAAGCTGCCTGGTGACAGGGCTATAGTTTAAAGGGAAGCACACAGTCGCTATGCACAATACAATTCCATTCTGCAACACGTCCTTTATGCAACTCACAATGTACATCGGTTACAGCTTAAAACAATGGGAATGCTATACCAAGAATACAGGAGGAGGGGACAGCTACACAAGCGAACACAGTTAGGGCATGAAGGGTTAGTTGGTAATGGTACTAAGTGTGTGTGAGAGAGAAATAAAGAGAGAGGGGGTGGTAGAAGCTGAGAAAATTTTTTTCAAATGGAAGGCGGATCTACATGAGCCTCACCTGGTTTCAGATTCCTGTACAAACCCCAAAGTCAGCTCAGATTTTTCAAAAGAACCTTCTGATCAAACCTGGGCCCAGCTGACAAACAAAGTGTCAGAATAGTGCACAGGTTTCAGAACAAACCAGATGAGACAGATCACTAGATGCTTATCTGTTCTGTTCATTCCCTCTGGGGCACCTGGCATTGGCCATTGTCAGAAGACAGGATACTGGGCTAGATGGACCTTCGGTCTGACCCAGTATGGCCCTTATGTTCTTATGAGACTCGCACAATCCCTGGCCACTTTGTGAAATCTTAGCCAATGAGTTTATTTCCGGTCTCACTCCTGTTACGCACATGTCATTCCACTCGACTCAGAGCTACTCCTGATTTACATCACTATAAGTGAGACTAACTAACTTTCTTGTGCAGTGCATGTTGCACCCCCACACACACACACACACACCTCTTGCAGCTTGTCCACATATCGTAGCACAATCTACTACTGCTGCCAGCTAATGGAGTTGCCCCATCGCTCAAGCAGTGGAGGTCTGTGCTTTGGTGCTTAAGGACATGGGCTCAAACCCCTGCGATGGCCCAGGGGGGAGGGGTTGTACCAAGATTGCAGAATTAGCTCTAGATAGAGGAAGGGGAGAGTGATTGTGTTTGAACAGAAATCAGCTTAAACTTGGCCTTTCCCCAGTCTCATGACAGGCAAAGAAAATCACCCCATGCTGGACTTCTAACCAGTCCCCTCCCCTCAGTGTGGCTATCACATCAAGAGTCATTGCCAAAGTGAAGGGATGAATCACTGCCAACACATGGTTCACCCCAGCAATGCATGACTATTGCCTCAACCAACATACATCCTGGGCCTTCCATGCAGAAGGATCATGAATGTAACATATAGGCAGGAACTGCTTCATCCACGAGGGAAATGCAGCCACATCCAGTGTGGGAAAAGGCAACTGTTTAACAATAGTACACAAAATGTTCAGGCACTGAATGAAGAACACCATTTCAGACAAAAACTGTAGGGAGACCACATATAGCAACCCAAGCCAGAGTTTGGCCAGGTCCCTGGGACTAACACAGCGCCTGTGGCCTCGATTTTAGGCTTCACCTAACAGACGCTGTGACTACGACTGGCTGGAAAGCAAGAATTCCGGTTCGTGAAAAATTTTGAGCTTTTGACATTTCTTCTCCTTCTGCACTGGAATGACACCGAGACCATTAAAAATTTCTCATTGAAAAAAAACCACAGAAAGGAAGAGACCCCAGAAGAGCTTTGGGGTTCGGGTTCTAGGTCTCCTACACCCCAGGTGAGGGCCCAACCCACTCTTGACTATTATTTCTTTTTCTTCTTCTTCCTCTCCCCCTTTCATTCCCCCCCCCCGCCTCATTTTCCCCAGAATTTCCATCCGTGACCTTCAAAACTGGTATTTTTCCAAACGCAAAAATTGCCGTTTCGATGAACTGGCATTTTCCAACAAAAACCACTTAACTGTATAATTAACCAGCTCTATCTGCAGCCAGCACAGTCCATGCTAACTCCATGCTGGGGCGTTGCTTCAGAATGACTTGAGAAAGAAGAGTGTCGTTTCCTGAAACATCAGTACCACTTCCAGTAACAATGGGGCTTCCCATGGCCGTCTCCCTTTCAAGCCCTGACCAGGCCTGACTCTGCATAGGCACACGAGCTCTGGGAAGGTCAGAGTCCAACGTGATGTATCAACATGCCACAAGCATCTCCCCACGCTCCTGAAACATAAGCATCCTCTAAAAAATCACTCTGGGCTGCAAATGCCTGTACATGTGTTTGCAGGAAGGAAAGTGCTTATGGCAAGAGAGACAGTCTACAAACACTTTAGCAACCCGGTGGCATTCTGTTCACACAGAAGAAGAAAGATAACAGCTCTCCAAAACTCACTGTTATTGAAGAGGCAGAGTGTACCATGACCTTGCATGAAGCTTTTTAGGATAGAAATGAAGCTTGGCTTTCCCAGTCATCTCTAACAAAACAATGCCACTAGGTAAACTCTTCACCTACCTCTCCAGGAGCCTTTTTTCCTGGTGCCTTGGGAAAAACCTTCAGAAACTGAATTCTTTTACATAAAGCGAAAGGACCCTTCCACTGCCTTTCCATGGAATCTCAGCAATACATCCAGAGGGTACGCAGTATAGTATGCCTCTAGGCTGGAACATTACTATAAGGACTAGCTACATGTGTAATAATAAATAATTATGCCAGCACCTGAGGAATTTGTTTCAGATCCTGATTTCATCCCCTTCCCCGCTTACAAGAGAAAGCTTCGTCCCCTGTTACATATGGAAACTTCGCAATGAAACAAGTGCAAACGTTCAGAATTTCATACCCTGAAACATTACCCCACGTACAGACATGGATTTTAAAAGACTCGGTGGCTAGATTTGGCTGCATTGCAGAGCTACCAAGATCAAAAAGACCTTCAGCTCACCGAATTAAAAGGCTCAAGGGGGTTGGTAATACGATACAGAGTTTTTCACCTCTAGGTCAGGCGCGATCAAAACCCATGTTCTGCCATAGTGAAATGAGCAGCTGGCCTCAGTTCAGGTCCCAACCATCAGGTGTCCTCATCTTAAGAAATGTTGTCGAAGTCGGCACCCCTTAGTCTAAGGCTTAAATAGGCCAGGGAGACCAGAGATCGACAAAACAATGGCACATCCAGATGCAGGACTGGGGTTGGAACTTGAACATCCTCCAAAGTTCTAGGTTTAGGTAATTGTCCTGCTGTACAAGGCACTGGTGAGGCCTCGGCTGGAGTACTGTGTCCAGTTCTGGAAGTCACACTTTACAAAAGACATGGACAAATTGGAGAGAGTCCAGAGGGCAGCAACAAAAATGATCAAAGGTTTAGAAAACGTGACCTATGAAGAAAGGTTAAAAGAACTGGGCATGTTTAATTGTGCGAAAAGAAGACGGGGCGGGGCGGAGGGGAACACCTGATGATAGTCTTCAAATATGTTAAGAAGACTGTGATCAATAATTCTCCATGTCCACTGAAGTAATGGACTTTATCTATAGCAAGGGAGATTCTGGTTAGACATTGGGAAAAACTTTCTAACTATCATGTTAGGTTATCGAATCCCCATCACTGGAGATTTTTAAGAACAGGTTGAACAAATCCCTGTCAAAGATAGACTAGGTTACTTGGTCCTGCCTCAGTACAGGCGCTAGAGTTGATGACCTTTTGAGGTCCCTTCCCACCTGACGTTACTATGATTCTCTCACTGATGACAACTGAACTCCTCTCTCAGGCCCCGTCTTCACTAAAAAGTTAGGTCAACCCAGCTATCTCACTCAGAGGTGTGAAAAATCCACACCTGGGAGATACAGTTAAGCCAACATAACCCCGATGTAGACAGTGCTAGGCCGAGGGAAGAATTATTTTGTCAACCTACCTACCACCTTTTTGGGAGGTGGATTAACTACAGCGATGGGAGAATCCCTCTCATCGCTGTAGTAAGTATCTACACTGAAGCATTACTGTAGCATTTCTAAGGGGGGAACGGCCTCAGCTGTGGAGTTGATCAGGGAAGAGGCACATTGGATGGGCAATGGGCAGGAAGCTTTCTCTGCAGTTGATTGCACTATACTGATAGTAGGGATAACTACAGACCTTCCATTACCAAGTTCCTGGCCGGGCTGTCAATCCAGCACCTTCCACAAATGCTAAATGAACATTTAAAAAAACGCACTTTTCCTCAATTTCCTGCATCCTCACAGTCAAGATTCCCACACGCACAGTTTGAGATGTGCCCCTGTTGCTCCCTCTCTACTGCTGAGCCAGTGGGGCTGCAATGCAGTTAATTGCTATATGCCACATCACATCGCTATTTGCAGAGGGGGCCCGGCTGACAGAAGGATCTCTCCAGTTCTGTCTCCACATTTAACCCCATAGCAAATTTGCTCGATGCTGTCGTTAAGAGAGAAGCCAGAGCTCTCCAGATACCCACTTCCAAATGATCTTTAATTAGCAGCACAGCCAGGGGGGATCAGCCAGATTTTGTTTGTGGGCAGAATTTGTCTGTGTCACAAGTGGAGTTGGGCCAAATTTTTCATACAAGTAGTTTAATTGCCAAAAAATGCGGTTTCGGGTCAACCAAAATTATGCATGAATTTGTGTCGAATTCAGCGAATAGTTACAGCTGACAGAAAAATGAAACTAGATGCATTAGAAAAACGTAACAAAAAGCATTAAAATACCCAAAAACAAAATGGAAAAAAATCGTTTCAAGTTTTTCATTTTCCCCACCAAACCAAAAAGTCAATGATTTGCTTGGCTCTACTCACAAGCTGATGGACTAAAGCCAGAGAGTTTGGCTGGAGACAATTTTTGAGCCCACAAATTCGGGGGAATTTCTGGCCTTGAGATTTTTGGTTCACCCCACTAAAAAGACAGGGACCATTGGCAGAATATGGGTATAGATCTCAAACACCCTCCCACCCCAAAATCTTGGAGATATTTGGCTCAGACCTATCTGTAATCAGGAAAAGTGGTATGAATGAGCTTCATTAGGTTCTGTAACATGGCTACAGCAGTCCTAGCTAGGTATGTTCACCACTCTCATACAGTAGTATTTCCCAAAGGGTGGATCAAGTTCCAGGAAGGCTCAAAGGACCAGCTTGGGATGGGGAGAGACCAGACAGACCTCACAGTTGTTTTCCAGAGTCAGCTTTCATTTCAGCGGGAAAACAAAACAAAACAAAAAACTCAGTCTCTAGCTGTTATGGTTGCAAAGAAAACCTTCCTAATGAGAAGTGAGCGTAATGGATGCAGAGTTGTTTGCCTGAGTGGTGCAGAAAGCCTGAAACAGCAGCTTTCAGGTGTGCACTGCCCCCATTCATATCAATGGGTGCTAACTCGGATGCCTGTGATGGCACTTAAATTGCAACACTGTCATGTCACTGCTCATCTATGCATGCAAGAAAGCAGAGGATACCTTGGATTATAAAGATCTATGACAATGTTTCTGAAAAAGTGTCTGTGCGCGTGCGTGTGTAAGTGGGCTGCAGGGGGCAAACAGCAGGGAAAGGTGGGAAAGATGTGTATTATTTATCACTATTATTATTTGTATTATCACACTGCGTAGGAGCCCCAGTCATGGACCAGGACCCCACGGTGCTAGGTGCTGTACAAACAGAGAACAAAAAGATAATCCCTCCCCCTAAGAATGGACAATCTAAGTATAAGACAAGAGGCAGCCGACAGTAGTGCTGGAACAGTTTTTGGAGTGGGGGTGCTGAGCTGCCCCCTGTCAGTGCCCCTCACCACCCCCTAGAGCTGGGGCCGGGAGCAGGGCTGCGGCCAGGGGTAAGGCAGCAAGGACCTCGCATGAGGGGCCGGCAGCGGAGCCCCCAGGCATGGGGCTGGAGGCCAGGCAGGACCCTGGGGCTGGCAGCAGAGCCTCCAGGGTCAGCATCTGAGCAGGACTCTGGGCTGGCTGCAGAGCTCCCGGGGACAGGGCTGGTGGCCGAGCGGGACGTGGGGCCGACAGTGGAGCCCCTGGGCAGCAGTGGGGCCGGTGGCCAGGACCCTGGGTAGCAGGGGTGTGGGGCCGGCGGATGGGACACCGGGCACAAAACCTTTGGGGTTCTGCAGCACCCCTCGCACCCCTACTTCCTGCGCCTATGGCAGCAGATGGATACAGATAGACCGATGGGGGAGCCCAAAGAAACAATGAGACAACATTGGTCAGTATGACCACCAGTGGTCTCTGCACACCAGGAGCCTAACTATTGTCAAGGGGAAATCTTGCATGGTTTTGACGCAAACCCATAGATTCACTCAGCTTTGTTCTAAATGGGCCCAAAGTTTGCTTGAAAAGTTTGGACAAAATTGGCGTGGAGTTTTGAGCATTTAACAAAAACCAGGCAAGTTGCACGTGGCTTTGGATTTCACTGGGCATGGTTCCCACAGCTCTAGTTGGAGAAGTGTGACAGAAGGGAAGGGCTGGAGCAGACTAGGAGGAGGCGATAACCTTTCATAACTGCACAGAGATTGAAGTCTCCTCCCTATCCACCCCTGCAAGGAGCCATCTGCCACACAGAGCTGCTTAATTGAGTATTACATTTCCTAGCACCTCCTTCAGCGAAATGAAACCAACTGAACCTCTCCATCCCATAGAATCATAGAACTGGAAGGGACCATCTAGTCCAGTCCCCTGCACTCATGGCAGGACTAATTATCTAGACCATCCCTGACAGGTGTTTGTCCAACCTACTCTTAAAAGTCTCCAGTGATGGAGATTCCACCACGTCCCTAGGCAATTTATTCCTAATGTCCAACCTAAACCTCCCCATCCACACGCCCTGCCAAGTGCAGTTTTGCCATTGAGACCACTTCTGCAAAGATCATTTCCCTAGCCTGTCGCTTTGACCACGTCACTCGTCTCCTTTGCATCCCTACCCTAGCTCCCCCTTTTCTATCGAATCAAAAGACCAACTCTCTCTCTCTTCACTTTCAAAGGCTTTCCGGACCTATCCCGACCCCTGCTTATTTCATTCAGTATCAAAAGGTCGACTCCCGCCTCTGATCAGCCCATAACGTCAGCTTCCATCGCTCAATTGTTATATTTTCCAACACAAACTTTTGAACTTTCCCCCATGCTGCTGCACCTCCTCCTCCTCCTCCTTCAAATTTTCCTTTGCCATGATGCCTACAAAGAACATTGACAATGCCAGCCTGTTAGGGTGTAAAGATCGGATATGTCTACACTGCAATTAAAAACCTGCAGCTGGCCCATGCCAGCCGACTCAGGCTTGTGGATCTCGGGCTAAGGGGTTGCTTAATTGTGGTGTAGATGTTCGGGCTCAGGCAGCAGCCCGGGCTCTGGGAGCCTGCAAGGTGGGATGGTCCTGGGCCAGCACTATGGTGCTACAAATAGAAGTAACAATAAATACATTTGCACAGTTGCAACATAAAACCACATGTAGCTCACAGGTTCCCACTGAGTTCTGCTTGGAGATTTTGCACGTGTTGGAAATTCAAAGCCAAACCGAGAGCCGGCAAAGCGGCATGGATCAAAACCAATGGAAATATTTGCAAAAAGCTCCGTGAAGTGAAACCGTGAAGGTTCTCACAGCTTTAATTATCACTGGCATACTTCCATGGTATTAGTAATACTCATGTGTGTATGGCACCTTTCATCCCAGAAGTTCCCAAAGCCCTTCACAGACTTGACAGGAATACACACGCTGCATCACCACTGAAATGTAACCACTTCTGGAGTGGAAGATACACGAATTTAAGACAGGAAGTGAAGAACGTTAGCCCTGATTCTCTTATGGTACGTCTACATTGGAACTGGGAGGTATGCTCCCAGCTCACATAGACATACCAGCACTAGCTCTGCTTGACCTAGCACCTAAAAATAGACCTGTGTCCACAGTGGCTTGGGCAACCACGGAGGGTAGCCGCACCAAGTACAGTCCCACCGAGCCCCCTGGGCACGAACTCAGGCAGCTTGTCCAATGTGCCACCTGGGACACAGCACTAGTCTTAGGCACTAGCCAGGGGCGGTGAATTGTATGGGCCCATGGTGCCTGGGCTCCAGCAATATTCAAGGCCCGGGGACCCGGCTTCACCAATGTTTGGGGCAGGGTCTCTCCCCCAGCCCCACCTGCCATCCCCGGCCGCATCCCCTGGTCCCCACTTGCTGCCCCCGTGCACCTCCCCCGGCCCCGGAGCCTGCAGCTCCACGCTGACTCTGCTCTACCGACTCCTGGCATCAATTGCTGCAGCAGGGTCCTAGTCCCCCCCCATCCACCAGTGGCAGGGCAGGCTGCCCTTACCCTGCCCTTCTGCCTCGGACCCTTCCTTTTTCCGGTGGGACGCTCCACCAGCACAGGGCCACCCCCCAGCTCGCAGTCACCACTCCTGCCCCATGCTGGGCAAGGAGCAGCCCCATCCCCCACCCCCAGTGAGGCTAGAGTGAGGGGCAGCAGCAGGGGAGGAGGCACACATGTGATGGAAGCCCCCCGCCCGGCACCCACCACAGGAGAGGCGAGGGGGCTTCCTGGACCTGAGAGGGGCCCTAGGAGCACGTGCAGTGACAGTGGTGCAGGGTGAGTGTGCTGCCGAGGGCGCGGGGGGCCCCTCCCCCAGAGCTCGCTGCTGCCAGTGGGGAGAGGGCAGGGGGAGTCTTCCTCTCTGGCCCCAAACTCATCTCCAGCCCTGCCCCACCCCAGAGCCCGCACCCCCAGCCAGAGCCCTCACCCCCCCGCACCCTAACCCTCTGCCCCAGTCCTGAGCCCCCTCCTGCATCATGAATCCCCACCCCACACCCCAATCCTCTGCCCTAGCCCTGAGCTCCCCCCCACACCCCAAACCCCTCATCCCCAGCCCCACCCCACAGTCCCCACCCATACACCCCCTCCTGCCCCCAAACTCCCTCCCAGAGCCTGCACCCCCTCCCTCCGCACCTCCTCCCACCCCCAAACTCCCTCCCAGGGCCTGCACCCCTCACCCCCTCCTATACCCCCACCCCCAGCCCAGAGCCTCCACCCAAACTGTCACAGAGCCTGCGCCCCTCACCCCCTCCTGCACACCCACCCCCTTCCCCAGCCTGTAGCCTACCTCCAAACTCCCTTCCAGAGCCTACACCCAAACTCCATCCCAGAGCCGGTACCCCTCGCCTCCTCCTGCACCCCCACTCCCTACTCCAGCCCGGAGCCTGCACCCAGCACCCAAACTCCATCCCAGAGCCCGCACCCCAGACTCCCTCCCCTACCCAAACTCCCTCCCACAGCCCAACCTCTCACCCCTTCTGCACCCGAACTCCCTCCCAGAGCCTGCACCCCTCGTGCACCCTAATCCCCAGCCCCAGTCCAAGGCCTGCACCCCAGTCCTCCTCCCCCCACCCAAATTCCCTCCCAGAGCCTTAGGCAGGTGGGGGGGTGAAGTTTTTTTTTGGGGGGGGACAGGTTCTGGGCACCACCAACATTTCTACAAACCTGCCACCCCTGGCACTAGCTCAAGCATAGCTAGCGTGGGTACGTCTGCGTGAGCTGGGAATCACAGCTCCTAGCTCAGATGGAGATGTACGCTGAATTACATGAGTGTAAAAAGGGAATCACTTCACTGACGTCAACAATTAACAGTCAGAAGAGTGCTGTAAATAAGTGATGAGTCAGGCCTATTTCGCCCAGCCAAAACAGTAGACAGAATGCAGTTGCTCAAATTAGAAATCTGACAGGACACTGGGATTCACATGCCACAAATATCTCCTGTTGTGTATGGAACTGACCAACCCTCGTTTCTTATCCCAGTCCTTTCCCCCATTCTCTACCTAGTTCTTCCATTCCTTCTCCTGCTCCCCCTTCACTGTTTCGTGTTCAGCCGTCCAACTGGTCTAAACACAAGGAGGATCATATATGACTCCACATATCTCAAATATTCAGAGCCCACCGATCCTTAGCAGCCTTGAGGTAAATCCACGCAATTACAAAGGTTCCAAAATTACACTGGGGCCTAACTTATTCCAAAGATCTCCGAGATCTCTACACTTGATCGCCCTACTGATTTTCTGGACACAGGCACGCCCTGCAGTGTTGGAAATGCCCTGTCTGCCATGGGATCAAAGGAGATGGTGGCCTTGTGTTTATCCTATCTACAGGACCGGACTGTAGGTTTTGCAGTCATTAGAAGAGCCAAGCATTCCCATCTACTACACTCAATGCCATTTCCTTGAAATCACTTCTGTCCCTCTTAGAGAGGGACCTTCAGCTTAGGTTGTCAGGAAGAGGGGGCTAGATCTTCAGCCAGTGTCAACTGAGTCCCACAAAATCATTCGAGTCATGCCGGTTTACAACAGTTGAGGACCTCGCCCTAGATAAGGGAAACACTTACGCTGTTACTGCCCGTGCTGTACCCATTCTCAGCTTTGCCCTGCCAATCAGTCCTGAGTGATAAGGGAGGGGAAAAGGTATCTATCCACCATGGACTGTGGCCACAGCTAGTACAGGTGGTGATCTTAGTCTTCAACTCTCTAAACCCTGACGGTCTCCCCGTTAATGCAACTGCTCCAGAGAAGACCAGGGAAGGAAATACGGAAGACCCTGTCACCTTCTCAGAGTTGCCTGCTGTTATCTGACCTATTTTCCCTGTGAGCTCGCTGGCAGTCAGCACCTTGTTTAGAAGGCATTTCAGCCTTTCCAGGAAGGGAACAATTTCCTCGATGACACAAGAACAGAATTATCCATTTGGAAAAACGGAGCCTCATCAAGCTGACACATGCAATGAAGGCAGGCTTCCCCCAAGACTGACAGCAGCACCGCAGGCAAGATCACTGGAATCCCACAAAATATCATTAGGAGGCATAAAATATTCACCATAAATTGCAACTCTGCTTGGCGCTTTGAATTCAAAGAGCAAAGATGAAAGCAAGAAATGGGATCTGAGCAACCACATTCAGCTCCTGGTCTGAACTTTCCTCCGTGTCTTGGGGTCTTCAGGCCACCAGATAGGGCACTAGACTAGATTGAGCTAGGCTGTCTGTGGCCCAGTGGGGAATATCTATTAATTATTATGAATAATGCCACCCTTGTCCTTTACATAGCACTTTCCACCCATAGATCTCAAAGAACTTTACACAGGAGGTTAGTGTCATTATTCCCCTTTACAGATGGGGAAACCGAGGCACAGAGAGGTGGAGTGATTTTCCAAGGTCACCCAGCCAGGCCAGTGGCACAATCAAGAACAAAACCCAGCTCTCCTATAGCCCAGTGCTATGCTCTACCCATTAGGCAACACTGCCTTGCAATAAGGAGAAGGCATTAAATTGGGAGTCACAAGACCTGGGTTCTAGTCCTAGCTCTACCACTAACCTGCTGTGTAACCTCAAGCAAGTCCCTTCACTTCTCCATACCTCAATTGTCCCATCTGTAAAATGGAGGTAACAGCTCAGCCCCAACCCTATTTTTGTAAAGTGCATAGAGATGGATGGAGAGAGCTATGGAAGAGCACTGTTAGGGTTTGGCCTCAGATAAGTTGGATGTGGATTTGAATCCAAACTCCCCCCAAAAGCAAAGAGTGTATAGATGCAGGAGTCGGTTCAAAGGCCCCTCTAAAAGATCTCAAGCAGCTTCAGCTATCAGTGCCAGTAAATACCATTATAAAATCACAGAGGCACTACCAGGAAATCCGGCTACATTCTCCCTACCCTTTGCAATGGTCTGAGGCATGCCCCAAATCATCAGTCTGACACATCCAGAAACCAAGACTCTGATGAACACCACGTTGAGGGATTATGGAGAGAGGAGACGGAGTCCGAACGAGCTGAGACCATACCACTTGTGATATGAGTGAGAGAAGAAACCGAGGCTTGTTACGGAGAGAGGAGGAACAAAGCCACTTCTGATAAAACCAGAGTTGTGTAAAACAGGATCAGAAGCCATGCAGCTCTCACCTAAGTTCTGTGCTGTGCTACAGATAGTCACAACTATGGTTCATAAGCCTCGGGCCCTGGGTTGAATAACACTTGGAGGGTGAACATATGGGTCTGCAATGGAGTCATTGGATCTGATAGGCTACCAGGTGGAAGTCCACAGAGTGTTGCTCTGCTCGGGGGATGAGGGAATGCTGGAGAGGGGTTTGCAATCTGATACGAACCAAAACCAACACAAACCCTTGCAAAGTGAAACGACAAAGCCCTCGCAAAAGCCTCTTTTTACACCAGCACTTAAAAAACCCCCCACCATCGCATGACCTTCCACACCATTCAACTCTAGCTGCTGTTATTTGTGGGTCTGAGCACACTAACCAGTTCAGGAAGCCTGCTTGTCGAGGGAGATTGGCTCCTGCCTCTCTGGGAGAAATGGCCACTTTTCCAGAAGCTTAGTTTAAAGAGCCAGCTGGTGTCTGATTAGGGGGAGGTTCAGCCATTCGGGGTATTGCAGGCCTAAACTAAAAGGACAATCATGAGACACTAGAACTCTGAAAGTGTCTGACGCAAAGCCCTTTGAAGGCAATGAGAAAGCTGCCACTGACTTCAGATCAAGCACTAAAGGAGGGATCTGGGATATGGCTTTCTGTTTGTCGGGAGAGGGAGATGAGAATTTGAGCTTTGTCTGACTAGATGAGGGAGCAATTGTCATTTTAGCCAAGAGCGGAGCTGCAATGTGTTTTATATTGTCGTCTTATTTCTAGGGCTGGACCACAACTGGAGTCATTTATCTTCATCCTCTGAGCTTATTTGCGTGATCAGGGAAGGGGTTAATAAAGGACAGTTGACGTAGGTTCTAAGCGCTTTGGGGGTCTTTTTGTTGCGTTCGTACAGCGCCTAGCGCAGGTTTTCCCTAAAAAATTGAAAACCAGTTTTCAGCTGAAGACTTTTTCTTTTCTTGATGGAAAGTCACAATTTCCTGGCCAAATCAGGCACTTGTGATGAACATTTTACTTTTATCAAGAATCCAATTTTCCTTCTAAAAACCACTTTCCACAGAAAATTTCCAACCCATCCTAATAAATAATTATTAAAGACACCTGGGTCTGAACCATCTTGGCTTAGCTTTGTTATTTGCAAACCTTGCTGGAGGTTTTGCCCACCCGGAGTTATGTCGTCATTCTTTTGTTCTTAGCTGTCGAGCATCGGCTCTTTATTTTTGTTTTAATCTTAGCCCTGTATGTTTACTAATGAAAAATGTCTCCTTATTCACACGTGAAATGAGGGTCTTGTGCAATTTCTCTTTCATAAATCCCTGAAGGAATTTTACTCAAAGGCTCAAGGAAAATTAAAAGGAGAGACCAGCAAGGTCCTATTCTTCTTCTTTGTCGAAGGGTGCAGAGTAGAACGTCCCATTCTCCTGCCTCTTTTATTAGCGTTGTGGAACAAATGCTATGTAAAATTAGAGAGAGAAAGAGAAGAAAAGGCTTTAAACAGCACAAACTGCAATCTTCTCTTTGGATGGGGGGAGGGAGGTAAACTTTCTGAGATAAGCGAGCTGTACGGATGCCCAGAAGCCAAAGAACATAAGAATGGTCGTACTGGGTCAGACCAAAGGTCCATCTAGCCCAGTATCCTGTCTTCCAACCAATGCCAGGTGCCCCAGAAGAAATGAACAGAACAGGTCATCATCAAGTGATCCATCCCCCTGTTGCCCATTCCTACCTTCTGGCAAACAGAGGGTAGGAACACCATCCCTGTCCATCCTAGCTAATAGCCATTGATGGACCTATCCTCCATGAACTTATCTAGTTCTTTTTTGAACCCTATTATAGTCTTGGACTTCACAACCTCCTCCAGCAAGGAGTTCCACAGGTTGACTGTATGTTGTGTGAAAAAATCATTCCTTTTATTTGTTTTAAATCTGCTGCCTATTAATTTCATTTGGTCTTACTTCTCTCAGGAGGACACTTCTTTGTCTGAACAGATGCACCCCAAGCACATGATTTGCTGACTCCCTTCTGGTCCTTTCAAACTGCTTGAAAGCAACTCTTTTAATGTAACCTTAACAGCATCCCTCAATAGAGCTCCTTACCTTGGCAAATGGGCTTATTGTGATGGGGAGATGCAGGCGCACAGCTATTCCTCTCAAGGGGGACTCCAACTTGCCTTGAGTGTGAGGAGGAAGAGGAGGATGGGGTCAGAGGAATACAGGCAGGTGCTGCCATGTTTCAGTGAAACCTGAGCTGCCTTTTATAACAATACTGCACATAGGATCTTAATGCACTTCACCTGTATTTATTAAGCCTCACAACATTTGTGGCAGAATCATCATCATCCTCCATTGAGCTCGTTGGAAAATGTCTCCCCACCCTGCCCAGTGGAAAATTTCAGCAACACAAAATGGTGACTTTTCACTGAAGGAAGCAAAAAACAAAAAACAAACTGAAAAGCGAGTTGGCTGAAAGCAGCCAAACCAGAAAAGCATAGGAGTTTCCTGACAATTTTGTTGTTGTTGTTGAGGAAAGCAGACTTTTTTTTCCAAAAAAGGTCTCAATGGAAAATTTTCAACCATAGCGAGTGCAGGATCAGGACCAATGGAGGAGTAGAAAGCAGGCTGCACCCCTCTGTGAGAGCTGTCTCACTCCATCTCTCCTCCATGTGTGTTGACATGAGCTGAGAAGAAGGAGCTTGCAAGTGACTTCTAAAACAAAGTTGTCATTACAAAGGAGGAGCATGCTGTGCTGTGCGCTATGAGTCATCTGAACGGCCTCTGCTCTCGCCAGAGAGGCTTCAGAGGCAAGGCTGATGGGATTGTCAGCAGTGTTTTCCCTTTACTCTGAGCAGCCTTTTAATGAGCAAATGTATCATGTGTTTAATTAAACCATGCTTTTCATATTCATCGCCCCTAATGTTGAGTAAATTTAGTGCTGGTGAAAAGTGGCAGATTGACAGCCCTGGAGACTGGAGTCCTCTGCTTACATCCTGACGACGGCTCCTGTATGAGACAAGCATCCCATACGCGCTGCTCGCCCGCAAATGTGCCTCAATCTTCACATGCAACTTGAAAACCAAAAAGAATTTGGCCCCAAACGGCTGAAAACGGGGAAAATGAGGGTGGGAGGGAGGGTTGGTTGAAAATTTTCTTTTGTTCAAGTTTTCTGATGACAAATTTAAAAATGTGAAGGAAAGCAGAGTCATTCTGCCGACATTTTTGTTTCCCTGAACATCCGGTTTTCTGTTGAAAAGATGAGTTGGAGTAAAAATCTCCACCAGCCCTAGTTACGGAGCGCCGCGAGGCCCAAACCCCACTCCCTGCCAGGCCTCTTTGCTACCTCCACAGCTCACAGAGGTGCTGTGGTTTGAGTCTGGGTGTTTTGTGTCATCAAATGTTGGAGAGCTATACGGATCTTCCCAGGCTGCGGCCATAATTTATGTTGCAAGGCCCAAACTGCTGTTCAGTCACTTTGAAAGAAGTCACGGAGGAAGGGGAAAAAAGGGACTGAAAATTGGATCCATTTATTTTCCCTCTACCTTCACCAATAGCTGCTGGTTATTTACCATTATCTCTCCTTGCATGTTGGTGTTCGGCTGAGTCCCCGCTGCAGGCTGCTAACAGCCTATGATTACCAAGTAGTGGAACACTAGTCGTAAAACCAGCCAGTGCGGCTGCAAACAGTGGACAGCCCAATAAAGATCCTTCATGCCAGAGATAAAACAAACAGCCTCCAGGAAGGGGAGGAGGGAGCAAGAGATCCATGCAACAAGCAGAACAGGGAGCTCACACTAAAGATACAGAGGGCTGAATTCTGCTCTCAGTGATTCCATTCCCCTCAGTAGACTCGCACCAGTTTAACAGAGTGCAGAGTTTTGGTCTACGCACTGGTATATGGACATTACGGGCCTGTCCTCCCCCTAGGTAAATCAGTGGCATATTGGCCCTATTCCAGCAAAGCCCAAGGCACACGCTTAACTTTAAGCCCACAAGTAGTCCAACTCAAGTCAATGTTTCTATTCACACACTTAAACTTATGCATGCGCCCTAGTGCTTTGCTGGCTTGGGACCAGAACGCTCAGTACCCTTGCAGGATTGAGCCCGACTGGCATTGCCTCCAGGGGTGCACACATTCCCAGGGGTTGGGCTGTGCAGGATTGACGTCTGCCTTCTCTGTGACATGGCTGAGGTGAGAGAGACAGTCTCACCATATCTTACAAGAACCCGGCAGAATGAGGCCTTTGCTTGGACTGCTTTCCGCCCTGCTTCTGACTGTAACCCAAAGCGACCGCTTGCCCAGCTGCGTTCTTGGAGGGTAACACTGGGATCTGCACATGAAGTCCATTTTGTTCAAGTATCTTAAGAGCCAGTTGGGAAGGCTCCGAACAGGAAAAAAAAAAAAGGCCGTAACGCCTGGGGTCGATGAGAAAGGGCACTCGAATATGAAATCGTACCCCAGAAGCATGACCACTGACAACTTCACCGCAACCATGTTGCCCAGCAACTTCCTGCAACACTGGGAGTCAAACGCAGATTCTCCTCCTCCAAAAGGACAGGCCAGTTGAGCCAAAGTAGCATGTGTCTCATTCAGCGTAGCACAGGAAGCAGCAGTGGAGGCATGGGAATACCAACCCATCTGCACTGGTGGGTCTGTATTCAGCATAGCTCAGCTATGCCTCGGCGGCTGCTACTTGTCCTGCTATTTATAACAGTGCTAACTCGGTGAGAACTAGCGAAGCATGTGTACACGAGCAGCGAATCACAGCCTTAGGATAGTGTAGGCACAGACTTGCGTCCCTTGGGACAAAGGTGCTGAAGGCACGGTTGGCATCTAACAATGAAATAATCACATAGCATCAAATTGGGTGAGCTCTGACTTTTCAAACACTGGTCTGGAGCTTAAAGCACGGCAGAAAAAGCATGGAAAAGCAACCAGCGTTGCCTTTCCAAACGATTCTAGGATTTTAAGTTCTGTTTTCAACAGCTGGGCTGTATACTTTGAAATAATCAATATATTTATTAGAGGTGGTTGGAGAAAAAGGCAAGCAGGTTTCAAAAACAATGTGAAAGGAAGAAAAAAAAATCCCTTTTGTTTGACAATTTTCCATTATTTTAATTTGTTGGGGAAAAAATCTAAATTAAATTTTGGACATTAAAAGTAAACGCTAGCTCAGTTCACTGGGGAAAACACCGTCACTTTTTATTGATTTTATTTTGTTAGAAAGAGAGGGTGGGAGTAGTTCTTAAAAAAAAAAAAAAAAAAAACATTCCCCATCTTTTTCCGGTGGAGAAAAGTAAAAACCTGAGGGAAAATGTCCCTTCTACTCCCCATTTTCAATTTTTTTCTTTTTATGACACTGGAAAAAGAGGTGGGGATGAAGTGAGAGGATGCACAATTATTATTTTTCATAGAAACAAGTGAAACATTTTGAACCCCCCCCCGAAACTGAAAAATTTAAACTAAAATGAAAATGTCCAAGATTGTGAGCTCTTTGGGGCAGAGACCGTCTGATTGTTGGGTTTGTACAGCACCTAGCTCATTGGGGGTCCTGGCCCAGGACTGGGGCTCCTAAATGCTACCACACTACAAAATAATTAATCGTAATTCTGGTCAAAACATCACGGTTTGACAATATGATGGGGAAATGTCAATCAGTTCTAAGCGGTATCAACACAAGGCCTGGATCCCAGACACGCTCAACTCTCACCATTCTAGGATGAGTCAACAGGAGCTGTCAGCTCTGAATCAACATTGAAAACTCAGATTTGGACACAAAACTGCGAACTAAAGAGTCCCGAAAGCAAACAAAGCCAAGAAGGGCTAACGGGGGGAGGAGGGAGATGCGGGGAGAGAGGTGTTATTCAGTTCTGTCTTAGTTCTGTCTTGGCTTGGTTTTTTGTTTCTTTATTAAAAAAAAAACACACACCACACTGTGTCCCCTGGGCCAGAATTAGCATAATGCTCATTAATCATGTTGTCTTCTGCTCCTAGCCAGCTGTGGATGCACTGTACCTTTAACAGATTTGGAATCAAATACGCTAATGGCTTCCACTGGGAGAGGGGAGAGGGAAACACCGCCTTGCAAATATCGATCAGACCCATATTATCATCAGGATTTAGGTGGGAGAAGGCCGAGAACCCATCTCTTCCCTGCCAGTTCTCTAACCCTGCCTATAATGGGGTTATACCAGAGCACCACTGACGGCCTCTGGTAACCCAGATCACAATCCTTGCCAAGAGAGCGAGCCAGGAAGAAAGCATTGCTTTATCGCTCTTGGCAGCACCGCGGCTGGGCATGTCTACAAACCCAGCCTCACGTCTGAGTAACAAAAAATACACTTGGACCCCCTCTTGCCCCCATCGCCCAGGCTCCCCCCACCCCAGTAAATGCCTTTCAACCTTTAGTCCTGTTTGTTGCAGTCTTTAAGGGATGCATTCATTCACCCTGCCTCTCCCATCTCTCTCAGACAACTCCATGCTCTGTCCCCCTTTTCCACCCAGCTCCACTAAGGAGAGGGCTCCGGAGGGAGCCATGGGGATCCCGCCAGATGTGTTGCACTTTTATTTAGTGATCCTGATCTCTGCAGCTCCAGCTTTTTCCATCCGTCACAACGGGAATGACAGTAGAAGTCACTGGATCTTAGTGCTACCCTAGGGAGTACACCTGGAGCGGTGGTAATAATAATAAATCAGCACATCATGCAGACCCCTTTCTACCCAAGGCTCCCCAGGCCTTTTATAGACATTAGGATTAAGGTGAAATTCACTCCTGTGCAGAAGGCCAGCACTACGCTCACGCACTAGTAGCCGCTGTTTTTGCATTACAGTAGCACCTACAAGCCCTGAGGGAGATTGAGAACACACTGTGCTAGATTCATAGCTTTTCTGGCCAGAAGGGACCACCACCATCATCTCGTGCATGACACAAGCCAACGAGCCTCACCGAGTAATCTCTGCATCAAGCCCATAACGTCTGCGTGAGCTGCAGCACACATTTTTATGAAGACCCCCCAGTTGTGACTTAAAGACTGAAAGTGATAGAGAATCCACTACGCCCCTCGGTGAGTTCCTCCAATGGTTAGTCACCCTTACTTACAATGTGCACCTTACTTCCCATCTGAGTTTGTCTAGCTTCAGCTTCCACTCACTGGATCTTGTTATGCCTTCTGCTGGATAGCAGAGCTGGCCACCAGGTAAGTAAATGTAGATGCTGATCAAGTCTCCTCTCAACGTTCTCTTTGATCGAGCTTCCTTAGGCCTTGGCTACACTTGGGGATTAACAGCGCTGCCGCGGCAGCGCTGTGAAGCACGAGTGTAGTCACACCGCCAGCGCTGCGAGAGCTCTCTCGCAGCGCTGCAAGTACCCCACCTCTCTGAGGGGAATAGCTTGCAGCGCTGCAGGTGCTGATTACACTGGGGCTTTACAGCTCTGCACTCACTGTGCTCGGGGGGGGGCGTTTTCACACCCCTGAGCGCAGCAAGTTGCAGTGCTGTACAACGCCAGTGTAGCCAAGGCCTTAGTCTCTCACTATAAGACAGGCTTCCAGACCTTTATTCATTCCCATGGCTCTTCTGTGAATGCTTTACAATTTTTCAAAGCCCTTTTTGAAGTGTGGACACCAGAACTGGACACAGCATTCCAGTAAGTCTCATTAATACTATACACAAAGGTAATAGCTCCTTCCTCCCACAAGAATTCTTCATGTACATATAGGAAGAGACAATTCCTGGGTCTAACTGTTTACAATGTAAACAGACAAGCCAGACACAGGATAGGAGAAAGGAAGGATTATTGTCCCCATTTTATAGATGCAGGAACTGAGGCACAGAGAGATGAATACAAATAATGATCATACCTTGATCCTATATAGAAGTTTTCACCTGTAAATCTCAAAGTACTTCACCATTATCTCCATTTTACAGATGCAGAAACTGAGGCACAATGAGGCGACGTAATTTGGCTACCATCAGAGTGCTACAGGAGAGCTCTGTAGCTGTATATGTGTAAATAGCATTAATAGAAATGGTGTCAGTAGGTGGCACTAGAGAACAAAAAGAAGAACAGGAGTACTTGTGGCACCTTAGAGACTAACAAATTTATTAGAGCATAAGCTTTCGTGGACTACAGCCCACTTCGAAAGCTTATGCTCTAATAAATTTGTTAGTCTCTAAGGTGCCACAAGTACTCCTGTTCTTCTTTTTGAGGATACAGACTAACACGGCTGCTACTCTGAAACTAGAGAACAAGTAGCACAGTTCCTGGGTTTTGGAGGGCCAATAAAACTTGCTGTGCATTGCAAATTGATTCTCCTGGCAGATCTTTAGAGTCTGTGGCCGAGGCAAGAACTGAACCCAGATCTCCTGAGTCCCAGACCCATGTCTTCACTGCAAAGTCGTTGTTCCTTTAATGCACTGTCTAACTCCCAGTTAAGTCCTGAAAATAGCACTTAATGTCACCCATTAATGCATTCCTCCTTACAACTTGCCTGGGTGGCACTTCATTGGGTAAATGAGGCAGGCTGAGTGGACATGATGGACCACACAGAGAAAACTGCAGAGCTGTGACTCCAGTTCTGAGCCCCTTAAATAATGAGGAAACTTCAATCCTCATATGAATGTTGTGGTTGGCCCATCACTCCCTGAGCCAAACCAAACACTATTCCGCACAGGCCCATAATCTTGAGACTGAGATCGGAATTTCACAATTGACTCACGTACTTAAAACCTGCTAAACCAAAATCCTAGATCCAGCTATCCCTGAACTTTGGGGAAGTTCAGCTCCAAACTTTGCAGCTCTGGCCATCTCTGTAAGAATCCTGTCGAGCTGCATGGCCATGGGATGATGTATTGTGTAGACCCTGATTGAAGGGAGTCCCTTGTAAAACAGTAGCATTGTGTTTAACGCTCTTCACTTTCCCTCTGTGATAAAATGTGCACCTATATTTGCATGTGCAATGCAGGTTTAAGCACATGCAAACTATGACAAGCCTTGCATCTATCTGGATATTTGCATATACAAATACATGACTTGTGCATGCCATATACCAGACGGTGCGCACAAAGTAGATGTGCATTTGACACCTAACACTTTTGAAAATCAGACTGATGCTTTCTATGCCTCATCTTCCCCATCTGTAAGACAGGGATGACACTACTTCCTTGCCTCACAGGTGGAGTGTGTGTAGCTAAATGCACTACTACTTGTAAAGTGCTTTCTGATCTTTGACTGGAAAGCGACATAGGACAATCATATTAATTCAACCTGGCCATCCAGTCTCCACCCAGGAATGCTAGTGTTTAATTTCACCTCCTTCCTCGTAACCCAATGAACAGGACCCTACCAAATTCACGGCCATAAAAAATGCATCACGGATCGTGAAATCTGGTCTTTTGTGTATTTTTACCCTATACTATACAGATTTCACAGGGACGACTGGCGTTTCTCAAACTGAGGGCCCTGACCCAAAAAGGGGCTGCGGGGGGAGTCACAAAGTTATTGTTGGGGGGAGGAGTCACAGTATTCCCATCCTTACTTTTGCGCTACCTTCAGAGCTGGGTGGCTGGAGAGTGGCGGCTGTTGGCTGACGGCCGAGCGCTACCTTCAGAGCTGGGTGGCTGGAGAGTGGCGGCTGTTGGCTGACGGCCCAGCTCTGAAGGAGGCAGTGCAGAAGTAAAGGGTGGCAATACTGTGACCCCCCCCCCACAATAACCTTGAAACGCCCTCCGCCCCCAGCCTCTTTTTGGGTCAGGACTCCTACAGTTACAACACCATGAAATTTCAGATTTAAATAGCTGAAATCATGAAATTTACGATTTTAAAAATCCCATGACCATGAAATTGACTGAAATGGACCACAAATTTGGTAGGACCCTACCAATGAAATTCTGAAAGTCATTCTCCCCCACACCCACTTGCATCTGGCTCCTCCCCAGAACCTCCAG
The DNA here is from genome assembly GCF_027887155.1 of Malaclemys terrapin pileata. NCBI lineage: Eukaryota > Metazoa > Chordata > Testudines > Emydidae > Malaclemys > Malaclemys terrapin. Next base: position 24,699,059 of record NC_071519.1, read on the forward strand.
TGGCAAAGATTGACAGAGCTGCCTGACAGCCAATGGAAATGCCAGGCTTCTCCAGCTGTGCGATTGAATTAGCAATAATGTATTCAATTTCCAAGAAGGCGTTTGACAGAATTTTTCCGACAGCCACAGAGATTAATGCATGCGCCAAAAGCAATTTTGTTAGTGGAGCCAACTACCCAGGGTCAATGTAGTTCTCTCCCCTCACCCAATTATTCCACAATACCCACTTCATTTTTCTGAGTAACAGATCAGGTAGTTAAGGGGCCAGTCAAAGAACAAGTAAAGTGGCAGGCTTGAGTTTTGCATTCTAGACTGCTGTTGACTGGCAAGCCGGTTTAGGAGATCCAATTATTAAATGGTTAAAAAGGGAAGAGATGACCAAACTGGATGAGCAATGCAAGTTAATTAACTTGGGGGGGGGTTGAGGAGTTTGCTGGTTGGTTTGTTTGTTTTCGCTCGCACCAAATATCAAATTGAGATGCAGGTAAATTCATTTTCATAAACATTGATTTTCATTCCCATCAAATCTATCTAATCCAGCTCTCTCTATGAAATCCCTTAAGTAGAGGCTCGCTCTCTCGCACAATGTATTCCACAGCTGTGTAAGTCTCACAAAGCTGGTAGAAAATACCAAGCGTGGGTGGCATTGCAAGTTCCCAGCAAGCTCCGGACGTATGAATAGTACTGTACTTAGACTTTCTCGCCGTGCAGTTTCAAAACATCTATGGCTTTAATGCATTGCAAGTCACCTCTGATCAAGATCAAGGTTCAGATCTATCTTGGGCCCAAGATAAGACCAGCAGGTGCTACTTGCAGGTCAGGACTGAAGGGCGTTGGCGGAGTGATGTGTGTGTGGAGGGCTTAGCCAGAGCAGGAGAGGAAAAACAGGGGGGCTCTGCCATTCAGGACTGAGGTGTATTGGCAGAGCCTAGGAGAGGAATGACAGGTCAAAATCAGGGTAAATTAGGAGAAATGTCTGTATTTGCAGAGACGTGGTGGTCAGAGGCCTGAGAACCAGTGAGGTGCATTGGCACAGCTCTGCATGTGTATTTAGGGGGAGAAGCCAGGTTTGGTAAAGCCGTGGGTATTATAACAGAGGGATTATTGCTTGCCAAGGACTGGCTCAGCTGAGGTTGCTGCCAGTCAGGATTGAGGCACATTGACAGAGCTGGGGTGATGGAGGTGGGAACGAGGCGAAAGAAAGAGACAAAGAAAACGAACCCAACATTTATTGTATTTCATTTAATTGTTTTTAAGTCAATCTCTTGAATTTTTTTGCCCCGACTCATGATTTTTTGATCACTTGCGGTTGGCGCTCCTGGTGCTACGCCCCCCTTAACGCTGTTGTGAAACAGAGGCTTTGCCGGGGTTGCTAAGCCAGCTCCTTTCAGCCAGCTAAATTCACAATCCCAGCAGCAGGACTCGAACTCTCAGCCTCCAGAAAGCTAAAGCGGCTGCATTTCCACTAGGTAGCTCCGCAACAAATTTCACTCTAACCTAACAAACCTAAACCTAACCACACTTCAGTCAGCGCAGACTGGACCACAGCAAATGGTGCTGCTGTGCTTAAAGCATTTTTAAACAATCTTACTCAGAAAACAACAAGGTAGATGGAGGTAGGAGACGACAACAACCACCCCTTTCTCTATTTCGCACCAGCCCTGTGCTTCTCTTAACATTGGCCTTTCTCTGCACATTGTGTGCTGCATGGGAATACATATAGTCTGAGAACTGGAAGAAGAGATACAGGGGGAGTTGTGGTAGCTCAGTACCCGCACAGGAGGATCTCAACACTTCCCAGGACTGAGCCAGGGTGAAGAGGGAAAGGAGGCATTTCAATTATTAAAGTGTCACATGGAATTTATCTTCCCCGACCACAAACAAAAATTAAGAAATGCACTGCCTTGCAGATTTAATATGGTCCTGGTGACAGGGCTGCCGGGAGCTCAGGAATTCGGAGCTGAGGAACTGGGAGAGCTCATAACAGAATCTTAATGGGTTTCCTTTTTAAATACAAATAAATAAATGACCAATTAAAACAAGAGCATAAACCTCTGCCTGGCGCCCCTGCAGTGAAATATCGTTTGCAAAGGAACCAGCTACAAGACAGGTCTTTTGCACCCAGGCCAAAGATCAGATGCTTATCAGGGCAATCCCAGCCAGCAAAAAGAACTTCCCCTGTCCGGGTGAGATGCAGGCCCCTGAGCAGACGATGCGAGAGGAGCGGGAGGTCGTGCACAGCTGATTGCTGCCCTCTTACGTGTGGGGAGCTAAGGAGGAAGATGAAGCACTTAGGAGACAAGAATCTAGGGGAACGGGAGCAGGCGGAAGGAGTGGGTGCGAGAGTCCAAGCGGGTGGGTGAGCTCTGAGGAAGGAAGGAGCTCTCTGTGGGGACGTAAAATTTGGGTTGATCTAAGGCCCATTTAGCCTCAGTGTGTTCTTGGCATGGCCAGGCTTGCTCAGGCTATTCCTTCCCCTGTCATCTCTTATTACTTCTCTTCCCACCACCCAGGAGCGCCGCCAGCTTTTTTGCCGCCCTAGGCGGTGGAAGGTCCCGCCCCGAAATGCTGTCCCCCACAGAGGCGGTGGAAGGTCCCGCTGCCGAAATACCACTGCGGTCGCTGCCCCCCAAATTGTAGCGCCCTAGGCGACCACGGTGGTATTTCGGCGGTGGGCAGCATTTCGGAGCGGGACCTTCCACCACCTGCCCTGCCACCACCACCACCATGTTTTTCTTTTTCACTGGCTTCCATTTACAGCCTAATGCTGCTGTCCAACGAATGAACATCAGCCTCTTGCCACACGCTGCCTCAAAGGGCTACCACAGGCACTTCCTCACCTCCAAGAGCATTTCACTCTGAACACCTCATGGACAAAGCAGCATGGTAATTCGTGATGGACCAAGGAGGCGCTGTGTGGATACAGATTAGGGTTGGGGTTTGAGCCTGATTTAAAGCTCCGGTTTGGATTTCATAGCACTGAAGTTTCACAGGCTGTTCTGAGGATATTTCAGCCCCAAATGAGGGAAGATCTCAGAACAAAGTGGATTCAAGAGGGCAGACATCTCACAAGTAACTGACATTCAGAGTTTACTGCCAGGTGGAACGGGGGATACCTCATGAATTCAGCTCTTCCAACAAGGCTCCTGCTACACCCAAAACAAACCCAGAAGACCAGCCCTTTCCAAAATTTGGATCCAACCCGGAGCCAAAAACTGTAGAAGCAAAGGAGCTTTTATCTACTTTCAGAAGTCCCCGGGTGTTAAGATCCATGTGGATGGTATCAGCCTGTCGCTGATAATACCCATATGAATAGCAGGCTCTTCTTAACCAAAGCCAAAGAATTTTATCAACATGCATTAATTGATTGCCACATCTCCCTTGTAGCAAATATATTCCTCCTCATCCGGGAGACAATGCATCGGGCAGTTGAGTGGGACTAAGGAGACCTCGATTCTTCCATTGGCTTACTAGCTACTTCAGCTCCTTGTCCCTCAGTTTCCCCATATGTTAAATGGAGATGATATTTTTCTTCTTTATAAAATCCTTGGAAATCTATGACTAAACGTGATACTACGACTAAATAAAATGATAACAGAAGTATTATTTTAGAGGTGGGGAAATTGAGATATGGAGGTGAAGAGACATGCCCAAGGTCATACAGCGAGTCAGCGGCTGAGTTGAGAACAGAATCCAGGCATGCTAACTCGCAGCCTCCTCACATAACTCTAGACCTTTTGCCGTCTTGTTTAAATAAGCAAAGTTCTTATTTTTTTTAAGTCAAACTAATTATATTTTAATTAAACTGAGCAAAAACGTACCTCTCGGAATTGGTTTGGCCGCAAAACTCGCTTATGAAGCTAACACTCAGAAGGGTTGTCTCAGCTTGGGGGGGAGGGGAGATAAAACAAGCTTAAAAACTCTGTGTGGCCCTTCTGAGAGAAATAGAAGGAGCACTTCAAGGCTCACACTCACAATTCATTTTAAACCATCACAAAACGATGCCCATTAGAGGAGAGAGAGCGCGTGTTAATGAGCTGAAGTGTGAGAACGGGGGAAATTAATAAAAGCAACAGCATGAATACAGCATGCGAGGCAAATGAAATAATTACTCTGCTCACCATTGTTATAACAACGCAATAAATTTAATGTAATTCCAAAAGGCCAACCAGTTCTTTCTTTCTTTCTTGCTGCTTCTTTCTCTCTCTTTTTTTTTTTTGTTAAAAAAATTCCTTTTTACAGTCTCAGAATTGTGCTTTAATTAGCATAACATTTAAATTAGTGAATGGAATCTTAATTAGCTGAGGAAATAGACTTTTGTTGGAGTGGTTGCTAAAACAAATAAATCCTCTTCCTCTTTCAAGAGCCATTTGCTTATGGCACATTTAATAGTCTAGTGTACCATAAACCATTTGAGACAAGGATAAGTAATTAAATTAGAAAACATGCCGACAGAAGTACCCCGGCCTGGCCGTCTCGGAGCTATAAGGAGATAATGCAAGCGCTCTCCTTCCTCAAGGGAAACTGTCCACTCTGGTCTGTTCAGCTATCATTATGTGCATTACTGTAATATGCAGAGGCCTCCGTTTAGGAATTAGGGCCCCACTGTGCTAGGTGCTGTACAGATATATAACACAAAGACAGTCTGTGACCCAGAGAGATTACAGTCTAATAAGAGATTACAGTTTCACACAACGGGAAGAAGAAATAGGGTTGAAGACCTAATAAACGGAAACAAATTATCAAAAAGAAGATCAAGAGGTAACTTGATTAGGGTGTGTTAGTACCTTCACGATGAGAAAATACCGGGTAAGAAAGGGCTCTTTAAATCTAGTGGAGTATGGCATATCAAGAACCAGTGGCTGGAATTTAAAAACAGACATTAAAATTAGAAACAAGGCACCAAATGTTAATAGTGAGAGTGAATAACCATCGGAACAAACTACCAAAGGAAGTGGTAGATTCTCCAGCGCAAATCAGGACTGGATGCCTTTCTTGGCGATAGGCTTCAGTCAAACACAAGATTACTAGGCTCAACAGAGGAATAACTGAAGGACACTGAATGCCCCGTGATATACAGGAGGTCAGACAAGATGATCTAAATGGTGCCTTCTGGCCTTAAAATCTATTAAACTACGGAAAAATGTTATTTGGTTCCCCACTCATTTTCTAGCTTTTCCAGTCAATTATTTCAGCTCTCTGTGTTTCAAGGAAGCATTGCCTAGTGGTAAGAAATAAGGCCCAGAAGTCCATCCTAGGTTGAACTCTTTGCTTCTTTCAGTGCTTATGGAGCTTGCAAGAGATTGGCACTATTCTGTGTCCGGTTTCAAATGTCTATATGTAACAAGAGCTTCTCAGCACTCCACCCAGAAGCTTAGCCCTTAAAGGCACAGTCCCCAATACCACATCTTCCGTGCTAAGCACAGCCTCTTTGCTCCAGTCCGGTTCTGCCACTAACTCGGCAAGTGACCTTGGGCAACTCATTTTACCTTGGTCCCTTGCTGTACCTGTACCTTGATGTGCCCAGCACTAAAACAGAATAACAATTTCTACCCAAAAGGAACGATAAGGGGCTTAATTGGTTAACGTTTGGAAAGTGCTTAGAGATGTATGGATCCAGCATGCTACAGAGAGGCAATGCATTGTACTGTTAATTCAGGGTTGTTTGTGAAGTATTCTGAGAACCTCAAAAGGAGTTATGAAATATTTTTACTCCAGTATTGCTTGAAGGCCCCAACCCAATATCAGGGCTCCAAAGCACTATACACTGTATAGACAGGTGAGTTGGTCCCTGTCACAAAGAATTTACAATCTACATAGAGGAAGTGGGGAGGGGAAACAGAGGCACAGAGAAGTAATTTATTCCAGACGACACAGCAGGTCAGCAACAGAGCCAGGAAGAGAACCCAGGTCTCTTGATTCTCCATCCAGAGACTTATTTACTAGCCAAAGTTACCATCCACGGCCAACGCCCATAGTCCTTGCTTAGGCAACATTCTCATTGACTCCAACGAGAGTTTAGCAAAGACCTTGTAAATTAGCCATTGGTAACTCCATTGGTTAGTGCCCATAATATGTTTGTTTGCCCATTGGCACGGCCTCCCTTTCTTTGTTATACTCATCGGAAAGCTTTGGGACATATTCTTATACATGCTAGGACCCCTTTCCCAGCAATTAAAGACTTACAAGTCTTATTCTTGATAAAGAATATTCTTGAGGAAGCCTCTTTGACATCATGTTACCAACTCACAGATCTCACAGCACTTCACTAAAGAAGATTATCTTTATTTTAGAGACGGAGAAACCAAAGCACAGAGATGGTAAGTGAATTGGGCGCAAAGTCACACAGTCAATAGCAGCAGTGCCTCTCTTCTCCCAATTCACTGGGACACTATCCACTGGGACACCCAACCTAGAGGGAAGCGATGAGGACTAATGGGAAGTTTTTCTTGGATCTTTCCCTACTCACCCCCCACCAACACAGCAAAACATGGTGACATACAGCACCTTATGGAAGATGAGCAAAAAACCTGGCAGATCTGGAGCTGAAAACCTGAGTCTCTTTGATCCCCCTATTGCACCCAGCCACATACAACCATAAACCCTCCAAAGAGAAGACAAAGTATTTCCAGTTGCAGGCCTCTCTATTCCGCTCCAGCCAGGGAGCTGTAGAGAGCAATAAAACGTTAATGGCTCCCAGTGGGTCGATTCAGAAAGAATGAAAACGCTATCAATCCAGCACAGTGCTTATGCGGAGCTTAAAAACAAACTGCTCCAATCACACTTAGCGAAGCCATCCAGTTCTCACTCAAGATGGGAGTGAAAAGGGAACATTTAACCTTAGCCTGGACAGTGGCTACAGTAAGATTTCGGGGAAGGCAGGACTATAAAGGCAGTGACTGAACTGGTTGGAATGATTTTTACCTAGATGGTTTTATACACAAACACACGCTAATATGAAGCATCATAGCTCACCAAGCAGATCAGTTGTGTGAAACTAGGTGTATGTCTACACTGGTGTAATTTCCAGACTGGGGTAGACATACACACAGTAGTTTTGATCAAGTTTTCATGCTTTGATCGAGCAGTGGTGTGGGGGGAGAGATAGGACGCTGCCCTGTGTATGAACCTAGCTCTTTTTTGAACCCAGTTATACTTTTGGCCTTCACAATATCCCATGGCAATGAGTTCCACAAGTCAGGCAGCTAACCCATCCCACTGCCTGCACCACCACAGCTACACTTCTATTTCTAGTGTGCTAGCTCAACTCAACCAAAGCTAGTGCAGGTATGTCTATCTGAGCTGGAAATTACACAGCCAGCTGCAGTTTAGAGACAACCTTAGACTACAACCAGAAACCAAGCAAAGACAATTCATTGCAATTCTCAAACTTGGGCCCAGTTTCACCCCAATCTGGAGCCAGTTTCAATTGTAGGTGGCCCAACATTCAAGCGAGCCAGGCCCCAGACTGATGCAACTTAGACAAGGATTTTCATAAAACAATTCCATGAACAATTTCTGAAGGTCTTGGGTTTCTTTCCACCCCAGAACGGAAACAAACATCAAAGCCTCATTTTTTTTTTCTGTAAATGGAAATCTTGTTTTCCTAAGCCCTACTTATGAGTTTTAACTGCAGGCACCCCCTACTTTCGGAAACTTTGGCCTGGGGCCCAGTTCTGCGTAGAATTGGACTGAGTTTCATGTGGAGTTGCGTGGAGTTACGGTTTGGGGTGAAAATGATGAAAAATTTGGTGCTTTGACATGATTCTGGCCTGAAACCAGGCACAATTTTGCTATTTAGGCTAAGTTTTGCTTTATTAGCATCCAGAGACTCCGATCATATTTAAATTCCAGATGCTAAACTAGAAGCAACCCAGAAGCTGGTACTGCATAAATCTCAGTAGTTTCACCTCAGCCTTTACAATGGCATCTATCTATAGCACTTTTAAGGCCCTTAGGACTATAGTATATGAACCACCTTTAATGTATTAATCCTCAAAACACTCCTGTAGATAAAGTTATGTAGTAGTATTATGCTTCATTTACAGCTGAGGACCTGAGGCAGAAAGAGAGGTCTTCTTGGTCACACAGGAAATCTGTAGCAAAGCAGGGAACTGAAACTGGATCTTCCAAATATCCAGCCAACGCCTAACCACTGCACCCTTCTTCCTTTTGATGCAGTCGCCAACATGAGGGATTTTCAGCAGGACTCCTTCTCTCCAAGGCATGATGCTCTGATATGGTTTCCAGTCATTCCTATGCCCCATCCTATCGCTTCCTGGCCCTCTCTCCTCCGCTTCCCCATGCAGCTGCAGATAGCGCACTGCTAGTCAGCCAAGGAGCAAGGAGCAAGCTAGTCAGTCTGACCCTGCAGGGTGAAGATGCAATGCAAACCCATCAATGGTGTGTCTACTTGCTTGTCCGTGTTAATAAAGCAGAGGAGGGAGACGGTTACAACTGACAATTAGCCTCTGCTCTTTTGTAAAAAAAAGTTAATCAGCAGAGGGAATAGTGGATGCTAAAAAAAAAAGCCTCTTATCCATTCTGGGTCCTAGTCCGGCTCCAGTCCAGTGCCTTTTCTGCACGGTAAGATCACGTTTAGCCTCCCAGGGTTCTATTCTCCCTTAGCTTTGATGGAGTTACTCATATCCTGTAGGGTGAAGAAAGGAGCCCTGGAACTCAGACTACCCTCTCAAATCCTTTCAGTCAAACAGCTTCTGAGTGTGTTTACACTCTTAGCAGATGCACAAATCCACATCTGTCTCATCACCACACTCTGAGAGCCAAGACAACGCTTCGTAGGCAGCAGGATGGGACAAACCAGCTTGCACAAAAACAAAGGCTGAGATTTTCAAAGCATTCTAAGGGTATTTAGATGCATCTTCCACTGATTTCAATGGAAGGTGCGTGTCTAAATCCTCTAGACTGATTGAAAATCTCAGCCCTAGGCTCCATGACCTGTTTCCAATCCCCAGGGTACAGAGGACACAATTACTCACTGAAAATAATTTACCCTGTGAATGTTGCCCCTTTTCCTGTTTTCAAATTGGTCAGGATCCCACTTCCATGTCTACCAACATAGGCTTCACTCATAACTACCCCCAAAATACTGGTTTTCTGCTAACGTGAACTTCATAAATTTGTCTGCTATTTACAGAGTGTGATTGGGCACCTAAGCCACTTGGCATTTGCTTCTGCTCCCTGATTGGATGACCGTTAGCAGTAATACACAAAGGATGCTCTTACTGTTGTGTTCAAATATTGTCCCACCTACCGGAATTTGGGGTATTCATGTGAAGGGCAGACATTCCTCAAACATGCCCACAAACTCCAGCTCATCCATATTCATATCGGAAAATACAAAGGGGTGAAAATGTTCTCCAACTGAGCATGAACTGGAAATCCCAAGTGCCATTCACAATTCCTTACTGTGCAGCCACATTCGAGCCAACCAGCGCCCCGATAAAAATCATAGAAGCATAGAACTGGAAAAGAACTCAATAGGTCATCTAGTCCAGTCCCCTGCACTCAAGGCAGGGCTAAGTAATAACTAGACAGTTCTTGACAGCTCATTTTATAATATAAAGCTAAAGACTCATCCTTGGCCCAAGTCATTTAAGGGGCTAAATTCATTCCTGGTTCAGTAGTCACACTAAGTTCACAAGACATTAAACTATCATGACATGTGAACCCACATCATTCTGAGATGTCATGATGCACCAAGGAGTGATAAATTTGTCCTGGAAGGTGATTTTTTTTTCCAAGCTTGTGGCAGTTGTCCGTACCCAAATGAGTTTTCAACTGGGCCACCATAGGCCTTGGAGTCTATTGAGTAATTTGCCATCTGTAGAGTGGATCTTCTCCTGGACAGAGCAGCACATTTCCAGCAAATTGCTGGTTGGGAAGTGGGTTTTTTTGTGCCTCCAAAAATTTCAAGGAAAGCAAAAGAGGTTTTGCCAACATTTGTCTTGACAAGCTTTTGGGTTTACAAACCAAAAACAAACAAAAAAAAAATACCCCAAATCCCCAAAACTTTTGCTTTTTGGTCAGCCAGAATGGAAAATTTTCTGACAAAAACTGATATATATATTTTTTTGGTTTCTGAAAAGCAAAACATTTTCAGGTTTTGGCCAACATTGTTCAGGTTTCAATGATCAAAAACTGGAAACAAAAGAATTGCAGGTTTTTCAACAAAATCAAGAAAAATTCCATTTCAAAAGAATATTTTCCATGCCATTTTTTTTCCAGGTGGGGGTGGTCAAACTTGGATGACAAAGTTGAGCAGATCAACCTGGACCACCCTCAACTTCCCTGGGTTTCACTGGGAGCTGAGCGCACTGCGTACCTTGCAGTAGGTGCTCAGAACTTGACAGGATTAGGCCCCATATAAGGTTGTAGCACTGCAGATGGGGCAGCGAAGCTGGGGGTTATAAGAGAGTTGGTTGGGGCAGCACTCCATAGTGTCAACATTCGCAAAGTGACAACCAGCACTGACAGCAGACACCCCACTATAGTCAGCTGAAAAATTCTTCATGTGACACTGGGCATCAACCTCATCACGCCCCTCTCAGTGAGCAATGGATGAAGCTATAGAGCAAGGGGAAATAGGAGTTGGAGTAGTAACCACGGCCATTAACTTTCCTATTGTGCAGTTTCCATTATTTTCCATTATGTCTGAGTCTCAGCTGACTTTTGTTCCGGACTAATAGCCTCGCGCAAGAGGGCTGGAGAGATGAGACTTCGCCAAGATACAAGACACAGAAAAAGGGAGGTAAAAATGTACAGGGGGAGAGGTGGTGTTGAAATCCCAGCTCACAAAGTGCCCGCGAAAAGCAGAAAGCTACGCTTATTTCATGTACTGGTCTGATTCTTAGATTAGAAGGATGAGGAAGATGATGGTACCAGCACCTCCCAAATTTTGCATCCAATGCCAAGCAGTGGAAGTCATTTCCTTCTTTAGACACAGCTTGAAACTTCACCAAACCCACCCACAAGCCATCCTCAGACGTCTAATAAGACTGCTTAATTTTTTATTAAGATTGAGCCTCCTGGTATCTAGACACAAACGCGTCCTGGCCGTATCCTTTAGGCCGTCATTTATGAAATATTTACAGCATCGACACAGCTTTCCAAGAAAAAACCAAACCCCATCACATTGAATTCTTTCTGTTAGTGGCACTGCAGCGTCTGGAAAGCTGACTTTGGGGAAATCACCTCTGTGAGAGGCAAATGAGGATGGATGGATGGGGGGGCGGGGGGAACCACTCTGCAGAGAGAGAGAGAGAGAAATTTGCCAAGTTCAGTGGAGTCATACCTGCTTAGCCCAGTGACAAATTTGCTCCGCTGGGACAATAAACCGTGCCGCGCTGTCGCTGCTCTGATGCACAATACAGATTCACATGCAGTATCGGGCCCGGCAAGGTAAATGCATGCAGACAAGCTCACCCAATGCCGAGTCTTTCCAAAATGAACCTTTTTCCCCCAAAAGGATTTAAAACCCCACCCCTCTTCCCCTTCCATCAGTCATCCACGCATTGACGGACAGAGCCTGCACTCAGACCCTTCGTTTCCTGACACTGCAAGGCTCCCTCACTGCAAAACCCCCTCTGAAAAACTGTAAAGACAGATGCAACTATTCATCAATATTCTCTGAAAATAAGGGGGGTTTAGAGGGTAGGAAACTAGACCAGGACTCAGGAGATCTGAGTTCAAGTCTCAATTCTTCCCCAGATTCCCAGTGTGACCATGGGCAGTGGTTCCCCCTCTATCAAACGTGGACAATAATACTCTCTTTCTCTGCCTTGTGTAGAATCATAGAAGATTAGGGTTGGAAGGGACCTCAGGAGGTCATCTCGTCCAACCCCCTGTTCAAAGCAGGACCAATCCCCAACTCAATCTAGTTAGAATGTAAGCTTGTCCGGGCAGGGGCTACATTCCGGGGTCTATATACAACACCTAGTGCAGTGGGGAGCATCAGGTGCTAATGTAATACAATGCTTGATTCCACAGAGTCTTCAAAGTCATTACAGTGATCTAGAGGAGGAGCCCAAAGCACTGATACACCACTAGCCCAAGCTGTATTGTTTCAAACATTTCCCTTAACACATTATATTTATGTAAAGAAAAAAAGTGGAAGGAGAGAGGTCTAGTGGTTACAGTGGGGGGGGGGGGTCATGGGGCTGGGAATCTGGACCCCTGGGTTCTATTCCCTGCTCTGCTATTGACTAGCTGTGTGTGTTTTCAGGCAAGTGATTTCGCTTCTCTGTGCCTCAATTTCTCCAGCTGTAGAATGAGGATAATGCTCCTTCCCTCCTTCACAGGCGACTTGTGAGAATTACTGTGCTGTGAGATCAGATGATGAAAGATGCTACGAGGACGGCAAACTAGTTATTTGGGGACAAATTCCGAAGTCCTATCTTAATCCTCGGCTGCAATAGGAGGGCTGCCTCAGGAGCCGGCCCTGTGTTATTACAGCACTTCTGATGGGCTTGGGGGAGGAAGGAACATTCATTCCAATACCCCAGACACAGAGCTGTCATCTCAGTGACTGCTGGAACATCACAGAGGAAATCAGTTCCCCACCAGAGTGTTTGTGCCGCCAGGGGGAACTCAGGACTGAAGCAGAAAATCCCCCATGACTGCTCCAGACTCACTGTGCAAGATTTGTTGGTGGCTGAAGAGCGATGCCTGAGTTTCAAAAATGCTCCAATCCCCTGGCATCCCAAGCTTCCCATCTCCCCAGTGAGGAGAAATAACCAGAGAACCCTGCACCCGATTTGGCCCGCTCCTCTCTGTGTGCCTGGAACAAATTAAATGCCAGCAAAACTGTCTGGCTCTGTCCTACCATCCCACAGGCAAGTGAGATGAGCTCGCTCTGTCTTTCTCGATCACGCCTCCCTCCTTCCACACTCTCTTACTTCCCTTTCTCTCAGTCTCCTGCTCCTGTCCTTATTCTCTTCCTGATCACCTCCCATGGGCTCTCAATTCCTCCCGCCACACCCTATCTGCCTGCTTTCCTTCTCCTCCCCACTTCCATATTCTCTCCCACTTATATTTCTCTCTCCTCCTTTTCTCATTCTCCTACATCTTCCCTCTCCTGTCCTCTCCTAATGCTCCTATCTTCAGGCCTTTTGAATCTCTGCCACTCCCCTCTTTATTCACAATTACTACTTCATCCCACTCCCTGCAGAAGATGCCCTTTGACTTATGGATGTTCCAAATCTTGGTTATTTACAGGTGTCGTTCGCTCTGCAGTTTGCTGTTAGCGGTGCTGATGCGCTGGAGAGAGATGACAGCTAAAATCCAATTGCTGGATGTTTACGACAACAGGCCTGCATACTGGACGCAGGGGAAAGGAGAGGGTATGCTGTGGCCTGATAAAAGTGAAATCATAGTAATCTATAACATGATGGTGATATTCATCTCCTGGAGGGTGGTGAGCTGCAGGGCGCAGGATGAGCAAGGGGATTGGTAATATGTCAGACCGCCTTGCCTGGCTCAACTCTAGCCCGAGTGCCCAAGAACCAGAAGTAAACATCTGCAAGCTTCTCGGTGGCCTACACGAAATGAGCTGGTGGGTCCCAGCCAGTTCCCAGCCGATGCAGGTCTGTGCCCTTGAGTGCAGTCTAGTGAAGGAGTCCTAGGTCACAAAAAGTGAGTTGGACACTCAGCCTCACGGCCATGCTCTCATGGTCATTATTTGCATGATGGTGGCAGCTAGAGGCTCCAGCCAATAGCAGAGCACCATTGTGCTAGGCGCTGTACATACACATAGTAAGAGTCCCTGCCCCCAAAAGCTTAGCGTCTCAAGAGATGAAGGGCACATTATTACCCTCATTGTACAGATGGGGAACTAGGCCAAAGAGAGACTAAGTGACTTGCCCAAGGTCACCTGTGGCTGAGTTAGGAACCAAACACGGCACAGCTGAAGTCCAGATCGGTGCCTTCACCACCAGGCCAAAGGACTCCCAAAGGAGCAGAAACAGGCCCTTTTGCAAGCGGGAATGGGCCTCGTGCAAAGCTGCGGCCGGCGGCGTTCCAGGGAAGCTTTATCGTCGACTCCAGTGAGAGCTGGAGCAGGCCTCAGCGAGGAGAGCAGGGGGTGGGAGGGATGAACCGCCCCAGCAAAGAGAGGAATGTGCTGCCACGGCAGCATAACCCTCAATCCCTGCACCGAGACGGCGGTTGGCTACGAGCAAAGTCAAAGGAATCCCCACGGACTTTTAAAGAGCAACATCATCTCCTGTTCTTGCCCTACAGAGCTGCGTGAGGAGCGGCTCTGCACAGCGCGGGGCTTATTAAAGCTTCGGCGCCTTCAGAAAGCATCAGCCTGTGCTTTTAGAACCAGGCCGGAGGAGCCTGCGCCGGAATCACTGGCGCATGTTATTGGAGCTCAGCAGGCTCCCCTCACGGAGGGCCAGAGCAGCCAGATACTCGGACGGCTGGGCAATATCTTTCCAAAGGGAACTTTAAAGGAACAGATCATCAGCTGGTGTAAATAGATGTAACGCTGTTGGTTTCAATGGGGCTCGGCTGATTTACGCCCGCTGAGGATCTGGCCTTGAATATATATATTGTCGTCGTGCCCGTGGGTGCAAGGCGGCTTGGTTTGGTTTCTCCAGTGGGATTCTCAGGATGGAGTCCCTGGTTTGAATCAACCGGCCTGGAACTACACAGGCCTACCAGCACAGGGGCAGAAAAGAGCTCCAGGGGCAGGATGAGTTGGCAGCCACGACCTTCGTTCCGTTGAGAAACTGCAGGGGTTGCCATGGAGCCTGAAAAAAATACGACAGGCATTGGCTGCTCCGGTGCATCCAAAAAAGGTGAGCGTGCACAAGATGGAGCACACCTGCAGAATACAAGCAAAGAGCCCGGGCAGCCCTGGGGCATATGTGAAGAGCACACGGGGGAGCGAAGGGAGACGCAGGAAGGGGCCAAAGCATGAGTAAGGATGCACGAGAGCAGATGTTGAGCTGTTGAAACTCGGCAGGCTCAAGGGTCTAAGTGCACACGAGCCTCAGATCAACACTGGGGTCATTTGTAAGAGAGACACCTCACGGGATCCCCAAAGGCAGCGTTTCAGCACCAATGGCTCCAGCGAGGCTGCTAGGGGGAAAGGAAGAGGCGAATCTCAACAGAAAAGGCAGGCAGGGCTTGGGATGGGGGGGAGGCAGCCTGAATTAAATAAGGACCTTCTCAAATCAGCGTCCAAAAAACTGAACCAAAAAACTTTCATGAGGTTTTTAAAGGTTCCAATAACTTCTCACCCACCCGTGATTTTTCATTTCTGGTGCTGTAGGGACCGGCAGTGGAAGTGCTAACCACTGAAGTTATCCTCTGTGAGAAAGCCTTCCACCCTAAAAAGGACGCTCACAGCAGAAACAACCCGTTTGAACTCCCCAAACTCCAGTACTAGCATCCTCTTCTATCTCCAACCCTATTAAGCCTCCTTCCCAAGAAAAGGAAATCAGTAACATTTTAAACAAAAGCCCTTTCCCAAGCGGAGTGGTGACCCCAAAAAGGGACATGTATCAGATACTCCATGAAATCCACTAGGGACTTCAGCAATGCTATTGATTTTACATGGCAGCTGATCAGACACTAGGATGACAGATGGTACAATAACCACCCAAGATAGAGAAGGTAGACAGGAATGCTTTCCATGGGGTATTACTGGCATGACCAGAAGCACCAAGGAGGCCACAAGAAATCCAGACCAAGATTTCCAAAAGTGGCTAGTGATTTTTGTGCCCTCCACTTGAGGAACCTTCAAGGGGCCTGATTTTCAGAAAATGCTGAGCACCTGTCAGGCCCCATTAAGGTGTCACTCTGGGCACCCAGAATCACGTGGTACTTTTGCAAATCTGGGCCCTTTGTCCTCAAGACTCTCAGCCCCGTTTTGGAAAATCAGGTGGTTCAGAAGGTTCACGTGAGATTCTGAAATGGCAGCTGAATTTTGTTATTTCTTTGGGGCATAGATCACCTCCTTTGTCGGGTGTGAGTACAGTGCCTAGAACAATGGGGCCACAATCCCTGGTAGGGCCCTCTGGGTGCAACTGCAGGTACAAATAAGTAACAACAGCAACGCTGAGAGTCGCCCACCACTGCATTACGTGAGAGGCTGGGAATGAAATACAAGCACAAGAAAATTCATTCCCTGGGTGGGGTTGACAGCAGGAAGATACAAGCAAAGCACAACTTGCTCTGCAACAGTAAAGTCCACAGCAGGACTGACTCAGTGGCATGGAACTGCTCAAGTGGTGATAAGGAAAGCGCTAGGAAAATATAGTGCTGTTGGATTGTGGGAGACCAGCCTGCCCTGGGCTCTCCACTGCAGAAACACAGTCAACAATGTGCTGAGAGCTGTTCCAATGAGAGGTAATAATTGAATTTGTTTTCATTTAATTTGGAAGGCCTTTAATTAAAAGCCAGGCCGGTGTGTGCGGAGAGATAAAGCCAAGCACATGGAGACCAGGGGTAATTTGGGTGCAGAATGCAATAATTAATTGTAAATGCAGAGGTCAGGAGACTGGCTCTATCTCCCAGCAATCAGCACATCGCGCTGGCCAGCCGAATGGAATGGGCTCCTGAACACCGGAAACGCTTAAGTGATTTTTGAAGCCTTAACGGCAATTAGAAAGCAGCGTGGAGGTTAATTTGCAGAGTTCATTAATCAGGGAAATAACCACGTCAGCGATCGGCAAGGAAAAGGGAACCTGAAACAGGGAGGGCAGGCTCTGGAGCTGGACGCGAAACGCAGATGATGCTAGGCAATCCGTGACCCTGCATCGCTTCTACTGAATTCTTAGCCACCTATCATGCGGCCGCTAACTCTGTGCTGGAATTAGCCACCAATCCCAGGGCTAAATATATCCCAAATCTAGATGCTACTAATGGGGATAGCCCTAACCTTCCATTTGATAATCCTGATCCCACTACTGCTAATTTGACAGTCCTACTCCTGCTCATAAGGACAATAAATTTTAACCTAACTCCTACTAACCCCAAAATCCTGGCCCCATTGCTGGTAATCCATTAATCCTGACCCGACTGCTGCTAACCCAATAATTATCAACCTCTTTGCTGCTAACCTGATAATCCTCATCCCACTGCCGATAAACCAACAGTTTTATTCCTAATCCTATAGTAAGGGATTTCCCCCAAATATTAGTCTTGAATGGAAAGCTAAAGATGAAGTTTTAAAATGTGATACCCCAGGGTACAGGACTATTGTTAACGGGCAAGACAACAGCATTTAGAAAAAGTGCAAGCAAATGGCTTGAATTCAGTAGTAATCCCTAGAGTTAATATGAAAGGGCTAACCATGACCATACCTCTGTGGAGGGGTCTTGCTTCACAACCACTAAACAGAGCTAAGGCATGAACCTGTTACAGACCAAAAGGACATTCCATGAGGTCATTTTTAGTGGTCAGATTGATCCCAGCATGCAGCAGGGTGGACAGGGATGCAGGGGATGGGACAAAAGAAGTGCTCTCATCCTCACCAGCTCCTAAAAGACTGTGGGGGACGACGTTCCAGCGGTTACTCTCAGCTGATGCGGGGTGATTCATTTGCAGCGAATCCCAAGCCCAGTATGACTGGCCAATGATTTGGTGGTTTCCTTACTGACTCCAAGTGGAGAGCAGCTTCCCTGTGAGAACTCTTGCCCTGGTCTGTTGCGACTACAGCTGGTCACAAGCTGGGCATCACAACATTTTTCTGACAAAAATCAACTTTTGGACAAAATGGAAATTTGGGGGGGGGGGGGGGGGGGGTTCTGGTTTGGTCCAAAACTGAACACTATTTGCTTTTCAGCAGCTAGAAACGGGAAGTTTTCACTTTTCAAGTTTTCGTTTCTTTGACAAACCCCCAAAATTTTAAAGAAAAATCATTCCCAGCTCTAGTTGTCACTGCTTCTCATGCTGATCACAATGTTGTGTGGTTCCTTGGGGCTTCCCCTTCTGTCTTAGCCTGTGTGTGAGACAGGTGGGTATGTCTACACTGCAATCATGGGATGTGATTGCAGCTAGAGTAGACATACCTGAGCTACCTTTCATCTAGATGACTTGGGTATCAGACCAGTAAAGCCACGGCAACATGGGCTCTCTACACAAATAATTAGCTAGGACTTGTACAGCCCTCATTGAAGCACGTGTTGCTGTGACTTCATTGCTCTAGTCAGATCAAAGCTAGCTCTGGTATGTCTACACAAGCAGCTATCCCACATATGACTGCAATATAGATATACCCCTAGACTGCAAACGCTTAGGGACAAGGACTGGTTGTTTTGTTATTATTATTTATTGTATGTTGTACAACACCTAACACAAGAGTCCCAATGCTTGACTGAGACCTCTGCATGTTACAGGAATAATAATAGTAACCAAAATGTTGGCCAACCTCCTTCACAAATCACGACTCAGGTTCTAGTTGAGTTGGACTGGCTGATGGCCTGTGTGTCAGACTTACCTACCTAAGCATTTGAACAGCACTCACCACTTTGATAGCTAGGAAATTAAGATACTCCATGTACAACTAAATGGTTCAAAGACACGTTGAGATTTATTCTAATAATAATAGGGCCAAGCTTGGGCCCGCTCCTAAATCAATGTGACGGGTGGTTCTCAGTGGCAAGGACACAAGCGGAAAGCACTGTAAGCAATCCCTCCAGCTGGAATCAGACCCTTCTGTATGGCGGGGGAGAATGGGAAGTAGAGGAGCATTTACCAGAGAGGGGCCTGAATTGAACAAACAGTCCAGATCCAAATCCACATTTCATGCACCCCCAAAATTCATGAGGAGCTGCCGTAATAACTAGGCCTATGAATTTACCCCTATTGTGAGCTCAGCGTTGAGAGAAAGTTCACAGAATGTCAAAATAACCTAAAACAATAAATGTGGATGGGAAGAGGTGCAAGAGGGAGAAAAAGAGAGAGAATTAGCACAA
This sequence comes from Malaclemys terrapin pileata, assembly GCF_027887155.1. NCBI lineage: Eukaryota > Metazoa > Chordata > Testudines > Emydidae > Malaclemys > Malaclemys terrapin. The sequence goes on from NC_071519.1 coordinate 24,718,006, forward strand.
ACACAAAGGCTTACTGATATAATTCAAGGACTGTTCTGATCATGCCTGGTAAACGAGAACAGCGTGGGACTGGAAACCAGGGAGCCAATACCGATGACACTGCCTTCTGGCACCCACTGTAACACGGGTGGGATTTCCTCATCCCATTCCCGAGAGATGTCCAGAGCTGGCCAAAGAGAGGGGCTCAGGTGATACTGCCATCTCCACCGGCTCTGGCTAATTCCCAGTCATATGTGAGATTCTGTTGTCTCCTCAATCCTCCCCCAGTGTGTCCTTTTCCTTCCCCACCTTATGTCTTCCCTTTCCTCCCACCTCTCCCTCTCCCTTCTGTTTAATAAGCGCCTGGCTTAGACAGCCAAGACTGTATATTTCTCAACACTGTTGTAAGCCTGTGACCAGGAAGAGGCAGTTAAAAGCAATGCCCCAAACAGCCCGATGCTGAGACAAGTTTGCAGGTTTCAGAGTGGCTAATAAGACCGTGTGCTGGACCTGTGAGTGAGTGTCAACATCAGAGACAGAAGCTGCATTTTCTCTCTTTGCTGCTCTTCTCTTTCCCCCTTCCTGCGGTTGTCCTCTTTCATCTGCTAGGAAACATTGGGCTTTAACAATAACAGCTCCAGCCCATTTCAACTAACCTCTTCCCCGCCCGCCCCCACCAAAGGACAGTTATCATCTAAGACAGTCAGACAATGGGGGGAGGGTTTCCGTCTCAAAACTCTCTCCAGCTATAAACAAAGGGAACAAGGGATGATGTTAAAATGAAAGCCTTAAATAATACTTTACGTTTCAACTGCTTTACCTGTTTTCCCTTCTTCTCTGTACCTTTTATAAAAGGTGTAAAGGATTGTTAATGGTGTGTTTGCCATGGGACTAAACAGGCTGAGGTCTTTGCAAACCCCGAACCTTGTTTTAAACTGTCTTATTCTGGACACTCACTAGGTCATGTTAGCACTTTGGTTCTACGAGACCCCTTAGACCCTCACGATTAATACAACAGGGACCAGGATTGCCTTCAGCTCGTTATGAAGAGAGACCATTTGCAAGATTCAGATGTGGATTTTGCTCACTTCCAAAATTCATTGGGGTTTGGATCAGGCCCATCTCTAGCTTTACCCCTCATTCCCCTGCATACACACTTCAAACACAGGTGCCAGAAGAGGGGGAGGAATTAGGGGGGAGCTACACCCCTCCTTAAGATGGTTTGAGATGGAGTTACCCCTCTCTGATGAAGTGCTCATTTGGGGGACGCTTCCACTTTAGAAGCAGAGCAGCTCCTCTTGTGGCATGCATGCCGAGGGTCCATGGAGCAGGTAGGGGGAGAGGCTGAGGATCCATTTACACGGAAACGCATTAGAAGAGCGGAGCGCTAACAGCTTTTTTTTGGCTGATAATTGCTCCCTGGAGAAGGGCTGCATTGCACGAAGTGCTGATTTTTCCTCTTTCCTCATAGTCTATTTCGGGAACCGGTTTAAGATTCTTTTTTTAAAGCCACGGAACGTACTCGCATGGAAGAACCGAGATTCCACGGCTCTCTGATGGGCTGGGAGACAAAGCGAGGAACACAAGCCTGGTTCCAAGCTAGGGAAATCAGGTGGTTAAAAAAACCAAAATAAAATAAAATAAAATAAAATAAAATAAACAGCCACCACCAAAATGCAGTTAGCCAGGTAACACTTTGGCTAGTCCACCACGTCCTGCCAGCATTTCTCTTGGGCTTACAAACATGAAATGAGTTTACCAGATCTTAGCCCCACTCAGACCCCCACATCGAGTAGCCATGTTCCTCAGCAAAGTGCATCTCCGCTTACTGGGAAATAGGCACCTCTTACAGGGGCTCAAACTGTCTCTCAGCATCTGCAATGCTTTTAGCAAATCAGCCCCCGGCGCTTCTGATAGGAGACTCAGCCCAATTCTGCACCTCGCTGCCCGGCCTTCCTGCTACATCTGATCAACGTCTTGGACTGACATCTGCCAGTCTGAGATTTTTCCTCTCCTGCCAATGCTCCCAGCAGTCTAAACCTGCCACTGCCCGTTGCTAACCCAGACTGACCTGAAGCACCAAGCCAGTCTCTTTGGTCCCTCAATCACCCACACCATTACTTGGCCTCCTTCCACCTCTTACCTCCCCCATCTCCTTCCACCTTGGAACCCGTACTAGCAAGCCCAACATCCTAATGGGTATGTCTACACTGCAGTCAGGTGGGGACACTGCAGGACGCGCACCCAGAGTCGCGGGCCAAGCTGCCATCCAGGCTTCCTTGGCATTGCTGCTATTTTTAGTGAGCTAGCTTGAGCAATACATTCACAGGAAATCCAGGAGGGAAAGAGGAGAGATAAGGAAGCAGCCAGATTCCATGAGAAGCTGGCCACAAAGTCCAACCATGGATTTACCTGCGACGGTCCCAGGTGAAAACCCTTAGCTGAGGGAGTTTGTGCTATCAGAGAGCTCCCTCGGCCTCCGAACCCAGATGATGGACTGAAGCTGAACTGGATTTCTGTATCCATATTGCTGGTTCATAGTATGTCGCCCCTGCACGTCTACAGCACAATCTGAGGATCTCGGAGGGCTTTGCAAATAATTATAAGTTGCCTGGGTGTTGGTAGCTGAGCGTGAGCACTGGAATGGGAAGGAACTGGAAATGGGACGTTTCCACACTTCAGTTTCCCAAAACTGGTCCAGTTTCCGAACGGCCTGGAAGGAACCTGCAAGTCTTTTTGTCAAGTTGTACTCTTGGCTGGTTTTGCACAGCCCTGGTCAGTGCTTTTATCTGGATGGAGAATCCAATACACAGAGAGAGGTTACTGGCCTCTGTGCTTCTGGAAATCAGCTTTTGGGTGACTTGGCCAACACCACTCTGGGATTATGTACCAAAGGCAGGATTCGAACTCAGATCTCCTGAATCCTGTGCTTCAGCCACTCAAGTGTCTTACAGCAAGTTTGGAGGTATCAAGCCAAAGCTGCTTCTTACCCAGTCTCAGAGCAGCGGGCACACCTCTTCTCCTGACCGGTACCGACACCAGAGACGGGAAGCCAGTGGCTCCTTCCTTTAGCAGTGTCTTTTACCATGCTGATTACACTTGGAAGAGTTGGTCACATCCCCCAGCACATGGTTAAGAGAGGGCATGTAGTGTCACTGATGCCCAGCCTAATGCATCACCTCCAACCTGGCTGAGAGGTCTGTTCTCTGCCCCCAAGCGCCTTCCACTGGCATCCTTCAAGGAAGAAAAAAACTCCCTTTTTCCCCCACCTGCACTGACTTGGCCAAGAGCAGCTTTAACTTTTCTGCCTTCTAGAACTGTGCTTAATTAAACATTTAAATTAAAAGCTACAAGAGTGATTACTCCTGTTAGCCTGTGAAAGGAAGGCTAATAAAGTACCTTTCATCCATCCAACGAGCGACCCAAGGACATGCCGCTCGGAGGAGGCAAAGCACCTCCCACAGTGGTGACAGGGAGCTCGTAAGGAAACTAGGCTGCTACCCATCCCTGCAGCTGCTTCCCATTCTCCCCACATCCCTGAGGGAGGTGCCAGGACTGAGTGAACCAGCCCGATGGCTAATGCGGAGCTCATTGCAGGGGTTAGGCAATGCACACTGGTCGATGTGTGAGTATGCACAGATGCAAGCGTGTACTAACGGGCATGCAGGAAGCATGCACAAAAGTCATAGTGGAATGGGCATGCACAGGTGTGCGGGCACAGGCATGTGCTTGCACCAGCATACAGCCACAGGGAAGGGCACACACAGATAGATGGGCAGGGCACTCATACAAACAGGCATGGGCAGACATGTGAAAGGCACATAGTGAGAAAGAGGGGGCAATTCCTTGACCAAATAATAACCCAGCTTTGACTTGCCTGTGCAGGATGGCTCAGGCAATGTTTTTTCATGTTCCTATAGTATGTTTCCATTACAGGCTTTGTTTCCACCTGCCCTGGCAAACCCAAACATTTTGGAGGGCTAGCCAGTTATCATGTGAAAACTGCTACTTAGCAAAGCTTCCAGTGTAATGAGCCGGCCCGGCCACAGAAACTAGCTGCTGCAACTTCACTGGTACATTTATTTATCTATGTTGTGGTCGCAAGCAGTGGTCCCATTGTGGGACCACTGAGGCGCTGTACTGATCAATTGTCTCCTTGTTTCCTAGTGCTCCTCCATCAGTTTGTCTGTCATCACTTGTCTTATACCTCGATTGTAAGCTCTTTGAGGCAGGGACTAGGGTTTCACGGGGGTTTGTTCCATGATTGTACAGTTCCTGGCACAATGGAGTTCTGGTCCACGACTGGGGCTAGTAGGTGCTACTGCAATACCAATAATAAATAATAATGCATGTCGATAGATAAGACAGATGTGAGAAAGGAAGTATTATGACCCCTATTTTGCAAATAGGGAACTAAGAGATGAAGTGATTTTCCCAAGGTCACAGAGCAACTCTGTGACAAAGATAGGAACCAAACCCACATCTCCTGACTCCCTGTCCAGTGCTTTAACCACAAGGCTAACCCCACCCCTTTTTCACTGGATCCCCCTCTTCCCCAGTCCCTTAGAGTGCTGTGTCACTGGGAAGACTGCAGCTAGACAGTGAAACCTTTTACCATTGACACTGATTGCCCACGAAGCGTCTGAGCACGTTATCAGAAGTTTTCTCCCTTGACACCGATCAAGAACAAACAAAGTATTCGTTGGTGGTGGAGTAAAAAATTCATCAAAACCAACATTTAAAACACCCAGATGCACACAGCTGAGTTTGAGTAAGCCGAGAGACGACATTTAAAATCTTTCTGATCAGAGCACGGCGTCTCAAATCCTGACAGAGGAGATGTATTTATAATTTATTCAAAAATATTTTATAATTTATTTTAAAATTCACAAGATTTTTTTTTCCCTTCTGACAAACACGCTTTTCTGAAGTGCCCAAGAAGAGCAGTTAAGAGAATGGTATTGCTGCAGGTTGTCCCCTTTTATTGCAGTGCTCGTGAACATGAGGAACCCAGAGTGAAGCCAGTAGCCAGAGAAAATGTGGACAAGCTCCCCTGCCCCAAGCCCTGACGCACAAGCTCCAGCTCCGCTCCCACATCTGTGAACGCATCTCAGTCCTGAACATGTCTGCCTATTCCACACACAACTCTACCAATGCACCTCACTCAAGATCAGCACCACCACCTGATATTCCAGCCCAGGGCCTCCACAGAACATCCCATCTGTAACATGTGTATAAGTCCCTGGACACGGTCATGTCTTTAGCTGGACTGTGGAACAGAGATTCGTCATTTTCAAGGCAACAAGGGACCACTGCGATCATCTAGTCTGACATCCCGTGGAACAGGCCAGAAAACTCCCCAGAATAATAACTTTTGAACCAGAACAAAACTTAAACAAAACAAACCATCCAATCTAAACATTGCCAGTGATGGAGAACCCACCATAACCCTTGGTAAGATGTTGCAATGGTCCATTACCCTCACTGTTAAAAATGTATGCTTTATTTCCAGGCTGAGTTTGCCTAGATTCAACTTCCAGCAAGCTAGAACATGAATTGCAATCACAGGTCTTTGAATTCGGTCATATGTTTAATGTCCATCGGTCCACTGCTCTGCTCAACACACCTCGTTCCTGACCTACAGCACCCCCCCCCCCCCTGCATTGTTCCAGTCCTGGGCTCCTGCTCGCCTTTGCCAATGCACTTCAAACTTGATCTGCATTGCACCCTGCTGTTCCTCTACTGGGCTCTTCCAAACAAAGATTTAATTTTGGCTGAATCCTGTGTGTTGAGGAGCTGATCTAATAGAACTAGATGCCCACATAGGGTGACCAGATGTCCCAATTTAATAGGAACAGTCCTGATTTGGGGGTCTTTTTCTTATATATTACCCCCCACCCCCTGTCCCGATTTTTCACACTTGCTGTCTGGTCACCGTATGCCCACAAAGCAGAGAACTGCAAACCACTTTTCCTACTGACCTAATCCAAATATGAACCTGTCTCCTTTACAGTTAAAAAGCCAGGGCAGAAAGATGCATCTCTGAGCCCTTCTACTGTACGTTTTACCAACAAGATTATGAGGTTTACTGCTGCTTCACCATTATCCTAAATAAAGCAGCCTTTCAAAATTGCTCCAGACATATTAGATCGTGTACTTTTTACACTTCCAGGGACAGTGGTTATAATATCTTTTTAACAACACTGGGAAGAATCTATTTTCTTCTTCCACTGAGCTGAAAAATACTGTTTTTCTGAAAGGAGGAGGAAAAAAAATAAGCTATTGATTTTGTTTAGGGTCAGAATAAAATATCATTGGAGTGGGTGTTGAAATCTCCAGCCACAAATTATTTCCAAAATGACAGCCTTGGGTAGTGAAGATTTTTCTTGTGAAATAAAACAAGATGAATTAAATGTAGTGTTCTTGCTTTTGTGTGTGTGTGTGTGGGGGGGGTTGTCACTGGATCTTCTAGCCAGATTTTGGTAGATGCTTCAGTCTCATCAGTTCTATTCTTCTATTCATTCTTCCTTTTCCCACACCCCCTTTGCCAATACGGCAAAGTCATTAGCCAGGGTCAGATTCTACTGTCATTTACACCAACGTTCATCTGGAGTAACTCCGGGGACGTCAAAGCAGTTACTCCATTGTGTAGATGGACAATAACTCAGAGCTCCACTCTGCAAGGTGAGATGCTGAGCACTGTCAATAGCTGCAGAGAGACCCAAAGGGAACCCTACCCACTCCTAACACTTGTATGCCCCCCCACACCCCCGCCAGCATGCTGGGGAAGGGAGAAGGAAAGGGGGAGAAGTCATCAGCATACCTGGTCTGGCCAGAGAGTCCCAGGTTTTGAATATCTATCCAGATTGTGTGTCAGGCCACTGCCTGGCAACCACCTTCCCAGCTTTCTGCTGGCTGCTTCTCTCCGAAGCATGCAGCTGTGTCTAGAATTGTGCTCAGCTCAGGGATTGAAGAGAACCAGGTGCATGCAGTGGAGAGAGGCAGCCAGCGGTGAGGGTGCGGGGGGAGACTGAGCAACTTGGAGATGAAACAGCAACATCGATGTTAGCAAAAAGAGGTGAGTAATCAGGAAGAAATAGGGCAAACCATGTGGGGAAGCCATCAGTCAAGAAGAGGGAAGCTGAGAGGACAGGGAGGTAGACTGGGAACAACCATAATTTTCATGGAACAATATTTCAAATCAGCCAATGGCTTCACTCGTCACCTTAAATTAGCAAGACCTGCAGTTACCTACGGGAAGATAGAACGGTGCCTGATGCATTTCAAAACATAGTCACTCTGCCCACGACATTTGTAATGTAAATAGCACTCTGGAAGCTACTTCTCGAAGCTCCTAACCCTACACTCTTCAGCCAGTCATTACATCTCCAAAGAGTTAGCAAATTAACTCCCATTTATATGCAAAATCAGTTTTCCTCCAATCTATCCATCTATCTCTACTCTTATGCTGGTGTACAAGAATAATATTTGTTTTAAATACAATCATTTCTTTATAAATAAGGAACAGGCAATGGTCTTGAAAGGGAAAAACAGATGTCTCCCTGCCTCCTGAAGGCTTTTTACTCCACAGCATTGTGTGTGTGTGATAGAAATATGCCACGAGAGTAAGAGCCATTGTAGGTACCTTCCTTTTGCTTCCATTTTTATTTTACTTATATTTAGATTTAGGCAAATACTAAAAACAATCACCTCTCCATATACTCTGGGTGTCCTTGATGTAACTTCACAATGTATCATAAAAATGCCATATGTGATTTAATACAACCCACCAGTAAGATAGGTAACAAACCCTTGAATTCTCTTCCCCTGCTCACTATTACTCATCCTCCCCACCATTTCCAAACACCTGGGCTTCTGCACACGTACATGGATTTGAACTTCCCTTAAGATTTGCCCAGCACTATCTCACCATTCCCCATCCCCTTCTGTTCAGAAAAGTTGCATTTTTTTCCCCACATCTGTTACTTTACTGAACATCTGTGCACGATCAATCACTCTGTCTCTTGCCCTTCTGGAACTTGGAGTTATGCAGAATTCTAAGGTTCAATGCTGGAGCCCTTACTCATGTGAGTTCATCGCACACTGAAGCCAGTGGGATAGCTTGCATGAGGAAGGGCTGCACAGCTGAGCGCCTAAGAAATTAATCAAAAATAGAGCGGGTCAGTTCCTTAAGTCCTTACTCAGGCAAAACTCTCATTTTCTCAAAAAGAGCTAAGCCTGAGTGAAGAAGACCACCTCAGGATGAAGCATGAGGAGGCTAGGAATAGGCCAATTAGCCAGAGTAAGACCATCACTCACCATCAATGACCGTCATTCACCATCAGTACCAGCCATTACAGAACACTGGCCTCCTGAATCAAAGTTTGATGATGTTCAGATAACTTCCCCCTCCCGCAACTCCTTCCGTTGCAGAGAATTTTCACAGCAGTAGATTCTCAGCTTCTGAGCCAGGTAGAAGAAGTGGCAAAATACCATGAAAAGGCTGTTCTTGTTTTCCTACCCAACTGGAAGAGGGAGGTGATAGAAATGCCAGAAGCCCTGTTCTCATCAGATTGCCAAATCAATTCTGCAGTCCCAAGAGACCTAGTTCACTTTGGTGCTTATCTGAGCCAACCCTCAGAACCTTCTGAGATACCCCAAACTTTGGGGAGCAGCGGGGTGGTCAGATCCAAGATGTTAGTTTGAACTATAATAGAGATGCTGGTCTGGGTTTTGGATGCCCCTGCAAGTTCAGGAGTATTTAGATCAGGCCAATATCAATGCTGTGATCTCTCTCATATAGGTTTGGACTAGGAGGTGACAAGAAACCCAGTGGCAGATGATGGGGACTGAGGTCCTAGTTTTGACACACAGACACAACTATGAAACCCCTGGAGTGGAGGATCCACCATCTCCCAGAAGCAAAGTTCCCATTGCCTGATTTTCAGAGTCCACAGGATTTCTTTGCAGCAATTCTTCATTCTTACTGGCCACCACTCCCTTGGGATCAAGCACGAAGACTGAACTAATGAGTCTATTAAGACTTCATTATACAAATGTGAAACTATTTACTTAATCTAGGAAAGTCTCACGGTGGCAAGAATCCCAATAGAAAAGCATACAGCTGCCTTGCAAAGTCACATGTGTAATTGGGTTAAAATACACAACCGCATGGCAACAGGGACGAACTGAACAGGAAAGTAGAATAGCCTAGTAGTTAGAGTAAGGATTGAGCGTCAGGGCTGGCAACCAAGGCACGGGGGGTTCTATTCCCATCTCTTCTTCGAACTCATGCTTCGTCCTGCTTGCAAGATGGTGAACAACACAAATATTTAGGCCAAAGTTTCCAAACCCATGTGCCTAAAGCCAGCTTTTAAATCCAACGTTTGGCACCTAAGTATACATGATTTTCAGAACCGTTGAGTACCTACAGATCCAATTGAAGGTGAATTTTACTCACCTCCTGGGAGCAGAGCAGGGCCATTCCTGGTCATTGCTGGAGGAATCCATTTTGCTTTCTGTCCTTGGTGGGGCATTGGCCACACTTGTCATATGGTGGGAGAGGGAGGCAGAAATCTCTGAGAAAAAAAAATTGAGGGGAGAAAAAACCTGCATATTGGGGCAGAGTCAAAGTTATAGGGACAGATCCACAGCTGGTGTAGATGGGCTGAGTTCCACTGAGGATCTGGCTTATAGGGTCACATTCTGATCCCTGTTACATAAGAGTGACTGTGTAAATCAGCAACAACTCCACTGGTGTGAACTGCGTCTAAGAGCCAGGCTAAGAGAGAGCAGAATCAGGCACACAGGATCTACACCAAAACAGCCAGGGCTGTTTCTGAAGTGGCTCGTATACCCTCTTCTCTGTCCCTAGCACTCACTGAAAGAGGGGAACTCATTGGGACTCTTGAAACAGAAGTCTAAGGGACACGCACAGAGTGGGGATTTCAGAGAGGAGAGGAGGCAATTTTATCCTTTGGTCTCCAGTCAATTTACACATCTTTCTTTCTTGCTTTTTTTCATATGTAAAAAAGCCCAGTGTCTGCTTTGAATTCTTAATGCGGCCGAGTTCTTTCTGCCACTTATTTTGTTTTGTCATGCACTACATACAATTACACAGCGCTAATCCCCAAATCCTCCCGCGACACCAGAACACGTGCCAAGCCTTTCCTTTCTGCTGCTGCTTTAGAGTTCTTTGCGGGACGGCTCACATCCTATTACAAACAGCCCACTGCTACGGACTAAGAGCAACTAGCCAGCTCTTCAACCTCTGAGCTGTCACAGTTCGCCTTGGGCAAGGGCTACACTGCTGGGATCCACTTCTTCTCCCATGCGCCGGCAAAACCTAGGGAACTGTGTCATTGGCTTTGGAGAAACTCCCCATAGGAGAACAAGAGGCCTAGAGGAGGTTTACATTAGCGCCATAAGTGGTGGGTGATGGTAAGGCAAGAATGGCAGCAATATCCTGACGGGTCCAACTTTGCACTGAATTGTACTCACAAATCTCAGAGCCGCACATGCCAGTCGGGACACCGCACACATGCCGTTGTGCAATTATGTTGGCTCACCAGGATTTTGCACACGCAGATATGAGATGACGCTCCAATTTTGCAGCCTCAACGGAGGCATCGGAAATGAAAACGTGGCCCCCAAGAATGGGTCAACAGCAGCAGCACTGTTCTGAACACTGTACTGGATCCGCCAGATGTTGGCCAGCACTGGGGGGGCTTGTCCAATTGACAGAATCCTGCATCTGCTGGCAGGACTCAGGTACAAGGGCAGGGCAGATTTACAGAAGGGCTGAGCACCTGCAGCTCCCATTGGCTTCATCTGGAGCCATGGGCACTCAGCCATTCAGAAACTCACAACTGGGAGCCTGACGGTTACAAGGTTCTCCCAGCTGAGTGGGAGGGGAGGTTTCCTCTATCAACGTCGACAGGAGCGAAGATCAGCATCTCTCAGACAGAAATCACATTTGGCAAATCCCCCAGACTGAATAAACTCACCAGTCAGATATTAGCTCAGCAAAACCCGCCAGGCAAAAGAGCTAATTAATAATCAGCAGCATCGGAAGTTTCCACGTTTCTCAAGAAGCCGAAGACTTGCAAAGCTTGGATAACACTGTATTCATTGGAAGTGTCCCCTGCACACTTGCTACCTGAAACATGGTATAATTATTGCCACAAGGTCAGATGCCACATGCCGTATGTCAGAGACCCTGGGGGTAGGACAATGGACCGTTAATGCCTGACTCATGTCCTTAGTCATTCGGCAACTGGGGGCTGAGTGAACTTTCAGTGACCCTTCTGGAGCCCTGGAAGGCAGTGACTCATGGGTCAGTTCAGAGATGGCAGATGAGTCACATGCAAGCCCGTTTTCCTTTTCAGAACCGTTTGTTTCTTTGGCAGATTACCTGACCATCAAACACAGTGAAACTGGGTAGAAACCTATCCTTGTTAAGCAGTCACCTGCCCTAAGCCACCAGTTCAAGGTATCCCTCAAGCACCTTACAGTGTTCCATTCTCCGCACTAAGCAACTACCTCCTCACCATGACCATGGACCTCCCAGACACAGCAGGGCCCCCTCCTGGGAGACCAGCTGACCCGCTTTGCAGGGGGAAAAAAGAGGTGGCTGTGTCCGTGGACAGAACACGTTAACCTTAGCTGCCATTACGTTCACGGGACAGTGCCATCCACCATGTCGATCCACACACGATGCTTCAGATGCCCCCCCACACACACACTTCATGCTTTAGTGTCATTGCTTGGTGCTTTCAGCCTGACTGGCTGATCTTTCCAGTCTGGATTAACTCCATGCACCCATGCTGCCTTGAACACAATGGATTCTGTTGCTGCCGCTGCCTATTCTTTAGGGCACTGTGCCACTCCTTAGTTCATTTCCACCCTGAACTCTGAGATCTACCTAGCTCCTGCCTTCCCTGCACAAGGCCATCCCGCAGTGCCCCATAATCCTGTGCGACTGCTCTGATGGGGGACGCTGGTTGGTTTCCCCTTGGCCTACCATCATTACAGATGGGCACGAGCACGTAGCAACCATCAGATACCATCCATCCTTCCTGGTGGTCTTCCCCTGGAGCCCACCTGCAGTGGAGGCAGGTTTGACATCATGCCGGCCAGCAAACACCAAGTGTTGCCTGACAGTGATTCGAACACTTCAGCTCCCTGGGGTGACATGGTGGTCAGTGCACGAGAAGTGGCCATTTCTCATAGCACTGGACAGGCATGAAGAGGCAGAGATGGGCATGTTTGAAAACTCGTGGCGATCGAGGGAGGTCCTGGATGACTGGAAAAAGGCAAATATAGTGCCCATCTTTTAAAATGGGAAGAAGGATCCGGGGAACTACAGACTCACCTCAGTCCCTGGAAAAATCATGGAGCAGGTCATCAAGGAATCCATTTTGAAGCACTTGGAGGAGAGGAAGGTGATCAGGAACAGTCAACATGGATTCACTAAGGGCAAGTCATGCCTGACAACCTGACTGCCTTCTATGATGAGATAACTGGCTCTGTGGATATGGGGAAAGCGGTGGACATGATATACCTTGACTTTAGCAAAGCTTTTGATACGGCTTCCCACAATATTCTTGCCAGCCAGTTAAAGAAGTATGGATTGGATGAATGGACTATAAGGTGGATAGAAAGCTGGCTAGATCATCGGGCTCAACGGGTAGTGATCAATGGCTCAATGTCTAGTTGGCAGCCGGTATCAAGCAGAGTGCCCCAGGGGTCAGTCCTGGGGCTGGTTTTGTTCAACATCTTCATTAATGATCTGGATGATGGGATGGATTGCACCTTCAGCAAGTTCGCAGATGACACTAAGCTAGGGGGAGACGTAGACATGCTGGAGGGTACGGATAGGGTCCAGAGTGACCTAGACAAATTGGAGGATTGGGCTAAAAGAAATCTGATGAGGTTAAACAAGAATAAGTGCGGAGTCCTGCACTTAGGATGGAAGAATCCCATGGACCATTACAGGCTGGGGACCGACTGGCTACGCAGCAGTTCTGCAGAAAAGGACCTGGGGATTACAGTGAACGAGAAGCTGGATATGAGTCAACCGTGTGCCCTTGTTGCCAAGAAGGCTAACGGCATATTGAGCTGCATTAGTAGGAGCATTGCCAGCAGATTGAGGGAAGTGATTATTCCCCTCTATTCAGCACTGGTGAGGCCATATCTGGAGTATTACATCCAGTTTTGGGCCCTCACTACAGAAGGGATGTGGACAAATTGGAGAGAGTCCAGCAGAGGGCAAAGAAAATGATTAGGGGGCTGGGGCACATGACTTACGAGGAGAGGCTGAGGGAACTGGGCTTGTTTAGTCTGCAGAAGAGAAGAGCGAGGGGGGATTAGATAGCAGTCTTCAACTACCTGAGGGGGGGTTCCAAAGAGGATGGAGCTCAGCTGTTCTCACTGGTGGCAGATGACAGAACAAGGAGTAATGGTCTCAAGTTGCAATGGGGGAGGTCTAGGTTAGATATTAGGAAAAACTATTTCACTAGGAGGATGGTGAAGCACTGGAATGGGTTACCTAGGGAGGTGGTGGAATCTCCATCCTTGGAGGTTTTTAAGGTCAGGCTTGACAAAGCCCTGGCTGGGATGATTTAGTTAGGGTTGGTCCTGCTTTGAGCAGGGCGTTGGACTAGATGACCTCCTGAGGTCTCTTCCAACCCTGATATTCTATTATTCTATGTTATGGCCAGCCAGGGGCAGGGGATGAAGGAGGACCTTTGGTGAAAGAAAGATGGAGAGACCCTTTAGAGAAAGTTGTATTTGCTAAATTGGTCATGGACTAGAGAAAACAGCAAAAATATATAGAACCTCAGCTGGTGCAAGTCAGCATAACTTCACTGACTGCACTGGATGCACATGCCACTTTACACCCTCTGAGGATCTGATCTTAATGAATTTCCATATGTCTATACAGCAGGAATAGTGAAAGGGAGAGAGACGCCGACAAAGCGGGAAAGGGAAGAGGTGACGAGGAAGAATGGAGGTGCCTCCAAAGATTAATCAAGTTTGCCAGTAAAACCATTCAGCATCTTTTGTTTTGGATGTTGTGACTGTAGGGGAAACAGTATTTTCTCTCTCTCTTATCTGCCTCTCTCCCTCCTTCTCCACACATCTCTCTCCTCTTCCTCCTATATAAAATGATGCACACATCCACATTGGCAACAGCTTGAACTGTCAGGAGGCCGCTAATGTCACTAATCACCGGTTGGAGACAGCGCTATCTCGACTCCGCAGCAGGGAAAGGAAAGAGAGATGAACTGGGGCTTTTCACTGAGGCCGGAGACCTCCTCTGGGAGTGGGGAGTGCTAGGTAGGCAAGCAGTAATGCTGATAGCACAGCAGACCTCTCCGTCGCTGTTTGGTTAAGGAAATAAGAGAGACATCAATTTCCAGAGCTCAGCACCAAAAATCCAGCCCTCGCCTTTGAAAACATAATTTATTCAAGCCACTCTATTATTGCTAAGCCTGGTGTAGATGGGAGATTATGTAGAGGTCATCGCTGGAGCGACAGCAATAATAAAAACTAGTCAGATCAGAACAGTATCTTGCAGGAGTTCGTCCCTCACAAAGAAGCTTCTTTTCTAGCCACGGGGAATTAAAGAGGCAGAGAGAATGTGTGCACTATGGAAAGGGGGCAGACGATGCTTCCTCTGGCCCCACTTCAGCAAAGCATTTAAGCATATGCCATAATCAGTCCCCGCCCCCCTTCTCCATTCAGTAAAGCACTTTAAGCACACACTTAAATCCCTCGGAAGACATAAATGCTATTCTGAATAGGGAAGGCCTACAGAATCAGGGGCCCTACCAAACTTAGGTTAGAACGGAATACTTCTGCAGTGGAAACCAGGAGGCACACAGACTTTCCCCTCCTGGGTCTAGGGTTTTGTTGAGCACTTATTATTCAGATCATGTTTGCCCAAAAGTTCTGAGGTTTCTGAGCCTTTCAAGTGAACCTGAGCTGAGTCTTGAGCAAATCTGGGGCCCGTTTCACAGTTCTGTGGCAAACCTGCATTAAATGTATGGTCTCAGAGTGCAGCCAATGGAAATTCATCAGAGGTGACTGCACTTTGCTTGGCTGGTTCTAACCTGAACCTCTGAAAGAAACCACTGTGAGGTTCAAAGGTGAAGGAGCAGCTTGCCCAAAGCCCTAGTTATGCTCCATGCTGTACCGCTGGATCTTAATTCCCACTGGGGGAGATGAAAGTATCAAAATCGTCCAGCAACACCCTGGAAAGAAGATCCAGTGTTCTGAGGACTAATCTTGGACTTGGGAGACTCTGCACCAAGTCCCTGCTCCACCAAAGCTATCTTGTGTGACCTTGGGCAAGTTACTTAGCCTCTCTGTGCCTCAGCTCCCCATCTGTAAAATGGGGATATGAACACACTAAGAATTGTGTTGTGCTCAGACACCACAACAACGAGGCCATCTAAATACCTTAGGAAGACAACACCTCAAAAATCTGGGCAATCCAGCATGGTGCTGGAACCCAATGAGATTCACTCCTTTTAGAGGGAGCTGAGAGAGCAGAAATGAAATGTATGGCCACAATTTGCCAGCAATGAGATTCCTTTCACATAGCCCCACCTCCTTCCACAGATCCAGACTCAGACCCACCAGCAATGTTACTTGCCTTCTGGGAACAGGGTATGTTATAAACTCTTAGCAGCTAGGGTTGCCAGGAGTCCAGGCGAAAGGGGACCTGTACAATATCCGGTCAGATGTATTGACCGGACACCAAAAGTCTGGTTACTCTGGGTTGGCGGGGGAAGGCTCTTGGTCACCAAGTTGCAACATAGAGGGGAAAGGGATAGCTTAGTGGTTGGCGCATTGGCCTGCTAAACCCAGGGTTGTGAGTTCAATCCTTGAGGGGGCCGTTTAGGGATCTGGGGCAAAAATCTGTCTGGGGATTGGTCCCCCTTTGAGCAGGGGGTTGGACTAGATGACCTCCTGAGGTTCCTTCCAACCCTGATATTCTATGATTCTAACCTGTGCCAGCCCCTGCTCAGCCAAAACCACCTCCTACCTGCATCTCGTGGGCAGGCAGACTCTGTGTCAGGGCTGATGCTCCTGCCCCGGGCCTGGGGCAGAAGGAACTCAGCTTGGGTGTGTGTGGGGAGGATGGAGTAAGGGGGAGGGGGAGAGCAGCTAGCAGGGGCAGGGCCTCGAGGGCAGAGGCAGAGCAGGGGGTGGGGCCTCAAGGGACAAGGCGGAGCAGGGGGAGATTCCAGTGCTCCTGCTGTAGCGTTTCGTTTTCAGATATTAGAAAGTTGGCAACCCTATAGTAGCACAAGTCTGAAAAGCAGAGGGGACGGAAAACCTGCTCCAAGCTATGCTTCCCCAGTGGTACAACCGCACCTCACAAGGCACCATCTGCAGTTCTCTTCGTCACGCGGGGTGGAACTCAACTTCACGGCCACACAAATGAAACCAGCGATAGGCCCTGGCAACAAACGCCCTCAGGCCCTGGCCTGATTCTTGCCTCTTCGTCCCAATTAAAATATTTTAGTTTTCCGTGTTCTGTAGGTGGTGCAGAGCAGGGGAAAGAAATGGGACTATGGTGCTACCCCTCCTTCCCCCATATAGATGCATATGAGAGTGATTTGTAGCCTGCAGACTAGCAGCTTAGCCAGATGCCAATGTGTGATTCCTTCACTTATCACAGCAACACACAACTAAAAAGGGAAATTTGAAGAACTTTGCAGAAGGTGACAAGAAAGGGGGCTTTAGACTGCCTGTCTTGTGAACCCAATTAGGCATATTTTGAGGAAAGGGTGTATGTATATTAGATTTTAATTAAGTAGTGTTAATTATAATCTATGAGATGTGCTTACTGCTTATCTGATAATTATGAGAAAGCCAATTTGGCTGCTGGCTTGTGACTAATTAAGTGGAATTAGTAATGATAATTATAGATTTAATTTTTGTTTGCCTTTATTGGCGGGGGGGGGGTTAATCTACTTAACGGGTTGGGGTGGGAGGAAACGGGATAGGATGTGTGATCGGGGAACATTTTTTAGAGCGTTGAGGTTCTAGTCCAATAAACTAGAGATCATCGAAGGAGGAGCTAATAGGAGAGACATGTATCTTACAGAGTTGGAGCTTCCCCTTCATCCCCGCTTCTCCTGTTTGCTACCCATTGGGATGCAGAATAGAGTTTTCATATATTTCTTATATTTCACAGTATAACAGAGTACACAAATGCCAAATATTGCAGAAGTGCCTGGTCCCCCATTACAATTCCTGTGAAAAAGACCCCAAATCTTTCATATGCATTGAAATAAAATAAGATTGTGCTACAGGCTATACTGACTTTAAATAAGAAAACAGCCCAGCTGTCTACTAGCAGAGATGTATTAAATCAACATCATCAGCTTTGTTTCAGCAAAGGCAGAGTGGGGCATAAGGAAGGGAACAGGAAGCCGGAGTTCTATTCCTGACTCCACCATTGACGCACTGTGTGATCTGGGACAAGTCACCTAGCCGCTCCATGCCTCAGTTTCCCCATCTGTAAAATGGTAGTAATCACAATTATTCTCAATAAACATGTATATTATGGTGACGTAACAATACTGACCCACCTTTCTAATGTGCTTGAAGATGTATGAATGAAATAGCGCCCGTGAACATTATTATTCTTATGCATTTGTACCAAACCACAGAACAAAGCTTCAGGGAGAAAAGCATGGCAATTGGATTTTAAAAAGAAGTGGATAATTTTACAGCTTCTGCTCCCATTTGTAGTTATACAGGCTAAGTTAATGATCAGATTACTTAAATCTCATACTTCAGGGTTGAAGAGGAACTCCCTACCATACTCCACGCTCAGTGTCTTCAGTGCTAGAGGCCGGACAGTGGACTAGATGGACCACTTATCTGATCTGATCTGTTCTATTTGTTGTTACAGCTCCTCTGTTCTATTTGTTGTTACTATTGGCAGAAATCCAGTGAACACTACGGACATGGACACCTGCCTATCATCTTAAACACAAACTGTATTTCTAATCCCTTACTGAGTTAAATAATACATGGCAATATATGGTATAAATTACAGATAACGACGGACCGAAGGCGTCACGTGGTGAATGTATTCAAGCACCTGGCTACAACTTCTCTATTACAGCGTGACTCATTTGCCAGATCTTACTGTAAAAGGCTTAGTTTCCTGTTGATGTACCCATGGGTAGCTTCTATTAGCGGTAGTGACAGTTGTGCAGGGATGGGTGTGTACAGTGCCTCGCACAATGAGGGCCCAGTCTGATTGAGGACGCCAGCTGCTACCGCAATATATATGTTAAATCATCAGCAGCAGCATAATGTGTACGTGCTTATGGAGGAATAGGCTAACCTCTGACTGAGGACAGGCCAGGTGAATGTGGGGGCCAATTTCTGTTCTCAGATCAAGGCAGCTATTGTGACGCAGGGCAACTTTTGACCCACAGAGTCCTCTCTCTGTCTCCCCAAGCTGGGCAAGTCCCTGCCGCTCAGCAGCAGCTCCTGAGCTGAGCCGAGTGAGAGGCACAGAGCCAAATTCATCCCCTTGGATTATGGTGCCACAACTCCTACAACACTGCCACTTACCCATTAGCCACATTTAGTCTCTAGTGCTCCAGGAGGATCAAAGGGGCACATGGCTTATGGCCACACTCTTGTGTCAGGTCACAGAAGCTAAACAGGGACAGGCTTAGCCAAAACTTGGCTCGGAGACCACACAAGTGCCTCAGGCATGTGGCTCATGGCTCAGTGCCTCAACATGGTGTTAGGCGGGGCTGTGCTGCTGGAAGTATCATCCTTCACATACGATATGAAACTAACATCTTGGTCATTAAGGGGTATTTGAAGAAGCAGGAGTGTTCGCCGTGATACCATGGCCAAGTTCCAGGCTGGCTCTTTATCAGAAGCTGACCGAGGTAGAATGTAGAATGGGTTTTTTGCATGTCGACACAAGCTTGAAAATGGGCCCTTCTATAGAGGAAAGTTTTACTAAGGGTCATACATTTTTCCAAGCAAAAGATGGCTAATTTCCAAGCCAAAATGGCTGGAAATTTTAACATTTTTAAGCAAAAATGGCTTTCCCCCAACAATTCACATTTTGCATAAAAAGCAAAATCCAACAGGGTGCAAAGTCGGGCACAAACCCCCAAGGTTTTCACTGGAAATTCCAGGTAGCAAAAATTGTGAATTTCGCACAGCCCCAACAGCTCTATCTGTTCCCCTACAAATTCCCCCTACGGTTTCCATTTTAAATGGCATTCTAAGAGCACATTATAATCCATTATTTAAGAGTTTAGAGCATCCAAATTAAGAGCATTTGCTGAATCGTATATTCAGGATCCTGTACTTAATATCTTCATAATACATTTAATCCATTCACTTCCTGTCCTAAAGAGCCCTGGAACCCTTTGGGATGAAAGCACAAATGGGCCTGCCTGACAACATACTCAGTTTTACTCTGCTCTAACTCAGTTGGCTTAGTTGGACTTGCTTCTGATTTGCACTGGGGGTAAGGGAGATCACCAGCTGCTCTGGGAATATAAATACAAGCTCAGAGATGGGTCAGAGCTGCAATGTGACAGTCCAGATTTTTCCAAAGTTCAGAGAAGTTTGGATCTTGAGGTCCGATTGTGATCATCTCTATGTATGGCTATCCAGGGATGGATGACTAGGAGCAGAGGAGACTAGCAGGGCATCTAAAGTGAGGGGGAAATGCGGTTTTAAGAGAGTAACGTCTCACAATGTTAGACAGGCTGTTGGATGAGAGGAAAGCAAAGCCAGAAGCCAGGGACTGATAAAAGCTACAGCCTGTAATTTCATTGCACCTTCTCTACTCAATAAAAGGCTTTCAAGTCAGAATGTCTCTCCCGTCCAACCCAAAAAGGACCTGAAGGGTAAGCTGATTGCATCGATCGCACACATGTTCTTCTGGCAAGAAAGTGGCAGGGTCCCGCAGAGCTCCTGCACAAAGCACTCCACTTACTTATTATGGGAATATCGCCAGAGACTGCGGGGCCAGGAGCTGGGATAGCACAGGGAATTCACAGCTCACTGAGTGATAGGGACATTAAGAGAGAACAAGAAGGGGCGATGGGAGAACAGCAGCAGCAGCTCTGCCTTTTCCCCTTCAGAGTCACTGATGGGTTATCACGTATGTTACGAGTTTTGACAGCCCCTCGGGACCATTCTCACATGGCTGTCATTAACCCTTAGAAACTGATGAGTTAGAGCACGCCCTTGGGTAAACTGCACTGATCTGCAGAGATACGCGTTCCAGACACAGACACCCCATCTGCCCTTCTCACAGCTGTTAACCTACCGTGTTCTCAAGCACCCCAAAACCCTTCCAGCTCACGCTCTCCCATTCATCCCTCCCTTGCCACAAGAAAACTCCAAATCCCTCCCTAGATGCCCAGCCCAGCACCCCCACAATAAACCCAACATTAAGACCTCCCCCAGCTGCAACCCCCCCTTCATTTGCCATCCCCTCCCACACACATGGCCCTCCCTCTAGAGAATCCACCTGGTACTCCCTACTAATCATCCCACTTGCTGGAATAAGGCTCTTCTCTTTGGGGAATTTATTCTTGCCTGTTTTGTGGGAGTGTCTAGAGACCTTGACTAAGTTGAGGCCCCGTGGTGCTAGGTGCTGTACACTTACAGGTGTAGAAATCTATGCAGAGAGCTTTGAAGGCTTTATGGATGTTGTTATTTTGCATGGAAGTCGGTGATCGGGGGCAGAGGGCAGGGTTCTTCATTTGAAAATAAAGACAATACACCATGTGCAGGGGGGTGGTTTAGAAGGAAGAATATGATCTAGGAATGGCCTGGGAGATAGGACTTGAGTTCCATATCCAGCACTGCAAATGACTTGTATTATGGCGTTAAGTCACTAAGCAGCTCTGTGCCTCAGTTTCCCCACTTGTAAACGGAGGGTAAGTCCTGTCTACCACTATGGGCATATACATTGACATTTATCTTGTTGCAAGAGATGTATCTCACCACAATCTTACATTGGAAAGTGTGGGAACATGGTGCAGTTTGTCACAGTAAAATCAATATTGCAGTAAGACGAGAGGCGTCTCAGGGCTCGGTAACATCACTGTATTTATTCTATCTAAAGATACAGTATTGGGTGCTATGAGGGGTGGTAAAGAAGGGTCTAAACCAAAACTTTAGAGCAAAAGAAAAACACCCCAAAAGGCATGTGGGGGAAAGACTAGGAATCTGAACCCAGATTTGGATCCGAATTTGATGTCTGATTCCTTTTGCTATGCACCAGATTCTCTGCCCATTGCAGTCAGTCGCAAAACTCCCATTGACTTCAGCAGGGCCAGTAATGAGCCAAAGTACAATCCCAACCGTATATGGCCCCGACCTTTGTGGAGTAACCCCACAGGTGAATTTCACAGTTGCTCCTTTCTCATCCTGGAGGCAACCAAAGGCCAGGTTCAAACACCGCTAAGGTTTCTAGCATATGAGATCTGGATCTGGTTTTAATTATGATGTTTTCCTCCCAACTCGGATTCCGTATTTACCGTTAGTACTGGTAGTTGTACGTATGTGCATGAGGCTAGGGGTGTGGGCATGTATGTGCAGGTGAGGAACACACCTATGTACACAGGAGTGTATATGTGCACACTTGTTTGTGGAGTATGGGCGTGTACATGAGTGTGCACGTGTAACCCACTGGTGAACATGTTATGGGTCCCGCTCTGTGTAGGAGTCTGCTACAATCCCAACTGGAAAACTTTAGCACCAGCTGTAGCAGCTCATGTATTTAGCTCTGGAGGTTCCTGGTTCAGTCCCCAGTCTGTCAGCCAAGGTGGGAGCTGTCACATATGGCTGGATGAACACACAGATACATGTATGGAGCGGGGTGTGTGCGTGTAGCATGTCCATGTCCCACTTAGCCAACTAACCAGCAAGAAGTTTTTCCTTTAAAAAGAAGCGTGCTCCATTAAGCGAACTGCCAGAGCCATTCCCTTGAAGACGCTGAGCTGGTATCTGCCGTAAGTCTTGGAAGGAGAAGGCTATCAGCTCGAAACAGCCGAGACCTTTAGCTCAAATCCATTAATCCTCTTTATTCAACCCAGGTCACCTCTGAGTCCTAGCAAATTAACCAGTATCTCCCCACTGCAAGTACATCAAGAGGAAACGCATTGTACAGCGCCTGTAATTTTCATGGACCAGGGCTCCGGGGTCAGAGGGCTTCCCAGACTCCATTCTCAGCCTTTGTCAATTTAAAAGGGAACATCAGCTTGTACTTGTATAAATTACGAGAGGCTGTGCGGGGACCGAGGGCGGCTGCAGCGTTTCCGAACCACACGGGAGGGCAGAGCGCTCGGCAGGCTGCAGCCGCGCTCGTGAATGCTGAACTCTGCTGAGCAGATGCTGCTTTGTGGAAGAGGAGGAAAGGGGCTGGACGGTGCCAGGTGGAGGTTCAGTGTGGAGAGAAGTCATGGGGGACAGAGCAAATCCAGGCCACCCTGTTGAGCCTGGCTGCGGCACAGATTCACCGCTGTTGACCTGCACCCAACCAGCACGGAGGATGAATTCCCCTCCGCCTCCTCCCGTGAGACTGCTGCTGCTCAGAACTGACCCGCTGCTATATAGAGGGAGGGGGCCCAAACTCGGCGCCTTCAAAGGCCGCTTGCCTTGCAGATGCAGCCCTCCTAATAAGTTTCAAATACATCATAGCAATCCTAGTGGGGGCAGAAGAACTGTTTGTTGCTAGAGCTCAGCAGCTACCAGCCTCTGCATTTAATAGCCCAGGTCCTCACCTTGCAGTTCCACAAAGGATGTATTTTAAAGACAACCTTCATGTCAAAGTTCTGCCCTGTGCCGGGACAGATGACAGGGATTTGGCGGGGCCACAAACCCAGGGCCCACAATGATCACCACACAAAGGTTAGGGGAAAATGTTCAAACCCAAATAGTAAATTGGGCCAAATTCTGCTCTCAATTTCCCCAGTGCAAGCAAGCAAGCAAGCAAACAACCAACAGGGTGGGGAGGGATAGCTCAGTGGTTTGAGCATTGGCCTGCTAAACCCAGGGTTGTAAATTCAATCCTTGAGGAGGCCACTTAGGGATCTGGGGCAAAATCAGTATTTGGTCCTGCTAGTGAAGGCACGGGGCTGGACTCAATGACCTTTCAGGGTCCCTTCCAGTTCTAGGAGATAGGTATATCTCCATATATAAAAACAGGCTGGATTCTGATCTCGTTTAAACCACTGTAAACCAGGTGTCATCCTACTGAAGTCAGTGGTGTTACCCCAGGGTAAAGTAAGTGGAAGATCAGCAACTGCAGAGCCAAAGATTTTGCTGAAGTTATTCCGGATTTACGCCAGCTTAACCCAGCGGGATCAGAACCCAGGAATTTAAATCCATAGACTGACATGCTCGTCCTCGATTTAGTCCATTAGTGTTTGGATTTTTCCCCACACTGGCGCGAGTTACGGGTGGGATTACCGTCCATCACTTTAAACCTCCAGCTCCCTATCAGCTTGTATCACAGCTTCAGTTTTATTAAAAGCATCGTTTCCTTCTGTATTTAATCACTGCAAGGTCATTTCAGTGACAGTCACAGGCATCCCAGCCAAGGGACCGGAGGGGCTGAGTACCACACCGCTGACCAGATAAAAGGACCAGGCGCTGGGCTTCATTTCTTCATTTCCAATTGAAAGGTGCCCACCTCAGTGTGAAGATTAAGGCGTGGGTAAGCTGATGTCAGACCCCTGCGGGCTGCGTTGGGAAGCCACTGTCGTCTCTGCTCATCAGGAGCCCGGAGGAGAGAAATTGCCTAGCTCTCTCAGCAGCCCTCTGCCTGCTTCGAACCAATTTCTAGTCCTTTTAATTCAATTCTGCTCCTCCTGACCTCGGCAGGCTGGAGTTACAGAGTTTCTCTCAACAGATAGCACCAATTACAGAGGTGCGAAAATGGAAGGTTTCCAATTCGGAGAACAAACCAAGTAACTGGAACTTCATTGAACTGAGAAACAGCAGGTGGGAAGGGGGACGGGAGGAAGACTTAGAAGAAACTTGCACTGGTAACCAATGTATCGCTCATATTCATTCTATAACCAAAGGTGAAGGCTGCACATCTGGAAGTCAGCAGAAGAGGGCTGATGTTTGTCCCTACTGCATCTGGAGACTGGGAGAGCCACTCCTGGCACCTCTGCCCTAATGCATGGCTCCTGGTGCACTCAGAGAATGGGAGAGTGAATGTAAATTACACTGCTCTACAGCCAAAATGCTTCTGAAATAAATGTAATCAAACTTTACTAATTCTGGGTCACTGAGAACGAAAATGATGCTTAAAATTGTTGATTGGTTCTAGTTTTCAAGATATGCTATTGGGTCAGTATATACGACCCTTGACTTGGGAATAGCGGAGGATAAGTGACTTATAAAGGGAAGGGATCTCAATTTAAACCAGAAATGACTAAAATGCATCTTTGACTGGATCTATGAATAAATCTATGACTGGGTTTGGACAGTACTTGCTTTTTAGGCAAAACAATGAATGATGCAATCTGAACCTGGTATTGCATCATACATGATATGAATTGCATCATGTTATTCCTAGAAGTCATGGCTGATGCAATCATAACGAAGCTTACGTCACTCTGCTGAACATATTGCCCTATATCAGCTCTAGAAATCATAAAGTGTCATGCTCTCTTATTTGTCAGTGTTTGATTTTGCAAAGGGACACATTTCTGTTTAGCCAAAGTGAGCAGAGATGCTTCGTATTTGTGTGAACAGTGCAGATAACTTCTGCTATGTTTGGCCAGTGGTTGAACAGGAAAAGGAAATCTATGCCTTTTGCAGTGCCAATGATTTGGAGAGAGCCAACAGATCATACCACCAATTGTTACTTCTGCATGGTGCCTCCAGTTGGGAATACAAGAGACAAGCCAAGAAGTGCCGAGTAGACACTGAATAGGACTAAACTATGTACATAACAGTTTTTTGCCTTTTGTTTCATAATAAATTTTATTTATAGAACCCTGTTGCTGATTTTTAAAGTGTTACATAAACAGGACAGGTGAAATATTATCATGTAAAGCAACCATAAACACATGAAAAGACCTAGGTTTACAATTTATGATTAAAACTCTACTATCTACACAATATACATAGACATAAAATGTAAAAACTTAAATATCTTAGAAACAGTAGCCAATCAGTTGTTTTAATTGTCATATTTGAATTCAGCACATCAAAATACATAATAAATAGCACATTTTATCTCTGAAGCAGACAACTTCTCAAAAATTGTAGACCAGTGTTATAGAAACAGAGGAACTGTGTGGATCTGACTGTGCTTGGAGGCTGGGAATATGAAACCTTTCACTAGTCCTCTGGGGGTACATCCTTGTTTATTCCGAGGCTGCAAACTTGAACCTCTACATTCATTCCCCCAAGTGACCAAATCGAGTTGGCATTTCAAATGTGATTAGGAGAAGGGCTTGGCCAATGAATCTGAACCGAGACTGCAGAAAGGGAATTCATTTCTAACTGGAGAATTCAGATCCTCACACTGGATCTGACTCAGATTGGAGTTAGCTCACACTATTCCTACAATGCTAGCTGAAAACAGCCCAGGACCATTGTCACATGCAGAAACTTCTCTATCATCTGAGCAAACTACAAGAAGCAGGTCCATAAAGGAATCTTCTCCCAGCCCTCCAATAGCTTTGTCCCTCAATCATAAGTGACTCTGCTTTTATGTGCCTACATATTAAGAACAGACCAAATACTGTAGGGCCAAGGCCATGTATACGGTAGTCCTTAAAACTTCAGTGTGGTCCCAGTTAATTCCCTGTGTGGTTGCCAATTTAGAAAGTTCCTTGCTTGGCTGTTTTGTTGTGGTATGAAAGACCACCTGTGCTGAAAGAAGTTTAGCACAAACAGATGAGTTTTTCATTGCAAAGAGGTAGGACATTAGTTCATCCTAATTTCCTGTGGCAGAGAGTTCCACAGATGGACAGCCTTCATCGTGAGCGTCTTCCCTCCAGCTAATCCTTGCTAGAAAGCATGAAGCTGTGATGGCAGAAGAGACCCAAGGGAAAATCCATCCTTCTGGCTTCTCAGTTAACTGGAAGCACTCAGGTGAAAGACCTGCATGTTATCAGGGGACAGCTTGATGCAGTCCTCTGCTCAGTGTGAGACAATGAAAACACAATGTTCAGCTGCATAAGGAATGGGATGGAAGATATTACCCATGTTATGATCGAAATCAATGGGATGCCCTCACCTTAAGTACTGTGTTCAGCACTGGTCACCTTGTCTGGTGTGGGGGTGGGGAGGAAGAAATATCAGAAACAGAGGGGTCCAGAGATAAACAATTAACATGACTGAAGGCATGGAAAGCACAAGATGATGCTGGAAAGATTAGGGCTGCTTACCTGAGAAAGGGGACATGAGAGAGATATTCAGGACAATGGATGGTACAGAGGAGATGAATCAGGCACTCATATACGTCCTCTCATAATACAAGAACAAAGGGATGTTCAATGAGAAGGAAAGGCGACAAACTGAAAACTGACAAAAGGAAATATTGTTTTTAAGCGATGTGTAATTTTATCCTGTGGAACCCACTGCCACAAGATAGAGTCCAAGAGTTTAGCTGGATTAAAAAAAGAATTAGCATTTATATGGCTAATGAAAACATCCACAGCTATATTAGAAGGATTAAAAAAGATAAGGGATATAACACCCCCATGCTTCGCTAGTCTGGAGCTAGGAATGATCCCCTTTAAGAACTAGTTTATCCACAATTGTCCTTTCTCTGAAGCAGCTGGTACTGGGCATAGTCAGAGACAGGATGCTGGCGGATGTGGTATCCTGGTCTGATCAGCAGGGTAGCTCCTCTGTTTCTATAATTCACACCATCACTTGTAGAAAGGGGATGTGGATTCTCAAAAGATTTGACAGACCAGATGAGTTCACAGAAGTCTGATCTGGCCCATCTGCCTGCAACTCTCCCGAGAACAAGTTCTCCCATGCCATGGCTATCCAGGTTTGCACACAAACCTATCAGTTCGGAACCTAAGCAGCAGCAGTAGTCTCTTGCGTCTACTCCCACTGGAGACCGCACCGGAACAGCCTCAGAGCATATCCTGCCTCCCACCTTTTCTAAACCTCAGGACGAAAATGGCTTAGATGTGCTTTGAGTTCTAGACAAGAGTTCAGGCTGCTGGACGTTCTGTCTGAACAGGCTCACCTGTCCCTATTGATTCCATATTCTGAGGCTTCTCCCCCGTCACACGCCCCACCTGAGACAGAGGAACTGCAAAAGGAACCGGCTGGCTGTTCCTGCCTTCTGCTAAAGAGCCACTGTGTGTCCTCGGGAGCCCTGCGGCTTTGAAGCCAGTACACAGCATCTCCTCTATCTCCAGCCAATCGGCAGCCACTGCTCCCTCCACCGACTGCCCATAAATCCTCTAACTCGGTAAACAGTCGAATTACGGCTCCCCTCCATTGCTTAGCTGCTTTTGACACTAATTGCTCTGTGGAGTGTGTGCGACTGGCAACACCTTATTAAAAGTGAAATATATTATACTGTCCACTTATTGCTACTTTATAAAGATAAAGTATCCCCACTACATAGAAAGGCTGGCAAAGGAATTGACTAGCGGCCTCTAAGCAGCCAGTGGATAGTACAGCTTACAAAGAGGAAGCACAGCAGGCATTACTAGGACAAATGCTTCCTCTTAGTTTAATTGGAAAGAGCATTTCCATTTTGAGCTGAAGGGTTGAGCCCAAGAGCACATTTACCAATTTCTGGTCCATCCGCCCCCCAGGTTGTCACTCGAGTTGAATCAGCCCTGAATCTTCCAGGAATCTGGTGCAAGTCCCCGCCAGAGAGAGCCACTGAGGGGCTGGCTTTCAGAAGGGCGGAGCATACAGGTCCACAGAGCCAAGCTCAAATGACTCACCAGGCTCCAGTGAAGACTTGGCCATGCTGTGGACATGGCAGCAGGTAACAGCAGGCATCCAACCTGGTGGAATTCTCTTCCTCTGGTGGCATCTGTCACAGCAGGACTCTGTGTTGTCTTTTAGCCTTGAACCAGGACAGGATGGGGTGGTAAGGCCACAGCAGAGAGACTGTTGAGCCCAGAGCAGGAAGCATGACATTATTTTGATGTTCAGTGTCAGGCCCTTCCAACCACGACGAGAATAGCATTGGTGTCTGTGGGTTAACGCAGCAACTGTGGGCCCAATTGCCCATGGAGGCTCCACTTCCATTCCTGGCAAACTCAGGACTTGGGGTAAAACTTGAACTTTAGCCTTTCACAAGGCCTTTCCTCTGAGCATCTCTCTAGACAATCAACTCAACTCCAGTTAACCAAATAAACCTTAATTCATCCATGTTGCTTCTGTGCTTTGGAAGAGGCAATGCTAATCAGTAAGTAATCAGGCTAATAACTTATTGTCTGCTTATAAAGGGCTGGAGGTACCAGATACTTCCTCTCCTCGTTTACAATGCAGTTAAATCCCAGACGGTGCTGTGCTCATATCCGAAAGGGAACAGGACTCTCTGAACAACAGGTTTGAAATACCCAGATTCCCTGGCTCACCAGGTTCAGATCCAAGCAAGATCAATCCAGCCCTTCTTGTCTCTCCGGCATGAGTAGATCACCTAGGTACCATGCAGTGACGTGCAAGCTGTTTTGCTCAGAAACTGAAAACCTGAACCTTCACATTCATCCCCGGAGGTACAGATCAAACCAGCATGACTGGCTAACGGGGTTCAGCAGCCAAATCGAGCCCTCGCTCATATAAAGGGGGTTTCATCTTTTCAGTGAGACCTTAAATAAAATGGCCCGATCTTCTAAGGCTCAGAGTCACTGGCAGCTACAGGTGCTCTGCATCTCTCAATATCAGGCTGCAACTTACTTTCTGCTCTGCACGGACCATCACGATCCCATGGCATTTTCCATAACAATTTGGGATGCCTTGTTTCCCCTTCCCATATCCTCTTCTGGGGTGCTGACTCTATGGCTGGCTGTCACCTTTCCTTGCTGGAAATGACTGTGCAACCCACTGGCACCGTGTGTGCCACCTCCACGTAAGCCTACTACTGCTGCCAGATAATGGAGTTAGTTGTTCCTTCAACTCAAATGGGACAGCCTCGTGTGTTTTTAGTGCTAAAGGTTCCCCAGTTCAGACTCAAACAATGACCATACCGGGGGTTGTTCCAACTGCATTTCAGTGCCTAAGCAACTGTTGTGTCACCATCAAGGGTGACATTCGCTTTTCCCTTATGTGATTTGCCCAGGTGCCACCCCCAAGTTAAGGTAAACAGAATCCAGTCTGTGCTTTGTACAGGGCTTGGGGGATGAAAGGTGCTATATCAAATGTAAATGATTGCCATTCTGCTGATAGAAAGGAGAGGGGCTAGGTGGATGGATGGGCAAAGGCAGATATAAAATGCCACGAGGAGAAGAATGACCTATTTGACAGATTTCCCTGCCTATCAAAGCTAACTCTGCTTAGAGGTTCTGACATCTGACGAATTGTGTCATGCTCACACGTTCATAAGGTTCCATTTCCGACAGCCCTCGCCTTTTATCCTTGCAATGTTTTACTGCCGAACCGGGTCCTCGCTCGCCTGGAGGGGGGACGCCGCATGGCACAGTCCGGCCCTGCGAGCTGGGAGATAACATGAGAGATGGAATGGCGGGGAGAGAAGCCTATTGTCTGGCATGCCTTTTGTGGTAGGCAGATACTAAATTGCTGGCTCACGTTGATATTTCAATGACCAAATTAAAATGCGCCGCCGTGGAGACTAAATGTCATTAGCCTCATTAGAAGCAATCGCATTAAAATAAATACAAAAATAAAGTGGAAATTAGCCAAAGCCATTAAAATTAAATAAATAAATGAGAATAGCCAGCAGGGACCAGGTGTGTCCGAGACAGGGATAAGAGCTACAGTCTGAGTCTACAGAGGTGGACAAGAGGAGAGAATAATAGCAGGGGTGATTGAAACGCTATGTGACTTGGTTTTAGAGTGTGGGGCTGGGAGTCCTGGGTTCTAGCCTTTGATTTGTGACCTCGGTCACTGGACCCAACATTTTCAGAAATAGCCACTGACTTGGGGTTCCTGACTTGAGACATCTGGGGGACCAATCTGAAGTGCTGGGGACCCAGAGCTCCCATTGACTTCAACTAGAGTTGGGGGTGCACAGAGCCCCTAAAAGTCAGGATGAACAGATCTCAAAGGGTTCCATGAAGTCTCATGATATTTCAGTCAATTTACCAAAAATGATCACTTCACCAGCCACTGCAAAGCAGCTGCCTCTGGAGTGGAACATGGTGGTAGTCCACAGGAACATGGCCTGACAGTTTAGCACAGAAAGTGAAGAATATTGTATCCAACAGAAACGAAAGGGAGAAACTAAGGAGACCGGGGCACCCACGTAAACCGGGATTTCCCCAGGACACTGGGATTAATGTTCCTAGGCTTGACAAAATTACCATAGGATCTTTAATGGCTGCGAATGGATTAGTACTTTGATTTTATAACCCAGCAGCAAAATCTTCAGCAGCACAGCATGCCCCTAAAATTATGCTGAACGCCTGGAGATAGGCCCCACCCAAAATTTCAGATCCACACACCCCTCCCTCCTACTTTAGAAAGTGTGCCTGTTTGAAACTATGCAGATTGGTCCCATCTTTATGTGCTGATTCAGAGCAGAGCGCCACCTACTGATGCACTAACCCCACCTCCTGATTCCCTCTAAATGGTTCTATTCCATTCACTTCCCTAGGGCTCTTCTCTGTGGCTTCTGAGCAACATTAGAGAATCAGCACTTGCCAACAGGTGCCACACGGTTAGCAGAGGAAATAACCGTGTGTGCAGGTTTCTGGCAAGCAGGGACTTTTTAACAGCAACCACTCAAGGTGTCCCTGTGTGGTCTCCCATCCAATTACTGACCCAGCCAGGCACTGCTTAGCTTATGTGACGTGACAGGATCGCAGAGCAACATGGAAGAAAGCGCTATCTTTGTTCTCAGAAGAGAAGACTTTTTTTTTTCTTTTAACCCATTCTTACTCCGCAAACACCACTTCCTTTGGGGAGGGAGAAATCCACAGAAGGCCCTTGCAAGATCCTGTTTCTGACAAAGCAGATCTGAAAGCACAGAGATTTCCCCCCACCCCATGCACACTTCCCGTCTGTCAAATATTATAATCGTCATTTTCCAGCTTGCTGAACAATCAAAGTGTGGCCTATATTCGCTGGAGCTCCTTCCACACGCTGCATGCATAGCAACAAGTATGGGAAACAAAAGCCAGAAGTAAACAGTCAGGAGAGAAGAGGGAATTGGCTGGCAGGCAGACAGCAGAGGAATGTTTTTCTCAAGGATTGTGTGTGTCTTGGGAAAGTGTGTGTGGGGGAGAAGATACCCCATCATCCCTCCCAACCCCCACATCTACTCAGGTCTCCGACTCAGAAGCCCCAATCTCCCCTTATATACTTTGCGAGGAACACACACACACACACAAAATGTACTTGGGCAATATTCCCATTGGAAATGTCAATGGCTTTTCTCTTTGCTTGAGCTCTGCAGCGAGCGAGGCTGCAAGCTGAGCCAACTCCTGCTTTCTCACTGGGCTGAGGGGGGTTTTGCTGCTACGACCGATTTGTTTCCAAAGAAACATCCAGGCTGCCTTCGATTGCTGGCCTGGTTTAACTAGGGTGGGGACAGGGGTGAGCAGGGGGAGGCAGAAGGGGGGGGGGGTAAAGAAAAAATGCACTGTAGTTACAGGGCATTGCAGGTAAACGATCAGGAGTTTCGGAGAAACGGGTGGACGCTCCTACGGCATGCATCCTAAAATGTGGAGTAGGATAACAGTACAAGGCCTTCCACCGCATGAAAGTCTTCACCATGCCCTGACTTTGCAGCAACGAATGGCGGCCAAGCAAGCGAGAAGGCCACTCACTGCAGAAGCACAATGTCAATTTGGTGCTCGCAAGAGTGATGAATTAGTAGCCACGGAGTGACCCAGGCAGAGCACCAGGCTTTGTCCAAGTTTTCTCCCCAATTAACCTAAACCAAAACCTGTAGCAATGCCCCCATGTCCCACACTCCCAAATCTAGGGTTACCATATTTCAGCAAGAAAAAAAGAGGACGGGAGGAGCCCCGCCCTAGCCCCGCCCCTGCCCCTCCCACTACCCGCCCCCCCAGAACCCCCAACCCTCCCCCCGTTCCTTGTCCCCTGACTGCCCCCTCCTGGGACCCCTGCCCCTAACTGCCCCCCAGGACTCCACTCCCTATCTAAGCCTCCCTGCCTCTTGTCCCCTGACTGCCCCAACCCTTATCCACACCCCCACCCCCAGACAGACCCCTGGGACTCCCACGCCCCATCCAACCACTCCCCACCCCCTGACAGCCCCCCCCAGAACTCCCGACCCATCTAAACCCCTCTGCTCCCTGTCCCCTGACTGCTCCGATCCATCTCCCCACCCCTGCCACCTGACAGCCCCCCCCAGAACTCCCAAACACTCCCCCCCTGCTCCTTGTCCCCTGACTGCCCCCTCCTGGGACCCCTGCTCCTAACTGCCCTCCAGAACCCCACCCCCTACCTAAGACTCCCTGTTCCTTGTCCCCTAACTGCCCCCTCCTAAGACCCCCCCCCAACTGCCCCCCAGGACCCTACCCCCTACCTGTACCCTGACTGCCCAAAACTTTCTCCACTCCCCCCAAAAAGCCCCCCCCGTTTCTTGACTGCCACCTCCAGAACCTTCCTGCCCCCTGACCTCCTTACCCTGCTGCTCAGAACAGAGTGTTGGGCTCTGTGCAGCCGAGCCGGACACGTGGCTGAGCTCCCCAGCACAACAAAACCCGGTCCCTGGCCCTGCACAACAAAACCCGGTCTGGCCCTGCACAGTGCTGCCGGACTGGGCTGCAAGGGAGCTGCCGGCTCAGAATGCAGGGCGGATCCGGCTCCTCTACAGCTGCTCCTGAGTCCAGCCCGGGACTTCCCTGCAGCCCTCCCAGCCGCTCGCTCTGCTCTGCGGGGGGGAAATCCCGGACATTGTGAGTGCTTTACAAATTCCCCCCGACGCTATTTTTAGCACAAAAAGGAGGACATGTCCGGGTAAATCCGGACGAATGGTAACCCTACCCAAATCCTGCCCTCCAATAGGTTTCCTACTTTGCTCTGCCAATGCACCTCCACTTGGATCCAGAACAATCTGTTATCTAGCCCTAGGATCCCATGTTAGCTCATCAACACACCAGACACCTATCCCTCCACCCTGCTATGGCAGGCCTAGACTCCCTATAAAGCTTTGCCCATGCCCCAGTATTCTAACCTGCAGCACCTTCTGCGATTCCAGTCCCACGCCTCTCTTGAGCAGAGACTAGCATCAAACTGTGGGGTGCTCTTGTGATCTGACCAGCAGGGTATAGGCAGAGAACCTACAACCTCACTATCATTTGTGACCTAAGCCAAGAACTGAAACTATGCCTCACTGATCCACCACCCCCACTGAGCCACTCAAGCAGAATTGCCTTCCAGAGCGAGCACCAAGATCTAGTTCTTGTTTCCAATATGCTTTGTAAGCGACCAGTTCTCCAAAGGCTGCCTTGGCTTCCCATCACGCCCAGGGAGACAAGGTGGGGGAGGCGATATCTTTTTTATTGGGGAGAGAGACAAGCTTCCAATCCACAGAGAGCTCTTCTTCAGGTAAGGTATTACCTCACCCACCTTGTTGCTCTAATATCCTGGGACCGACACGGCTACAACTACACTGCATATATCACTTCTAGGCTCACATTGAAAAGATTGACACTAATCCATAAAGCCCTAAATGTGATTTGGGTGCTGGCTAAGAGACCCACCTTTTCCCTTCCAGCCTGCTGCCACAGTAGAGTTGACCTGAGAAGTTATTTTGAACAATCCCTAGATAGGGAGAGTTCAGGGACATATGGTGGGGTGTTCTCAGTGTTTGTGTGTCTCAGAGCCAGCCTGTTAACCTGGAGTGAAACCCATCTCTTTTCTCCAGAGAGGACCACTGGAGGAGGGAGAGGTATGGCGATTAGCTGATTTCAAGACATGAGGTTTCCTACTGTTGATGTTGGTCAACATGATGCATGTATTGTTTTAAGTACTAACGGACTCTGATGGGTACATTTTTGCTAGAGTTGGGTGGGAAACGGTTTTCCCGTACTGCAAAATGTTCTGAGATATTGAAAAAAATTTCCCATCCTGAACTGGAGCCAAAAAGCTGAAATTTCAAAAATTTTCACAAATGGAAAAAAAAAATTGGTTTGTGTCAGTCAAAACATTTCTTTTTGATTTTGACCTGGGATTCTTCTCTTTTTTAACAACCTCTCCGCTTAAATTTAGTAAAACATTCAAAATAAAAAATGGCTTCAACTCAAAAAACTTTCCCGTTTGAAAATATCAAATTGGTATATTTCGACCATTTCCAAACCTTTTTCTCCCAAACATTTTTCAAGTGGGAAGATATGTCAAAACCGACCTGTTTTGTGAACGGTTTTGGTTTTGATGAATCAACAGCATTTGTCAGCTAAAAACAGTCCATCAAAAAGTTCCCAGCATCTCTACATTGCCTAAACAGAGTGAGAATTCACTTTTACTCCTTTACTTGAATTTTTCTTATCTGGGCCCACAAGCCCTTCAAACCTGGGTCCACCCTAGCCATGTATTTCCTCTGAAATAATTTGAGCACTTTACAAACATCATTTAATTAAGCTTCATTAAATTAGGCTTCGCGAAACTTCTCCAAGGTAAGTAACATTATCCCCATTTTGCAGATGGGTAACCTGAGGTGCTTAACATGCTTAAAATCACACAGATGAGTGGCAGAGTCTGGACTAGAACCCACAGCTTCAGTGGTATTTTTTGTGTTACGGTGTGTGCAACACATACAAACATACTTTTCCATTTCAGTGTGCTGGATCCACAGCCCCCTTGAATCCTGCCTTGCACCTTGCAGTCATGATGCACTTAAAACTTCACAGTAAAACTCACCTGTTTTCACATCAACCCTAAGTCCTAACTCCCAAATCCCTTTTCTAATCACTAGACAACTACCTGCCCTGCTTTAACTGTACAACCTTATAATGGCAATTTTCGAGAATCAACATGGCTTAGAGAAGAACACAGAGATTTCATGGAACAGTCCCCCTGGAAGGGAATAAATCAATCACTCTTATAAAGATCACCTAAACCCCCTCTCCTCCGCCTGCAAGCTGTTTCAGAGCCGCAGAGTGAAACAGGCTCTGCCCATGAAGTAAGGAAAGTCACTCAAGGGGGTTATTCTGCCGCAGTGGGTTAACAGTGCCAATGCAGAGGACGGGCTAATCAAACCCCATTAGATACAGCCCCTCATCCGAAGCATTAGGCTCAGAGGAACAGGGAACGGTACTGGTGCCAAATGGGCTGGCCTTGTGCTCAGAGGAATCGCTTCACACCCCTCTTGTGACAGGGATAGCAGGTGACATGCTCCGAGTGCCTGGCTGTGAGTACTATGTGAGGAGTAAGCAGAAACTGAAGGCATGGACTGAATGTGCCAGGGAGGTCAAACTCCTTCCGTCTCGCCTTTAGCGAGTGCCCCTCTGTTTCAGGACGGAGTGTGGGTGGGGCGTCACGGATGGAGCTAGAGCTGCTCTGTGGACATACAGATGGCTTCAGTCTCCCGGTCGGTCAGTCCAGCACTTTCCACTAGTAAAGAATTCACAGGAAAGCAAAGCTAACGGTAACTCCTTTGATTTTATTTCTCCCCCTCCCCCACTTTCGTCACGCACATGCTCCGGGTGAGTGGAATCAAGCAGGTTTCACAGAGAATGAGCCCAGCTTTCAAAGAAGGGCTGCTCTTGCCACTCAGGCTGGCCCTCAGGGGCACTTTGGGGCCTGCTTAGCCAGCCAAACATTGGACACGGCACACGGGTGCCCTCCTGAGGTGCTTGACTTGAAACATTGGCCCACATGGGTCACTTATTCCCCAGAGACACATCACACATTTGACCAGATCTATGAAATGGGCACAGTCAGGGCTTGCCCTCAATGTGTGCCGGCAATGCCAACAGACTACTTTGGGCTGCCCAGCTATCAGCAAGCCTTGCAAGGGACCACTTATGAGCTCCCTCGTCTGCTCTGACCACGCTGCCATCCGGCCCTTTAAAGGATAAACTTGAGGAGCCAACCACCCTCTGAACACGTCCTGACTCAACCTTCCCAGTTGTTAAAGCTTCCCAGCCCACGGGAGTGAAAACCTTCCACCACGAACCTGAAACACGCACCACCAAACCACCCTGCTGCCAGCCCTGCCCTGTTATAAGGCCCCATGTGGCTAGTTAGGGTCCTGCACATCTTATTTCAATCTGCGCCTCATAAAATGTAGACAGCGGCACCCATCGCATAACTCCTATCTTCTCAGTGGACGGGTTACATCACCAAGCCGTGGTAGAGCACATCTCCCATGCCATGTCAAGCTCTCTCTCTAACCCACCTGCTTGGGGGCACCTTGCTTGGTAGCACTCCCTCCCTCCCTCACGGGGTGATAATCTCTTTAAAAAAACAGGCAGGAAAAAACTTTTCTTCCCTGAGTCTGAAACAAAGAGGAGTTCCCTGAAAAACCCGCCCACCGAGCAGTAAGTGTCAAAGACCCTTTTGTATGTGCTGTTGCAGCACTGGTAATTATCGCTACCATGCCTTCATTAGAGAGAGAGAGAGAGATGACTAGGAGGTAGGGAGGTTGCAGAAGAGCTGTTGTTATTTTTAAGCTTGGATGAAAAGGAAAAGCGTGAGGGCTGGGTTCTTTCCCCCGCTGCACTCGTTGATGGCAAAGAACGGCTAACAGGAGAGCTCAGCCTGATGGGGTCAAAGGTAGGGGGGGAGGAACGGGGTGCAGGGAATGACCAGGCTGCTCAGAAGGGCTGACAAAGCAAAAGGCTGCACCTGTATATCTGGAGGGCTTGGTGAAGAAAGCCAGTGCACCCACAGGATGATCTCAAAGGAAGTTGCATGCGCACAGGAAACCTCCTTGATTTGTCTTCCGTCCCAAAGAGATTTCCTTAGAGGAACTCTGGCTGCAGGCGCAGCTCTGACTGAGCAGAGACGGACTAAATACCGAGTAAAGGCCTCAAGATCGAGTCAAAAGAAAGGAGGATGAATGCTCCATCGCTGCCGAACATAACGGGCACAGAGCAATATGCACACGCATGTGCCCAGTGCTAAACACTTCCCATTTGCTTGGGTTCACACTGCGCACACGCATCCCTCCCAGTTACTCTGAACCAAATTTTCTACTCAGTAAGTTTGTTTAGCCTCCATTGACTTTAGTAAAGCTAGGCCTATTTTACATCAGCGGACAAGCTGACTCTTTCATCTTAGGGATTTACTAGCTCTGGGCGAACCATTCAGAAGGCCTCATTTAACTCAGCAAATCTCACCCTTCTTCTCAGTTTTGCATGAACTCCCACTGGCGCCAATGGGCGCGTGCGTGTGTCTGGCCCTTCAGAGCAGTGTGTTTAAAATTATTCACAATTTTCTCGATCTGCAGGCCATTGCAAATGCACACCGGGTGAGTCACAGCAGTCCCGTAGCATCGCTTCCGTGTCCTGATTGGAGGACTTGTGTCATAAACCAAGCAGGGCATAGATTTCAAATTGCATATCAGAGGGTAAAATTTGTCTAGCTTGAAGTCTGCTGGAAGCAAGTAGGCAAACCCAGAGAAGTTAAGGTGCTCAGTTCCCATGGGAGCTGCCCTTCATGACACTTACAAATCTCTCCTTTTGAGTTGGTGAAGGATTCACACCAGCAAAATTTATCCACAAAGGCATTTGTGCCTAGTGACCACACCAGGGACATGGAGTCTATGAGAATCTGTTTTAAAATGCAAAGGAGTTGTAACTTTTTTCTCCCAATTCTGATTCAAACTACTCCGAAATCTTGAAGTGATGCTCAGATGGAGAATTTTGCCTGTGGTGAGTTTGAGATCACACAAAAACCACTGGCTGACATTTTTTCCTAAATAACTAGTGACTGTGGGTGCTTGGCTTAACACACCTTAAAGCAGCCTGATTTCCAGAAAGGGGAAGCCAGGGCCTTTGAAAGGCATCTCAGGATGGGGCCCCCAAAAATTGAGGCACTCAAAATTAGTCACTTCTGAAAATTTAGTCCACTGTGTTTCACAGGATACTGGCTCAAAACTTTCGCTTCCCCAAGCTCAACAGAAATGCAGCACAGGGCTGGCTCCAAAGATTTGAGATTTGCTTTTCAAAGGTAAACTCAAACTTCCCCCAGACCGGAGATCTATCACATACCCCGCAGGGAGAAATCACCCAGTGTTGGGGGGAATTCCAGCCTCTATCTATGCTTGGCCCCAACCCTCAGCCAAAGAGATAAAGCAGTTACATTATGCTGGTCTGAGCACTAGGTCCCCTGCTGGGACCAGCCAATACTTCTTCCCTACAGCTCCTGAGCGATGAAGGATTGGTGTCCGCAGTGCCTTATCCACTACTAGCCCCAGCCTTTAAGACAGCATAGAAAATCCCTTTAAGTCCCTCTCGCTCATATTGAAATGACACTAAAGCGGAACGAATGTGCTCCAGGTACTTATTCTCAGGCTCAGGGATCAGCAGCTCCCCATCAGTCCGGTGTCCCCCACTGGAGATGAGTGACAGGCCAAGTAACAGGCATCCGCAGCAGCAGGAAAACTACCCTCCAGAGGCAGAGCCTGAACTCCTGTCTCTGACACTGCTGGCTTAAAGCATCCAAGGGCCAGATCCTCAGCTGGTGTAGACGGGGCCCAGCTGCGGCAGTAAGGGATTGATAGAGCGAGGGGAGCCCATTTCAGGGACCTGACATCACTCCGTTCCCTAAGCGAGTCCACACTCCATAGCACCATCCTGAGGGAGAGCTT
This sequence comes from Malaclemys terrapin pileata, assembly GCF_027887155.1. Taxonomy (NCBI): domain Eukaryota; kingdom Metazoa; phylum Chordata; order Testudines; family Emydidae; genus Malaclemys; species Malaclemys terrapin. The sequence continues at coordinate 24,756,920 of NC_071519.1, forward strand.
GCAGCTCGGTTCTGTGCAGTGGGGAATGTCTGTATGTGGAGGAGAAAAGGGGCATCCCTGGGAGGCAGAGAGGCATTGTTCACCCAGCTTCCTATGTCTACGCCACATTTCGAAGGCAGGCACCCCGAGTAAGGATGGACTCTCACTGGTTTGTGTCCCAGCTGTATGCAAGACCAGTGTTTCTCTGAGAGCATAGGGCACGTGCTGGCAGTGGCCACACACCACCCTCGTTCCACACACATGTTCTCCAACACCAGGTGGGTTTGGTAATAATGATAAAATAACCCTGAAGGATCAAGGCCCAGTTGAGTCCTGTTCAGTGATCCCAGGCAAAGCAGAGGTGCAACGAATGCGGTCATTTCTCAGAGAAAACCCCATCTACCTACCTCTGTACTTCCACAGCCCCCAACTGCCATCACATCAGAGTGCCTGACACATACTGATGAATGCATCCTCCCAGCACCCCCAGAAGTAGGGAAGTGTGGTTATCCCAGCTGTGCAGATGGGAAACAGAGGCACTGGCAGATTAAATGACTTGCCCAAGCACATACAGTGCATCAGTGGCAGAGCTGGGAATAGAACCAGGCTCTCCTTAGTACTGATCCATTGCCATAAACACAAGACCATCCTTCCTAAGCATCTTCACCAGCTGGGTATATTCTGAAAGGCCTCCTTGTTGTCTAGGACATTTGGCAGTGCTGGGTCTGGGGTAGGACAGTGCTGGGATCTGAAGGGTTAAAACTGTTATTTTCTAACAAGAGTCACTCACCATATTTCCAGCTTAAAATTTCAGTGTCACAGAGGTAACTCAAGAAGAAGAATTCTCAGTACGCAAGACAAAGACACCAAAGCAAGCCATTCTAGACCACAACCTGTCGTACTGACCATTATGGTCTCAGTGTTTCCTCCTTGGTCTGGCTGTATCCCTCTGTTGTCTTGTCTTATACTTCAACTGTAAGCTCTTTGGGGCAGGGTCTGTCTTTTTGTTCTGTGTTCATACAGTGCCTAGCACAATGGGGCCTGGATCCATGGCTGTGGCTTCTAAGCACGATGATAATACAAATAAGAATAGCGCGCACCCAAGCAGGAAATGTTTGCAGTCAACTGCCCCTATTGAGCCGTGATGGTCCAGCAGTATTGGAAAAAAAGCAGCCCTGGGAACATGCAGGTGAGTCTGTAAAGGGCGTGTGGTGTCCATCAAGATGTAGAAATAGAAGAGACAGGCCTTCAAAGACGGCAGCTAGCATCGCAGAAGGGATTCCTGGCTGATGGACATGGACCCCGTCCCCCTGGCCCGCTAGCTGTCTGAGGAACAGACCCTGTGCTACAGTGCACACCAAGCTATGACCTTGGATTACACAAACACCCTAATAGAGGGGCAGGGATGACTGCCGCTACCCTCCTCCCCACAGCGGCCTTTAGCCATGTGTGTGGCGATTTCAGATGGGGCTGGAGAACAAGCCCGCCCCACACTCACTTAGCAGCGGCAGCTCCTATGCCAGGGTACTGGGCCCAGCTCCCCACTGTGGGTTTAGCAACAGGGCACTGTGACCCCATGCACCATGTTGCAATGCCACTCACTCTAATCTGTCCCTCCATCACAACATAGGGGCAAACCTCACGGTGTTGCAACCTCAGGCGTCAGGTCAAACATCCAGAGTGAGGAACCAAGCCCAGCCCCGCAGTCATGGAACGGGAGCCACCGCTGCCTGGGGAGCATGGGGCAGGCTCACTCTCCAGCCCCCCACCAATGAGCCATTGTCCCCCGTCGCAAACCTTGGCTCCACCACTGGTTAGGGGCCTCTGTACGTGGGGTGCACATATACCAGTGAGGGAGGGAACGGGGTCTGCGAATGAGGACACATCTAGGTGGGTAAGGGTGATGATGTCTCCGCATGGAGGCTAAGCATGAGGGGGAGAGTGGTGAGGACTGCATGCATAGTTGTGTTTGGCAGTATGTGATCAGGGGATGTGTGAGAGCATGGGGCGTCTGCATAGAGGGCAGTGTGTACACAGAGGTAATGTCTGGGGGCAGAGGGTATAGACTGTCTGTATGTGGGTCTCCTTTCAGCAAGAGAGAGAGAGAGAGAGAGAGAGAGAGTGTGTGTGTGTGTGTGTGTGTGTAAAAACAGCTCGTACATGGGTCTCCTTTCAGCGAGAGAGAGTGTGTGTGTGTGTGTGTAAAAACAGCTTGTACGTGGGTCTCCTTTCAGCGAGAGAGAGAGAGAGAGAGAGAGAGAGAGAGAGAGAGAGAGAGAGTGTGTGTGTGTGTGTGTGTGTGTGTGTGTGTGTGTGTGTGTGTGTGTGTGTAAAAACAGCTCGCACCCATCCCTTAAATTATTCCTATGTGTCTGTGACTCTTTTCCCTTTCCTGGGCACTTTCCCACTGTTTTGTGCATCAGAATCAAATCCAAAATCCTCTCTCCAGAGACTGAAATTACAGAACGCGCTGGTGCCTGCACAAAGGACCCGACCTCCCTTGAGGGGCACAATTGGCCCCTGGACACACCAGGCTCCGAGCTAAATCTGGCTAACCTCCCTGATCCATGTGAAAGGCAGACGGGGCTCTGCTTATTTGCCCACAAGCGCAAATCTAAGAGCTCTTCAGCGGGTCAGGCCCAGGAGCACCTGTATTTCCTGGTGCTGTACTGTGTGATCCGATCAGGCATTCTCAGCCAGGCTGCGAATGCAACACAGACTGGCATTGGGAGGTGTTGACGTCTATGTCTCATGATAGGCAGCCAGGAAGGCAGACGTGTATGTCCGTTCTTCGGTCCCATGCTCAAGCCCGTTTGTCTGACTTGCTAACTCTTGTCAAGCTGCCTCAGCTCGGGGGCGGCTGGGCTGGGCTGAGCTGGCAGGAGCCCGGCCAAAAGAAGGGCCTGTGGGCTGGCATGCTGGAACCGCGTGGAGGGGAACTGTAGCACACAGGCTGCCATTGCGGACTCAATCACAGCCATGATGGCGCCCGGGCGCAGAGACCAGCTCCTGGGCAGCGGAGGTGACAATGAGCCACTCGGGAATGCCCCATTCAGAAAAACGAGGAGACAAAATCAAAGCCAAATAATTGTCCTTAGCAGCTTCAAAGCATTGCACCAACAACTAATTAATCCCTGAGAGGAAAGGAAGTATTGTAACAAATGCATGGCCAGGGCTGTCAGTGCGCTGCACATTACGGCGCCTCACATCCCCACAGCGACAGCCGGACGAGAACTCTGATCCTCCTGCCCTCCCAGCACCTGCCCCAGCCACTTGAGCTAAAGCAAAACCTCCCTTTGCAGTCAAGTGGTACGCAGCTCGTGACACACAGGAAAGCAGCTCTGCTTCTACCCAACAGGCAGCAGTGGGTGGAATAGAAGGGCCTCTGTGGTCCTGTAGCACAATTGAACCAGGACGCTACAGAGCGGGACGGGGGTAGTGAGACAGAAAAGGGGGATCGGTGTCAGGGGCACAGAGGTTATTGGTGAATGTGGGCCACAATTAAAAGGAGCAAGAGCTGTTTTACAGAGACAGCATTAGGGACAGGAGAAGTAAGATAGGGCTGTCTGAATAATTCAATATTCTGTTCAGGGGCAGGTTAAAAAAATATTGTTTCAGGCCAACGTGGAAGAAAACGATTTCAAATTTGCTGCAGACCGAAAAGTCAAAAAATGTTTTGATTCATGTCAATTGTGAGGGTTTCAAAAAGCTGCTTTTAAAAAAAAAATTCAAGGGATATTCCAAAATGAAACATCTTTCCATAATGAAAAGCCAAAATATTTTGTTCAGGAAATGCTGAAATGAACCGGTTTGATATTTCCATTCTTTTTCTTTTTTTTGACCGATACAATTCACTGAAGTTCACAAATCATTTTTTTCAACCTGAACCTGCATTTTTCAGGGGGGAAAAGAAAGGTTTCCCCATGAAAAATTCCATCGAGCTCTGAAGCAGGGGTCACCTCCCGGGGCGCTGGAATGCTACGGTTGCTACAATCCCTCCTCAACAAGCCAGTCTCAAAGCCATTTACTGGGGCTCTGGCCACCAGGTGCAATGAACAGTGCATTACACTGGCAGTTTGGGGGTTTAGACGCACCCTACGATTCTCCTCATGGTGGCTACAGCGCCTCCTTTGAAGCAGGGCCACAGCTACTCTAAGCGATTCTGGATAGCATTTGAGAACTAAAGGATTCCAACTGCAGGTAACAGCGCAGGAACCGCTAAGGGACCAGGTGGGTCGCTGACCTTGGTGGCAGGAAGCGAACAGGAAGCAGGAGAGGATGAAAGATCCCGTCTTCACCTTAGGATGCCAATCCCCGGGAGCAAAAGGTGGAGCTGGCTGGGGGACTAAGCCACTACATAGGCAGCAGGCTTCTACATGGATCCCTTTGGTCTGCTGGAATGGATTTAGGGACCCCCACCCCCACCCCGACAGGACAGTGGCAGCAGGAGATGGGGAATTCCCTGAGAGGACCCTCCCAGAGACTTCTTCACCCAGAGATCATGCTAGTGGACATCACCAAGGAAGGGGATGAGCTGCACCTTGTGGACCTCACTCATCTGCAAAACAGAGGTGACGATTACCTACCTCGGAGGTGGGAGAGGGAAGGGCTGTGAGGCAGAATGAATTGCCCAAGGAAGACTCTGGAGCATTTCAGTGGGTAAGTTCAGAACAATTCTACTGACTTCATGAGAGATACATGCCTGTCGCTCGGGGCACAGCTTGGCCCTGAACCTCTAACAAGACCTCTGACCCTGAGGGCCAATAGGTGACCATCCGAGGGACTCCTCTTCAGACCCCAGCCTGGAAAGAAGTGACTAACCCAGCTTCTATGAGAACAACACAAACTGCAAGGGTAGTGAACACGTGTCCCTATGAATAAAGCAAATATCAATGCCAATGGAAACAAACACATGCATAGAGTGTCTTGGTCACGTATGGAGCTCACACATCACGCTATAGGCCATGCAGAGTAACTCATGATACCTCCCCCCACCTCCCCCACCCCACCCCCAATTTCTTTATCTGACCCACAACATCCCCCACAGTCCAAATCATAACTCAGTGCCCAGAGATGCCCCTGCAGTTTGAAGCACTTGCTGTTGGCTTCACAATTAAGTTTCCCGCCCACCACCTCCCTGTCTTGTGGCTCCAGGCTCGTTAAAAATCTTCATTGTCCTTCCCATCAGAGAGATTCCGCCTCGGAAAGCAATTTATGGCCACCGAACCCCTTCCCTAAAGGCACCAGGAGACAACAGCATTAGCCTTAGAAATTACTGCGAGATGGAAACGTGTCTTACCAAGAAATGAAAAGCTGCAGAGTAAGGCGCTATCTGTGACCAGAGGGGTCAGGGTTTCATTATTGCATTAACCTTTCGTGTCTTTAGACTCCACAAGAGTAAATTGGTAACGAGACGACATGAGCCCCTCTGGGAGAAACGCATCTTTCCAAACAGAAGATACAGAAAAGAACAGAGGGGAGAGAATGAGTGAGAGAGAGAAAAAAACCCTGCAAATAAGCCATTATGGCTAATAATAACTTTGCAATGCTATTTTCTGCAGGAGCCTTCAAGTTGTGATGTTTCCCTTCACTCTAATTACACCTTCTGAGCAAGTTCTCTTCTCACACCTCACATGAAGCACCCTGCAGGATTAGCATAAAGATCGAGGGGAAGCAGTTTAAGCTTGAGACTGCTTCTGAGTATCCCGTGGGAGTTTCACACACATAAAGCATGAGGGATCAGGCTCCCCAAATAATTGACACTCCTAAACAACACTGTGGAACAGGTGCCTGGGGTCGGCGGGCTGGATTCTAATCTCAGCTACGCTGGGCTCCATCTGGAGGGACTGAACGGATGTTAATTGAGTTACTCCAGCATCACTGAAATCAGAATGTGACCCAAATACTGTTGCTGGGTTTACAAAAGCTGGATAATATCGATAACAGTTGTAATTATGTAAATAAAGATATTCAAATGTCATGCTTCAGGGCATAAACTGATCACTGCAGGGGTCAGGGAGGAAACTCTTCCCCTGTGCACCACATTGCATGGCTAGCCAGGTGTATTAAAGGAAGGGTATTTGACATCTTCCGAAGTATCAGGCATTGTTGATCAATGTAGGAGGCAGGTTTCTGGATGTGATGGACGAATGGTTGGTTCAGTATGGCAAATTCCTACAGTCTGGTTCAGACCACAGGAAAATCAGAGTTAGAGCAGACTGGCATCTCATCAGAATGCAGAAGACAGGCTAGAGCTTCAAAGTTCTGTTCCGGAACCAGAACCAAGCTTCCCCCAAGTTTGAAGTGCTCGAACCCTGGCTTTTGGCTCTCCTCATTACCGATAGCGATGCCCCAGCCTGAAAGTTGGATCAGCCCCATCCATCATTAGGATAACAGGGGCCCAGGACCTGCAGAGCACTGCACAGCATCGGAGCTGCACTTCCCAAGTACAGCAGGGCAGAGCTCTGCCTGGCTTTGGTGGGCACCTTTGCTAGACCCCTGCAACTCACCACTGAGAATTCACAGAACCTCACACCAACATTTCACCCGCAGCAATTCCACACCTGTAAAATGTCAATTCATTTGCAATTAAATGGGGCACTTTCACGTCTCCGCCAGTGGCACATAACAGTCTAGTCTCCTGTGGGTCTCATTACTGTCGGGTTTAGCATACAGGTGCCGGGTGGTGCTGGTGGCCTGCGATACACAGGTCAGACTAGATCAGGGGTTCCCTCAGGGGTTTGCAAGGTTATTACATGGGGGTTTGCAAGCTGTAGCCTCCACCCCCAAACCCTGCTTCACCTCCAGCATTTATAAGTGTTAAATATTTTAAAATGTGGTTTTAATTTATAAGGGGGGGGTGTCACACTCATAGGCTTGCAGTGTGAAAGGAGTCCCCAGTACGAAAGTTTGAAAACCACTGGACTAAATGATCTGATGGCCCCTTATGACTTTCAACTCTGGGACTCTAAAAGCTGCCAATTTTTCACTAGAGCTTTTTCGATGCAAGCCACGGTCGCTCCTAAAAAGGGGCCCTGTCTTTCCCTCGAAAAACTGATGTGACTTCAAGAAGTTTTCCAGGAAAAAAACAACCCTTGAATGCAGAGGAGCTTTGCAGTTCACACACCCCTAGCACTACCCGAACACTGTTTCCTAAGCACCTCTCTTTGCAAAGTTACCTCTGCACCTCTTTGGTTTAGGAAAGGGGTTCTCAAACTGGGGATCGGGACCCCCTCAGGGATCACGAGTTTATTACATGGGGGGGTCGCGAGCTGTCAACCTCCACCCCAAACCCTGCTTTGCCTCCAGCATTTGCAATGGTGTTAAATATATAAACAAATGTTTTCAATTTATAAAGGGGGTCACACTCTGAGGCTTGCTATCTGAAAGGGGTCACCAGTACAAATGTTTGAGAACCACTGGTCTAGGACATGGGCACAGCCTTGGGCGGAGATTTTAAAAACACTGTGGCAACTAATCCTCCATAACGGCTCTGAACTGGCCAAGCTAAGAACAGTGTGTGACTCTCTCAGGCCTCCCCAACGGCAGTGCCCACTAAGAAGTGACCAACATGGCCTCTGCTCAGGAGCAAATTTCACAGAGGATGCTGTAAACGGGTATCAGATGTTGGGCTCTCTCTTGAAGTTGGGGCTGCTCTACTGATGGACCTGTGGTCAGTCCAGCAGTATATGGCATTAGCCCCACAGCTCATGCCCCACTGATTCTGCCCCACCAGGTTTTTTTTTTTTTTGGTATAGGAGATCTCACACTTCCCCAGCCTGCGTCCCTGCCCGCCCACCCACCCACCCACACAACCCCTGCGGAAAAAATAAAATTGTACACTGACAAGCTATTTAAACACAGAGCTCTACCCTGTCCCTCCGCCCCCATGCCAATGTAAATCACAGCCAGGTCCAAGGAGAGACATTTGGATTACAGACCCAGGATGGGATTAGCACATCCAATTCCCATTCATTTTAACAGGAACTGAGTGTCCGAGTCTCTTAGGCAGCTGGGCAGATCTCAGCCTAAAAGCACAAACCATCATCAATTTCTCTCGCCTGTACCATTCCCCTGCCCCTCTTTGTCAGTGTTATCCCTCCCGTATGGCCAGTGGGGTGGCATATGCTGGATTGTGTTTCGGTGCCCACGCTGAGACCTCGTCTGTTGAGTTTCAGCCCGGAGTGACTCTCTAGAGGCAAATTACCATAAACCCCATTACAAGTGGCGTTTTCCAAGCCCTGATGCTAAGCTCCCAGCGAGTGTCGTGAGGAGGACAGTCCAGCATTCGCAGCGTTGCATTAAGGCTTTAAGGAAGTCTACACCTGCTCAGCTTGCTACGGTTGCAGCATCTGTGCCTCTTGCCGCAGGCTGATTGCCCAAACAGGGGAACAGTGGCAGTGGGTGTCAGCGTGGGGAAGCGAGCCCGAGGGAGGGAAGGAGAAAACAGGACGATTCAGGATAGAGGGCTGAGTCTCCCAAAATACAAGAGATGGAGGGCACTGAACTTCGAAGGGAAATGTTCCCCCATTCACTGGGCATGTAATAAGGAGGGGGGGGGGGAGAGTGTGTGTGTGTGTGTGTGTGTGTGTGTGTGACTTCTCCAGAGCATCCCTACACGCTGTGCCTGGAAATACTATTCAGCCAATTCCTGCGCATGCAAGAGCCTCTTCTCCCCACGCTGTTCGGACAGCAGCTGGTCTCTGTGCCAGCTCAGCACTCATTTGGGAGGCAGCAGCCGGGGCATAGATCTTTGAACCCAGCTCACAGTGGCTGCTAAAAGCACTCCGCTGCAGAGCAACTCCTCTGTGTGTGTGTGTGTGTGTGTGTGTGTGTGTGTGTGTGTGTGTGTGTGTGTGTGTGTGATGCACACACCATTTCATTCTCCCTCCCTCTGGTCTAAGATCCACTCATCCCCTAGACAGACAGAGAGAAAAAAAACCAATTCCCCGCTGTACCTGGGATGAAGAGCAGGGCGGTTGTGGCTGTGAAGACGATCCAGCAGGCAGGATGGTACATCTTGGAGCTGCAGGAGTCTAGAGGCTGCTTGGCTTGCTGCTTCCGCTGCTTTCCTCTGTGCTGAATTCTGAGCAGGTTTAAATCCAATGTTTGCAGAGGGAGGGAGAGTGAGTTAGTGAGCTAGAGAGAGAGAAAGAGAGAGAGAGAGAGAGATGGGAACAGGCAGGCAGTGTCTCTGATTTTTTCCTGCACATACACACAACTAGCAGAAGAAACACCAGCACTAGTCTGTGCAGTGGGGAGAGCAGACCTCCTACCAGGCACTCATTGGTTCGAGCCTCCTGAGTGACACACAGCCACTTGCCTCTTCTGAAGGTTTCACTCTATGGGGAGCTAACTGCTGCCAGCTGCCCCCTGGGTCCTGGAGAGGGCTCTGTGGGACTGGCACAATGGCAGGGCAGGGGAAACTGATCTGCTGCCAGCAGCACCGCACTAGGGGAAAGGAATGCACACAGTGCCACGGATGCTCCCTGGGCTAGTCCTCGGTAATGGCTCTGAGCTGTCCTTCATGCAAAAGGGTTGGGAAATGCTTCATCAAATTAGATTGCTTGGGGATTAGAACTTGTTGCAGCCATTCCAAAGCTGCTGAATGAGTTAGAATCTGGAGCATGCCTGTTGCCTTCCATCTGTTGCCCCTTCACCCTCCGTTTCAGCCACTAGCATTACAATCGCGGTAGGGTTTCCACTGCAAGGTGCACGCACCCAGGGGCTTCTCAGGGTCAGGCATGGAATGCGTAGAGCTTTATAACCCAGCAGCTCTGCCTGCTCCCAAGGGAGGCAGATTGACCAGTCATGTATCTTAGCACCTGGGCGTCTTTTAAAAGAATCAGAGAATCGTAGGACTGAAAGGGACCTCGAAAGGGCTTCTAGTCCAGTCCCCTGCACTCAGTATTATCTAGACCATCCCTGACAGGTGTTTGTCCAACCTGCTCTTAAAAATCTCCAATGATGGAAATTCTACAACCTCCCTAGGCAATTTATTCCAGTGTGTAACCACCCTGACAGTTAGGACGTTTTTCCTAATGTCCAACCTAAACCTCCCTTGCTGCAATTTAAGCCCATGGCTTCTTGTCCTATCCTCAGAGGTCAAGGAGAACAGTTTTTCTCCATTCTCCTTGTAACAACCTCTTATGTACTTGAAAACTGTTATCATGCCCCCTCTCAGTCTTCTCTTCTCCAGCCTGAACAAACCCAATTTTTTCTATCTTTCCTCATAGATCACGTTTTCTAGACGTTTAATCATTTTTTGTTGCCTTTCTCTGGACTGTCTCCAATTTGCCCACATCTTTCCTCAAATGTGGCGTCAAGAACTGGACACAATACACCAGGTGAGGCTTTATCAGCGCAGAGTAGAGCAGAAGAATGACTTCTCGTGTCTTGCTTACAATACTCCTGCTAATACAGCCCGGAATGATGTTTGCTATTGTAATACAAACAATTAATCATGCACAGGGAGTATTTTGCATTACGTTTCCATGGGCAAACAGAAGACTTCAGTCTCCAGGGCTGTCGATGCCTCAACTTTCACCAGCACTAAACTCACTTTAAAAAAAGGCAACAATCCCTCCCCCTGAATATGACAGCTGAGACTCCTGCCCTTCTGCATACTTCCTCTAGATAGGCTGCAAGGTACAAACTCACCTATGCAGGTGTTTTAGCAACACAGAGAAGACAAGATGGATGGATCAGTTGCCTGTGCAGTGGCTCCTATATAAGCCCAACTCTCACATGGCAGCATATTGTTCTGTCCTGGATGGATCCAGTTTAGGTACCATGCTGGCAAGGCTGGGATTGCAGCAGACAGCGCTAAGAAAGGAGATCAGGCTGCCAGTGGAGAGGAGGAATATCTGTCTCCTCTCCATGCACCCCCTGTGGCTGATTGAGGAATAGGGCAAGGAGGACACAAATGGAGCCCATAACACCACTGCTTTGCACTTATATAACACTTTATCACAGGGCCACCTGGGGGTGGAGGGGTGGGAGGGCAAGTGGTGCAATTTGCCCCAGGGGCCCCCATGAGAATACAGTATTCTATAGTATTGCAACTTTTTTTATGGAAGGGGCCCCCGAAATTACTTTGCCCCAGGCCCCCTGAATCCTCTAGGTGGCCCTGCTTCACCATAGCAAAGCACCGTACTAACATGAAAACTAACCCTTACAATACTCGCTGTGAGGTGGATAAGCATTAGGATTCCCATTGTACAGGTGGAGAAGTGAACCAAGGGGTTAAGGGAATTGCCCCAAGTCAGAGAATGACTCCGTGGCAGAGCTGGGAATAGAACCCAGGAGACCTCACTCCCAGTCCACTACTGCCATATAGAGCCTGTGCAGGACTAGTCTTGAATCCTGCTCCTGCGATTATGGCAGCGGGTCCTGCAGGATGCAGGGGATCTCAGTCGCACTGCAGGGCTCCACTGTTCCAGACACTTGACAAGATTCCCCCTTGGAACTAGACATAAGAATCTGCAACCCTGGGTTCTAAGTCCCTGCGCTGCCCTAATGACTGGAGACCACCACCTATCTTACACACAAAATTCCTCCACTAAATGAACATGATTCAGATTGCCAGGTCAAGCACTCCACGGTTAGGAAGTGCCAGAGTTAAGGTTGTTTGTGCAACAAGGTTCAACAAGTGGGTGTAAAACTGTTGGAGGGAAAAAAATAGGAAAGACGAGGGGAAACAATTTGCCCGCCTTGTGCATATGCATTACAATACAATCCTGAATTACGTGATCACATGATATTTCTTCCAGTCCCTGTTGCGGTCCTGTTTCTTCCCTGCCACTGGCTCCTTGTGCCTGTCCCATTCTCAGACCCAGTCTCCACTCCCCAGGTTTCTCATTCCAGTTCCAGTCTCCTTGCCCAGCCAGGCCTACTCTCCCCCTCTGGGCTCACTGTCCGAAGCCCAGTCCCCTCAACTCTCAGGCTGTCTGCATTGCCCCACAGTTTGGATTGGGGTGTGTGTGGGGGGAGAGGGGTGAATAGCAGATACATCAAAGTATTGTGTTGTAACTGTCACATGTGGATGCTCCCAGGCACAAACTAAAAGGTCCCTACTTCATGTTACTAATATCCCATTTGAAGAGGACTATGGTAATGCAAACTAGGAACCTTTTAGTTTGAGCCACACCATCCACACAGTGGAGTCACAGCACAGCACTTTGGAGTGCACTGCTATTCATGCCTTTGTAGTCCAAACTGCAGGGCAGCCCTCAGTTTTTCCACCTCCCCACACCCCAGGCCCAGTCTCCTTGGCCAGCCTGCCCCAGTTCCCTCTCTTCCCCCCAAACTCCTTGTCCACAGTCTGCTTGCCCAGCTAGTCCTAGTTCCTCATCTGATTTGTCTCACCCCCCATGCCCCAGCTCCTCGTCCACCCAGTCCAAGTCTCCCCTCTCCAGCTCCTCATCTGATCTCAGTGTCTCCCCCATTTCCCTCACTGGCTTCCAGTCTCAGTCTCCCTGCCGAATCAGTACCAACCTGTCCTCCCTACTGGTTCAGTCTTCTTGCCCAACCAGTCTCCCTGCATCCAACTGCCAGCCAGTCCTAGTCTCAGCAGGCTCTCTCTTCCCCCCCATCCAACTTCTGCCCCTCTGCATTTGAATCACATGGCTTCTTCCTCCACACTGCCTGGGTACCAGCTGCGGGGGGAGGGGGAGATAATGTCACTGAAAGCACATCAGAGACCGGATCCCGGCTCTCCATTCTAGTGTCCTGCCCTGCCCCTGCCTGGAGCAGCTGTTCCAGGGAAAGTCCTGCTGGGCCCTGGGCTGGAGCATGCTTAGTTGCTCAGTGAATAGTGCGTACACACTCTGGTCACCACAAGGAACTATGAGAGACTCACGCATACTCAGTGAAGGTGGAATCTTCAGCGGTTTTATCTGCTAAACACTAGCATGTGCAAACTGAAATTTTGCAAATTCAAAGGCTTCTAATTTGGCCAGATTTGGCAGATTTTCAAGGGAATGGCAAAGGCTACCCCCCCACAACCAAATTTCAAGCTCCTGTTTCGACGTGGGGATGCTAGAGAGTTTCAAAGAGGAAGGTCTCAAGATTTTTTTTTTAAACATGGGCAAAACAACAGTTTTCCATAGCCTCATTCTCAGAAACAGTTGAACCATCTCAACTGAAAATTTCCCAGAAAAATCCAGCCTCAAACAAACATCCATCATGGAAAACTTCAGGCCAAGCAGTTAAAGTATAGCAAAATTATAAGCAGTTGAAAACAGGGTCTTGTAATGGGAAATGTCAGGCAACCTTAATCATAAACAGTGCTAACAGCCCTTCTTTGTTGGAACTAACGATGTCTTTCAGAAGGGAAGTAAAGGACAAAATTATATGATGGATTCCAAAAGACCCTATGCCCTCCCAACTCCCCTCTCCCGCTCAAAAAAAACCCTGGAGGTAGTAATCTAATAAAAATAATGTGCTCTTTTGTCAGTTAACTACTTTTAAAGGATTTTTAATACATTTCTAATGCACACAGCCATACACACCTCTGCACACTGCCTTAATCCACATGCAGAGGACAGAACTAGAATGTGCTTCAAAACGGTTACGGCACTAAACTAGAAATCTATTCCCGACTCTGCAAAACACTTCCTGTGTGGCCTCAGGCAAGTCCCTTAAATCTCCCCGTGCCTCAGTTTCTAAATCGGTAAAATGGGAACAACAACTGTGATCTAGCTCTTGGGAAATTAAGAGGCTAAATCCATTACAGTATGCAAGGTGCTTCAATTGTTGTTTTCAAAAAGAGGGGGGAAAAGAAAAGATATAAATATGTATTTCCCCACCAGAGCTTTTCTTGGAGATGAGAGGAAGGGGTTGTTTGGGTTTTTTGACATTAAATAAAGAGATTCCAAACTGCATATTTAAATTTGACAGGCAGCACCAGCTCTGAAAGAAAACATTACGGTCTACTGGGCGCATTTAAACATGCTTTTTAGATGTACGTTTTGGGGTGTTTTTTTCAAGCTGCCTCAATGCAAATTTACTAGAGGGACCAGTCTAGTCACTTGGGTAAATAATACACTGTCTTAAGCCTTCAGAGAAAAAAGAAATTCCACCTCCCCATCCCTCTTTTAGAGCAAAGAATTACAGGGAAAAAAAGACACCCAAAAAGCATTAACATAGGCACAAGATTACAGAAAACAGACACTTTAGAGAGATAAGAGACTTGGTGTTCTGGGTGTGAATTGTATGCAAAGCAGTAGGACTTTGCCGTGATCCTTTTGCTGGTTTGTGTCACTGCCCTAGCATCATATAATGCTTCTGTGTTTGTACAGTACGTACATAATGGGGTCCTGAGGGTCATAGCATGTGCATTGTGGTAGCGCTTAAGTAGTAGTAATAATGGTGTGAAATCAGATGGTTAAGGAGGAACTAGGGGTCTAGAAAGTGAACATGTAACATGCTGGCTAAGTATGCTTTCCCCCTGTAATGGACGCTCCACATAGAGGACCACAGCCTACAACTGCTACCGGGTAATATGTTTAGGTTAAGTGGAAGAGGCCCATGCGTTAAGGCTGAAGGTCTGGTCCAACTGATGCCCTGTGCTGGGGAGTTGTTTCATGAGCATATCTAAGCAGGACCCCATCACAACACTAGCATAGTGTGAGTAGATCCAGCAGGAAGAGACTACCCCCAGCCGCTTTGCCCAGGGCCAGATTAATGCAGGGGCTTTAGGTGCTGCAGTCCAGGGCCCTGGGCTAAGGGGGCCCCATAGGCCGGATGAGGCCTGCTGCTTCTTTTCATCCGGCCCATGGCAAGTCTCCATGCCCCGGGCCAGACACCCATTCCTGAGCCTCGGCGCCCACCCTGGGCCTGGAGCTGCAAGCGCCGGCATGCCCCTGTGGCCCCTAGGTGAGGGGCGTTCGGGGAATCTTTGCATGCTGCCCCCACCCCCAGCGCCAGCTCCGCAGCTCCCATTGGCCAGGTACTACGGCCACTGGGAGCTGCGGGGTTGGCGCCTGCGGGCATGGGCAGCGTGCACTGCGCAGAGCGGCCTGGCCCCTCTGCCTAGGGGCCAGACATGCCGGAAACTTCGGGGAGCAGAGCAGCATGGAGCCAGGGCAGGCAGGGATCCTGTCTTAGCCCTGCAGCGCCGCTGACCAGGAGCCGCCCAAGTAAGCAGAGCCTCACCCCACATCCCAATCCCCTGCCCCAGTCCTAAGCCCACTCCTCCACTCCAAACCCTCAGGGGCCCCACAAAATCTAATAGCCCCAGACCCACCAGAGAGTTAATACGGCCCTGGCTTTGCCCTTTGGTGCCCTTCCTAACCCATGTTTGTTATGCTGTGGATTGTTAATGTTGATTTCTCAGTGCCTGTCTATGGCTCTAACATAGGTGTTCTCCAGTTCCTCATAGTGCGGGCCACCCTCCCAACCCCATGTGCTAGCTAGGGAGGAGAATTTAAGGACACATTGTTTTCCTGAATTCCCAGATCATCAGTGATATTCAGTCTCTCCCGATTGCCCATGCGTCCTGCAAAGCCTATGAGTCAAGTCATGAAATAACTAGTACGGATCCCCTTCATTCATCTAGGGAGCGAACTGCTCTGTAATTGGGGAGTGGGGGGAGAAGTGGCACGGCTGCCAAGGACTGCAGTGGGGGAAGACATGGGAGTTGAATGGTGGAGGGGGTCACAGGGAAGGAGAATTTAGCAAACTGACCTACTACCTAATGCATCGTAAGTAAACCCTGTGCCAATTGCCCCACCCTGGGTGCTTAGCTTCTCCATCCCCTCCCGACCAACCCTACAACTAGCTTTGGCTTTTGTGGCTCCTCTGTCTGCCTCTGCATTTGGGCAGCACCTAGCACGGCTTAAGTCATAACAGCTCGCATGGTCCAGCAGAGCTGTGATGAGCCTCTCTGCGGCCTGGAGACACACTCTGCATATCTTACACTCCCTCCCCCCCACTTCCTGTGCTCCTCTCCATCTCTCCCCCTCCCTTTTTTCTGTCCCCTCTTCCCTGTCTTTCTCTTCTCCCTGTGTGTGTTTGTGTCTCTCCCTGAATGAAAGGCTACCCTTTTCTCCTTGACATCTTGTTAGAATGTGAATACAACATCTATTGATTTGCATTTCATGCAAGCACACACACAAAAAAAATCTCACTCTCTGAACTCATGTTTACCAAAGGGATAAGCACAACACACAGGCAAAGGCGGCTTTAACTCCCTAGCTATCTGCCATCAGAACCCTCCAGAGACCCATTGCATCAGATCCTGCAGCCAGGACACAAGGACCATTTGCGAGAGGTGCTGACGCTTGCCCTGGGAGGTGTTCCTTGCTCATGCACCTTGCTGCAGGTGGGGTTTAAAGTTCGTTCGGATTGAAGAGTGCAGAAATGAATAATCAAGTGAAATCCCAAAACAAAAGGTCTTTACAAAACGAAAAGCCAAAATGTTTAGTTTCAGAAGTGCCAAAACGAACCAATTTTGACATTTCCACCTTTTTATTTGACTGAAATAATTTGTCAACATCTACTCAAATTCGAAAATTGTTTTGGTCGACCCAAACCTGCATCTTTTGCTTTTTTTGTACAAAAAAGTTTGCCCAAGCTCTTCAAGGATGAGTTAGAGGCAGGGTGGTTGAGCTGTTAGTCTTCCACTCTTCCTTCTTACTCCAGTAACTGAGCCAGGCTTGGATTCTGCATCTCTGCTCTAGGGATGCTGAGAAAGGCATCGAAATAGCCTATTCCAACTGGGCTTAGATGCTTATCTTACCTAGAGTGGGCTCCTGTCCATGCGTGCATGGAGATAGAATCCCATTTCTTCCCTTCCACCCAGGGGCTGCAGTCTGTCCCAGATGTGTGTGCATATAAATGCATACTTCAGGATCTTCTACCCAAGTATGATCCCTAGTGCCAGTTCCAACTGAATACAGATACTTAGCTCAGATTCTTCTGCCCAAGGACCATACCCCTCAGCACCCATTCTAGTAAGGCAGAGATATCTGGTTTAGATTCTTCCTAAGATAGTTCAGCGAGGCCTGGTGTTGACCTGAACTTGAGCTCTGGACCGCCTGAGGTTACCCATGGCCACCTGTGCTGCCCACACAGACTGCACACAGCAGGCTTTCCCATCATGTCCACTGGACGTCACCACGGCTCCTGGCAAGCAGCAGCTAAAGGAGCATTTACCTGGCAGTAAGATAATAACCGAACTGTCAAAGGCTGGGACAGTGGGACATCTCAGGGCTCCATACTGGAGGCAAACTGAGAACAAACAGGCTGAGCCGTATGAATGGATTAATGGCTGAGGAGGATAAGGATGAAGTGGAATGGAGTGAGGGAGGAGATACACCAAGGTGCATGGTTCATCTCTTGAAGTGGCAGCTATTGAAAGCCTTTAAGAGCATTAGAGTCTCAGTTTTGTTCTTTATTTTTTCCCCTTCTTTTCTTGTTAATCTGCATACAGTTGCCTCTCCACGTGGGACTCTGAAATCATGCAGCTGAGATGCAAACAAGCCAGCTGACAGAGCATTGGAAATAAAGCAACCCCTACCCCTCCAGAACAGAAAACAGCACCGGCATGGATAGCAATCGGGGAGACCACCTTGGATAGCAATCGGGGAGACCACCCTGAGGTCACAAAACAGGCACAAACCTTGGCAGGTGTGTAAAATGGGGATAGCAGTCCTTGCTCACCTAGCACAGCGGGGTTTGGGGAGGAATAATGAATATTTGTAAAGCACTCTGAAGATAAAGAAGGCTGCATAAGTGCTAATAACTAGGGGACAGGCAGGGAGATTGGGCTGAGGAATCCAGTTAGGCAAGGATTTCTTATCTCCTACTCGAGCTGCAGCCTTGGCAGAGGGGATGCTGCCCAGGTCCAGATGAAAGGTAGAGTGGGAAAGTTTCCTAGGAGAAAAAAATATAAAGTGTGTGCTGCTGGCAGAAAAGGAGAGAGATGAAAAGAAAGGATCTAAAAGCCAGAGACACCTGTTATTGATTTAGGGTTGGCAAGAGCTGGTGTCCTGCTAAGTGCACTTAGTTTCTCTTGTTCCATGTCAGAATGGGGTCAGATGGACAAGATACTAATTCCACTCAAGAGTCATTACTGTCTCAGTGTTAAAACCAGGGTCTTCTGAAGTCGCTCTGTGCACACCCAGAACCCATGGATTCATCAGCTGCTAGAAGAGGCCGGGACTGCAGAGAGGAAAGCGCATTCCAGACACACATGCTCACCTCTCCCAGTGCCTCATCTAAAATGCTGGGGATGGGAAATCCCTGAATGTATGTTAAGCAACTAACTTACAAGCTACAAGGCATGTGGAGATGTTGGATGATGAACAACTGGAAGGTCCGTGAGGCCCTCCCTTCCCCAGGGCCCACACAATAAAATTGTGCACTGCCAGCACTGCACGGTAACTGGTCGGCACTCCATGATATCACTTCGAAGCCATGGCCTTGGCAAAGCGCATTGGTTCCAGTCAAGGAATGCATATGTGGTGTGTTTGTAACTATACATCCATATTTTCTTTCATATATGTGTGTGTGTGTCTGTGTGTGTGTTCACATGTAAATACACACACACATGATCAGTGTGTGCATATGCATGCTTTTGTGTGGGTGTTTACAAGCACACAATACACTAATTCCTATTCACTAACATACACACTTACATTCATATGAACTCAGGTTTGTAATCAGACATGCGCGTGCACACGCACACCCCTGCCCTAGCTGCCCCTGATATTCCCCAGGTCACACACCCACACATGCAGCTGGATTCAGACATGCCCTGGTAGGGAGGGGTTCGTTCCTTTCCCACTTGTTACTCCTGCATTTCCATGTGTTCCTTCTGCTGTTACGGCAGACTGTTCCCATGGCTAATGAGCGTATCCCTTCCCACTCCGGTGTGTCTCGGTCAACTGGGCCCTGCTACTAAAGTCAGACTCCTACCTTTGGGGCCCATGGAAATGAATGGGGTACTCCACACTCAGCAGCATACATTGAGATGCTCTAAGGGCACATCCTCATCACTAGGGTGCCCACTTATGCCTGGACGGATGGATCTCTTGATCATTATGTGTTCTGTTCATTCCCTCTGGGGCACCTGGCACTGGCCACTGTTGGTAGACAGGGTACTGGGCTAGATGGACCTTTGGTCTGACCCAGTAGGGCCATTCTTATGTTCTTATGACCCAGAGTTGCAGGGGACTTCGCTGCTCTTACTCCCCACACTCCTGGCTTCTTTCTTGGCCCTTCACTGGCCAGTTCCAGCTGATGTCTCCTCCCAACTTTCTGACTCTTGTAGCCCAGCCCCCCAGCACAGTTCATTTCCCTTCCAGGGTACTCAAAGTCCCAGTTAATGCACCCAAAAGATCCTTCGCCCCTCTTGGGCTTTGAATTTTCCTCGCAGTGGCTCCTCAGGCTTTTCTCCGCTAGGAATCCAAATACCACAGACTGGGCTTCTGTCCCTCCTGGGCTTCTATTCCCTTATCCTTGCCAGCCCTAGCTCAGGGCTCCCTCACAGGAGCCTGTTCTGCTCCCTGTGGGTGCCCTAGCCTGATTTCTTGAGGCTCTTCCCAGAGGAGAACACCCCTGGTTCCTCCCTCCAGAATCTTCCCTCCTCTACTGAGCGGCCAGCTCTATTGAAGTAGTGCTCTCCCTGCTTCACCACCACAGGGTCAGCTTCTACTCATGCCCCAGTACACCCAGCTTGGGTCATTCATTAGCCGTTATGTCACCAGCCCATCAGTGAGGCTGAGGGATAGCTGCTAAGTCATAGGCCAGGCTGAGCCCGGCTTGCCTCAGAGGTCCAGCCAGCCCATGACAGGCGCACAAAGGAGTCCAGACAGATCAACTTCTCTGCTTCAGGGAAGGGAGGATTTGTCTCCTGCTCATGCTCAGATGGCACGTAATGTCCATGCAGGAACACACATTTACAGTCTGGCTCAGATGCATATTCACAAACACACACACACACACACACACACACACACAGGGCCATACTGGGTCAGATCAAAGGTCCATCTAGCCCAGTATCCTGTCTTCCAACAGTGGCCAGTGACAGGTGCCCCAGAGGGAATGAACAGAGCAGGTAATCATCAAGTGATCCATCCCCTGTCACCCATTCCCAGCTTCTGGCAAACAGAGGCTAGGGACACCATCCCCGCCCAACCTGGCTAATAGCCATTGATGGACTTATCCTCCATGAATTTATCTAGTTCTTTTTTGAATCCTGTTATGGACTTGGCCTTCACAACATCCTCTGGCAAGGAGTTTCACAGTTTGACTGTGCATTGTGTGACCTCTCATGCTCATAGGCACTATACGTGCCTGGCAGAGATAGGCCTCCACCCTCTGGTGTGTGTACACGCACACACACACACACACGTGCTCCTTCCCATGTTCTATCTAAGGTCATGTTTCCTAAATGTCTAAAAGCTACCAGCAGTCCCCATGTGTGGCTGAAGCCCCAGCCATCTCAATTTATGCAGCTAGTGCTGTTTCACACACCTGGCTGGGAGAGGGGCACCCTCACTCCCCATATTTCAGCAAACCCGAGCTCTCTATCTCAGGTACTTACATGGCCTCCATGACCACAGTAGCTGAGCCCCTCACAATCCTTAGGGGCAGGCAGTGCTATTATCCCCCTTTACTGATGGGCAATTGAAGCACAAAGAGGCTAAGTGACTTGCCCCAAGGCCACAAAAGTCAGTGGCAGAGAAGGGCCTGGAACCCAGGTCTGGGAACCGTCTGCCTGCTAATCACTCCAGCACTCAGACAACTTACTGGTTCAACTGTGCCTAACCCACACAGGGACACTCAGATCCGCACTGGGGAGGGGTAGATCAAACCCAGTCACTGAAAGGAGCAGCTGGGGGAGAAAAAAAGAGAAAGGGGTGGGGGGAGCTGGCAGCACTTTTGTTCCCCTCCCCAGCAGCTGACAGTGGGATCCTCCCACTCCAGCAGATGATGAAATGTTGGATACCCTCATGCAAATCTTTGATCAGAGTGATTATCCCTCACTGTTGTATACAAAACACTTTATCTCTGAGCAGAAATCAACCTCCCTCGGCATACGCTTCCCCCCATGGCCCCCCACAGCTCTGTTCTCCCCCTTTCTGAGCCAATGTATCATTGTCACTGATGGCAGGATTTCCATTTTCCATCAACATAGTGATGGGGTGAGAGAGGAGACTCTTGTTCCTCTAGCTTTGATCAAAATGTCTGAGTGTCAGAGAGAAGGGGGGGAAAAAAGAAGCAGGGCAAAAATGATGCATCCTGATCCTTACGTAGGAGACAGTTCAAGGATAATTCAGGCGTCATTTACCGGCCGCACATTTCTTTGAGAGAGAAAGAAAACATTTTTCTAGCTTTCCTCTTATTTTCCTCCCAGTCTGGAGGCTTTGCTCATCAGTTCTCTGTAGCTCAGGTAAGAACAGAGGGCTCTAGATTAAAGGGAAACACAGAAGTAGAGAGAACATTGTACAGACAGCAAAGGGGACAGAGTCAGGGAAGAGAGAGGAAGTTTGCCATGCTAAGATTTACACTTCAGCTCCAGCAGAGGTTGAGTTTAGACATGGACATCAAGCTGCAAAATTCAGACCCAGATCTAAACTTTCCCACAGTTCAGGGTCCATTTGGATGCAAGTGTTGTTGCACTGCCTTTAGGGATGTTAAAATAAAATGGGTAGCACCGACCCAACCAGCAAGGTATGATTTGTCGGGGGGTGGAGGGGTGGGTGTCTCTCAAAGATATTTAAAATACACTTGATTTTAAAATATGTACCTGGGTAGATAGACAGCATGCTAGGCTGACAGCACAAAGCACATGCATCAGCAAGGCACACCATCTCTTGCCAACATTGATCGTTGTAACCCGTGGGAGGGACCACTTCCATGAGTGAGAGACGATTGCAGTCTCTCTGGTCCATTCAAGCCCTGGCTTCTCTGCTAAGAGAGCCAATGTGGTGTCACTTTTGGAGGAGAGTTTTGTGACAAGGTTTTCTTCATGTGGATCTGAACTGAGACCCACCAAGTCATTTCACATGGAACCACAACATGGTAACTATTTTCCCTCACTGCTGACACAGACTGGAGTTGAACCAGCAACTTGGAGGCAGAAAGCACTGTCCCTTTACCAACCTCTTAAGCCCCTGACTCGCCCAGTTTGAAGCAAGCAATCTTTAAAGCAATTGTGTGTCCCACTAACTCTTCGGGAGACCAAACCTTGAGATCCTTAGTTATTTCTTTGCTGTCGCAGAACATCACTGGAAGGTATGGGTGTTTATTAAGAAGTTCACGTTTTGTCTCTTTAAATGTAAATTTCCTGTGATGTATCTACAAAGATGGAAATACAAAAAGAAGCCGGAACCTGTGGAGATTGAGTTTTGACTTCATGGAGTACAAAGACCTCGCTCTGAAGCAGTTGCTCGTGATAGATCATATACTCTTTTAATCAAGTTTTCCTCCCAAAGCACAAAATGTTCCAGGCAAAAAGTCTTTGGGATAACTATAGGCAACCAGAATGATGGAGATTAGTTTGTCCTGAGTTTTCTTCTAATCCAGAGACCTGTTGATTAGCGCTGTAGCAACATTTTTCGTCCAACAATTTTTCAGCCAGACCAAAACATTTTGCCAGTTTGTCACAATTTCATCAAATCGTTTCAGTCAAAAAAAAAAAAAAAAACACATTTCAAAGATTCTGAAAATATGGAGAGGTTTTGTTTCGACACTGTCAAAGGGAAACGTTTCCATTTTTCGGTTCGAAATGAGCTTGCTATTCTGAACTTCCTTTAATTTTATTAATAACAATCCCCAGCTGACCTATGAGGGTGTGAAGAAAGGGCTTGCCCAGAGCGGAGAAGCCTAGATTAGAGTAGATGGAGGAGGAAAGAAGGGGATTCTCTCACTAGATTGTTGTGGAACAGGGAGCAACCCTTACAACCAAGAGTCCCTTCAAGGGAACAACGCAAAACAGGAAGGTTAGCTCTGTGGTTAAGGTGTTAGGACTCTGGAGTTCAATTCCCCGCTCAGTCCCTGACTTCTTGTGTGACCTTGAACAAGTCACCTAGCCTCTCGGTGCCTCTGTAAAATGAGAATAATAGCACTGCCAACCTCACAGGGATGTTGTGAGGATAAACACACTAGAGATTGTGAGGCGCACAGCTGCTGTAGTGATGGGGATCATCTCTACATACCTGAGAGACACAAACAGGTGTCTAAAGAGAAAATTCCTCACCCCACCTCAGCAAAGAAAGTATTTTCCATATGCTGCCTGCTCGGTTATACATTTCTTAAAATGCTATTGCATAGCTATTTCAGACCCATCATGTCGTACCATCTGTTATGTTCTATATGGCAACCAAGCCCGGCCAATTTGAGATGCTGTCTTTTCATTTCCTCCATTTCATACACAGTGCAGGCATTTCATGAGGCAAGTTGATGATGAGGGGGGAATTTGAAAGGGGATGGGCTGCTGGGAAGAATGAAAGAACAAAAGGTCTGGGAAACAGACGAGTGCCCTGACATGAGACCCTTTCTGAAGGAGGGAAGCAGTTGCAGCCATCAGCTCCTTGTCTTTCTGAAGAAAAAGAGAAGCCTCTGATCTGTATACAGAAGTTAGCTGTATGGTTGCCTCCCTGATGACGCTCGCGTGGTACCCACGTGCCTCTTTCCTTAATTCTGCCTCCATGCTGCTGTCTTTGATAGCTATTGCGCAGGGAGCAGAAAAAACTCCAGCGTCATCTGGATGCATCTCTCTAGCCACTAGTCTTCTCCCTGCCCCCTTTGCCACTTCCGCAGCAGTTATGGTTCATGCTAGGTCCCTCCTTCCCCGTCCAGAAAACATGGCACAAGCCTCACCTGGTACCATGCTGCATCAGAGGCACCCAGATCAGACACTGGCTCCCTTGCGTGAAGCTGTCAGATCTGGGCATGTCTCTTAATGCACACAGCAAAGAAAACCACTCAGCAATGGCATCCTTCAGAAGAGCAGCTCCAAACTGAGGCTGTCCTTTTCATTAGGAGGCCTCCTGAGAGTGCAGAGGTGGGGAGAAAGAGCTCCAAGGTGCCAGAGAAGCTCATTATTCAAGCCATGTCTCTGCTCTGTTTGAGAGGCCCAGCTGTGAAACTGCCCTGATGGAATAAAAGATGAATCAGAAATTGGCCAAGGCAAGTGGCATCAGGGTGAAACACCCAGGCTCATGTCTCTGCGTTAATGTACCGTTGTCTGGAGTAATGGTTTGAATGACTGGGGCAAATTAGGGGGCAGGGGAAACAACTGAGTTTATTATGAGAGATTAACTTGTGAGGAATGCAATTGAAACTCCCTAAGCAGATGGGAGAGGGGGAAACCCCGCCCACCACTATGTCACCAAAACAAAAACTCTCCTATTGGCTGTTTGTAGGTTTATGCAAATTGACTATTTCATGGGTGAAACATCTGTAATGGCAATCTTAATTTCATGCAATTTTTTATTCTGATTTTATTCTAAATGTGTTTAAAAATTGAATCCTTAAGATTTACCATGATTTGTTGGCTCCCTCCTCTGGCACTTGGAAATATTTTTACTATGCAATAGTTTGAACCATCAAGTAATTTAAACAATGTTGGGATTTTCCTTTCTATCATTCACAAAGTCCTGCTTCCATTCAGCGTGTGCAATTGGGGAGCCTGATTTTAAAAATTAAATGTTCTATATCTGTTAGGGCAATTAAAATTGCATCGATCTTTTCTTCCATTGCCTAATGCATAAAGAACAAATGCTTGTTTAAAAAAAAAAAAAGTCCCTCCCATACACTATAGAAATTATAAACAGGAATGGAGGAATAGCTGTACCTGATCAGTGGCCCACCTACAACAGTGTTCAGCTTTAGATAGTTCAGAAGAAGATGCAAGGATCCTAAAGTGAGGAATTATGAAATAACCTGCCCCTGGAGAAAGTTCCTTCCTGACCTCCCCATTAGCTAGATGTTAGCTTATGCCTTGAAGCATGAGGTTTTATATCCTTTCCCATATTTTGTATTTTATATATAATCACATCATATAATGTAACGGTGAAAGTTCTCATTATTAAGGCTATGATTTAGTTATGGTTATTTTTAATAAAATCATGGACAGGTCAGGGGGCAATAACAAAAATTCATGGCCCTGTGACCTGTCCATGACTTTTATTAAAAATACCCATGATTAAATCTTAGCTGGGAGTGGGGGCACTGCTGGAGGGTGCCTGTGGGGGCACTGGTCTGGGGAGGGGGGGCCTGGGCCCGCTGGGGGCTGCCAAGCAGTGGCTGCTTCGGCCGCCCCCAGGCCACATCCCCGCCATTCCTGGGACTGCTGGTCAGGCGGTCCCCGGGGCCAGCTGCCCAAAAAGCAGCCAGTGTGGCTAGTCCCGGGGCAGCTCCAGCAGCATCCAGTATGACTGTCCCTGGAGCCAGCTGCTTGTGCGGCCCTGGGGTCAGCCACACTGGCCACTGCAGAAGTCACAAAGCCCATGGAAAGTCATGGAATCCGTGACTTCCCCCACCACCGTGACAGAGACAGAGCCCTACAGATTCATTCTTTTAGAATCTTGCTAAGCACTTTGAAGTCAAGAAGAGTCTTTACGTTGACTTTAATGGATTTGGAATCAGCCCTCTTCCCCCTCTTGGTCTCTGTGGCAGATTTCTATAGGTTACTTATGCACAGGGTAAAAAAAAGTGTCTCCTTTTATCACCCTTAAATCAGAAGAAAAAAAAAGGAAAAAACCCTAATTCCTCAGGAGCCCAGGTGAGTTTTATGTCCTTTTCTTTTTCATATTGTATCATTTTATATTGCACAGCTCCTGTCTATATCTTTGTGGGTAAGAGTCTGCATTCAGGCATCATTATTTTTGTAGACACTACAGTGTGAGTTAAGCACAAGGCAAACATTTATCTCAATCTCATCAGGTCATTAACGCAAGTTAATATCTCTTTTTTGGTGTGTGTTTAATATTCTCCCTGGCTCTTTGATTTTCCATTTAGAAAGGGATGTTTCAAGGTCTTTCTAAACATTTATTTATTCTTCACAGGACACAACAGATAGGAAGCAGCTTTTCCAGTCTATTGCAAAACTTGGAAACAACTGTCTCCCTGTAGGAGAAAGGAAGTCACTTAACTCAATTATTGGGATTATTCAGGATCCGGCCCTATATAAGTAACAAAGAGTAATGACATTCTCAAACTTCCTTCACAAGTTTCAAGGATTTAAAAAGATTAACTCGTTAACAGCATTGCCAAACGAAAGCATTCCAAAAATGATCAGCCAGGCTCCAAAATAGCCTAAGATTTTTAAAATAATAAATTGTGGGTTTTGTTTATTGGCTCTCTGGGGCTCATGTTTTCCAGCTTTTCTCTGCAACGGTGTGGGCTAGAAACTACCTCTTTTTTAAAGAGCTGAGATTGTCAGATAATCATCTGACTTCAAAAGGAGCTAGGGCCTTAAGAAAAGCACCAAATATTGCAAGAGTGGGTGACCCTGTTTTGTCTGAGGCTGAGGGCATTGCCATTGTTAGTAGCACCTTACAGGGAAGCCTGAAGATCATCTCTTTTTCCCCTGTTGATCCAGGTCTATAAAAGTTTGACCTCATGGAAGCACTTGCCAGCCTTTTAACACTCCCGGAGCCAGGACCTCAACTGTGGCTGTGAGTGCAGCTGAGAGAGAAATGGAGCTAAATATGTCCTTTGCCCTTATGCCATACTGGGGCCACTCTGCAGTGTAGAAGACCCCTGAGAAGCTGTTCTACTTTGTGTCAGCAGCTCCAAGTGGCCATTACAGTAGCTGGGGACGTCCAGGGCACACAGGAGACCCTACCACATTACAGTAACCTGCAAAGAACCAGGTGGGAAGAACATGGCTTCCAGAAGGGAAGAGTTTGGAGGAGGCAGCAGTCTGTATGCAGGTGGCCAGGAACAGTAACCTGCAGTGGGGACAGCTTTGTAATTAGTTACTTTAACACAGAGCCAGATCAATTTAATAAGGATGGAACCCACTTGTGTTACTACCCAGCACATGGTACACAAAACACATGCCCCCTTCCTGACAGCCATGCCCTCTAAGTTTGCTCTAGTATCTAGCTTGTGTCTAATCAGAGCTGCATGCAAAGAACTGCACAGAGGAAGCCATTTGCAGTGCCCAGATCCTATTGGTCCTACAGTAATAACAACGCCACTTAGCAATGATATGTCTCTTTTCATTCGTAGATCTCAAAACCCGGGAGCCACGCTCCACACAACTGCATGCCATTGACTGGCACCCTATCTATGTATAATACAGACACACACACAACCATCTGATGTACAGAGCACTCCTGGAACAACGCTAGGGAACACCCACTGCACAGTTACAGCACCAAGGATCAGGGGAGCTCAGGGTGGGCTTTACCCCACTTCTGCTCCTTCCTTCTCAGCTGCAGATCTGGCCCAAGGCTGTTGACAAGCATGGCAGGTGTTTGGAATGGTGACTACCATTGTAATGCTCAGAGCCTCTGGGATTCAGGCCGCTGAGAACCGTCCCCTGATGGTGACCTACTGCAGTGTAATATATGGAGATATACCTATCTCATAGAACTGAAAGGGACCCCGAAAGGTCATTGAGTTCAGCCCCCTGCCTTCACTAGCAGGACCACTAGCATGACCATCCCTATTCAGCATCCTTTAACTGGTTTCCCAGATGTCCCAACTAAGTGCAAAGGCTGGGAGCGGGAAGTTTGGAAGAGATTCCAGACAGGGAGCACACCAAGCTGCCCCTGGTCAGAGTTGAGCAGTCCACTGCCCCTAACAGCACAGAGCCTCGGCCCCAGGGTGGATGATGGGAATAAAAACCAACCATATTGCCGAGGCTGTGAACTCCATCTCTTGAGGAGCCTGGGGTAATTGTCATACACTCCTACTGGAAGGAGCATAGCTACCAGTTTCCTGAAGCAGTAGCACAGGGAATTACCGAACCAGCGTACATACACACACATACACACACATACACAACGCTGGTAAACTGGACATGGCAGCAAAACGCCACCTACCAACACTATGTGCACATTCAGCCCTCCCCGGGAGGAGGGACCTCGGAAAACTCTGCATCGCCATAGCAACAGGCCTCCCATAGTCAATATGTTCCCCCTTTGTTTCTAGTTCAGGGTTTGTTTGGGTTTATTTTATTCCAACAGGTGAAAGGAAACTTGCGTCGACAAGGGGACAAGGGTAACATCTGGCAGGGCTGGCCTTACCATGAGGCTAACTGAGGCAGCCGCCTCAGGTGCCAGACTGTGGGGGGCGCCACTAGGACCCAGAGTGTAGAAAATTGTGTCTGCTGCTGGTGCATATGTATTCTCTCTGCTCTAGATGCACAGAGATGGTGGAGTGCAGTGCTGGAGGAAAGAGGGCACAAGAGACATAACAGGTAGGCAGGAGAAAAGGTCAGAGGGAATAACAGAAAGCAGCAGGAGCTGCAGGGAGAGAGAGGAGGAGGAGCCTCTTATGTACCTTTCTAGCACCCCCAGGAGCCTGGACTGATTAACACCAGCTTCTCAGGGAGCTTCCTGTTTCCTGCTGCTTCCCTGAACCCACTTGAGGAGAACAGGTAGTCAACTGAAGTAGTGGGAGCAAGTTAGGCCCTTAAGATGTTGATAACTTCCCTCACTCAGGCCCTGCTACCAGCCTGCTTATTTGTCCCCTTCAACTGAGTGAAGAGAGCCACTGTAGCTGGCACAGAACATCAGTCATGAGTGAAAGAAGAAAACGCCCCTCTGGGGCAGCATTCAGAAAAAGAAAGCAAGCAAAGGAAGCTTTTCTATCTAAGCAGGAAGGAGCTCTCCTGAGATACATAGACACAAATGTTCACAGTCGAGCCTTCCAGCCCCAGTGAGGATGTGAGTGGTGAGGAGATGCCTCATCTTCCAGTTAGTCAGAGTGCAGGTGATCTGGCAACTACTGCAGCATCCATATCTCCATCTCAAATGGATGTAACCATGCACATTCCTGAAGAAAAGTGTAGATCAGAGAAGAGTGTGGTGGAGGTGCAAGGAACAGCTTCTGCTGAGTTTAGTTCCTTAAGTCTAGATGATCCAGGACTGTGGACCCACTTGAGCAGTAGCCTGAGGGACTTCCTTGTACTGCATGGGCCACAGCAAGTGAAAAACTTCATGTTCCCCAAAGACAAAGAAAATAGAAGTTTCCACCCAACACATTACTGGCATGAAATCCCCTGTGGTGACAAAGTGGAGAGGCCATGGCTTATGTACTCAAAAACCAAGAATGCTGCATACTGTTTTTGTTGCAAATTTTTCCAGTCCAATGTTCCAGCCACATTGGGTTCTACAGGAACAAAGGACTGGAAAAATCTGGCTAGAAATCTGGCATGCCATCAGAAGGCAGCAAATCACCAGAGAGCATTCCATAGGTGGAAAGAGCTTGAGATGAGACTAAGGTTAAAGGCCACCATAGATGATCAGCATGAAGAGAAGATTGCATCAGAGTCTCTTTCCTGGCAAAATATTCTGAAAAGGCTCATTGCCATTGTGAGAATACTTGCTACCCAAAACCTAGCACTGTGTGGTACTTCAGATCAGCTGTATGTGCCAAACAATGGAAACTTCCTTAAAATTGTGGAGCTGATGGCTGAGTTTGATGCTGTACTCCAGGAACATCTAAGAAGAGTCACCACGTAAGAAATGTACACACACCACTATCTTGGAAAAACAATTCAAAATGAGATCATAGAGTTACTGGCAACAAAAGTCAAACAGAAGATTGTGGCAGATCTGAAGTCAGCAAGATATTACTCTGTTATTCTGGACTGCACACCTGACATCAGCCATACAGAACAAATGATTTTAATGGTGCGTTTTGTAACAACAACAGAACCTAGTGAAAATGTCCCTGCAATGGTGACTGTCAGAGACCATTTTCTAGAATTCATTGATGATACTATAGGAGGTGGTATGACAAATGTGCTTCTTAAAAAGCTGGAAAATACGGGAATTGTGATAGCTGACATGAGAGGTCAGGGCTACAATAATGGTGCCAACATGAGAAGAAAGAACAGAGGAGTGCAGACACGGATCCAAGAATTAAACCCTCGAGCTTTTTTTGTCCCATGAAGTTCTCATTCATTGAGCTTGGTGATCAGTGATGCAGCATCAGCTTCTAGTCAGACTGCTGAATTTTTTAATGTAATTCAAAGCATCTATGTATTTTTCTCTGCATCAACTCATCGATGGCAAATTTTGAAACAACATCTGGGAACATCCTCTCTGATACTGAAACCACTGAGTGCCACACAATAGGAAAATTGAGTGGAGGCGATAAAGCCTATCAAACACCAAATTGGGAAGATAGATGATGCCATAGTTGCCATTATGGAGGATAATGCTATGACAGGAACGGTTTGTGGGAGAACAGTGGCAGAGGAAAATGGAATCACCAGAAACAAATTTCTGTGTGGCTTAGTGTTTTGGCATGACATACCATTTGAAATAAATGTTGTAAGCAAGAAACTCCAAGGTGTTGACCTTGATATATCTGGAGCAAAGGAACAACTGGACAAAGCAAAGTCATACCTACAGTCTTACTGGTCAGATGAGGGATTTCAAAACATTCTGAAGAGTGCACAGAAGTTGGCAGAGGAACTTCACACTGAAGCTATTTTCCCACCCATTCAAGAATACAAGAAGAAGAAGACATTTTGATTACAAGGCACGGTATACTCCCATAAGAGACCCCCAACAACAATTCAAAGTTGAATTCTTTAACCAGGTGCTAGATTGTGCAATACAATCAGTTGAAGAACGTTTCATGCAGCTCAAGGAACACAGCAGTATATTTGGGATGTTGTATGATATTCCAAAACTCCGCAGTATACCTGAAGAAGACCTACACCAGCAATGCAGGGCACTAGAGACAGTGTTGACACATAATGAGAGGCGCGATATTGATGCGAGTGATTTAGGTGATGAACCGAAAGCCCTTTCAAGATACGTTTCAGCAGGATCAACTCCAAAGGCTGTTCTGGAATATATGTGCACAAATAAGATGACCGCCCTCTTTCCAAATGCTTTTCTTGCTCTGTGCATACTTCTAACACTTCCCGTAACAGTTGCCAGGGGAGAACGCAGCTTCTTCAAGCTGAAGTTAATAAAACACATCTATGCTCCACAATGACACAGGAGAGGCTGGTCAGCCTTGCAACCATCTCAACAGAGCATGAGCTGGCCCAGACTGTGGACCTTCAGGAAGCAGTTCAAATCTTTGCAACCAAGAAGGCATGGAAAGCACCGCTTTGATTATTGGGGGGAGGGATAGCTCCGTGGTTTGGGCATTGGCCTGCTAAACCCAACCCAGGGTTGTGAGTTCAATCCTTGAGGGGGGGCCATTTAGGGATCTGGGGCAAAAATCTGCCTGGGGATTGGTCCTGCTTTAAGCAGGGGGTTGGACTAGATGATCTCCTGAGGTCCCTTCCAACCCTGATATTCTATGATTCTATTCAAACAGATAAAAATGCCAGCATTTACTATGCAGACTAGAAAAGTTACATTTGCTGTTCAGGCATTTGAAAGTTAAGTGTTACTTAAAAATTTTGAACAAGGTATTTTAAGTTGTTAGTTCTTCTTTATTGGGGTAGGTAGCAGAGCAGTACCATGAGAGGAGTAGAACAGGAAGAAGGCAGAATTGAGACCTTCAATTCCTAGTTTTGGCCCAAGCGAGGGAGCATGGGGGCATCATTTGAGCTCCCCACCTCAGGTGCCAAAATGTTGTGGGCCGGCCCTGACATCTGGCCAGCTGTGCTGTGCGTGGGAAGCTAGGGAAGAGGAGAGTTCAAGCTGTCCAGCTGGAACAGTGCATAGCTGCTCAAATGCACCCCCGTTCTGTGAGTCTAAGTGGGGGGCTCAGCTGTCTAGGCTAGGTCTTCTAGCCGCCAGGTTATTTACTGAGTAACTTGCCTTCCAATCACAATTTTTCATCATCTCCAAAGATAAATGGGCCTCATTGGCATGGCTGTAGAGCCAGGGGGTGAATAAGGTAGGTGGATCTGAATAGAAACGGGGCAACTATGACCAATGATCAGCTGGTGGAAATCAAACCTCATCCTTCAGGGTGTAGGTGAATCACTGCAGGGAGCAGGAAGGAACCTCCCACATCCCCTCACTCCCTGAGTACACAGCACTTTACAACTGGCTAGGTACTTCTGACAAGGGTAGTCATTATTTGTTACTACGATCAGGGATACTGAGCTTGTTAGACACTATATAAATGTCAATAGAGTAAGATTATTAAATAGATATATCTGCTGCAGCATCTAGTATTGACCCCTGCAAGGAAGCAAAATAAACTGCGTGCATCTGTGGCCTGATCCAATAGCAAACTGTGCATTCCTCATATACAGTCCATAATTCAAATACTAATTATGCACCTAATAACCGATTTTTGCATAGCCCAGCACACTTTCAAGGTGACAGGGAAGAAATTAGCAGATTCCTCACCATTTCAGCATCATATGAAAAAGGAGGGAGCTGCAGACTTGACCCATGCAAATGAAACCTTTACAAAATATTTGGTTTTCTGACACGGCTTCCAGGCTGGTCAAACAATTTGGAAACTCACAAACAAGGGGGAAAAAAATCTGTTTCTTTCTGACGTAGCTACTTGTAGAGGGAGTGCTGCTGATCACCTCCCTGGCTGCTACAACACCTTAATGGGATGGATTGAAAAGATCCTGACAAGGATAAGGGCATATTCACTAGAATTGGCATGAGTCTCAGAGGCTCTCTCTTTGCAGGTGTTCTCGCAAACTTTTTCTTTCAGCTCCCAACCATCTGGAGTCTCGCTATGGAGTTCAATGGGAAACAAACGCTCAGAGCAAAACTTGATTTAAGATCAGCGGGGTGCGCCTGATTCTGCGTCAAAACTGGGCAACATTGCAGAAGTTGCATCA
Source organism: Malaclemys terrapin pileata (assembly GCF_027887155.1). NCBI lineage: Eukaryota > Metazoa > Chordata > Testudines > Emydidae > Malaclemys > Malaclemys terrapin. The sequence continues at coordinate 24,789,816 of NC_071519.1, forward strand.
AAATGATGCACCGTCCATAAGCCAGCAGCCCAGGCTCTGTAGAAAAGGTCCATGTCAGCGAGTCTTGCGTCTAAGCTGGTCTGAATGTAGAGTTTGCAATGAAATTGAAAACCAGGTGAATTCTGTGTGGTTTGGGGTATCATGAGACCAATATTTTCCATTGCTCTATTATTGATCCATAGAGAAGCGGTAACTTTACATTTGGAACCTCCTAGAATAAACTAGTTTTACAAATCAACCAGTTTGTCTCTCTATAGAACCAAAATACTTTAAATGACCTACAATGGCAGAAGTCTCTTGGATCGTAGTCTTAAGTAATAGGCTATCACGCATCAATTGAGATAACAATCCAAAGAGAATCACGCTTGCTAATTGTTTTTCAACTTCACATACAGCTGGAGGAATAATGCCTGCACAATTCTCATAAAAACAGGATCATAATCTATCAGTTCTATGAGCTATAGAACAAAACCTAAGAGGATAATTGGTGTAGGCACTGAAGAATAAACATGTCAAGATTATGATTTCTTTGCTTAAAAATGAAACAAAGAGATGATTGGAAAGGCAGAGCTTTGGGATACTGAGCAATATCCCTATACTCCATCACCTAAACTGGTTTATGATTTGCAAGCATTTGTATTTTTAGGAGCAGTTTAAAGACAAGTGAGCTGAAAAACATGAGGTGCCAAATATCATAATCTTTGGCCCTTCTGGAGCATCTTTCATCCAAAGACCTCAACATGCTTTACAAATGCTCTGTTGGCCTCGCAAACGGAGCCGTGTGATAATACGGAGGTGTTGGTCGGCAGGGGTTCCAGTGAGACTTTCCTATGCTTCCATTCTTCAGGGGCTAATGATCCAGGAGGTTTGTTTGAGTTTGTGAGGTTTATACAAACTCCAACTGCAAAGTCAAACTCAAAGAGCAACTGATTGTGATGTGAAACCACAACTGCTGCCAGTTCCCTCGACCTGTGTTGAGTTCAGCATTTGCAATAAAACCCAGGCAAACTTCACCTGCTGTCAAATTTTGCAACAAAGCTTTTTTTTGCGGGGGGGTGGGGAGTAAATGGAAGTTATCCCCTTTCAGAGACAAGGAATTTAAGAGGGAGCAATTTTAAGTGGTTTGTCCACTTGGTCACATAGGGTATGTCTACACTACAGGATTAATCCGAATTTATATAATTCGAATTTTGGAAACAGATTGTATAAAGTTGAATGTATGTGGCCACACTAAGCACATTAATTCGGCGGTGTGCGTCCATGTACCGGGGCTAGCGTCGATTTCCGGAGCGTTGCACTGTGGGTAGCTATCCCATAGCTATCCCATAGTTCCCGCAGTCTCCTCCGCCCATTGGAATTCTGGGTTGAGATCCCAATGCCTGATGGGGCCAAAAACATTGTCGTGGGTGGTTCTGGGTACATCCTCCCCCCTCTCCAGGGAAGCAACGGCAAACAACCATTTCACGCCTTTTTCCTGGGTGAACAGTGCAGACGCCATACCACGGCAAGCATGGAGCCCGCTCAGCTCAAGACAGCAGTCATGAACATTGTAAACACCTCATGCGTTATCATGCAGTTTATGCTGAACCAGAACCTGCAAAACCAGGCGGCGAGGAGTAGGCTACGGCAGCGCGGTGGCGAGAGTGATGAGGACATGGACATGGAATTCTATCAAATGTCAGCTGCTCCATAGTAAGTGGCAGGACAAGGTCAGCAATGAGGATGAAGCCAAACCCAGCAACCGTCTTCCTCAGCACTGGTTCAGATTCAGCAGCCTTCTTGGTACAAGTATCAGAGGCGTAGCCGTGTTAGTCTGAATCTGTAAAAAGCAACAGAGGGTCCTGTGGCACCTTTCAGACTAACAGAAGTATTGGGAACATAAGCTTTTGTGGGTAAGAACCTCACTTCTTCAGAAGAAGTGAGGTTCTTACCCACGAAAGCTTATGTTCCCAATACTTCTGTAGGTCTGAAAGGTGCCACAGGACCCTCTGTTGCTTCTTGGTACAGACGTTATTAGGAAGGAAGACCCAACAGATTCCAAAATGCATTTACCATGGAATGCTCCTACACAGCCAGCGATCTCATGGTCACCAAAAACTTTGGTGGTGTGATTAGATTATGCTCATCACTTGCAATCCTAACATCCAGCCAGATCATCTGGAGACATTAGCATGAGATCGATCTGATGGCAACTGCTTTGCCGGGAGGCAACATCCCTTTGGGATTCACCAGATGATGACAAAACACCTCTCATGCTCAGGCATATCTAATGCCCCTTGCCACTATTGGTCGGCACCAAGACTGGAACCCTCAACCTTCATCAGTAACCTCATCCACTTCAGCTAAAGGAATAACTCTATTAGCAAGCCAGCAACAGTAGGTTCCTATCTTCTATGAGGATTGACTCATGGTGGTCAATGCATATTGACAGCTGTTCAACAGTAACCGTGTTAAATAACAGTGTTACTTGGTTTATGAAGGGCTTTATATGGCCTTTAGAAAGGGAGATTAGTGATATGCAGGGCCAGCGCAACCCATTAGGCGACCTAGGCAGTCGCCTAGGGCACTAACATTTGGGGGACGGCGACCGCAGCGGACGGATCTTTGGCCGCCCCGGTCATCGGCGGTATTTTGGGGGCGGGACCTTCCGCGGCCTCTGTCAGGAGCGGCATTTCGGGGGCTGGACCTTCTGCTGCCTAGGGCGGCAAAAAAGCTGGCGGTGCTTCTGGTGATATGGTAATTACAAGCCCCACAGAAGTAAGATGAGACTAATGGCTGAGAGGCTGCATTATTCAAACTGCCTGTTACAGATCTCTGGTGATTCCAGGGCAGACTCAGTTGGTGGAGAATGTTAGGTTGCTAGTACAGTAGTGGCATGAATTTGCTCAAGCAGATAAGCCAGTATCCAAAACATCCTTCCATAGTGGTTACATCTTGCAATTTTCACAAATCCCACAGAAGTTGTTGACAGAGACTAAGGACTGAATGGGCCCCTCTGGTCGCTCGAGCGGGAAGCACCAGGCCAGAAGGGATCATTAGATCATCTGGTCTGACCTTTCGTATAACACACGCCAAAGAATTTCACCCAGTTGCCCAACAACTTGTGTCTGAGAACTGGAGAGTCAAAGGTGATGGGAAGAGCTGAGCTCAGTGACTGTAAAGACACAGGGCCAAGGGGAGCTACAAGGGCCTTTTCACAGCAGAGACACTTCTTGATCCTGTATCTTTTGGGGGCAAAGAGACTGATCCTCTCTGCCTGTCCCTTTCTCCTTTTGTCATCCTCTCCCCTGACTACTCCCTCGTTTCTCGTTTTCTTTACCCACACTGCTCCCCACCGTAAATTGACTCTCATTACTCCTCCCCCATTCTATCACAGCAGGAGAGAAACATGTCCACAGCTCTCTGGGTTTCCCAGAACAGCAGACCTCTCCTCCCAGGTTCCTTAAGGGATTCCAAGTGCCGAGAGAGTGAGTCAGTCCTCTGACAAGGCATGAAAGAAACACCTGGACTCTGTTAGCAACTGGGTGAGCTGACATTACCCATAATCTACCAGATGATCCTGTCCTGTGACTGAATGGGAGCTTGGGGACAGGGGTCTGCTTATCATCCCAGCAGAACGAGCTCCTGTTGGGGTAGTTATTCAACGACCATTCCTCTTATTCTGCACACCACCTTCACTCACAGCATCACTAGCCTCAACACTGCAGCCACAGCTCCAGTATGATAGTGAACGTTTACCCTGGAGCTAACCTGGTGGAGAATCTCTTTCCCTCTCACATTAATGCAATTCAACCTTGACATAACTATTTCTTCTAGGCTCTGGTAGCTCCCCGATTGATCCCAGAGAGAAAGGAGCCTGAGGGCAGTACAATGTCTGAGCTTTGTTCATTCCTTGACCTCTCTCTCAAGCCAAATCAACCAAAGGGCGGAATTACTACCAAATGCAGAGGTGGCTTTTCAAGTGCGGCCACCTGACTCACCCAACCCATTTCACACAGGCCACTGGACAGGCAGCAGATGGTAATGACTGTGTTACTACTGTTACGGGATGGATTCAAACTGCTGCTCTAGAGTGATAGGTTTCGCAGACATTTACCAGTCCCTCTGGGCTGTCCGATCCCTCTTAATTGTTTCAGAGCAAAAATCATTGTGAAAAAACAATTCAAAGTCAGATACCTGCAACTAGGTTACAGCAGGTTAAAAACAGTAAGTACCTCACAAGAAAACAGATCTAATCCTTTAAAAAAGTCATGAAAAAATTATTAAATTCCCCAGTTTTGATTAAAAACACCAATTTTTTTTTAATTTTCATTTTTGGATTTATTAACCCCACCCCACCCCCGCCTTTTCAGCAGAAAAATAGAAAAAGGTGGGGGAGGGAAGAGACAAAGGAGGGGGAGGCACAAAATAACCCTCCCAAAAAACATACAAACATTCAGTGGTTTGGTTTTCATCAGCGTGTTGTGTTCCTGATTTTTCAGTGGCGGAAGGGGGGCGAACCACATCAAAAAAAGGAAAGTTTTGGTTAAAAAAGTAAAATGCATTGACCAGCTCCAAACTAGACACCCTACTGTTAATTATCATTTGTATTGAGATCGTGCCCAGGAGCCTCTGCCAGGGACCAGGAGCCCATTGTCCTAGGTGCTGCACAGAACAAAGAGAAGTCCTCTCCCCACAGAGCTGCATGGTCTGGTTTTCAGAGGGCTGGTGCTCCCAGGGGAGCAGGGAGCACCAGTGGGTTTGGTTAGGTGTCTGGAGATTTAGGGGCCTACCCGGAGATCCCCAAGTTTGCAAATGGTGGCCTCAGTTTACAGCCTGAGAGTCCAACATCTCCCTTGCAGCCACTGTCCCCCTGAACTGCAGCTGTAGAGAGGAGTGTGGCCAGAGGGGCAATCACAGTCCCAGTTTTGACCGCCCTCCCTGCAGAGGTGGAAAGAGCCAGGCTGCAGTGCAGGATCTAGCTGCTGTTGTCACCTGAAGCCATATGCATAGGATGTTCCCAGCACTGCTCCACACCTAACCCCGCTTCCCCCGGCCCCTGGCCTGCAGCCTGCAGGGAATCCCCCAGAGAGCTCCAGGTAGAAAGAGAGACTGATGAACCATGAAAGTGAAAATAACGAGCCCCTTTGTCCGTGACTGTTCCTGCCTCATCCCAGCGAAATCCCCAGGGGTTCCCCTGGGGAGGGTGGGGAGAGAGAAACAGCCAGCTGCGCTACTTGCTCCGTCTGGCATCTATTAGCCCATCGTCAGGCCTTGCTGAGACAGCATCCAGCGGCGCGTGCGGGGAGTCTGCAGCCAGCGAACATTCAGAGGAGTCTGGTGAAGACCGGACGCTCCTCTCCACTCCGGAGTAGCATTCTCCCTATGGAAAGCCCAAACTGTTCTTTTGGGGGGGACAGAGTCCTAGCAGCAACTTCTGCTGTGAAAAATTGACACGTTCCCAATGCTAACCACTTTGCCCAAAGGATCTCAAAGCACTCTGCCAACAGTAATCAAGGGGCAACCCTCCAGCCTAGACTGCAGGCTGGGGAGAGACACGGGGCCCAACGTCCCATTAGTACCTATCTGCCTCAAAGCTGTGCTCCTAATGCCTTGGGGGTGGGAGGCTAGATCTCGGGAGCAGCAGGTCATCCTGGCCTCCACAAGCAGAGCTCTGCGTTGCGCTGCTCAGGGAATGGGCACCCCCCTGTGTGGCCCCCACTCTTGCATAGTAAATCATACAGATCATCACCAGGGAAGCCTCTGAGGCCTGGAATGCAGAATGTGCCCCTAAATCCTCACCTATACCGGGATTTCAGACAGAGGAAAAGCGGCCCCAGTGCAGATCTCCGGCGCAGACATGGTGGGCACTAGGATGCAGCTGTTTAACCCAGTTACTGTGAAACGAGGGATTCGCCTCGGGGCAGCTACACTGGAGGCTAACACCCTTGTGGCCTCAGAGACAGGCTCAAGCTGCGATATTCTAGCATTCAAAGACCCCGAATCCCAGTGGCGTTGAGATCCAGGGTTTTGCCACCAGCCCCACCTGTGATCTCATGCATCTCGGGGAGGTGGGTGCACGTGATCCCAATGGACAAGGTGGGAAAAGGTGAAACTAAGGCTCAGAGTTGAAGCGACTTGCCCAGAAGAGCTAACGCATGTGCTTTGGTGAAGCTGCAGGGCAGCAGTGAGACCAGCCCGGGCCTTCTCATGCTGTCATCAGAAGACACGCCATCCCTCAGCCCAATCCACCTAGCCTGCCGTGTGAGACTCAGAGCATTGTAGACATCCTCTGCTTATGCATTTATATATGTGCCTTTCAGCTTCTCTTTCAGCTGAGCTCCTGTAATATTCCCCTTGATGCACGTGCCCATTCCAGCCTGGCATATCTGCTTCCCACCATCCACAACACCCTCAGTCCTGCTATTGCTGGAGAGAGCCTCTCCTCTGTGGGCTTTGCCTATTCAGAAGAGCGAAGAGCAGGGAGTGAGCGTGCGAGAGCAGGCACGTGGGTGTTGCACACAGAGGAGATAGAGAGGGCGGAGAGATCTCATTCTGTCTGGGATTCCATGTCTCAGTCACTTCAGTTCCGCTCACAGGCCTTCCTTTGTGCCAGAGCATCACAGCGGGGCATTATGCCGGCTGAAGCCAAAGTGTGGAAACAAAATCAACCGGCTGCTCAGGGGCCAGGGCACGTGAAAGGAAAGGTTCCCCTAGGTCAGGGGGAGATGGAGAGAGGAAGAGACAGGCAGAGGGCTGTGAGATCAGCTCATACCCTTAAACAACCCCGCTGACCCCCTGTCCTGCACATCTACCGTCACCCCCCTGCTCCTCCTCGCTAGCTTGTTCTGCATTTCGAAACAGCAGAGAGGTTTTCTGCAGCAAGAGCCTCCTGCTTACAGAGCTGCGGTTGTGCCACCGCAGGGCAGCCATCTCAGCAGTGTAAGCAAACGTGACCCCTTCCCCTTCTCTGTCTGATCGCCTGCCCCACCTCCCCCTGTCTAGCAGGCACATCAGAGCACACTTCTCAGAGCAGCAGGGGCACAACAGAGGGCAGGGATGTTAGCCCTAGTGTCCTTTCCAGATTCCAACTCCAAAAACTACCTCCCATCTTCCCTAAATTCCCCCTACGGCTTCAGGTGTATCAGCAACTTCTCCTCCCCAAAACACCATGCAATACTGCTGACAGGCTGCCTGCTGCATTTCCACCCCAGAGGCAACTGCAGCTTCAGCAACAGGTGAGGTGTTCCCTGTACACATGCCCACCGCAGCCTGCACCATGCAAGGTGCAAAGGATTCACGTGCTCCTGCACTGGGGCTGCTGGTTTTCACAAGTCTTGCTGTGCCCCTGCAGACCCAGGTACCAATGGATCCCTGGTGCTCAGCATTGCCTGAGACATGAAATAACAGCCTTGATAATGCCGCTCTCGCCAGTCTCCAGGGGGTTGTGCTGTTTTATTCAAACATCCCAGAGCTCGAGTTTAGATGTTGCAAGCATTAAAGGAGCAAAACGTGTACAGAGGATGAAAAACAGATGCCAGGTGTTCGGCTCCCGAGTCCTGCTTTGGGGGCTGAAGCAACGATAGGTGAGCTGGCAAAGGCTCAAAAAAAGCATCATAAAAGGGGCAGGTGCTGCTGGAGTGTTTCCAAACTTCCCTTCGGATAAAGGAGACCTTGCCCATCTCATGCCGACGGATGAAAGCAGGGAAGAGCAGATGGGGAAGGGAAAAGGCCCTGGATGGATTTGGCCATCTCAGCTGCCCTCTCATTGCACCTCACTCATAGAGCAAGAGCAGAGGTGCAGAATTGGCCTTTCAGTGGGTTCCGGTTTTCTTTGTGCCTCTTGCTGCACCGTTAGCTTTGTTAATTGGCAGTGGCTCCAGATCTGTGTGAAGCACAAAGGTGCCTGGGCCTGAATCGAACCCTGGAGTCCAAGTATCCCCCAAAGTGCGTGGGGAGTTCGGATCTGGAGCTGAGCCCCGGCCCGGCCAGCTGGTGGAATGAGATGCCACCAGGCCCACCTGTTTGCAGAAACAAACCCAGGCGCAGTCAGTGAGGTCTTTCCCTTAAGAAACAACAAGGCCCCTGTCATAAGCCAAGGGGCTGGCGGTTAGCTTTGCCAAAGGCATTCTGCGAAAGCAAAAAGGAGGCTGAGCCAGAATCGGCCCCTTGTTCTCCAGAGACCAGCCACAGGCCCCATGTCAGGTATGAAGGATGCAAGGCAGCTGCTCCTCTTAGCTCTTCTCTGCACTTCTTGTTTCCCTTCCTTCCACCTCCTGGAGTTCCCAAGTGGGATGGTGGCTAATGGATTCCCTCCAGCATCCCCAGCCTGACAGCCAGCACCCTTCCTAATGCATTCCCAAGAGCTTGGGTCGCTAACGCGGCACTAGCACCAACACAAGAGCTTTGGACAAGGGCAGAAGAACCGTAAGAGAATTCCCGCCCCCCACCTCTGCCCCACCATGGTATCGCCTTCTCCTCAGGGACGGAAGCTGCAGCACTGGTTAAAAAACTGTGCAGACAGGAGGCTGACAGGCCATCTGCAGAGGGGCGCGATTGCTCCTGACAGGTTTATCAGCAGCCGGGTTTGCCTGCAATGAGATGTAAAACATGGGTTTCATTTCCAGAGCAGACGCTGCTGCTAAGAAGCCGTTAGACACTTCATCAGACAGGCTCAGAGCTGGGCCCTCTGTTAGGAAGTGACAGCACCTCACATGCTACAACCATGCTCCAGGTATTCTTCCCCCTCTCCCCCCAACTTTGGCTTCACAGCCTTCAAATCCTACCGAAACAGGGACTGTTATTTTTAAGCAGGAGCTCAGTGTTGCTCAAAGGAATCCAGCTTGCTGAGAAAGGAAGCCCCTTCAGAACAGAGGGGAGGGCTCCGAGAAGCACGGAAGAGAAGTGGTCAGTCTCCACAGGGTTTACACTCTGGGCAGGAGCGGACAAGAAAAGGGAAGAGTAAAGGAGATGTGCTTAGAGTGGCAGACTCAGCACAGGGCTTGTGTGCATGTCAGGGCCGGGGGAGATAATTTTGTTCTTTCAATGGCTCAGCAGGGAATGGCAAGGAGGGGCTGAGATTTGTAAAGGGAGGGAAGGGGAAGAAGATGGGAAGGGGAACAGAGGAGAGGAATAAAGAGGATGGAGAACAGATGCAGGAAAGACGGATGTAGAGGAGTTTGGAGCTCAGTGATGTCCAGTAACGCACGGAGACCAGAGGACAGGTGTTAAACGTAAATGGGAAGCAGGAGGCAGAAATGCCATGAGAGTAATGACACTCCTGGTCCTCTAAATGAAAACAGCAAGTCCTATAAGGAAGTCTCCCAAATGAAGCCCAATTTCACGAGATTCCTAGCCCCGCAACACACACACACCGGACAAAGACTTCGAGGCCCTGTTCAGAGTTAGAATCAAAGCTTCTGGACACTGATCTGAACAAGAGACAAAGCTTTCGAGGTCTGCTTTGCACATTTTAAGAGAAGCTCCTACACAAAGGATATCATAGGTTTTGCTGGTCCAAATTCCTGCATCCCAAAGTCCAGCCCCATTGAACCAAACCCATCTCAATCGCCGTTATTCACATCTGCAGATGGTGTGAGGGGAATTGGATTGCTGGCTGCTTCTTATTTTATTCTTCCCTTGACATGTTTTTTTTTTTATTTCATTTTTTTTAAAGCCCATCATGCTTTGCATTGCCTAACCTTACTTCCAGCCTAGGCATTTTCCCTCTGCAGCACAGTCATGTGGCTGGTAGCTTGAGAACCCTGCAGGACATCTCCCTCCCAGCTGAATAGTCCAGGTCCCTTTACATTAGCAATCGACAGCTGTAGCCCAATCTAAAGCAAGGTGGCTCCGGAAGATTTAGCAGCATGTGCCTACACACCCACACTTAGTATGCCAATAAATCCACCTTTTAAATAAAAGTTAATTAAAATGTGATTAGAATGGGGACTATAAACAGATGCCCCTCGGCTTAACTCGTCTGCTCCTTCCCCCCCCCCCACACTCCCCCTTCCCTGTATGAGATTCAAACAGCCACTGGTGTCACTTTTATGGGAACCAGAAGACATGGGCAATTTGGTCACCCTCCCGCACGCACACGGCAGAGATTTGCACACAGTAGGCTGCAGAAGGCTCGGAGGGAACTGAGCAGATTAGTAATGCTCTAAGCTGCGGCTGTAGAGGAGCTGAGTGTCTTCGGTTGTCACGACGATTGTCATATTCGGTGACCAGTACCTGGACAGAGTAGGCCTGGTTGAGTGCTCACTCAGGTGCTATGAGGTGCGATTCTGTTGGTTTCAATACAGTTACTCCTGAGTCACACTGGGGTAAATGAAAGGACAATCAGACCCCGTGTGCATTCTGCGTGGGGGAACACCTCAGCTGAGGCTCCCTCCAGTATAAACCCAAAGGGTCACCAGCTCATACCTGGGATGCTGAATTAAAGGGACAACATCGGGGCAATTTAGGCCAAACACTAATTTTTTTTTTTTAAATCCTCCCAATCCCTGAGATCAACAGTAAAGGTGCCACGATTTTTACTGCATTCCAATGAAGACTGTCCCCTGCAGTGTTTGCAACCCAGACATCACACAGTTTTGTGCAAGTGAACTGGAATCGGGAAGTCAAACTGACTAGTAACCAAAGCAAATTGCATTACTTGGTGCAAATAATTTATTCAAGGAGGGTTGGCAATTTTTGTCAAATTAATCATGAAAATTTATTTTTCTGTTTTTCCCCCTAACACTGTAGATCATCAGATAACGTTCAGTGAATGATTTGATGATGTTTTCCCACCACCACCAAATAAAATTATTTGTGAATGTGTCTGCAGGAAACCAAAATGAAAAGGACAAGTCTATTTTCATTGCCTGAAATGAACGAAATGCACAGCTGCCAAATTCGGTGCGGCTCCATGTGTGACATTTTATGCTAATTATTTAATGAGCATATTTGTGTATTTACAAACAAATTACATATACCATAAACTTCATCTTCGGGGGAAAACCCATGTGGATCTAGTTCTGGTTAAAGGCATCGGCATGACTTTAATATTCATTATTATTATAGTAACAAGAGGCCCCAACTAGATTAGGATCCAATGAAAAAATGTTGGGACCCTGTGCACTGTGGCAATAGCTTCCCCCACTCTGCCCCACCTTGCTTAAACTAGACAGCCATAGTGGAGGCTTCCACTACCGGAGCAATAGAGCACTCTCTCTCTTGCAGCTGCAGCAGCAGCATGCCCCAGGTGGCCAGGCCCAGCAGTAGGTCACAGCAAGGTGGTGAGATTAGGATGCGGGGACAATTCCCCCTTCTAGCATGTGGGGTAATGGGGTGGAGGGTCAAACAAAATGATCTGGCTGGCCCGATGTGGTCCCCAAGCCTTTAGGTACCCAACCTGTTTTTTCCACCTTCTGGGGTTGGGGTTCACCCTGAGATGAGGGCCCTATGCAAGTGCACGTAGTTGAATCCAGGCCTGGCAAAGAGTTCCTGCCATCCTCATTTTACGGATGGATAACTGAGAGACTAAGTAAGTTACCTACGATTACAGAGGGAGTCTGTATCCGAGCCAGGAGCTGAATTCACATCTCCCGCGTCACAGGCTAATTCCTGACCTGGAACAATATTCTTGCTATCATACAAACTACTAGAAACCTCACAAATGGTTCTATGGGGTCAGTTCTAGTTTTGCCTAAAGACTCATGCAAAACTGCGATCTCGATTTTGTGAGATTTCCAGACCCAGAAGGTTCAGATAAGAACCCAGATGTTGGCTGCTCAGCAACACCAAAACCAGACACTCTGAAGATGCCAGTGCTTCATTAAACTCAATACCTGGGGTAGCATCTCAGAAACCTGACGTAGCATTCTCTAGCTATTGGAAAACAGATCTGCTACTGGAAGGATAACACATCATTTCCCACTAATGAGGGGAAAAACCCATCACTCATGGGGAAAAGGAGATGGTTTTGGTAAGATACGGACTTTTCAGTAGTTATATTATCCCAGTGCAACCTATTACAGAGTCATTAGTAGAGAAGTAATATTCTTGCTGTTAATAATTTGACTAATAAGCCTGTTTGGCAAAATGAAAAATCTCTCCATGGATCAGATTAAAGGCATTGCACGAACTGGCAGTTTGTTTGGATAACAAACACCTGAATTGGAGGCAAACCCGAAGTATTTTTCTATGTGGAACATCACTCCTTTCAGATGGGAATTTACCTCTGCCCCTAATGGAGCTGGAGCTGTATTGCACATTATTGATGTTGATTATTTACATCAGTTTCATAATCCATTGTTCCTGTAATCATAATAGAAAGAACTCCTAGTTATACAGTGAGTAGAGGAGTTACCCTATTATTTTTCATTTGCATGGTATGCCTTATGCCTGGAATGGCCGCTCCAAATCACTCTGTAATCCTCCACTTCTTCCGGTGAAAATTTGAAAGAGGTAAAGTAAGTAGCCATTGGCACAGCTTACCTAGGGAAATGATGGATAGAGCAGTGTCAATACCAGATTTTTTGGTTTGCTGGCAATTTTAAAAAATTAGAAAAAAATTGCTGTCAAACCAAAACTGAAATTTTTGACAAACTGAAAAGTCCCCAAAAAATTATATGGGGTCAAATGAAATGTTTTATTCACTGTTGAGCACTTTTGAATGTTTTTATTCTTAATATAAAATTACAGGAAATGTTGAAAAAAATAATTAATTTCAAACCAAAACATTGAAACCTTTCATTTTGAAAATCTCAAAATGAAACACTATTTCTCCTGAAATTTTTAAAGAGTTTTTTTCCCCCGCGTACTGAAATAGCTTAGCAAAACTGATGCCAATTCATGAAATGTTCCGGTATACCGAATCTTCGTTTTTCACCGAAAATGGTTTTGTATGAAAAATTTTGCCCCGCTCTAGTGGTGGATTCTCCGTGTCTTGGAGTCTTTAAATCAAAGCTAGATATCTTTCTAAAAGATTCGCTCTAACTTAGCCACAAGTTATTGTCCTCGATGCAGAAGTCACAGGATGATGATCTTTGGCCTGCATTGTACAGGAAATTGCACTAATTTGTAAGACCATGAGGGACCATTAGGATCAATCTATGTGTCTGAAATATCTCCTCAGGATGACGCCTACAATGTATTGCCAGCTGATAACAGCTACCAGGTGGTGTTTTAAAAAAAAACCCAACGTTTTGACTTGAAACCCACACTAATTGTCATACAGCTAGTGTATTATATCTAGCCTCATGTTCCTATCACTGTCACCTCCTCTGCCCCCATAGTCTCCAACTGTCTGTTTCACCCACTTGTTGAGTCTTGTCTTAATTTAGATAAGGACCAAGGGCCAGATCCTTCACGGGTGCAAATGAAAGCTACGCTGATTGACATGAGCGGAGGATCTGACTCTGAACGTGTTTGTGAAGTGTCTGGTTCTATGGGCCCTTGATTTTGCCCTGGGCCCTATAGGTGCTGCTGTGATACAAATTATCCAAGTAATAGCAGCCTCTGCGCTTCTGGTTTCTAGCCAGGCCCTGAAGAGAAAGAGCCAAAACACCCCCAAGAAAAGCTGTTAAGGAACCACCAGCCTTGCCAAAACCAGGACACATTCCTTCTTAGAAAGCCTGTCCCACCCTAAAGGTCTGTCTGTATGGGAAATGACCAGCCAGGGTGGTGATTCTTTCCACTCCTCTGGCCTCTTTCATTTGAGCTGCTCACCACAACAAGCAGAAGGAATTAATAAACCATACAATACCTGTGAGACAAGCCAGGGGTGTACACTCATAAGCATTTCAACCACCAGTGAAATGGGGCCGCAACAGGAAAGTGTCTGGCTGTTCAATGCCAACACTGCATAACAGCTCAGGACAGGAAGCAAAGAACATTCAGTCTGGAACTTCAGGAGGGATTAAAACAGAATGTAATGACTGAGCTAGAATGTGGCCAGGCCACCAGGGCTAAAAAGTGCCACAGGTCTTTTAAAGGGCACAAGTGGTCAAGGTCCTCAGTTTTACGCCTGTATTGAAAGGCTGAGAACAAATAGCTTAGCTTCCCTGCCTGATTTCTGCAGCCTCCAGGATGAACACTACTGGGATTACCCAGCTGTAGCTCTGCAGTGCATTCTGGGTGTGGATCCCCACTCAAATGGGGTAGAGGCTTCTGATGACCCTGCTCTTGGCTGAATTGGATTCTTCATCCACCTGCCTTTGATCCTCCTGATTGAGAAACTGAGCAAATAGCAGACGGGTTGGTGGGAGGCGAGGAGGGGGAAATGCTACGTTTCCCCTTCTCTGAAGAACTCTTCTTTCCCCCAAATCCAAGCTCATACTGTCATCCCCCACAACATGGTTCTGCCGTCCTACCCCCCTCTTCATCGTCTCCCCATCTTGTTCTCCACCTTCACTGCTCTTATCCTTTCTGTGCCCTTTCCTATTAGCTGCCTGCTGGAGGACTGCCTTTGAAGCGCGAGAGAAAAAGACTCATCAGCCCAAATGTATTTGGTTTTTAATCAGCTTATCACAGATTCTCTTTTGGCTGCCGATGAGAAGTTGACAGGATCTCCCCAGCCATTCGGAGGCACCAGCGGCCAGACTCACATTCTCAGAGCAGTGGAGCAGTTCTTCGCGCAAGTTCCAGGGAATTATTAGGGGCTTGTACAGTAACTCCCCAGGCTCAGTACCAGAAATGCTAGTTCCTTCAAGTAAATTTATGACTTCTCTGCATGCTCGCTCGCCACACGCATGCCCACAGAGATTCTATCTAGCTGTTCCCAGTAAGGGACAAAACCACAACTAAGACCGCAGCACCTCTTCTTGCTAACTCACAAGGACAGTGCAATTGAGTTAAATACAACAAACACACACCGCCAAAAAAGGCAGAGGATGGAGATATTTTACTCCTCAAACAAAGACAGGGGAATCAGCATCCTTAGTGAGCATGCTGGTCAAGCAGAGTTGGAAGTGGAGTGTCTTAAAAGAAGTGGGGAGCTCCTAGGGGACCAAACCATGCAATTGAGTGTACATCCAGGAGAGGATCTGGACAGAAGGGGCTGTAGTCTGCATTCCCCTCCCGCCCCTCTCAATCACTCTGGCAAAGCAGAGGGGAAGCATAAAGCTGATATAGGAAGTATAGTCTAGTGGGTAGGGCATTAGTCTGAGATTCAGGAGACCTGGGTTCTGTGCCTGACCCTGACTGCCTGTGAGAATATCTTCCCCGGTCTGCCTCTCCACTTTTCCTTCTACCACTGATCTGTCATTTCTGGGCAGGGACTGGCTCTCACCATGTGGATGTACAGCTCCTAGCACGAGGGAGCTCTGATTTCAGCTGGGACCTCTGGGTACTGCTGTTACACAAATAGTGTAAGGTAGTTCTCCGTGTTGCCAAGAGCTGCTAGATGGCTCTATATTGCCATCCCATCACCCCACACACAGCCCCAAAGTGTACGGGCTTGGACACCACAATGGACCCTGAGGGCTGTTGCAGCCGAGCATGGGCTAGTGTAGCTCTGAGACCAGAGAAAGTCTGGGTGGCCCCCAAACACAGGGAGGCTTAAAACCAACTTTGCTCCTGCTGCCTCCCCCTTTCCATTCCTGTGCCAATCATCGCTTGAGAACAACTGAATCTGGCCCCAGGTCTGTTGGCCCAGACAAGCACTGCCCGTGTAAATCACACATAGAATGCAATCAGCGTCAGAGCAAATATAATTTCAGTCATAATGTAATCAACATGGATGCAAATACCATATTTGTACAGGACCTTTCATCACTCACACAAAATATTCAGTGCCAGTGCAAATACTCCCAGTATCAGAAACCAAGTATTTGTCAAACGTGACAGCTGCATGCCTGCAAGGCAGCCTTGCAATTTGGGTTTTTTAATATACATATACACTAGGAGCTGAAAGTCCGAGCTGTCACATGGGTATAATACAGAAAGTCATATGTGTAAATATAGCAAAAAAATGGCTGAGAACTTTCCAGTTGGACAGTAACAGATTGTGAATCCCAGTGATGATTGAGCCTGGTGATATTCTAAAGAAAAGGAACTCTCGTCCATTTGTGTAGCAATTGCCTCTACTTCACTTTGACTCAGACATTCTAGTCTTCGGAGTGATGTTTGGGGTTATTGTGTATGCTGGTTGTATTGCTGTGTGGATATGTGTGCTGTGTGAGAGTTGTGTTGGGAAAGTTGTGGGGATGGCGAATGGGGTGTATGCTGCAATAAAGAGCTGTGTGTGTTTGGAGTTGCTAGTTGTAATGTGTGGATGGCTGTGTTCATTTGTGGGGGCGGTTGTGAAGGGAGATTTATGTGATTTGTGCAGGTGGTGAATGAGGGGGTGCTAACAGGAGCTATTTGGAGTTATTGCATATGCCGATTGTGTTGTTGTGTGGGTAGTTGTGTTGATTAGCATGCAGGTTGTGTTGGTCTGGGAGAGCTGCATGGATTTATACAGGTGGCAAATGAGGGGTGTGTGTTGCAGTGAGGGCTCTGTGTGACTGGAATTATTGTGCATGCTGGTTATGTTGCGGGGTGGTTGTATCAGTCTGTGTGTGGAGGAGTTAGCTATGCAGAGAGATTTGTGTTGATTTGTGCAGGTGGCAATTGGGCCAAATAATCCACCATCTCTTAAGTCCCCCTTATACAACCAATGACACTGTTGCATGCAAGATAGCTGCAGAGTAAGGTTGGTGACTGGCTGAGTTACATCTGATCTCACAATGGTCTAGGACTCTTGGCATGGCATAGATACATGCCTGACTGTAGCTATACCCTGCACGGGTGTAATTCGTAAAGTCAAAATAGCAGCGAACTCAACAATTGGACCATAACAGACCACAAAACCCAGCGATGATTGAACCTGGGGATATTCTGAACAAAGAGCTCTCAGCAATGCTTGTAGCTGCTTCTGTCGCTTCACATTGACTCACCAGGCAGCCCCCACCCATACATCCATTAAAAACCGCTCCCATGTCCCCATTACATTTTGGAAAATGGTAAAACCTACATTCACCCCAATGAAATGCAGGACCTCACTGTACTGGATGCCAAAGGGAAGCAGCCCCTCCACAGAACCCCAAAATACTGGACAAGGCAGCCTTTCCCTCTCTAAGTACAATGAACCAAATCCATCCCTAGTGGATCTACTAAAGTCAATGGCATTACAGCCTGGATAAATGCAGCCTGGGGACCACAAACATGACACTAAGAAGGTGGGGGTCTACTTAACTCTTCCAATGCCCAGCCCCCAGAAGTAGTCATAGAAATTCTCTACATGACAATATCCTAATCCTTCTCTAGCCCTTTTCCCATCCGTTATCTCAAAGTGCTGTACGAACCAAGGGCCAGTATTATTTATCCCCATTATACAGAGGGGGGCAATGAGGCACAGGGGGCAGTGACCAACTCAAGAGTGCACCAGCTCTCAAACACATTCACATGCACGGCCTTTCGTGTGCACATGGGTCATGACTAGAGCTGAGTGAATAACTGAGTTTTCACTTTGGAAGCCAAATCGACAAATCCGAGGGGGAAAAAAATCCACCTCCGTTCAAACTGAAAAACAGTTTTTTTTATCCCCCCCAAAATGTTAACTAAAATGGAAAACTTAATTTCTTTTGAATCAACCAAACCATTTTCGCCTGACACAAAATGATTTTTTTAATTTAGTTTTTCATTTTGATTCAGTTGTTTTCAGGGTCCGTGCGGTTTTATCCTTCCCCCTTTTTGCACTTGTTTTTTTCAATTTAATTATTTAAGTTGGTCACATTTGAAAATGAAGTGCAGTTTCAAAATGAAAAGTAGAAATGAAACATTTTTTCCTACAATTTTTTTCTATTCTTTTTAGCTAAAATTATCCATCAAATTTGACCCAAATTCACAAATACTTTTGAAGGCCCCAAAAATGCCATTTTTTGTTTGGTTGGGTTTTTTTTTTTTTTTTTTTTTTTTTTTTGTGTGTGGCTAATAGAAATGTCACCCATCCCTCCAGCACTTAACCCTGGGACAGCACGTACTGGGTACCCACAGAGCCATGCTCTAGGGTGAAGCCCTTTGATTCATTTATTACCTCAAGGGAGGCATATTTTAGTCTCCTTTACCCAGGGCTGTCTGCCAAATGTAGCCTTCAGTTACAACTCCTATAGAAGGCAACAGGTCTCCTGGCCATGGTGAGTCTGAGTAACACATCTATTGCAGGCTTCGCTGTGGCTGCCACTAACCCGTTATATTGATTTTCACATTGTGCTTGTGACATTTAGAGACTGGCCCTGCCTCCATTTTGGATTCCTCCACTCTTCTCTTTGCACCATCGTTGTGTTAGGGCATCGGCCTGGTTTGTACCACTCCTGTGGGCAGCCATTAAAACTGGAGTTCTCTGTCTAACCTCAGGAGAGCTGCAGCATGGATAGCAGACAGCTTCCTCCACATTGCTTTGGCCAGATGTCTCATCCATGTACCCCAACAGCCAATATTCAGGAATGAGAATGGGCTTTATCTTCATGGCCTCGTGGCTTAAGATGGCCAAAGAGAGGCTCTTTGGTGATGAGGACACTTGGTCCCTAGACAGCAGACAGATCCAAAAATCGTTTTGTACATGCCAGTAAAAACCCTGTCACCACTGACCCAGGCTGGGTTTGACCTGGTGACCCACAGGCAAAAGACTTTAATGCTCAAATTGCCATAGACTCTTGAGATCCATTGAGTACAACACAAAGAGAAGGGAGAGGAGACCCTAAAAAATAGCATCCCCCAAGCTGTCAGAAATGCTTTGTGGGATGTGCTAGAGGCTAGAGAGGGTCCAACCATCCCTAAAATGCAGTGATCAGAATCACAGACAGTAACACTCTACCTTGCATCTCTCATCTGATTTGGGGGGAAAGGCGTCAGTCGGAACCAGCACAACGCAGAGAGGCATTTGATGGCTTAACACGAGGAAGGGACAGCTCTGCTTCTCGGTGAGACCTCTTCAGTGCAATCTTCATTCCATCCCTACTCTCTTCCCATCACCATTATCCCTTCCCGTCCTTGTCAGTCAGCCTGATGGTAGAGTTTCCCCCCTCATCCCTTTGTTTTTTTTCCCTGCACCTTTTGACAGTCACCAAAGGGTTCAGATCTACATTCCATTCCATTTGTTGCAGGCTTCTGAGCAGTAGGCAAGAAAGTGTCCCTGGCTCCCAGCTTGCAAAGAGCCTGGCTTGTGCGCAAGCATAGCCCACCTGGCTAAGGCTCATAACTGTTATTTAACAGTGTGGGGAGAGTGATTGTGAGTTGACAGTGGGCGGCAAACAAAGGAGCCTTTAGGATTCCTGACAAATAGCAGAGGATGGGCCAGCGACGGGAGTAGCTTCTAAATTGAAGTCAGTCAAATAATTGATGGCCCAGGGCAAGAAGGGGGGAATCCATCCCACAGCCTATGGGACTGGGCCCAGGTTCCCCCAGGTATAATGGTAGTGTATGTTCTGATTCTGGCTTCCCCTGAATACATTCCATCTGTATGGCAAACAGTACCAACCAATCGGCATTCAGGAGTGAGGAGCAGAGACAGGGAAAAGGTGCCAAGCTGTGCATTAAGTTTAGGAACTCTAACACCACTCCACCTTGCATGAAAATGAGCCGTGAAGAATCAAATGCCCCCACCCAGCCACAAAATGGGGGGCATTTGGATTGGTGACGTTTACCTGCTTCGGCTTGCCCTCCCATCCCTCTTGCCCCTTGAATCCAATCCAGACATTTCATCGCAGGTCTCGACACATTTAATGTCTCAGTAAAGACAAACACCAAGCACTGATGCCCCCGTAAAGCTCCTTGACAACAGACAGCCTAATGGCCCCTTATTTTTTCCCAGCTGCAGTCTGGAAAATGAAATAAATTTAGCTCCTTAAGCATCCTGCCAGCTCTATAAGCAACATGTTTGCTGCTCTCCTGGGCTGTACAGTTAGCAGACAAGGCAGCGCAGGACGGTGGGTCTACGCAGCACCTGCACCTAGGGGACTGCACAGTCCAAGGAACTGGAATGGACCATTCAACTATTCACATCTATTTTACTGGCTCACATCCCAACCATGTTGGTGGTGGACAAAATATCTTTCATTGCCGGTGTCAAGTGAGAGTGTAGGGCTCAGTCCACTCCCCCAGCGTCCACATCACAACATTCACCACCATAATTGGCACCGAGCCTCCCACTTTGTCGGCAGGGCCGCAAAGAGGCCAGGAATTGATGCCATGGAGAGGGAATTGGGCTTATACAGAGATGGGCAACTCAGAGCCAGGGATGAGGCACATCAGCAAAGGGCCGTGAGGGAACTGACAGTGCTATTGCCCTAGAGATAACGAAAGGACGTGAGTGTCAGCCTGGTACCTTTCAGCTCTGCGCCTTGCAACCAACATCCCCAGTTTATTTATTTCAGGTCAGATCTGAGCATCCTGACTGAGTGTGTGATTTCCCGCTTTCCTGTATGCACCGGCAGTATTACCAGAGACATTGCTAAGGCATCAGATTTTTCCTTAGGGGAAGGAAGTGCCTGCGAATCAGGTCTGGGATTCACTGGGCAATGTCCCACCAGCTCCACGGGAAGTGACAGGCTCTAGGAGAATGCTAATGGATGCAGAGGAAAGCAAGATGCTTGAGGTCAGGACCGGCGATGCAAGGAGGCCCGACAAGTTAGTGAGGAACCAAGGGCAAAGTGGAAAACCACTGACTTCAGAGGGAGAATTCCAACCCCCGAGTCTATTCACAGACCATGGGAGGGCACGATCAAGGAGTCTAGAGGACGGGAAGGGAAAGGCAGAGTGTGAGGGACAGGGTCTGTGAAGGAAGATCAAAGATTGACAATATCTGGGATGGGGAAGTCATTTTGTGCCACCCAAAGTTTTGGTGTGTCCTGGCTCTAGTCACCTTTAATCTCACCATCCCTTGAGCAAGAGACAGGGAGAAGGGTCTCTCCTTGGGCCTGGCTTTCTCTGTGCCCAGGGGAAATTAGCCTGTCAGGCAGTGCGAGGGCTCCCTCCAGCCTAAATTCCTCTGTGACTGTCCCTGAGGGAAAAGCACTCGGTATCAAAGCCTATGTGAGCTTGAGAAAGGGGTACCAGGGCCTGGCTCTGCCGACAACAGGCCCTAGAGCAGCAGTTCTCAAATAGGGTTGCCAGGCATCCGTTTTTTGACCGGAACACCTGGTCGAAAAGGGACCCTTGTGGCTCTGGTTAGCACTGTTGACCAGGCCGTTAAAACTCTGGTCGGCAGCACACCGGGGGCCTGGGGCTGACTCCCTGCCTGCCCTGGTTCTGCGTGTCTCCTGGAAGTGGCCGCCAGGTCGGTGTGACCCCTAGGCACATGGGCAGCCAGGGAGGCTTCGCTCACTGCCCCCACTTTGAGTTCCGGCTCTGCAGCTCTCATTGGCCAGGAACCGCGACCAATGGGAGCTGTGGGGGTGGCGCCTGCAGGCATGAGGGCAGCACATGGAGACTCCCTGGCTGTCAATGCACCTAGGGGCTGCAGGGCCCTGGCGGCCGCTTCCTGGGAGCCACGGCAAGTGCCACCAGGACCCCGCACCACGAACCCCCTGCCCAGCCTGATGAAAGTGAATGAGGGTGGGGGAGAGCAAGCGATGGAGGGAGAGGGGATGGAGCGGGCGGGGCAAGAAGGGGCAGGGCCTCAGGGAAGTAGCAGGGGAGGGGTGTTCAGTTTTGTGTGATTAGAAAGTTGGCAACCCTATTCTCAAACTGTGGGTCGTGACCCCATTTTAATGGGGTCGCCAGGGCCGGATTAGACTTGCTGGGGCCCAGGGCTGAAGCCGAAGCTCGGGGCCAAAGCCACTGCCTGGGGCTGAAGACCTTGGGATCAGGCTTCAGTCCCCCCTCCTGGTGTAGTAATTTTTGTTGTTAGAAGGGGGTCGCAGTTCAATGACGTTTGAGAACCCCTGCCTTACGGGGAATCATTAGTGCCAGACAGGTGGAGGGCTCCCTTAACCCATGGCTGCCAGCCCATAACAGACATGAATCCATGGCAAATGGTTTTCCCCGAGGCCAAGCCCAGGACAGAGGGTCACAATCCCTCGGCCAGAGGCCCCCGCAGTGCTGCTGAGCGATGGATATGAATAGCCAGCCCTGCTGCAGAGGAGGCAGCAGATGCTCTGGCTCATTAGACACACAACGGCTCCACACCAGAGTGGAGGCTCATAAGCCAAACCATTTATTTTAAAAGTTCATACACAGGTTACAGCAGGGAAGGGGCGGAAAGCCATTAAGCAATAGCACACTGGAGGCGAGGCCTCGGGAAGCATGTCCCTGATCCAGTAACAGGGAGGAGGTCCCGCCGCATAATGTACCCTCCTCAGTGGTGTCTGTCACTATTTCCCGGAGGGTGGAGTATCAGAGAGGGGCAAACCAAGGGATGCAGATTGGGGTTGCTGGACTTTGGTCTGTTTTTCTGATTTGCAACCCCCAAATCAGGGATGGAGAGGGATCTGGGTCCCACCAGATCCTAACTCCCACAGGAAGGAGGGGGTCAGATAACCACTTCCAAGCTTTGACCCCTTTCCTCCCCACCTGACCTAGGTGCGTGCGAAACGGCTCTGCTCTCTGCACAAAGGTTGAGAGCTCTGCCACCTGCTGGGCCAATGAACAAGGAGATGAACACATAAGAACATAAGAATGGCCGTACTGGGTCAGACCAAAGGTCCATCCAGCCAAGTATCCTGTCTACCGACAGTGGCCAATGCCAGGTGCCCCAGAGGGAGTGAACCTAACAGGTAATGATCAAGTCATCTCTCTCCTGCCATCCATCTCCACCCTCTGACAAACAGAGGCTAGGGACACCATTCCTTACCCATCCTGGCTAATAGCCATTAATGGACTTAACCACCATGAATTTATCTAGTTCTCTTTTAAACCCTGTTATAGTCCTAGCCTTCACAACCTCCTCAGGCAAGGAGTTCCACAAGTTGACGGTGCACCAATTCAATCCTGAATTGGTGATTCCTCTGGGTGAGGGCCCAGGAGGCACAATGGCAGGAGAAGCCTTTGAGGATGAACAGAGGACTCCAGTCGCCAAGGCTGTTAACCCAAGTTTGTCTGATTCATGAGCCACCAGCCCTGTCCAGCAGAGCACGTAAGCATGTGCTGAAGCCCCATTAAAGTCAGTGGAGCAACACCCATTTGCACCAGCTGAGGACTGGACCCAGCCAGTCTACTAAACACAGACAGAGCCAGAGCATCAGCCCCTACATTGCCCGAGGCAAATACCTAACCCCCTTCAGCAAAGGGAGAAAGACAGGGTTAGGCATCTGCTGCCAATTACACAGGCCCTCAGTGTGGGGCAGGGATGGCCAGGGCATGCTTTGGCCAATGGAGCTTCTCAGGCTGTCTATGGTGATCGAGGAACCCACCCATTTCTAGGCCTAACCAGCTGGTGTGACTCCATCTCCCTAATTCAGATGAGTACGGGACACCAGGCTCTAGAAAGCTGCTTTTCCCCTCTGCCACGGTTCACCCAGTGCTGCTCCTTATATCATTTCCAAAGCCTGGAAACAGACAGCAACCCTGAGCGAGAAGCTGGATCCCGGCCACTTGGCCTCTTAGTGACATCAGCAACATCTGACATCAGTTAAAAGACGCTGCAAAGGGAAGAGCCTCTCTGAGCAGCGACACACACCATTTGGAGGTTTCAGAGTCAGATTTTAAAAGTCTGGACTTTTATGAATTCCTCTTAGGAGATTTCTTTTCTGGTTTGCTGGAGGGGATGGCTTGGAAGCAGCTCGCAGCCATGCACCTCTCCATAGGCACCGAATGGAACGAGACGCAGGCACTGACTGCAGACGGATTCTCTGCTCACCTCGGTTCTACCATCTGCCATAAAGAGTTGCCACAGGGCCCTGCCAGAAACTACTCACAGCTAATATCAACCCACCGGGAGGGGAATCTCTCTCAAGATGTTTCTGCCACAGAACATATCTGGGTTTGATAATTAAACACACACCCCAGACACTTGGGCAGGTTTCACTGGCCCAGGAGGATGTTTCTAGAAAAGGCTGCTCTCCACTGCCTGTGGTCTGAAAGGAAAGCAAAGAGGAAGGAGCACCTGGAAAAGCCGATAAAGATGGATAGGAGGGCACGGTGATAAAGGTACTTGCCGGCACTCTGTCAGCTTCCAGCTACTCGGCTCATAAACAATCTCATCCATTATCCAGCCAGCGTGGGCACAAACAGCCCCCCAGATAGATATACACGAGCCGATTCACCCCAGTGAAAATACTCCTCGATACACACACACACACATACAGATCTCCCACTTAGGAACTAAGCCTCAGAATCATGCACACAAGTGCGCACACACGCTGAAAACACAGCTCTAAGGTGTACACAGAACCAACTCTGCCATTGCAAAAACAAGTCACACATACACACACCACTATCATGGAGAACCCATCACCAGAAACATGCACCACACACAGGTCCCTCTGCCACTTAAGAAACAGCTTCCACATATAAAAACACAGAGAACTGGCTCTCCCAGTGTAACAGAAGCACCCACATATGCCCCCCTCCCACAGCCAGGTGTAGCCCTGATAAATCAGTCCCCGCAAAACACATGTACACACCAAGCTCTGCCATGGTACAAACAGCCCCCAGATACACCCAGAGCTGCTAGCCTGGAGCCACCACTCCCCAGAAACACACACAGCTCAGCCCCCGAGAAAAGCAGCCTGCAGAGAGAGAGAGAGAGAGAGAGAGAGAGAGACTCCTGAGCAAATTACGGTGTTACCTGCAGTATCTCTCTCACACACACACACACAACGCAAGCTCTGCTGCTGAGATTGGACACACACACACACACACACACACACACACACACAAAGCTCTGCTGCTGAGATTGGCGCCTGGATACATGCCCACACTCAAGCAGCTGGGTGAGAACAGCCCTGAGAGACACACACACACACACACTCCACTCTTGGGCACCGGCCAGGAAACACATCTGCAGGGGCTTTCCGGGCAACAGAAGGGCCCCACTCAATGCTGCCTGCCAGGCTATTCCATTCAATTGCAGGGATCTGCCACCAGCCTCTGGTAGTGACACAACACTCCCCTCGGCCCCCCGCACTGTCTAGGAAAGGGCTCCTGATGCAGGGCAAACAGAGCAGCTGCTACATGGTGCAGTTGGGGTGCTCTTAACTGGTCCCCCCTTCCCCCATGCATAGGGGTGTCTCAGATCCTGTCCGGCTCCCCTTGCCTGCTGCGCAGCAGACTGCTCTGAGGAGAATCCAAGCCAAGTTTTTTCCTGCATGCCTTGGGCATCAGGCGGAACTTTGCAGCAACTCCGTAGCCCAGACCCTGTGAGGTGGAGCTCTGGAAGGGGGTATCCTTCAGTGACAGGGGAGCCTGAAGGGTCAGTACTGAGCCCAGGAACCAGGCAGTTGGACAGTGGATTCAAGCTCTTCGGTGCTTGGCAGAGAGTCTGCACCTGTAGGGATCCCCAAAACCAGGGCAGCAGCTGACTGCATTCAGGCCCCAGAGGTTTAAAATACCCAGCGATCCAGAGAGTTGGACTCCCCTCACAGTTGTCTGGTGGGCGGCTGGGTGGGGGAGCTGGACCATATCTATGACAAGGGACTACTCTGTGCTCTCTGCAGAGCCCCTCCTTGCAGCCCAGCCTTTGGAGTGTGGTGGGGATTACTGCAGAGGGATTCAGCTGGGTCACAGTAAAAGGGGTGTGATGATGCACAGCCATGGGGCAAGGTGAAGAACCCATTAGCAATTCCCTGTTGTGTGTGGTGGTGGGGGCGGGGAACGGTCAGAGTAGCATCCGAATTGTGCAACCATGGACTCCCAACAAGATTAACATGGTCACGAACCTCAGAAATATCCTTTGAATATCCTGAGAAAAGATGAAAACTAAACAGGGCCTGTATGTATCACAGATTCCTTATCTCGGCTTCCCTCCCACCTCAGCCTGCTTGGCCTTCCCTCTCACACCCCACCTGAGACAAACTCTTAGCTTCTCATTGGTGCCTCCTTGGACTCATAGACTTGGTTTCCAGGGATCCTGCCTTAATCCATCCACGTTTAAGTGCCCCATGTTTAAGTGCCCAGCGGACAACATCCTTTACTAGGTTCCAGAACCTCAGCTTCTTCTCAGCAGGGTCCACATGCTCCCCCCAGAGGAGTTGAATGCATTCACACTCTCAAAAAGTCAGTCAATATCTGGGGTGACCTGACTTTTATTGGGAACATTTGGGAGGCAGAGAGCGATGAGCAAAAAGGAGAAAACTGCCAATTCTATTCAACTGGACTGGACAGCACCATGATTAAGATACAGACTGAAGGAGGGAAAGGAGACGGGCCAGGGATAATGATGATAGGACTGGAAATGAGAGGGAGAGAGGACAAAGGACAGAGAATGAAGAAAGGATGGCAAAGGCACAAGACTAGGACTCAAATCCCTGCTCTGCCACAGACTCTGTGTGACCCTGGGGAAGTCCTTTAAGGTGCTCAGACACTATGATGAGCACAGTAGGAGAACCTACAGACTATCTTCTCTGTGCCTCTGTTCTCCGTCCATGCAATGGCAGGAGGTTCAGACACTACAGTGATAAGAGCTGCGTAAGGACACAGATGGAAGAAGGGAGAGAGAGCAGAGGCGGGGTGGACCATCAAGCTACTATTTAACTATGGCTGCTGGAGCCCCTGGAGCTAGTTCCAAGCCAGTTTGAAAAAGGAGGAGGATTGGCATCAGGCTGGCAACCGGCCATAACATTTTCCCAAAGAAATCCATGAAATCCATGGATGTCAAGTACAGTACCCTCATTTGAGTGCCACTGCATTATTCTGCACGGTTTCAGTGAAAGAAGTGAGTCCAGGAAATAAGACCAGTACCTTGAAATATATGACCAAAGGAAAGTGCAGGGATGGGACCTGCTTTGAGCAGCAGGTTGGACTAGATGACCTTCTGAGGTCCCTTCCAACCCTGATATTCTATGATGATTACTTGCATTCGAGAGACCAAATGGAAGGAAGCAAAGGTAAGATATATTGGGGAAGGCTACAAGTGACCACGCTATGGCACATCAAATAAGAGAAATGGAGTTGGTGTAGTTTTAGACAAAGTCATGTGGGAATGTGTTGTGGATAGGATAAGTGATATGATTATTTTAGGTAAACTAGCTCTTAAAAATGGCTCCCTGAGTGTTACATGTGCTTATATGTCCCCAGTCGGATGTGAGGAACAAGAAAAATAATTTCTAGGGGGAAAATAACCACTGTGGTACAGGAAGTGATACAGAATGAGTAATCACTGGAGCCGACCTTAATGGTCATGTGGGGAGTGATGGTAAATGCTTCAAAAGGTACCATGGCAGCCATGGATATGGATATAAGATCAAGGAAGGGGAAACTATCTTACAGTAGACCCAGACTAATGATTTGGTAGTCTTTCTTCTTAATGACAAATGTATTAAAGAACATTGGATTACCTATAAGAGTAGCTGTATGAGGGTGCAGACAGATTACTTCTTGATAAACTGAGCTGAAGAACATAAAAAACAGTAAAGTCATCCCAGGGAAAGCACTGAAACTCACTAAATTCTGGTTCTTGACTATGGATACACATTGTATTAGAGAAAACTGTCCAAAGCAATACAGAAAACCAAGTGATGGAAGCTTAGGGAAGTTAGGGAGGAGTTTAAAAGGAAAGTGTTGGAGAAGAGCTCTTTAGAGCAAATTCAAATCAATAGTGGAATTGTATTGCAACCAAACTTCAAGATCATGCAAAGAGTCTGCTTGGTGAAACAAAACCAGAACCTTATCTCCGATGTGATCTGGTGGTGGAATGAGAAAGTTCAAGAGACCACAAAGGAAAAGAACTTCGGCAAACAATGCTCTAACTGCAAGATTTTCAGGAGTATAAAAAAGCCAAAAGATAGTAAAGAGTGACTGCCAGCAAGGCTAAAGCCATGGAAGGCTTGTATGCTCATCTTGCAATGAAGGAGACTGAGAAAGAAATATAGAGACTTGCAAAGACCCTCTATAAGAATGAAAGACATTGATCTCACCAAAGTCATTAGAGATGAAAGTGCAAAGACATTAATCAATGAGAACCAGATTAAAGTAATTTCTCCACCATTCCTTAAAAAGCTGATGACTCAAGACGCTCCAAGAGAACCACACCATATGATAAAACCAAGCCAGGGTCTCTAGTACCAGTCCTAGAAGCATGGAGCAACATGAAAAATAAGAAAGCTCTCAGTCCCAATGGCATACCAGCAGAAATACAGATGTGCCTGGGGCAAATTAACATATTGATAACCATTTAATTGCATTATGAGGATTGAAGATGCCTGATGCCTGGCGAAAGAGCTACATGACTCCAATATTTAAGAGAAGCTGAGACCTACAAGACTGTGGTAACTATGGCATCAAACTCATGAGCCACACAACAAAGCCCTGGCAGAAAGTTATTGATACGAGTCTATGAAGAGAAGTAAAGGTCAGTGACATCTGGTTTCGTTCCAGGCAAGTCAACAACTGACACTATCTTTGCATTAAGATTGCTTATGGAAAAAGATGGAGAACAGAGGAAAACCCTGTTCATAGTATTCATTGATTGTGAGAAGGCTTATGACCACACTCCAAGAGAAGTCATCTAGTGGTCTATGAGAATGAAACAAATACCTGATGACTATACCAGACTTGTCCAGGACATGTACAAGGGTGAGTTTTACCACAATCAGAAGTCAATGTAGAGAAATTGAACAGTTTCTAATAAGAGACAAAATACATCATGAGTTGGCTCTGAGCCTCCTTCTTGTCTATGTTGGTGCTCGGTGGACTTACAGGCAACATCCAGAGTGTCGCACCCTGGTGCATACTTTTTGCAGATGACGATGTGCTCCTGGGAGAGAGCAAAGAAGCAGTGGAAAGATTTAGAGAGCTGGAGGTACACACTTGAATGAAATGGCATGAAAATCAGCTAAAATAAAACACAATACATAGATTTGTTGATAACTTGCAGGAAAACAGCAAGACTAAGTCGGGGGAGAGGGGGCAACAACTACCAAAGGTACAGAAGTTCAAGTAACTTGGTTCAATAGTACAGGATCATGGTGAACTCAATGACAAACTTATAAGCAGAACAGGAAAGACATAGATTAAATGGAGAGAAGTGAGCAGAATGACCTGCAATACGAAAATACCTAACAAATGGAAATGTGAGATCTACAAGACGGCAATTAGACCTGCACGTTTGTATGGTTTGGAATGCTGGGCACTGAGGAAGAGGCAGGAGCGGACCTTGAATACAGTGGAAATGAAAATGTTGAGATGGATGCTTGGAGTTACAAAGATGGACCATGTTTGGGATAAACTAATTGGGGAAAGTGTGAAAGTGGTAGCAATTGTAGAAAAGCTGAAGGAATCCTAGGCTAAGCTGGTTTGGGCATGTGAAAAGATTGGAAAAATATATAGGAAATGGAGCATTCAACTTAGAGTGAAGGGTAAGAGATGGGCTGGAAGATGCAAAACTAGGTGGATGGATGTCATACAAAAGGATTTGATTAGCGATGGTATTTGAGAAACAGCTTCAAGACAGCCCAGAATGGAGAAGGAGCCAACTCCAGTAAAAATGGGAGGAAGGCTAGAAGAAGACCTGAAGCCCAGCGAAGGGATGAGATGCATGGACTGATGAAGCTGCTGAGAAGTTTGCAATCAGGAATAATAGTGTGAGCTTCTCAATACCCCTGCAATGCAATAAATCAACAGCATTAAATATGAGCGAGATAGGCGAGCGCCAAATCGACAGGACACATTCAGTTCAACTGCGCAGAGCGATTTCTCAAACTCTTTGTTCCATCTGAACTAACAGAGAGCTCATAAACAAACCAGCAATGGGAGCGGCTGTGGGGCACTTCCAAACAGTGCCCCGTTGATCCTCTGGCCCCAAGTTCTGCCTCAGAGAGCTTCCTTCCCAATGCAACTTACTTCGCCATGTCCTTTCAGAATGTTCCTTCCTCTTACGGGTGATGAGGATAGCTGCACCCACCCACACTCGACGTTTGCAAAGCACTGCGTAAATATTAACTAATTGCTCCCTGTGCTGCGCCAGGGGTGTTGGAAGGATTAGCTCAGTGTTTGCATACTACTTTGAGGATACACCTAAATTGCCATATAAGTGGCAATAAGAATTATTATCAGTGATCCCAAACCCTGCAGTTTACAATAGGATTACCACCCCAAAGCAAGGCTTCTTATAACCACAGATGAGACAAAGATGCTGTTCACAACCTTGCTATGCCAGGCTGATTAACCTGGGATGGACTCAGCTACTCAGGGGATGAGTGCTAATGCATTGAAAATACATATAATAATGCCACTGACCTCTTAAATAGCTCTTGATTCCGGTTAGTCTCAAAAGGGCCTTACAAAGGAGGTAACTAACTATCATTATCCCCATTTTACAAGCACCTGGAATGCTAGGCTCAAAACAGAGAAGGGAGGTACAGAACAGCAAGTAAAGGAACAGGTACAAACAAAGGAATTGGATTTTAGGGACGTGCAAAGAGTTTTGTAACTTGTAAAATCATCCTATAAATTCTCCTAGCTGAAATGTGCAACTTTGGAAAGCACACCTTCTCTATAAGGTAAATGTAAACAGCATTAGACAGCTTCCAAGAAACTGAATTGTATTGAAACCCTTTTTTCCCTTATTATACTATTACTGACATTTAGCAATAAACCATTGGTTATCTGGGCTCTTGAGTATGTTTCATAACAAACCAAAGTGCGATCAAGCAATTGAATATACAATGTATCAATATTTGGTAAAGAAACATGTATTCGATCAATTAACTTTCTATATATAGGCTCTAGTGTTCTAGATTATCTTTTTTTATTATTTGTATTGGAGTAGCGCCTGGGGCCCCAGCCCTGGACCCTATTGTGCTAAGGCGCTGTACAAACAGCAAAGACAATCGCTACGCCAAGGACCTCACTCTCTGTGAACTCAGGAAAAAGATGTAGTGTTGTGCTTAGCTCCATAAGACCTCAGATTAATGGGCAGTTGGGATCAAATGAGCAGGCAGAATGTTAGAAAGCAATAAGGAGCAAGATGAATAAGAGGGAGGAGTTCTATGGCTGTTTAATTAATCAACAGGACATCCTCACATGGACACCGTATTCAGTTCTGGTCAGCCCATCTCAAGGAGGATATAGCAGAAATAAAAGGGGTTCAGAGACGGGCAACAAAAACGTTTCGGAGTCTGGAAAAATTCCATTTGAAGAGAGATTGGATGGATTGGGATTGTTTATCTTACAGAGGAGATGAATAAGGCAGCACACGATAGAAGTATATGAAATGATGAAAGGGAGAGATGTCTGTTCTCCATGCCTCGGTGAAATCCCAGAGCCACTTTTAAAGGACTCCAGCCGTCAGTCATTTCAAAGCCCTGAGTGGTGCGGGGGTCAGTCGTGCCCTTTGCTGAAATCTCTGGACTACTGTTGCCTCTCAGCACTTCTTAGAATTACATCCCTGACCCCTTTTCTTCTCAGCACTTCTGCTACTCCTGGCAGGGTGATTTTGTCTGATACAGCCACCCATGTTTGAACCTGTGATACTCAGTGCCAGAGTATTCTGGGTGGAGTAGTCACAACTAGGGTACTTATGTTCCTGGAGATTAGTTCTGAGCTTTATCTCTGGGCTTTAAAGCATGTGGCAAGAGATACCCCTATAAATTGGCATTTCCCCCAAACAACCATGTTGTAAGACACTCCATGCATCTACCCTGGACATCTACCATTATAAGAAACTGGCTTTCAAACAGGGAAAGAATACTTCACTTTTAAGGATAAGCTGGGAGAATTAAATGCTAAAAATGCCCAATTTCCACTGTAATGGGCTCTTTAGAAATGCCTGTAACAACATGAAAAATAATCATCTCAAAGCAGACCTCAGTTGAAACTTGGCAGTTAAAACCAGGAGAATGTCACATTGAAACCACGACTTTCACAGGATTGTAAACTAAAGCCATAAATCAGTTTGGCTTTGCTTGAAGGTTCATGAACCTCAGCAAAAGTAAAATCCCCAAAACTCTGGATGAACACTGTCTGACTCCTGAGCTTGTGAAGAAATCTGGCAAGAGTTGCATGATGCCATATCATTGCAAATATTTCTCAGACCCCAGCCGTAAAGCTGTCCTTCCGATGATATGCATATTACTATTCAGCATCTAAACCTGTGCTAAGGGCTGCATAAAAACAAGCAATGATACAATCCTGGCTTGGAAGAGCTTGTATAGGGGAGGAATTTCAAAGGCTTGGTCCCTGACTTCCATGGGAGTGGGACACTGCCTTTTTTGTCTTTGAAAGCCTCCGCCATAATCTCCACTAACCGTAAACAGTTTAGCCCCACTGGACATTCTCAGGTTCAGATTAGCAATGTGAAGAGTACTCAGGCATCAGGATGTAACTGAAAGAGGCAGTATGGTACAATGGTTAGAGTGCTATCTTGGGATTCAGGAACTCTGCCACTTCCTGTGTAACCTCAGGCAAATCCCTTAGTCTCTCTTTGCCTCGGTTTTTCATCTAAGATGGGGATAACAACACTGCCTTACATTACAGGCCTGGTGTGAGGATAAGTACACTGAAGATTGTGAGGTGCTCAGATACCGTGGTGTTGGGGCCAAGTAAGTACTCTAGATAGATAGAACTGGATCCCCTGTGGGTGCTCAGCAAAGAAGATTCTACACACTCAATTTGACAATTGGTCATGTTGTTGGTTTTCCACCATCCTCTTAGATTATTGTCTCTTGGCCAACTCTGGAGGACACAAGCACTTTCTGAACCAACGGCATGATCCCGTCCTTACATTTTGTTTTATGTGGACACATGTATATTAACAAACACAGTTTAGCCCGGGGGTAAAGTTGCAGAGGAATTTCATTTAAGCCGTGTTGTTTCCATTCAGCGTAGGCTATCCATCTCTCTGAAGAAGAGTCAGCAGCCATGGCTGACACACCGTCCCTCAGCCAGGGGTAATTTATAAGCCTATTGGGAACAGCGGCTAAACTGATGAACCTATCTGGCGAAGGAACATGATGGATTCACTCTCCGTTCTAGTACTTAGACTTTTCACCCTCAACAGGCCACAAAGCCTCGTTCATCATCTTCATCAACCCAACGGGTAAATATCATTAAATCTGCCGGCCTCTGGCAGCAGCATTGATACTTTTTTCTCTTTATTTTATGTTTTAAAAGCTCACTGTCCCCACCTTCTCCCGCTGAAAAATGGCACTTACGCCTGTCGAGGGGACACGCGTGCTTGGAACCAGAGAGGTGAGCTGGAGAAAGACTTCACATTTCGGATCATTTCTAGCCCGCTGAGGGAGCCCATAAGCATCCATCTTCCAAATACAAGGCACAGATAGTGATCTCCCTTCAGCGGTGGGTTGCCTATTATTTACCGACTAGTCGCAAAACCCAAGAAACTGGTGATGGCTCCACGTTACCCAATGGAATGAAATGGTACTGCTGTTGTATTGACAACTGCCATGGAATGCAGGGCTTAGAAACAGCCTAAGAAATGCAAATGCAGATAAAAGACCAGGTGCAGAGGTGGTGTAAATCAGTGGAGCCGCACTGACGTCAAGGGAACTGTGCCCGTTTACACCTGCTGTGGATCTGGCCCTGTGATTCCCAATGGACAATTTCCCACCATGCGTTAGGGGAGAATGTCAGCTGATCACTAGTCTTTGCTCTGCTGAGGTAACGAGGTGCATTATCTTATGTCTGAAGTGCCCAGATCAATTACGCAAAGAGCTCAGAGTTGGAATATGAAGGTCTGGGGGTAAGGTGTATTGGTAGAGTTGCAGGAGTGAAGCGTAAGCGGTTATGTTAGCTGGTTTTATGACCCCCTTCATTTGATAAGGGATAAGATCTTCCATTTAAATAGTTCCTTAAATACCAAAGTGCATTACAAATGACCCCACCACAGAACATGGGAGCTGTTTAACGGTGCAGAGCCGCATTGCAAAAGTGGTTCAGTCTGCGAAGAAGACACCATACCAATTCAAACAAAGGAAATGTAGGGAGTTAGGATGTAATTATCCAGGAGACCAGGGCTAACTTTCCCAGTTTAGCACAAAAATGGTTGTGGGATCTTTGACAGGCCTACGTTTTATATCCCCTCCAGACAAACGCATCACAAGCAATAGGACAGCCGCTGGTGCCATGTATCAACTTAGGTTCAGTAGCGACTACGTGGGATAATTGCCTCCTGCTGAACCACGAACACTGCTTCTGCCCACGAACTGACTTTTTAATCTTCCCAGTCTCCCATCCAAGGTCCAACCCAGCGCAGATTGGCCATCCAACAAGACCACGGCCCAACGACAGATTGGCAATGGAACAAATTCATTGCCTGCTCTCAACAAAAACCCACTGTGAGGCAATTACATTTAAAAGGGTATTTCCACTTAGAAAACACCCAACAAAAGCAACCTGACTCAGGCAAATCTTGGTTGAACCGGGAGAAACCTTGAGTGAAAATCCTCGTCTGACACTATTGTGTGAGCAGCGTAAAGGAACAGACACGTCATTCAGGCCATAAATTAAACCTGGCAGCGCATTTGGAGGAGCCAAGCAAAATTTCTGCTGGCCATTTCTTCTGAGAAAGTAATGAAGGGGAAAGGAATGAGCATGCCATTGGCTGGCCAGCATTTCAGCGATGGATGGGATGGACGAATCACTTTATTAGCCCTAATTGCTGCTTGAATGCCTTTCCATGTCTGCACGTAAGCCTTCATTCTGAAGGAAGTTGTCAGTTCAAGTCCTGAATGAGCAAGGTTGGTTATCAGCAGGCAGTTTACAGCCCCTGTGCTGTGCATTAATTAAAAAGGCTTTGTGCTGTGGCTCATTCATTAGCACCGCCGCTCCTTTAATCACTGCCTCTTCAGCCACCAGGACAATCTATAAATCTCCTCCAATATGAAATAATGAAGTAGAATGGTTCAATGTATTACAATGCAATAAGTCAGGATAGTGTGGGGGTGGACAGGGCAGTGCCAGCGCTGTCTCCTTGCCTGGAGCCTTCCCATCTCATTACCAATGGCAAACATGAATGAGAACAGCAGAAAGAATCTAGACAAGATATATATATCCATGCAATACAGCGCTACACACAACACGCTGTACCTCTCTGATTCTGACCCATCTGAACACAAACTTGCTGCCGCTGATTTATAAGGATCCTGGGGACAATATATAATCCATTTTACTGCTGTGGATGGGAGAACCTTGGCTTCCTAGAAAACACCCCGAAGTGCCCCCTAAAGACATGTATATTATTTAAAGGGGACACCACTTATGGGCCAGTCTTGCATAGAAGGGCTGCAGTGAGGGAAAAGCGATGCACTGCTCACAGGTATTAACCCCAACACTGCTGTCCAATCCACTTCCAATTGCTTCTTTTGATATTTTTTTAGTGTAACCCAGGCCTGCTTGGTGTGGCGCTCTGTCCCCCTCTAGTGGCACCGAGCCCAGGTAGAAATTGATGAGTCTGCTACAGCCTTGGCTAGGAGGCACGTGGCGTTTAGCTTAGGCAGTAGCAGCTCATACACTAAGCTTCCGAGGTCCCAAGTACGATCCTGCCCACTGACGACCGGGGTCTGTCGGGGTTACATTAGCACTGCCGTAAGGTGCCAGCCTATTGGATGATTGGGATTGGTAGGCGGAGCCCAACAAACCAAAGGAAGGACTGTCACAGAACCTAGAGCTCAGCTGAATACGGTTATGTTCGCAGCAAACACACAGAGAAGTTAGTTAAAACCTGAAATACTTTTGCTGGAAGGTTGCGACATAGCGCTACTTTATTTCTTAAACTCCAGAATCTTAACACACAGGAATCAGAAACAGAGACACACAAAGCAGGCTGCTTCCTGCAGTAGAAAGGCACGGAGGCACAACTCACCCCACCTTACTCTAGGCAGGCTCTGCAGTCAGTCTGCAAAGACAACGGAGATTGGCTCAGTAGGGACGCAGGCACCTAGCCTGCAAGCAGGACCAATAAACTAAAAGGGATGGCTTGTAATTAAAACCATTTTCAATACACCGCAGACATGGGAGGCAAAGGATGAACAAACGGGCTGACAGCCTGGGTGAATACCGTTCTCTGTCTAGCCCCAGAGCAGGTACAGCAGAGGCAGGACAAGCTTCCCACATGTTCTGCCTCACTAGTGCGGCTCAGGCCTGACCCAGAGGGATGCTGTTTCTAAGGACTGGGAGAGAAATCCAGTCTCTTCTCACTGGATAACACTAAAAGCTAAGCCTCCCTGCTAAGGGTGCTGAAGAAGGTGTGAAGGGGGTTGCGATATGGACACCAGGGACCTGGACTAAGACCAGCACCTCATTTCTCACATGCCAGGGAGTGACCACTTTCCCAGGATCGCAGAGAGTGGAAGGCCTCCCCCCATCCACCACAGACACATCGGCCCTATCTTATGAGATGTCTGGTGCCCTTTGCCTGCCTTACCGGCACAGCACTCAAAGCGATGGGTCAGAGAAAAGCCCAGGTCGAAGTTCACAACCCAGCTCAGAGCTCCAGCCTCCCTCTAGAACCCAAGAAAGCTCAGGTCCAGACCCTCATTCTGACTCTCCATGTTGGGAGCATCTCTGGAGAATTGGGTTAAATTCAGCTCCAAAGTTTGACTGGGGTCGGCTGGAGCACTGCGCCAGATCCCAACGCCCGACACTCAGGTGAGCGTAGTTCTTTTCGTTCACATGCAGATCCACACCAGCAGATGAATGGAGAAAGATAGTCCTCAGCCACAACTGAGACTCACTTTGCCATTCCCACCAGAGCCAAGGAGAAAAGACAGGCACCGCAGAAGAGTTGGTTTCGGTGAATTTCCAGTGTTGAAAACATTTTGGAACAAAACATTTCAAAATCGCCAAAAAACCCTTTTCAAAACAATCCGTTCCATTATCTCTTTGAATTTAGAAATCAACACCCCCCACAGTGTGCATTACCCCATTGTGCCGACAAGCCCTTAATATGGCTTCCAGTTAAGTGACAAAAAATGCACTAGGTTATCTCCCTCCTCCCGCCCTAAAGGTCTCGCCCATGTGTCTTTTCATTGATCGCTTTCTGAAAGTCATTTGGTTTCTCCTTTGGGGGATTTTGTCCTTTATGATCAACTAACATTAAGCCATATATGGGCCCAAGTCCCCTTCCGACACATATGTACCACGCCTATTGATTAGATAGGGAAGTGAGAGCTGTGGATCCAGGGATAGATTTTGGTCTACTCTAGAGCAAATAAGCCACCAGCAGATGCTACAGCTGAGTAGATGAGAAATGACAATGAAAATACCCGGAAAATCCTCTATCCGGGAGATGGAGAATGTACTGCGCAAAAGCTTCAACTTTAATTTGTTACGAGCCCTGGGAGCTCAAGAGGTTACCGCATGAATACCAGCGGAAAGGATATCACCATACAAGCGCCAACAAGCAGCATGCCCACAAACCTATTAACTGGTAAACACCAATCTTCAGTAATTCCAGCTATTAAAAACAGCTTAAAGAGAAATCAGACCTCATTTCACAGGGAGCGCAGGGGTCTGGATGACTATTTTAAAACTTTTCCTTATTCATCTGAGTTAATGGCCTCTGACTCTCAACTGCTCAGCTCCCGTGCCATTTCCCAGGTTTATTAAACTCAGAACCAGGGAGACAAGACAGCTTTTTTTTTTTCTTCGGATGAGGACTCCCCATTCAGAGGGAAGGAACATCGCAGATCTCGCGGGGTCTCAAACTGGGAAAGCATATCCCTTGGAACAGCACGAGAAATTAGTATGACATTTCCTTCCCGGCTGAAATTAATATAGTTATGTATTCCAATTTAAAGAAAATATGTTTAAAAAGACTCTAGGTGCCCTCACAACAGTTACATTTACAGATTACAAAATTATACGCAGCAGCACACCACAGTAGAAACACCATTACCCTACCAGCCAGTAGATGATGAATATCACAGTAGTATATGCTCCACCTAGAAGCCCAAATCCTCAGCAACTCTATCAGCTATTTACCTTATGCAAGCCCTGCATCTGAGCACCTCATGATCTCCACTGTATTTAGCCTCACAATGTCCCTGTAAGGTAAGGAAATGCTATGCTCCCCAATCTACAGATGGGGAGCAGAGGCACAAAGATGCTTAGGGAATAGGGTGACCAGATGTCCTGATTTTATAGGGACAGTCCCGATATTTGGGGCTTTGTCTTTATAGGCGCCTATTACCCCCCCACACACACCCCATCCCAATTTTTCACACTTGCTATCTGGTTACCCTATTAGAGACCATCTACGCTAGAGATAAAGGTGTAATTGATCGAGTTGCCCTGAGTGCGTAACTAGGGTTTCAGATGGGATTTTCACAGCAAGGGGTTCACGTTGAATCACTGTTTTCAATGATTGGCTCCTTCCTCTGGGGGCACTGCAGAAGAAGTGATTTTTAGGAACGATCCATTGGTGGGCTGAGATTGAGGACAAAGCACGCATACAAGGCAAGTCAGGAAAAAGGCACAGAGTTGGGACGTACAAGGAAACGAAGGCGTCACTGATGGGGAGGAGAGCCACGTGAAACCTGTTAAAAGGCTGAGGTGCGCATTGTGCAGATGATGTGTAATTTAAACCTGGCAAAGGGCAACGGGAAGCCAGCAGAGGGAGTCATGGACAGGCAGTGATGTGGTCATAGAATCATAGACTATCAGGGCTGGAAGGAACCTCAGGAGGTCATCTAGTCCAACCCCCTGCTCGAAGCAAGACCCATCCCCAACTAAATCAGTCCTGTTTTAGACAGACTGTTTGGAAGGTGATAAGGAGATCAGAGAGGCCAGAAGAGAGTGCAGTAGTCAAAGCTAGACAAGTTTAGAATGTGGACAAGTATCTTAGCTATTGGAAAAGGTAGGGAGGGCTAGGTTTCCAATGTGTCATAGGGAAAGAAATGGCAAGATCCAGTCACAGTTTGGATGAGTAGGCAAAGGACAGGGAAGTGGCCCCAAGACTGTGAGCCTGCGTGATAGGGAAGTTGGTGTGATCAGCAGGAAGGGAGAAGTAGGAAGGTTTTGGAGAGGAAAGAGAAGGAGCGTATCGCACTGCATACCACACAGACCAACACAACCAGGAGGAGAGGGATGGAATG
This sequence comes from Malaclemys terrapin pileata, assembly GCF_027887155.1. Classification (NCBI taxonomy): domain Eukaryota; kingdom Metazoa; phylum Chordata; order Testudines; family Emydidae; genus Malaclemys; species Malaclemys terrapin. The sequence goes on from NC_071519.1 coordinate 24,828,974, forward strand.
CATAAATAGGACGTGTAAGCTCAATATCAGGACAGAGGCACTAATAGGGAAATCTATTCTGTTGAGAAATCATCTTCCCATGGGAGTCACAGAAGCACCGTAGCTCAGGCAATTTACAATTAGGCTGAATAATATATGCACTCCTGGCATGGCCAGAGGGAGGGTATATATGGCCTACGGATCTTCCCCCAGGGCGTGTTTCTAGGATGCTAAGCATCTCTCATCTGAATACAGGGGAAGGGTTAAGCCAAAGGGACACCCATCAGTGACGAGAATTATTGATGAGGAATGCTTTGCTGACTGCAATTGCACTGAAGGTGAAATTGGATTGCTTAGACTTGGGCATGTTTCCACGCTGTCTTACAAGATCTTTCTAATGCTAAATTCCACGCAGGTTCCCCTGTCACCAGCTGGACTCTTACAGAGTTAAATGATGCTGTAGTGAGAAGGCAAGCAACTAAATACTGACAAAATGTACAAGTGCTTACCTACAAATATATACCAATGTTGTAAGTCTAAACACTAAGATGGGCGAACTAGAGCACCTGGTATTAAATGAGGATATGGATACAATAGGCATTATGGAAACTTGGTGAAATGAAGATAAATCAATGGAACATGGTAACACCAGGGTAAAAAATATATAGGAACGACAGAATAGGATGCACTGTGGCATTATATGTAAGAGAAAGAGTCAAATAAAGTAAAAATCTTAAATGAAATAAACTGTACCATAGCAGCTCTATGGATAGACATTCCATGCTAGAATAGAGTATAGCAGTAGAAATAGACTACCATCCACCTGACCAGGAGGTGACAGTGATTCTGAAATGTTAAGGGAGGTTAGAGAAGTTACAAAAGCAGAGAATATAACAATAATGGGTAAGTTCAACTAGCCCCATACTGGCTGCATAAAAGTCACCGCTGGGCGTGATGAGGAGATAAAATTCCTAGACACCATAAATGACTGTTTCTTGGAGAAGCTAGTCCTGGAACCCACAAGAGGAGAGTTAATTCTTGATTTAGTCATAAGTAGAGCACAGGTTCTGGTCCAGCAGGTATCATAGAATCATAGAAGATTAGGGTTGGAAGAGACCTCAAGAGGTCATCTAGCCCAACCCCCTGCTCAAAGCAGGACCAACACCAACTAAATCATCCCAGCCAGGGCTTTGTCAAGCCGGGCCTTAAAAACCTCTAAGGATGGAGATTCCACCACCTCCCTAGGTAACCCATTCCAGTGCTTCACCACCCTCCTAGTGAAATAATGATAGCGGAGCTGTTCAGTAATAGTAACTATAATTAAATTTAACATCGGGGGAGGGGGAGGTAATAGCAAAAAATCCCACCACTGTAACATTTAACTTTAAAAAGGGGATCTACACAAAAATGGGGATGCTTGGTAGGTGGAAAGCAAAAGGAACTGTCGCCAGGGTTAACTGATCAAGAGGACTATTTAAAAACATTATAATAAAGTCTCAGACAAAATGCATGCCCTATATCAGGAGAGACAATAAGAGGACCAAAAGTATGTCATATGGCTAAGCAGCAGAGTAGAAGAGACAGTTAGAGGCAAAAAGGCATCCTTTAAAATTTAGAAGGCAAACCCTAGAGAGGATAATAGGAAGCAGCACAAACTCTGGCATGGTAAGTCTAAAAGTACAGTAAGTAGGGCTCTACCAAAATCACAGCCATGAAAAACGTGTCACGGACCGTGAAATAAGACCTCCCCCGTGAAATCTAGCTGTTGGAGGAATGGGGATGGGGCAGGGCTGGGGGCACCCCAGTCGGGGGCTCTTACAGTTCTCCAGGCTCCAACTGCTAGTCCCAGTGGGGCTGGGGAGGGACAGGACTTCCTCTTCCCCTGCACAGCTGCTCTCAGGGGGGAGATCAGACCTAATTCCAGGTACCTCCCCCGGCTGCAGGAAGCTCTGTGGTTGTTCTCCCTTCAGACCTGGCCCTTCAGGGGAAGAGGAAGTCCTGTCCTTCCCCAGTCTGGCCAGGACCAGCAGCTAGGAGCCCCCAGCTGGGGCACTCCCAGCAGCACGGGGAGATCAGACCCATTTCTGGGTACCTCCTCTGGCTGCAGGAAACTGGTTGAAACTATAGTAAAGACTTGTTGAAGCTATAGTAAAGACCAGCATTACCAGACCCACAGATTAACCCAATTTACTGGGGGAGGAGTCAACACAGCTTTTGTAAAGGGAAGTCATGCCTCACCAATCTATTTGAATACTTTGAGGAGGTCAAGAGGTAAGGGTGATCCAGTCAATATAGCGTACTTGGATTTTCAGAAAGCCTCTGACAAGGCCCCTCAAAGGCTCTTATGGAAGCTAAGTAGCCATGGGATAATAGGGAAGATGCTGTAGGAACTTCTCCTGTATCAGTAACTGGTTAAAAGATAGGAAACAAATGGTAGGAATAAACAGTCAGTTTTCACAAGAGAGAAACAGCAGGGTGCCCCAAGGATCTGTACTGGGGCTCATGCTGTTCCACATATTCATTATTGATCTGGAAAAGTGAGCAAACAGTGACGTGGCAAAGCTCGCAGAGTATACAAAATTATTCAAGATAGTTAAATCCAAAGCTGACTATGGAGGGCTACGGGGGGGAATCTCACAAAACTGGGTTACTGGGCAACAAAATGGCAGATGAAATTCAACATCGATTAGTGCAAAGGAACGCACCTTGGAAAAAACAATCCCAACTACTACACATATATAATGATGGGTTCTACATTAGCTGCTGCCACTCAAGATAGATCCTGGAGTCGTCCTGGATAGTTTTCTGAAAACTTCAGCTCAATGTGACTGTCAAAAAAAGCTAACACAACATTAGGAACTATTAGGAATGGGATAGAAAATGAGAGAATATCATAATGTCACAATATAAATGCAAGATGTGCCCACACCATGAATACTGTGTCCAGTGCTGGTCACCCCATCTCAATAAGGATATAGTGGAACTGGAAAAGGTTCACAGAAGGTCAATCAAGATGACCAAGGGTTTAGAACGGCTTCCATCCGAGGAGAGACTAAAAAGATTAGGGCTGTGGATTGTAGAAAAGAGACAATTAAGGCAGGATATGATGGCGTCTATGAAATCATGAATGGTGTAGAAAAAGTGAACAGAAATGTTATTAATCCTTTCCCACAATATAAAAACCAGGACTTACCCAGTGAAATTAAAAAGCTGCTGGTTTAACACCAATAAGAGGAAATACTTTTTCACACAATGCACAATTAACCTTTGGAACTCACTGCCATGGGATGTTGCAAAGGTCACGGGTTCAAAAAAGAGCTAGATAAATTCATGGAGTATAGGACCATCATGCTTGGGGCGACCTGACACCTCTGATTGCCAGAAGCCAGGAAGGGAAGACGGGTGCATCTCTCCAAAATTACCCTGAAACTCTGGCCATAGCCACAGTCACAGACAGGATACCAGGCTAGATGGACCCTTGGTCTGATCCAATAAGGACATTCTTATATTCTTAATGTTGCATGCATCTGAACCAAAATCACCACAAACAGCCAAGCAAGTCTAAAGTCTGAGGAAATTTAAAAAACATCTGCCATTTAATCATCAGATAGTTTTCCTGCATCTTCCTTCTTTTCACAACTGAAAAAACAAGGTGTTATGTCTACGTATTGGCTTTTCCCTTCATGATCATCCACCATCAATAACTTGATGTTACAAGAATAATAAAATAACGCCCATGCTACTTAACAACTATATCACCTTGCATCCATAGCCCTCCAAGTGCTTTACAAAAGAGAAATATTATTCATATTTAACAAATGGGGACACTGAGGCACAGAGGCAAAGTGACTTGTCAAAGTGTGTCAGTGACAAAGATGGCAACAGAACCCAGGAGTTCTGCCTCCCCCAGCCGCTGTCTTTGCCTTCAAAACCCTTGGGCTGAGTTTGGTTATTTTCAGTTCCTGGGGAGAACATCTGAAAGAATCTCTCATTGCCACTGCATATCACTAAGAGGCTGAAGTTGAGAACTGAAGAGTAGACAATTAGAGATGGCTGAAAAATATCAATTTTTAAAATAAAACTTTCAGGGTTTTTTTATGTTTATTGACATTTCTTGTGAAAAGATTTCATTAGTTTTCCAATGAAGAACTGAAATCAAAAACAGAAACGAAAAGAAAGGGTTTTGAGGACCATTTGCAGTTTAAATAAGCGACTGTCACCCCAAACTCTGAAAAATGTTGTTGAAAATAATTTTTCCTCCATGATCATTTTCAACAAAGTCGTTTTTCATCAAAGTTGCCTTTCAACCATCTGTGGGGAAAATAAAAGCCTTCGATTTGACCTAGTACATTTTTGCAGTGAGTTCTCTAACACATGAAGAAAAGGAGTTTATGATCATAAGGTTTATATGACATTAGCATTTCCTGGTTTCACTCAGTGTTCAGTGCCAAACTGATGGAGAGATATATGGGAATGGGATAGTCTCTGTTGTCACCAGTAACAAAAATAAAACGGTGTTAATTACAGACCAATGTGTATATTCTCTTTCTGATGTCCACGCACAACTTTAATTAATTCCAATGAGGATTATTACCAGCAAGGTAAGAGGAGGAGATTCATTACATTACATAGCTGTGCACGATTGACTTTCTACTGTGTGTGTTTATGGGTTTTTTGTTTAGGTTTATGTTACTGGGTTTTTTGTCTCTATCCTTTGTTGTTTTCTAAACTCTTCAATCTATACAATATTTATGGCAGTAATCATTCGAAAATTTTCAATTAAATGTAAAAAAAAAACAGAAACAAGTAAATCTATTCTCTCTTTTGACTGTTTTATTGATTAAAATGAATGTCTGAGCTGTGGCCACTGAACCGTGAAAAGCAATCTGTCTTAGATGAGTAACAGATCGTTAGGAAATCATTGTGCTGAGGCAAGAATAACTGTATGTATATACATACACACACACACACACCGTAAATACACAAGCTATGCGGAACAAGCCATGACCACGCAAAATTCCCATATTGACAGGACACCAGGAACTTGAAATCTAAACCACTTTTTCAAATTGAGTTTAAGGTAATTTGATGAACAGTTCCGAAGCCTCCTTCTATTTGTTTTCAGCTTTACAATCACATTTTACTATTTAAAATTCTCTTCCTCTTGTTACCTGAAAGACCCAATACAAACAGGTGAAACTGACTATACAGGGGAAAGAGTGATACTGATTAGACACAGAGTGAGTTGCACCTTTGCTAGTTGTAACAATAGTAGGTAACATTTTTCAGACTGAACTGTGATTTGAGTTGATGCTGCCCTTTTAAAGGTGGCTGAGAGGTAAGCACACAAGGGTCAGGAAACAAAATTAAGGTTGAATGTTCCACCTTAGATCTGCTGCTCTGAATTAAGACAAAAGCGGGGATGTTTGTGTCTTTTGAGGGGAGGAGGTGTTGCACAAAACCTTGTTGGTCACAATCAACCTTTGTGATTCAGGGCATAAGCCAACCTCTAATTAACTGGGGCTAGGAAGTATCAGGGGGTAGCCATGTTAGTCTGTATCTACAAAAACAACAAGGAGCCTGGTGGCACCTTAAAGACTAACAGATTTATTTGGGCATAAGCTTTCATGGGTAAAAACCTCACTTCTTCAGATGCATAGAGTGAAAGTTACAGATGCAGGCATTATATACTGACACATGGAGAGCAGGGAGTTACTTTGCAAGTGGAGAACCAGCATTGACAGGGCCAATTCAATCAGGGTGGATGTAGTCCACTCCCAATAATAGATGAGGAGGTGTCAATTCCAGGAGAGGAAAAGCTGCTTCTGTAATGAGCCAGCCATTCCCAGTCCCTATTCAAGCCCAGATTAATGGTGTTGAATTTGCAAATGAATTTTAGTTCTGCTGTTTCTCTTTGAAGTCTGTTTCTGAAGTTTTTTTGTTCAATGATAGTGACTTTTAAATCTGTAATAGAATGACCAGGGAGATTGAAGTGTTCACATACTGGCTTATATATAAAGCAACACCTGTGGCACCTTTGAGACTAACAGAAGTATTGGGAGCATAAGCTTTCGTGGGTAAGAACCTCACTTCTTCAGATGCTGTCCGATTTGTATCCATTTATTCTTTTGCGGAGGGACTGTCCGGTTTGGCCAATGTACATGGCAGAGGGGCATTGCTGGCACATGATGGCATATATAACATTAGTGGATGTGCAGATGAATGAGCCCTTGATGGTGTGGCTGATGTGGTTGGGTCCTCTGATGGTGTCGCCAGAATAGATATGGGGACAGAGTAGGCAACGAGGTTTGCTACAGGGATTGGTTCCTGGGTTGGTGTTTCTGTGCTGTGGTGTGTAGTTGCTGGTGAGTATTTGCTTCAGGTTGGGGGGTTGTCTGTAAGCGAGGACTGGCCTGCCTCCCAAGGTCTGTGAGAGTGAGGGATCATTTTCCAGGATAGGTTGTAGATCGTGGATAATGCGCTGGAGAGGTTTTAGCTGGGGGCTGTATGTGATGGCCAGTGGTGTTCTGTTATTGTCCTTGTTGGGCCTGTCCTGTAGTAGGTGATTTCTGGGTACCCGTCTTGCTCTGTCAATCTGTTTCCTCACTTCCCCAGGTGGGTATTGTAGTTTTACGAATGCTTGATAAAGATCTTGTAGGTGTTTGTCTCTGTCTGAGGGGTTGGAGCAAAATCGGTTGTATCTTAGGGCGTGGCTTTAGACAATGGATCGTGTGATGTGTCTTGGATGGAAGCTGGAGGCATGTAGGTACGTATAGCGGTTAGTAGGTTTCTGGCATAAGGTGGTGTTTATGTGACCATCACTTATTTGCACTGTAGTGTCCAGGAAGTGGATCTCTTGTGTGGACTGGTCCAGGCTGAGGTTGATGGTGGGGTGGAAATTGTTGAAGTCCAGGTGGAATTCTTCAAGGGCCTTGTAGTAGTTCCGGGGTGGGGCTCGTCCCTTCCTGGGGCGCCTGGAAGCCAGGCCGCCCCGCTACAAAGCGAATAACAGTTCTGAGCTCAGGCCCTTTGGGCAGGGGCTGAGCACACAATTAACAGTTCTGAGCTCAGGCCCTTTGGGCAGGGGCTGAGCACACAATTAACAGTCCTGAGCTCAGGCCCTTTGTGCAGGGGCTGAGCACACAATTAACAGTCCTGAGCTCAGGCCCTTTGTGCAGGGGCTGAGCACACAATTAACAGTTCTGAGCTCAGGCCCCTGTGCAGGGGCTGAGCAGACAACAGTTCTGAGCTCAGGCCCTTATGCAGGGGCTGAGCAGACAATTAACAGTTCTGAGCTCAGGCCCTTTGTGCAGGGGCTGAGCAGACAATTAACAGTTCTGAGCTCAGGCCCTTTGTGCAGGGGCTGAGCAGACAATGAACAGTTCTGAGCTCAGGCCCTTATGCAGGGGCTGAGCAGACAATTAACAGTTCTGAGCTCAGGCCCTTATGCAGGGGCTGAGCAGACAATTAACAGCTCCGGCCCTGGGTCAGGGCGGGGCAGCAAACCAATAGTCAGTCAGAGGCCCAGGCCTTGTAGCAGGGGCTGGGTCAGTTTGGGTTAGCCCAGGCCCTAGGTCAGGGCAGGGCAGCCAACGGATAGTCTGTCACGGGCCCAGGCCCCTTGGACAAGGAGGAGGAGAGACTGCCACCCGGCGCGGGGTGGCAGGGGGGAACACAGGCCCACCCACTCCACTGTGTTCCAGCCCGGGGCCCTATCCGCAGCAGTCCGTCTGCCGCGCAGTCAGTGGGGATCCTGACCGCAACACACTGACATGGGTTCGGGGTCTGCTATCCCCGGGCCACTTCCCATCTCCTCCTCCATGGGTACCTGCTCCTCCTGAGTTCCGTCTGCTGGGTCGCAGATCATGGGCTCCTCCGGGCCCCGAGCACCAGGTAGGTCTGTCACTCCCTCTGGGCCCTCGGCGGGGGGAAGCTCAGACTGCTCCTCAGGATACCGGGCTCTCGGCAGGCTCGGCCAGTCCTCCTCAGGGTACCGGGCTCTCGGCCGGCTCGGCCAGTCCTCCTCAGGGTACCGGGCTCTCGGCCGGCTCGGCCAGTCCTCCTCAGGGTACCGGGCTCTCGGCCGGCTCGGCCAGTCCTCCTCAGGGTACCGGGCTCTCGGCCGGCTCGGCCAGTCCTCCTCAGGGTACCGGGCTCTCGGCCGGCTCGGCCAGTCCTCCTCAGGGTACCGGGCTCTCGGCCGGCTCGGCCAGTCCTCCTCAGGGTACCGGGCTCTCGGCCGGCTCGGCCAGTCCTCCTCAGGGTACCGGGCTCTCGGCAGGCTCAGGTCCGCGGGAGCTCGGGCACCAGCGTCTGTCCTCTCCCGCTGCCGGCCAGCTACTGAGCGCTGGGGCCTGGCCTTTATACTTCCTGTCCCGCCCCTTGACTTCCGGGGGGCGGGGACAGGCCGCGGTGGCTCCGCCCACTCTGGCGGCTTTTCTGGCTCATCCCTTCCTGGGGCGCCTGGAAGCCAGGCCGCTCCGCTACAGGCCTCCTTTCCGTGGGTCCATATGATGAAGATGTCATCAATGTAGTGCAAGTAGAGGAGGGGCACTAGGGGACGAGAGCTGAGGAAGCGTTGTTCTAAGTCAGCCATAAAAATGTTGGCATACTGTGGGGCCATGCGGGTACCCACAGCAGTGCCACTGACTTGAAGGTATAAGTTGTCCCCAAATCTGAAGTGGTTGTGGGTGAGGACAAAGTCACAAAGCTCAGCCACCAGGTGTGCTGTGGCCTCATCAGGGATACTTTTCCTGACAGCTTGTAGTCCGTCCTCATGTGGAATATTGGTGTAAAGTGCTTCTACATCCATGGTGGCCAGGATGGTGTTTTCAGGAAGAACACCAATGCATTGTAGTTTCCTCAGGAAGTCGGTGGTGTCTTGAAGGTAGCTGCGAGTGCTGGTAGTGTAGGGTCTGAGGAGAGAGTCCAAATAGCCAGATAATCCTGAGATGCCAATGCCTGAGATGATGGGGCGTCCAGGGTTTCCGGGTTTATGGATCTTGGGTAGCAGATAGAATACCCCTGGTCGGGGTTCTCGGGGTGTGTCCATGTAGATTTGTTCCCGTACTGTAGCTGGGAATTTCTTGAGCAGATGGTGTAGTTTCTTTTGGTATTCCTCAGTGAGATCAGAGGATAGTGGCCTGTAGAATGTGGTCTTGGAGAGTTGCCTGGCAGCCTCCTGTTCATAATCCGACCTGTTCATTATGACTACAGCACCTCCTTTGTCAGCCCCTTTGATGATAAGAAGTAACTTCTCCTGTGTGCAGTTTATATCATTCCACTCTGGAGATTCCTGAGCCACTCTCTGAAGCATCTGGCACTGGCTGCTGTCAGATTCTGGATTTAATGGGTCTTTATCTAATAGGGCAACTCCCATGTTCATAATCATGGCTACTCTGAATCCAGGTCCCATGTGATCTGAGCTCACAGAAGGGAAGCTGACTCAGCTCCATTCCAAATACTGTACACAGGACAGCTGCAATTTTGGCTTGGCAAAGCCTCAGGGGCTGTGGTTTTGGTTTAAGAACCAATTTGCACTTCATACAAATGCCACCTTTGGTGAAAGGTTCCAGTCCCTGCTCATCTCTAATTACCCGGGATCGGCCAATCACTCTCTCTAAGTTTGGATTTGGAGCCATATCCAGATTCAAATCTCAGGAGGTCAGGATGGTGTCTGGTCAAATTTTCAAAGCGACGTAGGAGCCTAAGACCCTAAGACTTAGGCTCCTAATTGCCTCAAGTCAATTAGGACATTTTTTGCCTTTGAAATTTTTACCCAATGTCTTCAGCTGTGGGATCATGCCCTCTTCCCTGCATGTAAACCATTTAGCACAATGCAATGTTTTGTACTGCAAGGTGGCACAACATCCATGCAGACTGCCCGTCTCTGAAGTGGGTTAACATCCAGCAGGGAGGCATTTGCCTCACCAGTCATGGAACTGCAGAGACTGAGAACAGAATAGCAGGATGACAAACGAGAAGAAGAACCCTGCTGGCTGCTTTTGCCACTGGAAGGGGGGGCCCTCCTAGTGAGCTGGAGATGCTGTGAAGAAACACTAATAATTTAATGAGCAAGAACAAGAGGATGGGAGCATTCGTTTACGGGAATGTCGCTAATGAACGTGCAACAAAAACAAGCTGTCACTTGAGATTGGGAAATATTTCCCCTCTTTGCTCTCTACTTGCCTGAGACGTTTGTTAATGGAGAGGAGCGAGGCACAACAGCAGATTCCACCTGACTCATGCTGTCTGCGTTTCTATCAGGCACTGTTGTTTTTTTTAAGGTGTGTTTGCAGCAAGGCACAAGTGGGCAGCCACCCAGGTTGTCAGCCAGCTGCAAACAAGGCAGAGTATAATAAAACCTACATTTCCACAGCATCCTTCTGAGAAGGATCTTCTAGCACTTTACAACAACAGTTAATCCTCACAATAACGTTCGGAGTTATCATTCGAAAAGGCAGGGGAGCAGATGTTGTGCACGTGTGCTGATAATATCCATAGAAGTTTTGCCAGGTTGTATTTTCTCCATTTTACTGATGGGGAAACCGAAGCATGGAGATGGTAACCTGCATGCCCAAGGTCACATCAAGTGAATACCTAAGCTCAAGAAAAAGAACCTAGGTTTATCCTCCCAGCCAATGCTCCAACCACTAAGACTATGCTTCCCCGCAGTACTGTAACTTGCAAACGTTCAGGTCTAGAGCAAATGTGGTGGGGGGAGGGGAACAGAGATATCCTCACTAAACAGGCCAAAGGAAGAAACTAATCAACAGTTATAACATTCCAGCCAATAGAAAAACAATGACCACAATAGACCCAAACCAGCACTCTCATAAGGAGAACCCTAGGGTTAGCCACAAGCAACTTATCTGCCTTAAGGCCAAAATTATATTTAAGATTCTGCTAGTTAAAATGCATTAATACTTTTTCAAGTGCAATGTATTTTGGCTGTAGCGACAAGGTCATACATGAAGGATGGGGCACTGCTGGTTTTATGGGCTGCTGGCTCTTGTGAAAAGAAGAACAGGAGTACTTGTGGCACCTTAGAGACTAACAAATGTATTAGAGCATAAGCTTTCGTGGACTACAGCCCACTTCTTCGGATGCATATAGCCGAAGAAGTGGGCTGTAGTCCACGAAAGCTTATGCTCTAATAAATTTGTTAGTCTCTAAGGTGCCACAAGTACTCCTGTTCTTCTTTTTGCGGATACAGACTAACACGGCTGTTACTCTGAAACTTGGCTCTTGTGATGGTTTGCAACTTTGTCATCGGTGCAGACGAAGAGTGAGATCAAATCTCATGCTTCAGGATGCAAACTAATCACCACAGGGGTCAGGAAGAAAATTTACACACACTCCCACACCACACAGAGCAGGGCACAGTCAGCTACGTGCTTTATAGGGGACTTTTCACCTTCCTCTCTGCTATGAGGATGGGGCAGTGCTGGAATTAGGCTGCCAAAAAGATGATCAATGGCTGATCTGGGAAAGCAATTCTCACGTCACCTGCACGTTAAATAATGGAATGTATTATTTATATTATAGCCTCATTCGCACTTTGCAATAATTTTGGAACCTCTTCATTTAACTTTAGAGACCTAAGTCTGGCGTCTCAATGCATTTTGGAAGCAGGCGGAAACCTGCTTTGGGGGTGGGGATTTATATCTAGCACTGAGTTAATAACCAAACCAGGAGAGGATTTCAGAGGCGGGAGGTGGCAAGTTTACCTTTAAAAAGACAAAAAAGGGTCTCAGTTAGTAATGTCAGACCAGAAGCAAATTAAGAAACAAATGTAGCTGCAGAGCTGTGTTTTTGGAGGGGTTCTCTCCTTATTGTTTTGATTTCCTTTGTTTCAGCTCAGTTTGTTTCCCAAGAAGCCCCGATATAGTAGAAAACTTAATCCAACAGTAAAGCTGGCTGGACAATTGGGTTTCCCCCTCCATCAAGGAACATTTGTTTTTTTTTTTCACCCCTCGTTTCTGAAAGCCTCAAAACTCAACATTTTGAGATTTCAGCTGAAGAGTTTTAATTTTCGGATTTTCAATTTTCCACCCAAAAATTCCTGGCTTCCGAAAAGGGAAAAAATATTCATTCTACCCCAAACCCCAATTTTCCATCAGAAAAAAAGTTTTTTGATGGAAATTCAGCTCTAGCCAGTAGTTCAGAACCATTTTCCATCTCCCCTCCCTCAGTGTCTTTGCTTCAGCCACACCTGAGCTACCCTATGTGCGCCTCATATAGCCCCACCCTCCATTTATCTCTGCCCCCCTCCCAGCAAAACCCCACCCAGCAATGTTTTTAAAAAATACAATAATCCTGGCACCAGCATGATGGTGCTGACCATCCCCACAACCCTGTGGTGGCATGGTCTATTTGGCTTCTAAGTTCTTCCGGGCAGGGACATTCATTTTGTACAGTACCTAGCATCATCATAGCCCCTAGGACTCTTGGGCAAAATAACTGGAGGACTTGATTAATTAAATCACTTAAGCATGTGAAGTAAATCATAGAATATCAGGGTTGGAAGGGACCTCAGGAGGTCGTCTAGTCCAAGCCCCTGCTCAAAGCAGGACCAATCCCCAACTAAATCATCCCAGCCAGGGCTTTGTCAAGCCTGACCTTAAAAACCTCTAAGGAAGGAGATTCCACCACCTCCCTAGGTAACCCATTCCAGTGCTTCACCACCCTCCTAGTGAAAAAGTTTTTCCTAATATCCAACATAAACTTCCCCCACCGCAACTTGAGACCATTACTCCTTGTTCTGTCATCTGCTACCACTGAACAGTCTAGATCCATCCTCTTTGGAACCCCCTTTCAGGTAGTTGAAAGCAGCTATCAAATCCCCCCTCATTCTTCTCTTCTGCAGACTAAATAATCCCAGTTCCCTCAGCCTCTCCTCGTAAGTCATGTGCCCCAGCCTCCTAATCATTTTTGCTGCACTCCACTGGACTCTTTCCAATTTTTCCACATCCTTCTTGTAGTGTGGGGCCGAAAACTGGACACAGTACTCCAGATGAGGCCTCACAAATGCTGAATAGAGGGGAATGATCACGTCCCTCGGTCTGCTGGCAGTGCTCCTATTTATACATGGTTAAGCACATGCCGAAAGTTAAGCAATACTTAAATCCTTTGCTGAACTGGGGCCTGAATGAAGCCCTGATTCAGCAAAGTACTTAAAACCATTCCCATTCAGGCCAGTAGTTAAGCTCATGCTTAAAGCTGTCCTAAATCGGGGCCCGCGTTTGCTTTGCCAAGGTACCCAGAATGAAGACAATGCTTTACAATGGAGCTCAGACCCCATGTTATGACTGCCCCAGCAAAAGCAAGACTTAAGCAGCCTCAGTTGGGACTGAGATGGGTCTGAGCTGAAATGGTTGGACCTGAATTCTAACATTCCCAAAGCTCAGTGCGGTTTGGGCCTGTGCTTATCAGTACCACCTGCTATGCAACAGTCCTCCTGCACACCGTGCAAGACACTTGCAGTACGTGTGCGTACACAAGCACACACATTCATGTATACCAAGGAGGTGCTAAATGAGGCAGCGTCTCTCAGATCCTTTAATATACTTTGCCTAATTAAGCTGTTCAATTCTCCAGTTTAAATAGCTGCCAAATAGCTACTACAAACTGATTTATCTTTTGATGAAGGTAAAAATGGCTGGAAAAACTGGAGACAAAAACTGTGAGTTTTCTGTGATTAAATTATCTTCTCTTGTGTTCTGACCTGAATAAATTTTGGAGACAGGATGAATCTTTTAAATCTAAATTTTTCTACTACATGGACATTTCTATACAAGTTCAACTATTATTATTTAGACACACACACTTATGGACTATATAGGAATGGGATATCCTTAGAACCAGTCTCATGAAATCCACATGTGCATACCCACACACAACTAAACAATAAAGGACATTTGTCACACTCGTTCTGCCTCTCCTTAACCAAGTCACTTCCCACACTGTGCCTCAGTTTCCCCACCTGTAAAATGGGGATAATGATACTGACCTCCTTTGTAAAGTGCCTTGAGATTTCCTGATGAAATGCACTATAGAAGAGCTAGGCATTATTAATAAAGAGAAATGTTTCTCTAGCAGGGAGGAGCACTGAAAACAAGCTAATGAGACAGATGAGTAAAGGGACTGACACATGGAGTTTAAATGCCCATAGCACATCCTACTCCAAGTGCTGTCAGCAGGCAAAGCACAATGCTGTCAGACATCCTCATGTTGGTAGGGGATATGTGGCCCCATCCCTCAATAAAATCCATGCTAAACCCAACCTAAAAGCAGAAAGGGAAGTCATTTACATCTCTAGTTGAAATCAGAGTTCTCAGTCTCAGATAATCTCTTTCCCTGCTTCTGCAGAAGGTCAGGGTGTCTCCAAGCAGCCAGCTCAGAACCATTCACAGAAACGGGATATTCAGCCAAAGACACATTGGAACATCGATGGGGATTTCTCCTTTAGTAACTTATTTCGTGCAGGCCTGTTATTTTGGGCATGTGTTTTAGACACAAACACCCCATGTATGTGAAGGGGGTATCCACACAATAATTTGCACAGACATATGATAAATATATTTAATCCGACCCCTCTCCTGTAATTTGCCTCTAACCATGTCATATACCCACTGAGTCATCACCCGGGGACTTATTCTAAGGTACAGTCCAAACCCTTCAGACAGCCACCACTTTAAAAAGAAACCCAAGTATATTTCCTCCCTCTTCCCCCTCAAAAATGTAAATTTCTTTCTTTCCCCCAACATTTTGGGACTGTGCATGGATAGAAACAGGAGCGGTCTAATTCTCAAAAGGGAAATTCCTGGCTTCCCAAAAGGACCCACAATACTTGATCGCACATCTGTAAGGGACCTAGAAACGCTGCTATTTCTAGGTATAGAGAAGCGGTTTTAGATCTTCTGTTTTTTTTTGAAGTATTAGTTCTATTTCCCCCTTCTAGTCCACTGATCCTTGTACAATTGGAAGCATAGAACCTGATTTGCTCACTATGTGGTTGTACAGCACCTCGTACAGTGGATGCCCTATCTCGGTGCTACTGTAATACAAATACTGTATATTGTAGTTATGAATGTCTGGCACCTGTTTTCTCTCCATGGTGCAGAACAATGACTCTTGGGCCCTGTTCCAGGTGCTGAACGCACACCTTAGCAAATCCCTGGATTACTGCAGGTTGGGTGGAATCCAGCTATGAATTTAACTTTTGAATGGGAAATACAATGAGGCATATTTATCTGTGTTCTTGTCATTCTGCACTGTTGTAAGAGCCTTTTCTTCTGCAGCTGGAACGATGTACCCTTCCCTGTCTGTCTCTGCCTTCTCCATTCTGTGTTCAAACCTCATTTGAGAACCTCTCTTTTCTCTCTTGACTCTATCTTAATCTTTTCCTCAGCCGTTATTCAATATTTAACTTTGTAACTGCATTATTTAACTCGGCAAAGTATTTGGGGATATAATTTGCATGGAAGATTCTATTTAAAAAATTGGATGATACCCTGTTTTGCAAGCATGTAGTAGGATGCATTCAATGACGACCACAAAAAGGAAACCAAAGCTTCAGCCTTCAAAAGATTAACTATGGGCAAACTAGTCTGGTGCTCATGAAATCAGCCCTCATGGAAATAAATCAGCAAAGCAAACACTGATGTTGGTAATTTTGTGACGCAGAAAGCTGACTCGTATTTACGATCAACACATTTCTCCCTCGATAAAATGTGCACTTGACTTTTTAGCGTAATTATTTGAGCAATACTTTTAACATTTGCTGCCTTTCCTGGCTGACAAACCTGGAAATAATAAATAAAATAAAAAATACTCTCCTTCAGAGACAGGATTTACAAAAAAATCAATCTCCGAGAAGCCTCCTTTGTATTTTGTTGTGACAACGCTGAATTTAAACAGCCTGTGAAGTCAAAACAACAGGAGAAATATCAATACACATTAATTTAATCAAGAAACACTCCTCTGCCATTCCAGGCTAAACTCAGATTTATTCTCATAGTGGTTTCTGTGGAAGCTATAGCGACATATGGCTTGTTTGTCTTAAGCTATCTGTGGTGGCCAGTGGTCTTTTAAAATTGGTCAGAATGCCTCAGAGCCCCCTCAGTATTTGCATGAACTCTTGTCACGTTGTTTTAAACCACACGCACACACACACAAAACCCGAAGTGTTACCCTGGGGCACAGCCCTGGTTTCTTATCTGCATCTTCCTATCTTAAAACCTGTTTTAGCTGGTGAATGAGCCACTCCCGGCCCTCCTGGGTGACCATCCTGCCGTAGCTTCTTTCATTACTCTATAGGGAAACCCACTTCCAAAGGAGAGCCCAATAAAAGGATAAATACATTAATGAAAAAATAAATGCACTGCACTTGACTTCGTCAAATCCTGCGTGCGTGTGGAACCGCTTTGAAACAAGCATCGCATTAAGACGGGGAGAATTAACAAGATAAGCCCCTGCATACCAAATGCAGAAATCAGATTTACTTGACCTTTTAAATGAATGTACATTTTCTGACTGACTTTTCGTGCCAAAGTAATTCAAACAGACACCTGGCAATCATTTTAACAGACAAGATTTTTGACGCTGTATCAAGTACAATGAGTTGCCATCACAGGATGGTCTGACCCCAACGGCTTGGTTCTGTCTCTGCCACTGATTTCCTCAGAGACCCGAGGGAAGTCACCTCCTCTCTGGAGGTCACTTTCCCCATAGATAAAATGTTAGGAGGTTCACGGTCATTCATAATGTTGTTCATTCTCCCTAGACCAGCGTCACCCCTCTGCTGAGCAATCACAGATGTGCAGGGTCTGGCAGGTCAGCTTCCCAGTGGAGGAGAAATCAGTGACAGAGTTTGGATAGTTTAAGTGTCACTTGCTTTATTTCCACCAGCCCTGGAATGGAGATGGTCAACACAGCCCACAGAGCCAGCCCATCTTCCACCAATCTTAACCCAACATCTACACCTAGACCCCACTCTGCCTCAAGAACTGACTCTCCTCAGAGACCAATGCAGAGAGCAGCTCCTCCTATCCCAAACCCAAACCCAACGCTGCCATCACCTGTCTTCCAAGGCTCAAATCTTCCCCTCGTACTAAGAAAACCACCACTTAGGAGATGTATAATAGCACCCCATGGTGATGCTGACCATGTAGACATTAGATGGAAAGTGCTATGGGTGTGGAGTGCGTTATTATACTACCATCTTGGAAGACTTTACTAGGGTCTAACTGGGACACAAAATTCGGAGATTAGTATCTGAAATAGGGTACCCCATTGTGCGAGATGCTGTACAAATGCAGGATAGGAGACAATGCTTGTGTCTAAGTTCACCATCTAAATAGACAAGACAGACAAAGGGCAGGAAAAAGGAAGTAGTATCTGCACTTTACAGAAGGGTAACTGAGGCACAGAGAGATAAAGCGATTTACCTAAGATCACATGAGGAGTTTGGGGCATAGCCAGGAATTTAACCCGGTTCTTTAGAATCCCAGTCCAGTATCTTAACACCGCAGGCAATCCTCCTCCCTTCGGATGACTTCTGCTAGCTAGTAACATGAGTCATATAACATGAACTGTGGCAAGATTTGCAAAGCTGGATTTGTGCTCAGCACATTTGAAAAATCAGACTCAGCTTCCTAAACATGGATTTAGGTGCTTAATGTTTAGCGCACATTCTGGAAAATGCTGGCTATGTCCATTAGGAACTAGGCTTAGATCCATCGGACTCATTTCAAACAGACCCCCCCAAATACTGACCACTCCAGGGTTAAACTGGGGCAGAGGGTATGGTAAGTTACCCTTGCTTTGGTCAGGAGTCCCCTGTATATACTGAAGTACATAAACACACCTACATGGAGACAGGGAGAGATACCAGCCCCCCTATGGCTTCCCACTGGACTCTTCCATAATGAGTCAGTTGTTCCAGACTTTGAGGCAGCACCTGCTCCTACCAGCTGAGGGGCAGAACCACTTCAAACGGAGGCAACCCCATGCACTGAACAACTTGGCGAGAGGCTGCAGCAGGAGGATTGCAAATAACACTTTTCAGGATGTTAAGATGGGCTTGCCTGGCAGATGGGATGCCCTCCCCACCCCCCATCCATTTCTTACTTGGCTTTGGGCCTCCGTTCTGAAACTCTGGCTTTTCTACTCTAATCTAAAAAGGGTCAAGAGAGAAAACCAATAAAGCCCTGCCCCAAGCAGGCCTTCCTGTACCTAAAGAAGTGAGAAGCAAAGACTCCAAAAAGTCCACTGGGGACTTTGCTGTATTGATCTAGTTAACCAGGGAAGTACTCAGACACTAAGTGACGGGTGCTAATACAAAACCCAGAGAGAAAGCAGGAGGCACCCAGAAAAGCAGCAGTGAGCTCAATTCTGTATCCGTCCTTGCCAATACCTTGTCCTCTAGCTCTTTTAGCACCTCCACAATGCGATCTCCAAAGAGACAAGTGGAAAATTGCCCGTTCTGCTAAGCACAGCAGAAGGAGAAGCATGTTGCTGGGTGAGTTGCATTGTTTATTACCTGATTGGTGCTAAAAATGTTCACACCTAATCAAGCTTGCTCTGTAATCACTTTTCTGCATGTGGCATTGGTTTGGGGTTTTTTTTTTTGTTTGTTTGTTTGTTTTTTTTTTTTAAAACAGCTGCACTTTTAATGAGCCGCCGTTTCCATTCTGACATTTGAAATTTAATCTGGAGCAGCAATTTAATGGCAGGTGAGCACCTTTCATTTTGTATGTTTATCTGTGCAGCCTTTGCAGGCCTCTGCTAACAAAGGAGGGTCAGTCTCTGCTTTCCAATCAGCGGATATTAATTACTCGCCAATGACAATGCAAATCCTATATAATGCTGCTATGCGGGTGCCACCCGCGCCAAGGTCAGAACGAGCTAATGATGATTAATCTATGGCACTAATGGGCCTACGGAATAAAAAAAAAATAATCTGCCACTTGTTTGCGATGTGTCACCCATGGGTCTAATTGCACAAAGGAATGTGCCATGTCTTGGAGTCCCATGTGTCTGTAGCCTCCTCTGCTCTTGAGATAAGAGATGGGGAGGATAAAATGGGATGAGGGCAAGGCTCGAAATTTTGTTTGCAGACTGGGAGAGATGGTGATCTCACAGGTAGTGAAGAACGTTAATCCCATCCTGCCTAAACGTTTGAGAGCTAATCTGCAAAGCTGGGCAAATGACTCAATGGATGCACCTGTTATATTTGTGTGTGTGTGTGTGTGTGTGTGTGTGTATATATATATATATATACACACACACACATATATATATATATACATACACACACACACACACACACACACACACAAATATAAAAAAAAATAAAATCACCCAGAAGTGTGCTATGCATGTTGCAGTGTCCTGGAGACATCCAAGAGAGGAAGGATGGGCCAATGTTTAGGGGCTCAGGTTGGGACTCAGGACACCAGGTCTAATTCCCTGCTCTACAGAACTATGGGTGACTCAGTCTCCGTGCCTCAGTTTCCCATCTGTACAATGGGGATAATAGCCCAGCCCTGCCACCAGGGGTGCTGTGAGGATAGACACGTTGAAGATTGTGAGGGGCTCAGATATTATGGTAACAGGAGCCCTATAAGCACCGGAGATAGAAGCTGGATCCTCACCTTGGAGAAACTACAGACTATGTTGCAATGGATGGAGCATGGGGAAAGGGAGTCAGCATCTAAACAAAGGGCTGGAGCGTGTCTGACCTTGTGCAGCTGCATGAAAGAGGAGCGGAGGGACGGAACAAGGACTCTTCCTCCACGTTGTGGGGCCATTCTAGGAGCCAGCCACAATCACACAGTCCCTGCGCTCAGCACCTGCTCCAGTCATATGCCAAGAAAGCCCTGGCCCTGCCTTCCTTTTGCACAGGACTGCTGACTGGGTTGCCCACAGGGAAACAAGCTGCACCACCCAAGGGATGATGCAGCCTGTGCAACTATGAGAAACGCCCCATTACACACATCTGCTAGACAGCACCTGACAGCTGCAGAATGTCACCCTGCAAACAATCCCCACAGACACAGCACTGTGGTTAGAGCAAGATTCCCCTCTGCTTCCAGTTTTTGGGGATCCCGAGGCACTGGGAGAACATCTTCGCTCCCGATGCCCTTTGTGACCTGGGACAAGTCCCCCTCCCATCCCAAGACCTCATTTGCATTATCTGCAAAGCAGAGATACTGACCTTTGCAAAGCCCTTTGGAGTCTCAGATGCAAACCGCTATAGGAGAGCAAATCCACACAAAGGTGTGTACCCTTGGGAGAGGGTATTCACTATTTGTTTATGGACTACACCTGCAGACCACTCTGTGACTAATAATAGACTTAGCTTCAGGGAACATTTGACATCAGCAGCCTGGTATTTCTAGTGCGTTCTTTCACCAGTAAATGAGAAGTAACCTGGAAACACAGCAGCTTCTTACTGGTTTTGCAGTCAACTAAATCCAACTAATGGACTGCGCAGCAACAGAGTTATATTTTATATATGCACACATATAAACAGTACGTTTCTTGTCCAAGAGTACCGTTGATTATTGCTCCTGCCACAGAGCTCAGCAATTGGAATGCAGACCAAATATCCAATGGCTTTATGTGCTCTGGCTAGACTTCCCGTCCTCTGAGCTCCCCTGCATGTAATATTAATTGGTTAATATTTGTTTAGAACGTTCCTGCCACTTTGCCTTTCGATTCTGGCTGCAGTTCATCACCCGCTTTGAGGCTCACGGCCTAAGGAATGCAACAGAGAACTCCAGGTGCTAGGAGGGAGCGGGACGTAGGGCCGGCTCCTGACACAGCAAAGTCAAGGGTTGGGATTTGCAGGGTTTCTCTTCCAGCCTAGCATTCAGAAACTGCCCTGGAGACAGGAGGAGTTTGAAACTAACTCATAGCAAACGTAGTCAAGAAAGGATAAAAGAGCCTTCTGGGGTATTTCAAAATTATGCAATGTGGTGGCATCAGGGCCGGCTCCAGGCACCAGAGAAGGAAGCAGGTGCCTGGGGCAGCCTATAGAAAGGGGCGGCACTCCATACGTTACTGGAGCGGCACGTCCCGATCTGTGGCGGTAGTTCGGCGGCGGGTCCTTCGGTCCCTCTCTTCTTCTTCGGCAGCAACTCAATCACTCCACTTCTAGTCCTCGGCGGCACTTCAGCGGCAGGTCAATCACTCCGCTTTCGGCAGCAGCTCAATCGGCTTTTCTTTTTTCTCTTTTTTTTTTTTGCCGCTTGGGGCGGCAAAAAAGCTGGAGCTGGCCCTGGGTGGCATTCTTTACTTTACTACCCATGCGATGGTAACTCAGAGGACAAACAAACCAGCTCAGGCAAGATCCTGTGAGATGGACGCTCGCAAACAACGGAGCTTGCTTTTGGGGTTTCCAATCAAGATTAAAACCTCCTCCTAACTGGCCTGGGTTTTATAGATATATCTTTGGGGTTCACACACGCACACTGCATGTGGTTTGCAACAAGGGCTCTCTTTACTCACCCTGCTGGGTTAAATGGAACTTTTCCAAACTTATGCTGGCCCAAAGTCCTGAACTGGATCGGGACACGTCTGTATCAAAGACATACTTCACACCTGGCTTGCCCTGAGACCTCAGGGGAGGTGCAGTAAGCTGGGTCCTTTAACAGGTTTATAAGGCCCAGTCTACTCTTAAAAGTTTTGCCCGTGTAGCCTTGCCAGTCTAGCTAGATCAGCAAAACCCTCCTAGGGGGGACCCAGTGAAAGAGTGCATTTGCTAGGACAGCTTCTAGAAGGTCAGCAAGTGAAATAAATGACAGCAGTCAAGTCCCTTTTAAGCCTGTATTCTAGGCCCCGGGTTTTTCAAGGTATTGATGTGTTGCTGCACTCAGAGTTGCAAGGCCGCACTGTTTTAGGAGCCTAAATCTCATTTTCAAAGGGGATAAAGATAAAGGTGAAGGTGGAAGTCCTTTGTCTTTCGGGTCAACCAACCTGTTCTGTTCATTCCCTCTTGTGCTGGCCCCTGTTGGAAGATAAGACACTGGGCTAGATGGACCATTGGTCTGACCCAGTATGGTCATTCTTAGATTTTTCATCAGAGCCCTGAGCATCCTCTAATCCTCATTCATAACAGCCAGAGCTTCGGGCATTCAGCACCACACAGGATCAGGTCCCGTTATTTCGGAGGGGGCCACGGCTGTAGCATCTAGGCTGCACAGCTGAAAGGAATCTGCTGGAAAATCCCCCAGAGGAAAGTTAGTCCTTGAGATCCCAGGGGATCAATCTGCACAACTCTGAGCACCAGCCTCCGTTCCTTTGAGGTAGTTAAATAGTTAAATGTCTATTTGAATACTAGCCCTAGATAAGGGAAACTAATACCATCACCTTCACACACACACACCCTGTCTGCCTCTAGTCCTCCACCACCTAGTCACCCCCCCATTCTCTCTCCCCGGGCACGGCTTGAAGCGTTTGCTTTGTCTGTAAGCCCTGCCCTGTCCCCGCAGCAATCAGCCCGTAATCGGGGTGCAGAGATGCAGCAGAGAATGTGCAGCTCGCAGATGCGGCTGCTCAGGAGATTGGCGGTCACATCCCTGCTGTTTGTTGATTCGTGAGGAGTATTTCCCTCCCCCCCTCCCACAACACATCATAACAGCTCATGAATTTTATAAACTAAACTCATTGTAACCAAACCATGAAATTGCAAATTTAACTGTCAACAAACAAAGACTTCGAGGAAGCTAATGCTGCCTGACTCACGTCGGCAGCGCTGCTGACATAACCATCTCAGACACCCGGGGAGCCAGCCGCATCCCCTGCCCAGCTCCCAGACGGGGCGCAGGGCAACCTCGGAGTCAGGACATCCAGCGTGGGGCTGTGCCTGATACCGTCTCCATGGCCGCGGGGGGATTAATGCAATTCCACTGGACCCTCCTGTGCCGTGGGGCGTTGCTCTCCGGCCACGCAGACCAACAGGCCACTCCAGGCGTACAGAAGGGTGCAGAGGCACTAGCCTGGGGGGTGGGGAGGATTCCTTTCCTCCAGCTGTCACAGACGCTCAGCACTGGCCCTCCCTCGCAAAGCCATCTCAGATGCAGAGCCGACAGGCAGAGCCATGGTGAGGAACCCCACACAACAGGGCTTGTGCCCACGTGCTGGCGCAGATCCAGGGCGTGGAGTGGGGGCAATGGGGCAAACAGCCCCAGCTCAGCACCAGCCACGTAAAACCACCCGAGACGGCTCCCAAGAGTCAACCCAAGGCATGTGCCGGCTTCCTGGGAAGAGCAGCACAGGGAGGGGGTTAAGAAGGGGAAGGGGAAGTCGTGCCTGACTAACCTAATTGCCTTCTATGATGAGATAACTGGCTCTGTGGATGAGGGGAAAGCAGTGGATGTGTTATTTCTTGACTTTAGCAAAGCTTTTGATACTGTCTCCCACAGTATTCTTGCCACCAAGTTAAAGAAGTATGGGCTGGATGAATGGACTGTAAGGTGGATAGAAAGCTGGCTAGATCGTCGGGCTCAACGGGTAGTGATCAATGGCTCCATGTCTAGTTGGCAGCCGGTTTCAAGTGGAGTGCCCCAAGGGTCGGTCCTGGGGCCGGTTTTGTTTAATATCTTTATTAATGATCTGGAGGATGGTGTGGACTGCACTCTCAGCAAGTTTGCAGATGACACTAAACTAGGAGGCGTGGTAGATACACTAGAGGGTAGGGATCGGATACAGAGGGACCTAGACAAATTAGAGGATTGGGCAGAAAAAAACCTGATGAGGTTCAACAAGGACAAGTGCAGAGTCCTGCACTTAGGACGGAAGAATCCCATGCACTGCTACAGACTAGGGACCGAATGGCTAGGTAGCAGTTCTGCTGAAAAGGACCTAGGGGTCACAGTGGACGAGAAGCTGGATATGAGTCAACAGTGTGCTCTTGTTGCCAAGAAGGCTAACGGCATTTTGGGCTGTATAAGTAGGGGCATTGCCAGCAGATCGAGGAACGTGATCGTTCCCCTTTATTCGACATTGGTGAGGCCTCATCTGGAATACTGTGTCCAGTTTTGGTCCCCACACTACAAGAAGGATGTGGAAAAATTGGAAAGAGTCCAGCGGAGGGCAACAAAAATGATTAGGGGTCTGGAGCACATGACTTATGAGGAGAGGCTGAGAGAACTGGGATTGTTTAGTCTCCAGAAGAGAAGAATGAGGGGGGATTTGATAGCAGCCTTCAACTACCTGAAGGGGGGTTCCAAAGAGGATGGAGCTCGGCTGTTCTCAGTGGTGGCAGATGACAGAACAAGGAGCAATGGTCTCAAGTTGCAGTGGGGGAGGTCCAGGTTGGATATCAGGAAAAACTATTTCACTAGGAGGGTGGTGAAACACTGGAATGCGTTACCTAGGGAGGTGGTGGAGTCTCCTTCCTTGGAGGTTTTTAAGGCCCGGCTTGACAAAGCCCTGGCTGGGATGATTTAGCTGGGAATTGGTCCTGCTTTGAGCAGGGGGTTGGACTAGATGACCTCTTGAGGTCCCTTCCAACTCTGATATTCTATGATTCTATGATTCTATGATTCTAAGAAGAGGGCACCTCCAATACACAGGTGCCAGGCCAGTGGGACTGGCCAGCAGTCACCACTGCTGCAGGGGGAGTGTTTCCATCCAACAGCCCCTCCTGCTTGCATTCATAATCAGTGGAGAGAGGAGGGAAGGTTGGATGTTAGCTCCCTGACCCAACCCCGGCCCTACTGTGCACCGGGGATCTCAAGCAGAGCTAGCCCCAGGTCCTTGGCTACAAGCAGGCACTGCTTCCGTGCCCCTCGATTCCAGTCCAAGCTTGGCTCTACCACAGCCTGACCCCGCCCTGCCAACTGCTCGCGCAGTGTCAAACACCCTGTCAGGGGAGGCCGGGAGAGTCCTCATTAAGCTAATGGAGTGCTAATTCATTCGCAGGCGAGGGGGAGGGATCGGAGGCGCTGCCTCATTTGCTCTGTGGAAGTGGGTCATTAAAATGAAGGGTGGCAGGCTCTGAAGATGGAGTGGGCAGGCGAGGCTGCCAGCTGCTGGAGGGATGGAGGAGGGGGGCTCCCCAGGGAGCGCTTGGGTTAGTCGCATCCTTTTAGCAGTGCGCAGCGCAGGCCTGTTAGGGCGAAAACAGACAGTCAACCGGAGCTACCCCACCAGCTGGCCGGATCTAAGACCCAGGCAGAGCCCTGCCAGCAATCACCGTCTCTGACACTAATGGATCGCAGCAGCGTCTAGTGCAGGATAAACCCACACAGCCCGAGAGACAGAACGGCCTAGCAGATAAAGCAGCAACCTCTCTCCCCACCTCCCCCAACATCCTGAAATACAAAATATAGAGCACCAACGTGGTATGAAACTGGCCACCATGGCTTGGGGGGGGGGGGGGCATGTTTTAAAATGCATAACCCTCTTGGAGTTGCCAATTCCTGCAGCCTTTGCAGGGCCCTCCAACATGTTAATAAGGCCTAATCCATGCTTAAGTTTTATCGGTGTAGCCACAGCAGTCTGGCTATACCAGCAAAACCCTCTTAGTGTACACCCAGCTTACATCGGCAAGCGAGGGCCTTTGCGGGGACAGCTTGTGGTAGTTCAGTGAGTGAAAAGCTACAGAGGCCAAATCCCTCTCAAACCAGTAACTTTTAACTGCCCGTATTCTAGGGCCTGGATTGTTAAAGGAATTGAGCTGTTGCAGTGCCTAATTGATCCAGGAGCTTGAATCTCATTTTCAAAAGGGATTGAGGCACTTAGGAGCCAGGGGGTGCTGGAACAATTTGTATAGTCGGGATGCGGAGGGCCACTGAACCAAAGTGTAAACTCCGTATATAATGGAAACCACTTCAAGCCAGGGGGTGGCGCAGCAACCCAGTTCCAGCATCTCCTAAATCCTTTCGAAAAGGAAATTGAGGTCCTCGGTCAGTGCATTGCTGAGTGCAGCAGTAGCATTGGAAATCTGAGCCTGGGGCTGTGGCCAGCAAAGAAGCATCACACGCACACACAGCGTCACACCCATCCCAACATTGCCATAGCCACAAAGGTTTCCAGCATTGACCCGGCCTCAGACACTACAACCGAAGCCCCAGAGAGCCAAACACTCCCCAACGTAACAGTGCGTTCTGGGCATCCCTTCCTGGCGCTTACCTGCTCCCCTCTAAGACCATATTGACGAAGTTGGTGACTTTAAAAAAAGCACCTAAGTGAGTTATGTGCCTAACTCCCATTGGCTTCAAGCGCCTGCTGGAGACAGAACAATGGGGCCTGACACACACTTCCAAAGTTCAGATGCAGCTCGATCTCCATCTCCATTGCTGATATCTGCCCAAGCCAGGAGGCACTGACAGCATTGGATTATGCGCCGCACAAGGCTGAGCAAGCCCACTGCACCAAGGCCCACTCCAAGACCAATTCCTCTCTGCAGGTCTCTCTTCCCACTGTACCTGGAAAGCCCGTGGCTGCAAGCGCCTGGGAGGCGGGGTGGCTGACGGAGGAAGAGATGGAAAGCCATGTTGTCGGTGGGGGAACAAGACTCATTTTTCCTGCCAATCATTTTCTCTTCCCAAGCCACAGCCTAGGAGGATCAGAGAAGAAACTGAGCCACCTTTGGTGAGGCTGGCAAAGAGGCCACCGAAAAGCTCCAGGTGGTTTGTGACTTTCCACTGCCTGAGTTTTGCACATAACAGGAGCTCCTGCTGCCCACATTTCTTGCCCCCCTCTGCTGAGGGGTGTCAGTATTGTCTTGTCTCAGTCCTCCATTGGGTCTAGCCCAAAGCACAAGCCACACAGATTTCCACTGTGGGACTCCAAACATTCCTTAGCTATGAGCAGAACCAACACACAGGCCAGATTGATCTACACCTCCATTATCTAGAGCGGGGGGGGAAATTACTTCCCATCTGTTACCCTTCCCTGGGTTGGGACCTCCTCAATCGCAGCACGTGCCCTCTCCATCACAAACCCTCGGCCACCAGCTCTCCTGCTGGCCCGAGGAGCAGCCCCGGTTCTTTAAGCAGGGAGCAGCAGAGATGAAGTTAAGCATCATTTATGGAATGGTGCTACAGACCGTCCAGTTCCTTACCCACACGCGCCTTGACTTCCTGGACTCAGCTGAACAAAGACAAACGTTTTTTGGCTGGGAAGCGTTTTTGTTGCCAAAAGGCCAATTAGTTGAAACCAAAACTTTTCAGGAAAACGTATTGGTGTCAATGAAAATTTCAGCTCCGGGATGGAATTGCTGGTAAAAGAAGAGGGGGAAAGAAAGAGAGGCATGACCAGCAGACTATAGAGTCAGCTCCTTTCTCCCAGCCCAATGAATATTTCATTTATATAAGGTGGAGCAGCTCCAGCATGAGAGGTTGAGAGAAAACAAAACCCACCCTAGAGAAGCCTAGTGGTTACGACATTCACCTGGTATGTGGGAGACTCACGTTCCAGTCCCTGCTCTTCCTGAGCCTTGTTAGCCCAATGGATGCTTCCTGACCCTGCCTGGTTGAGAGCAGGAGCTTGACACTGGTTCTCCCACCTCCCAGGCGAGTGCACTAATCACTAGGCTGTTGGCTATTCTGGGGGGGTGTCACTCTTGTTTTTCCAAGAACATTTTCAGGAAGTCTTGGTTTAGTTCTGCTATGGAAAGAAAACAAATGTCAAAACTTCTATTTTTTTTTGCAGAACGGAATTCTTGTTTCCTGGCCAGCGCTGGATAAATGCAAGCTGAACGCAAGCAGCAAATCCCAGAACATAAGGTCTTTGAGTCTGTGCAATAGAACAGACTTCCCGGTACAAAGCTTCAAGCCCCATCTCTTAAAACTGGCTTGCATTGTTCTGTTGGAACAAACCTGCATTGGCCCTTGGAACAATCAATGAGGTAGACTGACTGACTATTCAGTAATAGGAATTGCCAGGCTGAATCAGACCAATGGAACCTAACCCTTGGTGTCCGGTCTCCATAACAGTGGAAATTGCAGAGAAAGGTACAGGAATATTCAAAGGACAATTATGCAATCAGGGAAGTTTTGTCCTCACTTGGTATATGACCTGGAAGCATGCAGTTCTCCTGTGCGAGCGGGGAAGCACCCAGAAAAGTGACAATGCAAAAAATGGTACCTTCTCATTCCAGCAACCTGCTCTCTCGTGTTGTTGTTCACTAGAAGCCCCAATCAGAGATTGAGGCCACATTGTGCTAGGTGCTGTACATGCATAATGAAAGGAAAGTACCTGCCCCAAGAGCTTACCATCTAAGCACGTGATGAGACAACAGGTGGAGACAACACACACACACACAAGTAACAGAGACAGTCATGGAAAATTAGCTGCCTCTCCGCTATCAAATGTTTTGCAAGCATCGTGAGAGAGGCAGGCTTTAAGGACAATAGGATAGCGGCTTTGCATGGAGTTCCTCCCATGCATAAAGGGAAAGCATGAAGATGCTCGTGGGAAAATTTGACTAACTGGCACCAAAGGTTGGCATCCTTGGCAAAGCAGAGGCAGGAGGGGTCAATGGAGTTAAGGGCACGGCTGAGCCCCAAAAAGCCCGAAAAGCAAAAAGTAGCAGGTTGTGCCTGATGCTGCAGAATTATCTGCTATGGTTGGCTTCCAAGAAGCAGGCAGATTCTTGTGTTACGTTGCTACGTTTCACCCCGTTAGCACTGCAGAAGAAACGTAGCCATGGAACAGAGCTGGGCTCTAATCCAGCTCTCACATCATCAATACAATTATTCAGTTCTAATCCCAGGGCTAAATTCTGCCCTCGGTCGTGCTTGTGCAAAGCTTTCACTGTGATTGCACAGGCGCAGCTTTGGGCAGACTGGGACCTGCAGAATCTTTATTCCAGCCCATTGTGTATAAGCCAGCCAGAACCCAGCGTGATTTTCAGATGCTAGGGGGAGTTTGTAGGAGGAGAAACATCTTTATCATCTGTAAACCTGTGATGCTGGATTTGTAAAATCACTTCCTAGAGTGGACCATGGATTACTTGTTGCAGCATGATTGTCTATTTTTTTTACAAGTGCTTCCATTCCACCCTCTCCCCTCCCTCCCCCCAAACCGTCACTTTAAAGTCTTTCCAGTCCAACTGTGCCTTATGGAAGTTTTTTTTTTTTAAGGGAAAGTATTTAAAAGCTTTAAATCTAGTTCTCTAGTCTCCGACCCCCTGAAGATTCCAGCCCAGCAAATAAAGTGCTTAGCCACCCTCCTTAAAAAGATTTAATCTCCTATATTTCCAGAGCTCGTGTGATTAAAACCCACTTCAATTTCCATTCCCAGAGCTACAGCTGATTCGCTGCTTAAAGGAAAATGGCACAGACAAAGCTTTCTGCGCCACACTCTCCACAGTACAAAAAAGGCAGCTTCAGGGATCTCCGATGCCCAAGTCTTTTATTATCAGGAAGGGAACTACCCCATTTCTCCAGGCATCTAGACACTACTCTAATCTTACCACTGGCAGTTCAAAAATGAACTGGGACCTGTTGTCTTTTCTGGATTGACATTCAGATGACTTAGCTGATTAGAAGCCAAGCCTGCCAGCACAGAAGTTTTCATTCCCAAATATCATCAGCAGTAGAAAGGGAAATAGCCGAAAAGCAACAATTGTCAGGGAACAGTGTCTAAAACCACAGATGGGAGAGCGAGAGCACAAGTGAAAAAGCATCAGATCTAAGACCCTGGTGAAAACATTGCAGCAGCTTGAAGACCGAGTAAGATGGCTGGAAGCAGTGACACATATCTGAGATGCAAGGGGACAGGAAAACCCTAACCAGAACAGAAGTTGCAGTGTAAATAAGAAGCATCTCTAGAAATGAATGGGTTCTGCTGGATTAGCCAAATCCAGGGGCGGCTCCAGGCACCAGTGCACCAAGCACGTGCCTGGGGCGGTAAGCCAGGGGGGGCAGCCTGCTGGTCGCCGTGAGGGCGGCAGTCAGGCTGCCTTTGGCGGCATGCCTGCGGGAGGTCCGCCGGTCCCGCGGCTTCGGTGGCGGGTACGCTGAAGGCGCGGGACTGGTGGACTTCCCGCAGGCATGCCGCCGAATCCACGTGAGCAGCGAACCACCAGCAGGCATGCCGCTGAAAGCTGCCTGAGTGTCGTGCTTGGGGCAGCAAAATACATAGAGCCGCCCCTGGCCAAATCCTGCGGTCTTTTTCACTGGTGTCAACCTGGAGTCGGGTCAGCTCGCTGAATGTACCTTTGTGTGTTCCTTAAATCCTAACCATTTGTTTTTCATGAAATTTACATTATTACCCTTATATGTAGAGCTCATAAATATACACAGTGCTGTACAGGAGAAATAGATGAATGGTCCCTGCCCCCAAAGAGTTTATAATCCCAAAACAAGAGGGGGTGGGACATTAGCAATGAAACAACTAAATAAAGAGGTTGTTCTAATAGAATTCTCTCCAGATAAATGTTGTTAATATCGCTGTGTTTGGGTATTGTAGTATATGCATGCAGATTGTTAATAGCCTGTGACAATGGGTCTATGAGTTTGCTGAAAATCTAGAGGAAATAGACTTTCCAATGAGAGATGGCAGCATGACCTTCACCTGCCAATAGTTTGGCAGGAGTTCTAGGCCAGCCATTCGATAAGTTCAGAATCGCAAGTAAGCAACAAAACGATCACAGGTCAAAATGGAGATAACCCTTGAAAGGACAATGCAGTAAAAGGAACAACAACAACAAAAGAAAATTCATGTTAATAAGAATGTTTAGCACCTGCCAATATGGAGCAATAGAACTGTCTGGAAACATAAAAACAATATTTTCATACAAAATTTCCAAAAATTTCTCATCAGCATTTTTCATTGTTTCAAAAATTGGAAAGTTTTTTTTTTTTTTTTTTTTTTTTTTTTTTTTACCAGTTCAGCTGATGCTTTTGAGCTACCAAATACTAATTACTCCTTTCAACACCTCGGTGAGGTATTATCCATCCATAGCAAGTACGATTGTTGTCTAAGAGCAGATCAGAAAACGGTTGGTATTTTCCATGGAAAATGTCAAAAGAAACAAAAGACATTCATTTTTCCCCTCAATTTTTTACCATTTTAAAATAATTTCATTTTTTCTATGAATTTTTTTCTTTAAAAAGAGCGTTTTTTTATTTTAAAAAATGCAGCCAAAACTTTTCACCCAGGTACATTATTATGCCCCAAGTGGAAACGCAGAAAAAGGTAAGACTGACATTTCCAAACTTAATTGGCTAAACTTTGCCTCCCTGCTGAACATATTTCTGACAAAAAGTGTAGACTCTTTTGACTTGAACTAAAGAAGAAGCTGTTCATAGTATAAGGCCTATGACACACAGATGAGCACTTTAATACAGTATTAGTTACACTAAGCAGAGATCACTAAGCACACAGCAGCCAAAGCTCCTCCCAGTAGGAGCTGACAGCACAGTGCACAGTTGCATTTGTCTATCATGGAGTATCCCACCCCTCGTACCAGATGGAATCAAGTTTAATTAGCAACAAGAGCCCTAAAAGAGAGCAGGTTAAAAGTTTGCAGGAGCTACCTGGAGCCAGCCTGCCAGAGGTCTGCTGGACAGGAGAGCTGGCTTCTCATCTGGCAGGAGAAATCCAGCAATGCATCTGTGATCTGTACCCAGGGTAGAATGGCTGCTCCGATGCTACTAAGCAAAAATAAAACCCGAAAGAGTGAGATTGAGAGGGAGAGTGTGCACATCTTGGAAGCATGCAGAAAAAGCATCACTAGCCCACAAAGTAGCACATGGTCGTTTATCTCACTCTATTTCATCAACAGAAAACAGCAGCTTCGTTTCTTGGTTCTAAATTTAGCAAGAGACAAAAGTAAAGAGCTCAGGCTGAAGCCCAAGGGGAAGATCAGGATTAGAGGAACTATGAGCTTCCCAACAGCTAATACTTCTACGCTATCTTCACAACTGGCTTCTGCTGGGAGACACTGGAAGAGAAATAAATAGATGGGAGATACTGGTATGTTCACAACGTATGAATAGAGAAATTAGATAAAATATACTCTTGCTGGAAGGTTGCAGCATAACACTACTTTACTTCTTAGAACTCAAAACAATTACACACAAGAACCTAGTAACAGAGAGAGAGAAAACAGGCTGCTCCCTGTGGCAGCAAGGTACAACTCACCCCACCCTCCTTGCTTTAATCTGGCTCTTTGCACATTGACTCCCATTGCACACTTTGCTACAGAGCCCCCTAGCCTGCTAGCAGGTCCAAAAGAACCACCCACTCTTAAAGTGATAGCTTGCAATCCCAGCACAATCACCAATATATCACAAACACCTCATAGCTAGCTCTTTTACATCATTTCTTACAGTGATACCTGCTGGGAGATGCTATGACCGCAATAGCTGTGAGTTCCCCTTGATCCAAACTTTTCACTTTAGAACTAGCAAGAAAAGAAGATAAACATACATTTAGGGCCTGAATTTCAAAGAAACAGCCCTTGATTTGCCTGGTGCAATTTTGCAGCTACCAATAACTGTCTATACATTTTGCACTTGCAATTAACTGTGGGTGCAAATGGCAGCATTTACCCAGCTGCCTGACTGCAGAATCACACACATCAGTGTTAGATGTCTAAACGCTATCATTTGCTCCCATCGCTAACTGCTGCCCAGAAATTAGAGGCGAGACTGCAGTCCTTTTAGAAACCCTTAATCTATGTGATTTCGCTTTGAACATCACAGCATTTGCTATATTTGGATTACTCAGAAACACCAGCTCCTTAATGTCAATCAATTTATTGTCTCACCACCGCTATTAAATATTTTCATGTCACTTTTTTTTTAAAATCTGAAATTCATATATACGAATGGTCCAAGGTCACTCAAATGCCTATATAAATGAACAGGTGGGTGCACTTGCATCAAAATTGCTGCATTTAAATTAGCCAGAGATGAGATTGAAGACATGAGGTTAAAAACTTAATTGACTAAATCAGCTGAGATACCAAGCACTGATTGTATCATTTAAAATAAATGTAATGTTGGCCTTCAAACATTCATAATATATTATTACATATCAAGAGCCATTATTCAAGGAGCACAAATATTCTCTCAATTCCCTAATGAATTTATGAAAGAAAATCTCTCACATTTTTTATTTGCTTGTTTTTCTTTCTTTTCTGAGGAGGATGGAGTGAGGGATGGGGATAGCAGTTGAATAAGTAAAACTTTTCTTCCTGAAACTGCCCCCTCCCCCCTGAACTGGAACCAATCACCTTACTTCACTGTTTTTAAGACCCCAATAAACTGAATCATGGAAGTTGTGATGGAAAGGTCTGGGGATGTTTTCTTGGATGTAGATTTGACATGAGGACCAGGAGGGAAAGCGCTAAAATCACATCTGGAACCAAAAGCTCCGGTAGTTCTGGGCCCCAGGAGTGCACACAAGTTTTTGGGGACCCGGGACAAAATCTGAAACTGAGGGCCCCCCCTTCCAAAAAAGTTACCACTTAGGGGAGGCCCAGGGAACAGGGGTTTGAGAGCAAACCCACCCCATACTCATGCCATAGTGGTGGCTCCGGTCCAGTGGGGCTAGGGCCCAGCTCCTCATTCCAGGCATGGTGAACTGCCCATGGGGTTGCAATGCCACTCATTCAAATTTGGTCCGGCCCCTCCGGCCAGCTCAAATCTGAGGGAATAGCATTGCAACCTGGCTCGTGGGGTTACAGCACCCCTCAGGTTTGGCCTGGCCACCCTTCTGTCATGACAAAGGTGAAATAGAGTGAGAGGAGTTGTGATTCCCTGCACCAGGTCATGATGCCGCTCCAAAGAGAGGGTCCAGAGCAAACTTCTCCTTTACCCCTCTTCCCCAAGCAGACTTGCTGGGCCCTCAAACTAACACAGGGGTTTAGGAGAAAACTTCCCTTGTGGTCAGTTTGTTTCATAATTACCTACTGCAAGGTTACTTGCATTTGAAGCATCTGGCACTGGACGCTGATGGAGCACAATAACAACCATATGGATCACTAGTCTCATCGAGGAGGATCATAGTTTAAGCCCAGAAAAAAAAAACTATTATGATCAACTGGTCTGACTTCCTGCATAACCCAAGCCAGAGAACCTCACCCAACAATTTCTGAATGAACTTCCATTTGAGCTGTAACGTCTCTTTTAGAAAGACCTCCAGCCTGGATTTAAAGACAGGAAGCGATGGAGGATCCACCGCATCTTCTAACTCAGTTGCTCCAACCAAACACCTTTTCATAATTTAGTGGCTGTTTCAACTCCGAACTCACATCTGGGTTTGAACTTCGCAGGTGGACCCATCTCAGAGCCCTGGATCCAAACACCCTATAGTGGGGGTTCAAAATCCACATCCAAATTCATTAATATTTTTGTGCATAAAGCATGAAGCTCAGTTTGCTGCTATTCAGAGTCGGGTGACTCATGAGTTTTTGGTCAAACTCTGGGAGGCTGAATGGAAATGGGGTGTGTCCTTCTTCACAGAGAATAAAAGTTTATTGCTGCTACCACCTTTAGTCCTTTAGCTCACGTGAGAGAGGCCTGCACTTCCGAACTGAAGATTCAGAGGTCTATCCCCACTGCAACCTGTTTCACAGGGAGGAGGGAAAGTTGTCACCAGCATCATTCATTCTTCAGCTGTTTAAAAAAATCTCAGCCATCCAATCCGGAAGCATGTGAGATAGGCGACCAACTACACGCCATGAACAGTAGAAGCCGGCAGGTCACTGACAGAGCATAGTCTGAAATCTCTTCAGGGAACAATGAAGACATTTTAAGAAAACCCCGCTGGGCTTGCAAGTGTTTTGCTAATCCAGAAAGGGAGCTAACTACAACACAAATAATATCAATATGAATAGGTCCACTGGCTCTAGAGTTTGGGGTTGTAATTTTATAGGAATAAATTAACTCAAAACCAGATCTTCCTCAAAACTTCTGCTCCCAGAAGCTGGGAATGGGTGACAGGGGATGGATCACTTGATGATTACCTGGTCTGTTCATTCCCTCTGGGGCACTTGGCCTTGGCCACTGTCGGAAGACAGGATACTGGGCTAGATAGACCTTTGGTGTGACCCAATATGGCCATTCTTATGCTCTCCTTCTTGCAGGGTGTCAAGACAGGAGCAATACCTTGGGCTTAACTCAGTCCGGCCGCAACCATTACAAAAAGATGCTAATTGGTGGAGGGGAGGACCCAACAAAGTCTTTAGGCAATGTTAAAAATATGCAAATGAGCCCCAACAAAAGGCCCTGGGACTCTTAATTACATTCTAATCACAGGCAGTGCTATCAAGGGCTTTTCAAAACCCATGTCTGTTCTTAAAGAACGTGTCAGGGAGAGCCTTCTTTGCAGCGCGAACACCACATTAGCATGCATGCTTGATGCAGATGGAGAAACAAGAGCAGCCTCCCCAGAGTGGAGAGACTGGACGGGAATTGGCCTCAGAAACAGCAAGGAGCACTAGGGGACTATTTACCATGTGGGCCTAGAGGAAACCGCAGCTGCACCTCCATATCACTCAGCTTTGCCAGGGCTGGCCGGGGGCCCATATGGACACTTCCCTAGGAGCACTGAATCAAGGCGCGAGCGTGGAGTCAGATTAATACTCTCTATGTGCTCTGCTGGGGGACTGCATCCTCTGTCTGCAGTGGGATGGGCTCCATGATCTAATGGGGCTTTTCAGGCTCTGAATATTCACCCCCATGCACTCCCAATGAAGGACAATTCCTCTCCACAGAGACCCGCCCCCGGCCAGTAACTCAGTGGGGTCCTGGGAAACTTCACAGGCAGGGGAGGGAAAGGGGAATGCTCTCACCCCCACAGCAGCATGAAAGCAGAGCTGTTCTGCTCAAGCTGCAGCGGTCTGATGGCTGAAGCGCCTTTGTGGCTGTAGCGTCTCCTCTCTCCACACATGGAAAGGACTGCAAGGTCCAGCATAGTAGCAGGCCCCCACAGTTCTGTGCCCCCGTCTGGAACCCTGCTGCCCCAGCCCCCGACACACACTTCTGCAGCAGAACTGCCAGGGTTCCTTGGCCAGAGGGACTCTGCTCCCCAGAGGGGTCCCCCAAATTATTGAACCTACTCACACGCCTGGCCCTGCTTTCACTCAAGGGCTGCAGCCACAGGACCCAGCTAGGCCAGGTCCTGCTCACTCCTTCCCAGCAACGTGGCCACCCATCTCCATCTTCCCTGCTGAGAATCAATAGGGTAGAGTGAGTCCTGCAGGAGCACTTTGTGCCTGGCCCCTGTGCCGGTGACGAACCGGAATGCAAAAGCCATTGGTTTTCTTCAGACAAGGAGAAAGCAGGCGGGCAGCTCCTGGCAGTCCTGGGGATTTTTGGAGATGGCTTCACGCAACCCAGAAAGCCTCTGAACCCGTCTGGCTCCTAGAGAAACAGTTCCCCGGAGCCCTGAGCTTTATTTAGAGCGGGTGTAACTGCCAGCCTGAGAAAACGGATCCGTGCCAGCTCTCATTTTGTGAGCATGCTGAAAACAGAAGCATAGCTGTGGTGGCATGAGCGGCATGACGGGCTAGGCACCCCGAGCACAATCCCCTCTGAAACCCTCGGTATGTAGTTGGGACAGCTAGCCCCTCCCGCCACAGCTAGACTTCTACTTGTAGTGCTACAGTTCAGAGCCAGGGCAGGTACCGCTCTCCCAGCTGGTATCACACTTTCCAGCTCCAGTTTCCAGATACAGCCCCAGAGGCCACTGCTGGGGGCACAGAGAGCCGGTGTGCAGACAGACTGATTCACCGGGAAAGCTGTCCCCACCACACAGGGATGATGACATGTGCCTTCTAAAGCATGACTCTGGAGTCGAGCAATCGTGTGTCTAGTGACCCCTTACACTGGACCCTCCCAAAGTGCAGGGCCATTGGCCGCCGGTTGGTGTGATCATACTGCTGTTTCCTAGCACCAGCCCAGCTGTGGCTGCAGAAGAATTCAGCTCAGTCCCAGGGACATTATGCGGACTAGGCCTCTTCTCCCCCCATGGAACGCGCTCTGTGGGGGTTTGGGAGGGGAGGGGGCTGCATTACAAGGCTGTTTACTGAAAAACAGCAAAAATACCCATCAAAGCGTACCGTGACTGCGGGGCTTCACAGCCCTCTGGCTCGCTGAATCTGGACTCAAATGCTTTTATAAACCAGGGCTTGGTGCAGGTCAGGACTCGCACAGAAAGCAGTTCCACCCATTTCCCTTCCCCTTAATTTCAACCACTTGGAAGATGTTATCCCTGTCACGCTGTCCTTCAAGTCCCCTTCTCCCGCCAGGTGACTGAGATGCTCACAATAAAAGCCAGAGTAAGGGGAAAGGAAGTCAGGCTGCTTCAGGGAGTGAATCCAGGAAAGACATAGCACATGTACTCTGTTCAGACCCGCAGCCCTGCCCTCCACAACCAGCTCCCGGCAATAGCACTGAGTGCAAAGCAAAGGCAGGGGGAACATCTGGCCTCTGGTGGGCTAAGCCTGCCTGGATTGCTCTTGGTTGACCTGCTTTTCTTTCCCTGCCTCCCCTCGCCTCTAATTAATTTAAAGGTGTGTAAAGGAGATCAAACTTAACATATCCCAGGCCAAGCAACTTGTTCTCTTTCACCCTGGACACAGACAATGAATCAAGGCCAAGGCAGGACCCAAAACCCAGAGAGATCTTGAACTTCCCAGTGGGTCTTCTTTGGCCCGGAGAGACGAGCTCAGTGGGCTCTCTACGGTTCAGGCTTTTATGTTGTTTATGCTGGCCAGAGCAAAAGGAAATTCATGAGATCCTGGCCCTGCCACAGACATCCTGTGTCTCCCTGGACAAGTCACTGAATCTCTCTTCCTTCGTTCTCCCATCCATACAATGGGGTTCACAATACACAACCCTACATGTGAGGAAAATTCCATTACCTCTGTGAGGGACTTGACTGTCTTAGTGATGGGTGTCATAGAAAAGCCGACAAGCAAGGCCTCAGAGAGCCTAGAAATATATGCCAGGCAGCGAATAGGTTTTAGAAAACTAAATACTTCTATCCATCAGTCTCAAAGCACTTCATAAGCCTTCGTTAACAGAGCAGCCCAGCACAGCAGGGAGCTAGTGTATGGTCACTGCACCCATTTTACAGAGGAGGAAACTGAGCCACCAGGAGATAAACCATCAACTTTTCAAAAATGGTCACTAGCTTTGGGGTGCCTAGTTTGAGACAGCTTGGGCCAGTGGGTGCTCAGAATCTCTGAAAACCAGACCCAAGGACGATGAAGTTTGGCACCCAGAACGCCAAGGCACCCAAAGCTAGTGGCCCCATTTGAAAGTTTGGGCCTAAGCAACTTGGGTCAAGGTTACACAGTGCATCAGTAGCAGAGCTGGGAACCCAGGACCCTAGCCTTGTGCTCTAACCCCTAGGCCTGACTACCTCCCCAGCACTCCACATTTCAACTATACACAGATGAAAATTAACCTGGCCTATTTTGAAATATGTAAGACTTTGGCATTCCTACCCCCAGCTCCTCCTGAGCACACAATGCCACTCCTCTAAGGGTTAAATCATACTCGCTGGTGAAAGGCACTGGATTGCCAGCTAAGGAGACTGAAGTACTCTACTGATCCACAGAGCAGCAAATCAAGCTTCCCCCTGCATACTTCCCTGCCAATGTGCTCCAGCCCTGACCCAAGGTGGTAGGACAACCTCCACTGCTCAGTCCCGAGCGCCTTTCCAAACCAAGACATCAGACACACTTGTAACTAGGCTGAGACCCAACGACTCCTTCCAGAGAGCCAACAAACGTCGCAAATTTTGGTCACAGCTGGGGCAAGCTCTAATCCAGAGCACAATTCATGGCAGCCGCCCCCGTTCCTGGGCACTATTCAGCTCACCAAGTTCCAAAGCCAGCACAGAGACAGAGATGAAAGGCTCCATGGCCCATTACCAGTCCCCTGAGGCCATCTAGTTCCCCAAGCTATTTGTCAAATGTGCCTACGTCCTCTATGCATCAGCCCCGGGTAGCTGCCTCCACCCCAACTCCTTTTACTCATGTTTTCCCCAGGGAGTTGTATTGGTCTGAGAGCAGCAGGGCTGATTTGTCGACGTCCTCCAGTAGCAGGCTCTGCCCTGGGCCTTCTGCGCCATGGCCCCCGAGCACATGACAAAGGGGTGCCCCTTCTGCAGGGATTCAGGATATAAGCTGCACAGGGCTGCACTCTTATTTCAGTTACCCCCCACTGTCTCCAGTACAGTCGCTGTCTGTGATCAGATTCAGTCCTGTCCCGGTTTAATACCCTGGTCCCATTCACACACACACACCCCACACACACACTTTGTGCTGCCAGGCAGGGCACTGCAGAGGCAGGCTGAGCCGTTAAGATTCCTGGCACGGGTGGAGAGGCGAGATCCACCGCATCGTGCTGCAGAGTAAACTAATCCTACCAGGTTAATTCTCTTCTGTGGCTCATTCCGGCTTATTAAAGCCAGCAGGCACCCTGCGGAGGATTCATTACCTGTGCCACTTGAAGGCAAGGCTGTGCTTTAATGAGCCAAGGAATGCGGGGGGGCCTGTCTCTGCTGCAAGCCTCAGACGGCTACATTTGTCCTGGAGGCAAGGAAGCCCTCAACCCCTGGGGTCCCATTCCCTCGAGCAGAGCTATTACAAACAAAAGGGGGATGCGCGGGACAGGCTTGCCAGCAATCGTTTGGCTTCTGAGCTGTTGTGCCAGAGATAGTCCGACATGCCCACACACACACACACACCAACTTCCTCCTCGCCCTGCTCTACATCAGGGCAAGTAGCTCATGGGAACTGCACTGCCATGATTTAATGCCTTGTGGTGTCGGTGAACAGCCATCCCTTTGCCCTCCAACCTGACCCATTTCCTCCATCAGTAATCACAGTCCCTATCAGGACTGTACGGTGCCCTCCGCATGTGGCTGGCCTTTATTTATTTGCTCTAGGGGACCCCTATCAATTCCCCAGGGGGGAAAGCACACAGGGAAGATGGATTTCCAAACCAGTAAGTGGAAAATGATATGAGAGAGAGAGAGAAGGCGGCAGCTGCTGCTGTACGTCTTCATCCCTTTAAATAGTTCCCAGCCGTCCCCCTATAGAGCGGGGGTGTCTGCCTAACAGAGCTCTCCTCTAATTAATCAAGTCCTCTCCACCAGTGAAAAAGACCCAGAGCTGGTGGATAAGATATTGCAGGAGTTAACAGAGGATGGCAGCCTTGGGTTAGCGAGGCAGAAAGGCGGTGGAGGACTTCATCTGGAGGGGACAATTATTTTACCACCATGCTATGCCTCTATATGCAGCACAGTCTGGCTAGCTCTGGCAATAGCTTGTCTTTTTGATCTGGGCTTTATTTTCCCTCCTTTTCTCTCCAATTCCCTTCTTCTTGCCGGGTGGTTGTTGAATTTGTTTTATCCCAGGCCTTTCCTTTCATGAGCAGACTTGCATGTGTGCTTTCTGTCTCTAACTTCATTTCCAAAATTCCGGTCATAAAAAGGAGGAAAGATTGCGAGAGGGACGGAAAAAAGGAGCCGAGAGATCAAAGGTACTTTTTATATCCATTGCAAGAGGCAGAAAGACAAAGGAAATAAGGGGGAAGAGAAAGACCCCCACGCTGCTCGCACCATGGTTTCTGGCTTGAAAGGAGCGAGGGATGAGGGACCTTGGCCAGCCTCATCTCATAGGGCCAATGGCTTCCCAGAATCACAGCAAAGCAAAAACATTGCTGAGAACACAGAGCACGCTATCGAAAGGAAACAAACCCAGAAAAGGCTGCAAACAGCTGGGAGCAAATCAAATCCAGAAACAATGCTTGAAAATAGTTCGTCTCCTCTTCATGGCTGGAGCAAGATCATCTCGCCTTTCCACTCTCTGCCCACTCGCTCTCTCTGCCCATCTACATCAAGGCTCCCTGCAGCCCTTTTCCCCCACCCCGGCTTGCTGGGTCTGCTCAGCCAATTTTGCCCATGTAGACTCTAGGAATTGCTCTCCCC
Organism: Malaclemys terrapin pileata; assembly: GCF_027887155.1. Classification (NCBI taxonomy): domain Eukaryota; kingdom Metazoa; phylum Chordata; order Testudines; family Emydidae; genus Malaclemys; species Malaclemys terrapin. The sequence continues at coordinate 24,869,873 of NC_071519.1, forward strand.
CATACTCTCCCCAGACTTGCTCCCTCTGCTCTGCCGGCTGTGGCATCTCATCCTATGCCCCAGCACCCCTCCTCCCATTCAGTCTTCCGAGGAACAGCTCCCCCACCTCCATCCTCCTAAACTCATGGAACTCCATTTGGCAAAGAGGCTGGGCCAACACGGGCACTGCTACCTGCCTCTGTCCATACCTCCTCCTCCCGCCTCACTGTACATTATAAAACTGAATTGTGCTGAACCAAGCAAAGGAAAATTCACCATCAGCATCAATACCATAAACTCCACCCCAATGCAATGCCTTTTGGAGTTTTGTCTTTGCCATCATGCCAACCCTCCAAGGTTCCTCGCACAAGAGATTGGCTTACACAACAAGCTCCTCAGGGCAGAGGATATCCATATTTTGCATCCTACACAGACCTGGGCACTTTAGTGGCTAAGCCAGGGCCGAAATTTAAGCATTGTGATGGCCATTGACGTTCTTTTAAGGGTGCACTGATGATTTAGGAATATCCCATATTCTAGTCTACACTGGTTCTTATACTCCACTCATCATCCTAGTATCTGAGCATCGTCTAGTTGTGCATTAAGCAACACGACTAACATCTGCCACGTGGTTATCTCATCCTCTCCGCAGAAGAAGTGTGTGTTGCTTTGGATTTATATACAAATATATTATATTCACACAGAGAGAGAGAACTGTGCCTTGCACTTAGAGCAGAAGGTGGGGAGGTTTGTGATGGTCCTTCATTCCACAGTCTTAGGCTAGGCCTGAGAAAGCTCTGTCTCCTGCACAGACGAGCTTTGCAAATATAAGGAACATGCAAACAAGAGAAAAATCCCTGCAATCTTATAGAGGGACCACCCTCCAAACTGCTCCCCCCAAATGCTTTACAGAATTCAATCAAACAGCACGAGGCAAAGGAAAATTCTGCAGAGACACAGATGTCTACGCAGGGGAGAAACGAGACAGATTGTGTGAAGGAAGAGGAAGGGGTTTAGTGCCAGATGAGCAGTCAGATGAGCACAAGATGCTAAACAAAATAATGGCATGATCCTAAATGTAAACTGAGGCAGCATGGCCCAGTGGGTAGGGCACTGGATTTAGTTGCAAGAGATCTGGGTTCTACTCTTAGCTCTGCCACTGACCTGCTGCGTGACTGTGAGCAAATCACTTCCTGTCCCTGTGCTTTTGTTCCCCTCCTCCCCTTTGCATTGTCTATTTAGAGTAACTCTTTGAGGCAGGGGCTGGCTCACACTATGTGTCTGTACAGCACCTAGCACAACAGGGCCCTGATCTCGGCTAGGACCACTAAAGGTACGGCTACACTGCAGCTGAGAAAGGGTCTCCCAGCCTGGCTAGACAGACTCACTAGCAGGGCTCGAGCTAGAGCGCTAAGAACAGCAGGGTGGACAGTCTGGGTCAGGGGGAAACCCGGGCTCCCAAGCCCACTTGACCCCCGAGCTGGAACACCCAAATTGCTATTTTTCTGTACGCTAGCTCAGGTCTGACTCCCCATTACAGTGCAGACATCCTCTCAGTGACACACTAATGCAGATGCGCAATACCACCGCCAATCTCAAAGGGGGCTCATGGTCCAACCTGCTTCTGAGGAAACTCCCAAGTGGGCAGCAGCCGAGGATCCAGAGGGGAAGGTTGGATCCAATGCCTAGGCTATTCCTAAGGAACCCCAATGGGGCTTAGATTTTCAAGAGAGCTCAACTTCCATTTAGGTTCCACGCGAAGGGGGCAGAGTTTCAAAACTTATAAGCCCCCAGCAGCACAATGGGGAATCCTGAGAACACAGGGAGCTTCTAGGAACTGAGCACCTGGGAAATTCGGCCCTCAGTACTGGCTGCTAGGTTCTTTAGAAAGCCGGTCCCAGAGCGAAGATGCCTTCCTGGGAGTCTGTTGTAAGCAGGCGCAAGAGAGACCAAAGGGTCCTGACAGAGGGAAGTCTGATCTTTGGGGCTCTGAGAGTGAGAGACTGACGGAGCTATAGGAATGGTACTTGGAGACGGATAGGATGGGGCTGCCTGGGGAGGGATATTATCTGCAAGGACCAGAATTTCTTAATACTCATCTTTGCTGGTGATCAGAGAAATGGAGACAGCAAACAGAGCACAGAAGGGAGGCAATCACTCATTTAAACTCGAGCAAGGAATCTGGCTGCCACATCAGGGCTCTGCTGATGAGAGTATTTAATGATCAGTGGGAAGGTTTGCAATCCAAACAAAGCTCAATTCACTCCTGGCGTAAGCAAGTTCCATTGGCTTCAACAGGGGTGGGTGTCTACTTTACAGCAGCAGTCGGTTTGGCCCATGGAGCGGTCCGGCTACCCACCTGGCTTTTTATTTCAATCTCAGAAACAAGTACGTGCATATAGCCTCGTACACATATATACACTCCTACTTTTGCCAGTGAGGGAGGGATCAGATTGAACATCGTCTCTAATGAGTTGAAGACGACATCATAAAGCTGAAGTACAGAAGACAGCTGAGGACTCCGAATCACCCCACTTGCAGCCCATGGTCTGTCACGGAGCTAGGACATTAAAAGCCATTTTTAACCTCCTCTTGGGTGAGACTTGTTAACAGCTCCTTCAGCACCCCTCCTGGACCCCCAACAATATTCTACAACCTTTTAAGAGCATCCTCTAGCTCTCAGTTATCTCAGAGGCAGGAGATCATGTTTGCTTTTAATACTTTTGTCTAAAGGTCTGAGCGTCAGCATTTGGAGACTGTACAAAGTCTGAGCTCACTTGTGCTGATGTAAATCCAACGTAACTCCACTTAGGTCAGTGGAGTTAACTCTAGATTGACACCAGTGCAATGGAAAGGCGAATTCAGGACTAATTTTTAGCTATGCTTCCAAACAGAGCACTCTCCCCACCTCTGATGTTCCCTTTGACGTACTGCACTGGCCCAGCCTTGTACCTCCTGCATAGAGATCTTGGGACCAGTTCTAGGGCTTCCTTTCTCTGTCACTGGTGACCAGCATGCTGTCCCTGTTTGGGTTTGCTTGTTGTTTCTCTCTTCTAACCCTGTTCTCTCATGGAGCTCCCATCTCTGCCATTCTCCGGGTGGTAACAGGGTTCTGCTCTATTTACCTTGGGCAAGAGCCATGCGTCTTAGTCCGGTATCGTGTGTCATCACAGAAGGATGACCTTTCCCTAGAGCAAAGCAGGAGACAATTCTTCATCTGACCAAATGCGCTTCAGCCCGTTATTACTGATATGGCAGAAATGCCTACAGGTCCCAGCCGAGATTGGGGTGCCGTTGCGCTAGGGGCTGTACATTCTCTCAGCAAGACCCAGCCCTTGCCTCCAAGAGCTTACAAAAATAGACAGAGAGAGAAAAGGTGGCTGGGGAAACCAGCACAGAAGTTAAGTGACTCACCCATGGTCACACAAGAGGTCAGTGGCAGAACAAGGAATGGACTCCAGGTTTCCCTAGACCACGTTGCCTCTTGTGCCCTCTAACCTTGGTTCTTCCTCTTGTCTTTATCCTCCTGCTACCCCTCTCCCATCTAGCTAGCGCTTTACTCAGTGCTGGACTCGCAGTAGTAGAAACACAAACCCTGAATCATGAAGAGTTAGAAGGGAACCTTTCCATACCCATGTGTTTGGTCACATCACTAGCTACCTCCTTTGGCTTTCCCAAGTGGTTCCTGCAGCAAAGGGAGATGATCCAATGCAGATAGACCCTGGATGGTCTCTTGGCCTGAGCCCGGTGAGAAATTCAGGGTTGTTTGTGATGATAAACGTGACCTGTTGGAGCATGTATCAGAAGCATATCTCCATGGAATGAATTTGCCCCTAAATATCTTTGTAGCTTTCGTTATTTCGAACACCAGCAACCTCTCACTATGCCCTGTAAATGTCCAGGCTGTTCTCTATTTCACTTGAGGCTGTGCTGGAAAGGTCCTGTCAGACCATTGTCACATCCAAAGCAATATGCTCATCTGAGCATGTTTCTTCGTGTCCAAAGGTTGAGGCGAGTCTCACGGTGCTTTGCAGAGTGGCTGCCAAAGCCCATCTGCTCTCAACAGGAGTTTGTCTGTGATTACTGCTCACTTACTGTCCTTGAGGGAAAACATCTGTTTTTGTCTCCTATTTGTGTAATCCTTATTTCCTCACCAGTATCCCAGTGCGTGTTAGCACGTGTATTACAAGCCTCTCTCGGTGGGGTGGGAAGGTTTCTTGAGCTCTCTATAGTTCATCTTCACCTGTCTCGCTTTCTATCCAACCTGACATCTGTGTCTCCCTTTCCCTCTCCTTGTCAGTGTGTGCCTCCAGCTCCGGATGGGGGATCAGACAGTGTGGATTTGGTTTGACATGGAACCAGTGGTACTTAAGTGCATTCAGAATAGCTCAGATGGCAGTCAAGTGATATCAGGAGTGCAACACTCAGTTCAAAACCCCCGATTGGCTGTTTAACGTAGAAGGACCAATCAAACTGGCTTTGGCATGGGGGCCTCATTTTGGCTTTTGCTTGGGGATGCCATGAACGAAAAGCACACGGCATCGTTGGGGAAATCCTCACTCCGTTGATGTTTCCAAAGCAACAAGAGCTGATTGCACTGTGTGCAAATCCACTATCTCTTAGAGCAATGCATAGTCTGGCTGCTTCACATTAACTGTACATACAAAAGCAGGCAGAAGAATGACACCTGTAGGCATGGTAACACAAAGAGCCAGGGAACCACATGTCCTTAGAGTTGCCATCCAACCCTTTGAAAAGTATATGTTAGAGAATGATGGAAGAACGTGCTGCCCAAGGGAGACTTTGTGAATCGATTCCCCAGAGGAAGAGAGAATTCCCCCTGCCTCAGGTGGGTGACTGGCTGCTGCTAAGTCATTACCTTTAAAAAAAACTTGCCAGTTTCACCTAAGGTAAAATAGATACATTTATCTGCACATCTGCTCTATTGCCTTGTATTGTCCTATAGGAAATGGCTCAAATGTTACAAACACTGAGGTCATCTGACTGCAAATATCTAAGGCCGGGGTGGCCAACCCGTGGCTCCGGAGCCACATGCGGCTCTTCAGAAGTTAAGATGCGGCTCCTTGTCTAGGCACCGACTCCGGGGCTGGAGCTACAGGTGCCAACTTTCCAATGTGCCAGAGGGTGCTCACTGCTTAACCCCTGGCTCTGCCACAGGCCCTACCCCCACTCCACCCCTTCCTGCCCCCTCCCATGAGTCTGCTAGGCCCTCGCTCCTCCCCCTCAGAGCTTCCTGCATGCCACGAAACAACTGATCGGCAGGTGTGGGGAGGGAGGGGGAGGCGCTGATGAGAGGCTGATGATGTATTACTGTGGCTCTTTGGCAACGTACATTGGTAAATTCTACAGAAACAACAAAGAGTCTGGTGGCACCTTAAAGACTAACAGATTTATTTGGGCATAAGCTTTCGTGAGTAAAAACCTCACTTCTGGCTCCTTCTCAGAGCCCCTGCTCTAAGGCAATTGTTACGTGTTATCATTGCATTTCAGGGAAGGAGGATTTATTTGGGAAGCTATTGGCATTTTGTTAACAGCTCCCGTCCTTCACTTTTCTGTTAAATCAGTTGTTACAAGTCACAGCCCAAAAAATTTCAGCAACCAATGGTGATTCTCTGCCTTAATCATGAGATTACCCGATATCTCCCTACACAGATACCAAAACTACATTAGACGAACGTTAAGATTGCCAAGTCAAACCGTTCTAACTTAGGGAAAGCCAGGATAAAGGTTCTCTGGCACACAGCTGGAACACAACCGTGGTGTGGAATTAGAGCATGCTCAGTGCAGCTGGAAAGTTCAACGAGTTTAGCAGCAAGCCCCATTGAGCATGTGCAAATGATAATTTTAAGAGAATTATAGCTCTGCCAAATCCGGATGGAATTCACAGGGACAGCAAAAGGCACCTCTCTGACTGCAGGCCTATCTTCCTGCCAAATTTCAAGTTCATCCTGCAAAGCGTGGAAGCATTAGAGCTTTTCAAATAAAATGAGCAGTTGGGGGAAAATTTTAACATCAGCAAAACCACCTATTTTCTCTGAACCTTTATCTCAGAAATGGCTGAATCGTTTTGCTGACGCTGTCTACAAAAATTCAGCCTGAGGCAGGGAGCAAGCTTGGAAAATTTCAGCCTGAATGGTTAAAGTTCAGAAACAGGGACTTATAATGGAAAATGTTAAGCAACTTTAATTATAAGCATTACTGCCAGCTCCACCTGTAATTTTAGCTAGCTCCACCTGTAATTTTAGCTAGCAATAGAAAAGCCCTTAATTCAGAGCAACTTCATAATGCTTGCTCTGCTCTCTGAAAATGCACAGCATGTCAATAGACACCCAGTCTCTGCAGCTACGCACATACCATCTCTGCCTGTCAGCTGTCACTCCAGTAAAGTGAGACATCAAGCCATCCCCGAGATCTCCCTTCAGTATCGTTCACTCCGCATCTTGTCCCAGCCCTGTGTATACTTGGCAGCTGGCTTGTTCACAGTGGGGGAGGAGGGTTGGGGGGGTTGAACACCAGTGCAAACTCCCAATGTAAATGCACTGCACTGGTGCAGTTACCAGGCAGAAACCCTATTTTCCCACTAGTGCAACCCCATTTATGCGAGGAGTTTGCACAGGCCTAACAACAAGGTAGTTGAACCAGGGCAAACTTCCCTTGTCTAGACAAGCCCTGTTGCCTCCCGTACCTTTGACCTGTAGGAGATTAAACCATTTCCTGTTCCCCTGAATCCCTTTCAGCTCCAATGGCCTGAGACCATGTGCTCCAGCCAGTGACCTAGAGCACAAGGGGGTGGAGAAAGTCCACCAGCCAGCACAAGTTGCAACTGTTTTGAGTGTCATACCCACACACAAAGGAGGGACCATCTGCTCCCTTTCTGGAGAAGAGAGCAGAATGGAAAATCCAACCTCTCCATCTGTAGCCCTCTTTAGCAAAAATCGCTCTGGATCAGCCATGAGCTGCTGTTGGCTTCCCGGCCTGAAACGAGCCTCAAAGCCAAGGAAACACAAATTAAACAACTTTCTGTACCACACAGGGCCGGCTCCAGTCACCAGCTTCTCAAGTAGGTGCTTGGGGCGGCTGTTCCGGACAGGGGCGGCAGTTCCAGGTATTCGGCGGCAATTCGGCGGAGGGTCCGTCACTCCGCCTGGGAGTGAAGGACCTCCCGCCGAATTGCCACCGCAGATCGCGATCGTGGCTTTTTTTTTTTTTTTTTTTTTTGGTTTTGGCTGCTTGGGGTGGCCAAAACCCTGGAGCCAGCCCTGGTACCACACGCAAAAGCTGCTGTTAATATCACCTGCCACCACATCCGCTGACCACCGTACCATCTCCTGGGATGTTCAGGCGAAAAGCTGGCAATACCCTGGATGGGAGAAGTTGCTTTAATTAGTTTGCAAATGCAACTCCTCTAGTACCATTATTTGCCGGTGCCTTGAAGGTCAGTGCTATCTGAACTGCAACCAAGCTATCTGTTCTTGCCTGCTCAGCTAACACTTCCCTTAGCAAGACAATTTGAGGATTTTTCCAATTTCAGATCTGTCCCTAAATGACCCCCTGCTCCCCCTGAAAACTTCCAGCTCTGAAACACAATTGTCTCCTCTGCTACAAAACGCAGAACTTCCTGCTATGAGACTCCACTGTGTCCCTCATTATATTCGGCAGCACAGCAGCTGGGGGGACTTACAGCTGTGAAACCCAGCTGTCCAGCCTGTTCTTCTACTCAGCAACATCTGGGAGATGCACCCAGACTACCCTTTCACAAACCCAGTACCTAACACCACTGAACGATGGAGAAATTCGGAGCCAGACCCAGCAGTTCCGGCCCCACCTTTCTGCTTCACTTAACACTCCATGGAACTTCCTAGGGCAAGAACCACCCCTGGCTGTATTTTCTACAGCGGCACATTCTTGGGCATTCCTTACTCTCACCATGCTCCCGTGCTGTGACTGATGCTGGAGGTGAGTTTCAGCTCTCCCCGTCCCCATCAGCCTTTTTCGAGTCAGAGCACCCCAAGCGAGGCTGATAACCAGACCTGTTGCCTCACATGCCTCGGCAAGATAATGACGGGACAAGAATTTTAAATTCCATAGCCGATATCTATCCATTGGACCTGGAGTCCCCGAAAGGGAGTGTGTGATAAATTCACCCACAGAATCAGAGTCACGAGCGCCTGGTGAGGACTTATCCTTCACATAGATACAGATTAAATATTTAAAATTGCTACATCGCTCTAAAGAGCTGGGTTATTTATTTTTGCAGGGGCTGATCAATCACAAGTGTCCCTAAAGAATGCCAGACCTTTAGCTACTCATCTGATTACGCCTGCTGTAACCGTGTCATTCCTGCCCTGGTGCTTAATATTTCATCCGCACGGCTCCTAGGCAAAGCAGGACCGAAGGCTGATTTCCGAATGGAACAGTTCTTTGACTTTTAGGCGGGTTTATCCAATTCAAGGGAAAAGATGGAGAAGAGACAACGATTTCCCTCTTCACTCCAAAGCAGCCAGAGTTACTTTAAAAATAACAATTCTACAAATAAAGGATAGTTACGAGCTGGCATGTGAACTGCAAACCTGCTGCTGAGTTTAACTACAAACAAGTGATACCAATGTCTGTAGCATACAGCAGCCCCATGGCTTCTAGCTAAGGCGCTGTTCTTATTACAGTGCCGGGTCTGGACTTTGACCCACCAGCAAGCTGGGCTACTATTACACAAACTGAGTTTACAGGCCTCAGCTCCGTCGTTAGAGGGTAGCGGGCAGGCACATCGCTGGTTGTCTCTTGGTGGGAAATCCGTTGCAAAGCCAGGCAGTTTGGTATATCAAGCTGCTAAGAAAACCTTATGATGCCTGGGCCACTTTCGTTACATGGCAGCTAAGCTCACCCTCTCCTCAATTTCCCCTCTGAATACTGAGACGCAGTATTTAATGCCACATATTTCTGAACCCACACACCCACCCCACAGCCCCCGCTGGGATCCAAGATGTACACAAAGCTGGAGCTATTTATCTAATCCCTTCAGGAGGTTAAGATCAATTGCTACCTGGGTCCAAACTACATCTGGCTTTAGGGTGACCAGATGTCCTGATTTCATAGGGACAGTCCCGATATTTGGGGCTTTGTCTTATATAGGCGCCTATTACCCCCCACCCCCGTCCCGATTTTTCACACTTGCTGTCTGATCACCCTGTCTGGCTTAGATTTTGTAAAAACATGTGACCCACTATGTTTGCCAATCAAAGCCAGCCTCCAATTAGCCCCATCCCAGTGCCGTGCAGAGGCTTTACTGTGGGATGGGCACAACTATTTCTCAATACGATCATGTCATTTTCTCCCCTACACAGAGAGGCAGAAGCAACATGCCTGAAGTCACACAGTCCATCAGTGGCAGAGCCAGGAAGAGAATGCCTGGATCCCTGCTCTAGCCACTGGGAAAGCTCTGTGGGAGCTAGGAAACAAACGGGAGATTCTGGCGGTGTTTTGCTTTTTCTCCCCCTGTTGTCTCCTGTCACATGTTTGGTGAGCTGCCTGGAGCAGGGCCTGCCTTTCTATTTCATGTGTGCATAGAAGCAAGCCCAATGGGCCCTATGTCTCTGGTGGGCAGGAGCGCCACCAGCTTTTCTGCCGCCCTAGGCGGCGGAAGGTCCCGCCCCAAAATGCCGCCCCCCACAGAAGCAGCAGAAGGTCCTGCCGCCGAAATACCACCACGGTCGCCACCCCGCAAATTGTAGCTCCCTAGGCAACCGCCTAGGTCGCCTAATGGGTTGCGCCGGCCCTGCTGGTGGGGGACATTAAGCAGCCCTGCAATACAAATAAGTAATGAGGATGAGAAGAAGAGATAGCAAGGAAAGTGTACGCATTCCCAGCCCTCGTACAAGGCATGTCACTGAGACGCTCCTCCATTACGTGACCCAGCACCAGCCCAGGGTCCCTCCCACGGCAGATTTGGAGAAGGGGCAGCATTGTGCCTACAGATGGTTAGCAGTGAACACTATTTCCAGAGACGTGCAGCAGGGTTCAGAAAGGGCCGTGTTCTCTCTGTGGAGTGCTCAGAACAGGACAGAATGGCTTTTAAGTCAAGGCCGTATTATTCCAGTACATCTCTTTTGTGTGCCTGGCCTAATTGGATGGTTATGGCGGTACTAAGCAGCCCTTGCATTTCAAAACCGGAGTCAGCTGAATCTCTGAAATCGTGTAATTTTTTGCATGACCGAGCATGCAGATGTAATAAAAAAAAAAAAAAGGAAAGGAAAGGAAAAAAACCTGGGCCTTAAATTAATCCCCAATTGACAAAGACGAATGGTTAGAGGGAGCTGAATTACAAACCTGGTGGCATGGAACTCAGCCCCTCTTTAACAGCTCAGGAGATGGAGAGTGGCTATTCAAAGACATAGCCCCAGAACAGAGGTTCCCGGCTTGGCATCAGGGGTGCCTGCTACGCAAAGCAGTGCTAGGCTCATTAGCAAACTAGGGCTCATTAGCGAACTAAAGAGTTGTTAATTACCCTCTGGCCATGCTGAGCATTGTGAGGGACCCATCTAATTGTCTTGGGGGAGGAGGGAGAAGATGGAAAATGATGTCTGGATGAGAGGAACAGGGCCCCCAATTGGCCAAGAGCCAGTCCACATCTCCCCACCACCACTATAAGTTATAGACGCAGCGTACTCAGCTATGTCGCTGAAAGGGGAGGCTGCAATTCTGATGTCAGTGTTCAATGCCTTCCTTGCTTCAGAGATGGGCAGCCATTTTGTGTTTAGTTCAGCTACAGTGGTTTGAGCATTGCCCTGCTAAACCCAGGGTTGTGAGTTCAATCCTTGAGGGGGTTACTTAGGGATCTGGGACAAAATCAGTACTTGGTCCTGCTAGTGAAGGCAGGGGGCTGGACTTGATGACCTTTCGGGGTCCCTTCCAGCTCTATGAGATTGTATATATGGAGATATACCTGAGTGCTCTGAAGAAGTCACACACACTGTACTCCCTCATGGAGATTTGATCACCGTGGTCCCTCTGGGCTTCATAAGCTATTAATTTTACTTTTGTTCTTGATTGATTGGTTGTTTTCTCTTAATCTAAAATGAAAGGCATTGAAACTGAAAGCATTTCCTCATGCCTGGAAAGTATTCCATAGAGTTTACGTGACCAGAGACAGAGCCCCGGACTAAACATCCCTCACAACATGCCAAAGATTTGCCTAATGCGTGATTCATCCATGAAAGGTTTAATCTGAAGCAGGCAGATTTGAGAAGATACTCAGAACAGCACCAGCCATAGTGTGACTGGATGATGCACTGCATCTAACTTGGCATTTGTTGACTGAACAGGTTGAGGCTTCAATTCCTTCTGGAGGGTTGTGGAGGACAGAGTTTGGCAGAAGTTCTGAGACCTGTCTCCCTCCATCACATGCTTTTAAATCCAGTATTCATCCTTCTAACTCTCAGTCACTGTGATATTGTCAAGAGGCGTGGCCTTGTGATCTGAGCCCAGGACTACTGAACAGCAGACCTCCGCGTTATAATTGTGGTATGGATAGTGACTTGAGGTAAATCACCTAATCTCCCGGTACCTCTGTTTCTACAGCTGTAACATGGCAATGACAATGCTAATGACTCACTTTACCAGGAGAAGGCCTTGGAAACACTAAAGGACAGTTTCTCAAAAGGAGCCCTCCATTTTTGTGCCCACAACGCGTAGGTATTAATAATTGTTGACACAATGTAGGCCATTTAGATCTCTCAGCTCCTGCCCACACCTGTAAACCTGGCACTTAGATGTCTCTAAATCACCTACACTGAGCCTGTAAATAACTGTGCGCGCAACACTATGCCAGGGTGTCTGCAGGTGCCATAAGGGGAGACCCCAATAAGACCGGTCTGAAAAACTACCCCTATGAAGAGTTAGAGCGCTCTGACAATGAAACATGCTAAATGAAGTAGCCAAATTATTATTACTCCAAACACGACAGGTTCCCCCATAATACGCATCAGGAGGTACAAAGAAGGTTTTCAAAAATCAATCAGTTGGATAAAGATTTATGAATGTTATTCTTAGCGCACTTTCATTGCATGTATAAATTAAAAATGAGCTAACTCCGTACTGGGCAAAGCAACTGCACTCACCTAAAAAAAATGCACTTCAGCTTTTAATTCCGTTTCAATTGCACACAGATGCACAAAGTTAACACCATGCTGCATAGAAATCAGAGCCTTTATCAGATCATGCACTTAAAAAAATTGCAGTCACAATTTGATTCCACTTAGACTGCACAAATACATTTTTTAAAAGTTACTGCTGTGCTGTACAGAGCAGCATTAATTGAGTGTTAACGAGCTGTCAGATCAGTTTCCCACTGTCCTTATTATCAGATGTCAAGGTTTCAGGGATGTCCCAATTAAACATAATCAAAGGCTATTTAATATATGGTAAACTGATTCTCAGCCACTTGAGTTGATTAACCAGATGTCCCTATTATCTGGATCCCAATTAGAGCTGGGTTTGGGGGTTTTTTAGGGGGCGGGGGAGAGTTTGGTAAAGAGTTTATTTGCCAAAAAATGCATTGTTAGGTCAAACAAAACTATTCACACATTCGGGTCAAATTTGGCTCATAGTTTTGGCCAAATTAAAAGAAAAAGGAACTGCAACATTTCAACTCTGTTTTATTTTGAAATGTAGCTAGATTTGTTAAAAATATTAAAAAAGATAAAAACACCCCAAAATGGAACAAACAAACAAAATTATATTTTTGGGTTGAATGAAACATATTCAGACCAAAACAATGTTTTTTCTGGAAGTTTTGGTTTGGTCATGGAATTTGAAAAAAACCCAAACAATTATTTGCTCAGCTCTTGCCCTGATCAAATAAGTAAATAAATAAATGGAGATATCCTATCTCCTAGAACTGACCTTGAGGTCATTGAGTTCAGCCCCCTGCCTTCACTAGCAGGACCAAGTACTGATTTTGCCCCAGATCCCTAAGTGGTCCCCTCAAAGATTAAACTCACAACCCTGGGTTTAGAAGGCCGATGCTCAAACCACTGAGCTACCCCTCCCTACATACCACACAGGCTGCTCAGACATTATGTCAATGAGCATGGCATAAAGGGAGATTATAGGATCCAGTTCAGGACAGCACTTGAGTTCGGGTTTATTTTATTTCCCTTCTTTCCGTTTATTGCAGTTTGTTGCTATTCATGTTAGAAGTCAGAGGCTCAGAACTGTATGTTTGCCTTGGGTCCAGGGATGGGTTAATACTGCTTCACCTGGAACTAGACACACAGGCCAAGATTTTTAAAAGGCGACAGTGATTTTGTGAGCCCGACACGCGACACCATAAAGGGGACTGATTTTCAGGAAGTGTCAAGCATCCACCTGCTGAAATTGAGGATCCTTTAAGATGCCTCAAACTGAGCCCCCAAAATCACTAGTCACTTTCCAAGTCTTGGTGAGAGCTTTATTTTTATTGGCCCTAATTACAACCAGGGAATGAATTAAATAAAATAACTACGATTGCCCCACCAAAGAGAAAACCCATCTTCGTAAACACAGGACTAGAATCCAGCCCTCGTGAGATAAGCCTCTGAAATGCACCATGGGCTCAGTAAACAACAACAAGGAAAACCTCTCTGCAGCGGGACGAAGTCTAGAGTGCTGGTAGACAGCGGGAAGCGACTTGGCTTTCACTGTGGGTCATTCGTACATAATCCTTCAGCCAGAAAAATCACAGCAGGCCCCATTCAGTCATAGACTCATCAGGGTTGGAAGGGCCTCAGGAGGTCATCTAGTCCAACCCCTGGCTCAAAGCAGGACCAATCCCCAGATAGATTTTTACCCCAGTTCCCTAAATGGCCCCCTCAAGGATTGAACTCACAACCCTGAGTTTAGCAGGCCAATGCTCAAACCACTGAGCTATCTCTCCCCCTCACTCCTATTCAACAGGGTGATCTTACTTCACAAACGGCCATAGGCACTCCTCAGCAGGGTGAGGGGATCAGAATCAGGACCACAGGGGAGATTAAGTCAAATCCAGGAAGTAAAGAATCATCCCAAATTGTCAAGAAAGTTTCCCTTCCCGTGAATTCCCTGCAGCCTAGATGTGCTAACAACATAACCTTGACTTCCACACTGAAGGGAAAAGAGACAACTGGATTTCTCCTCTCTTGTTAACCACAGTTTGGCTGGAAACACCACAAGTGCCTGGAAAACCTAAAGAAAGTAGTAAAAACCCCACTTGGGACACAGTCAAAATTTCAGTGTCAGACCTGAGAAGCAGCTCTGAAAATAGGCATTCCCTTCTGCATCTAAACATTGCACTTTGCTTTCCATCCTCCCAAAGACAGTCATAATGAGCCAGACACGGGGGTTTAACTTACAGGAACCATGTTGGAAAGGAAACTCTTGATTTGCAAGTTTAACATCTCCCAAAGCTGTGACTGCTAAATGGGGAGTGGGGAGGGGACCTCGAGGAAAGGAAATTGACGCATCTTCATGCTACTGACCTTTCCATCAACACACAACACTGATCCCCCCCTAAGCCATACGGCATCTGTCTGATTTGAAAGTGACTCGGGTTCTGTCTCTGGCTCATTTTGTACTGAGCTTAGAAAGAGCAGGTCAAAAAAGCTCTAATTACTTTTCTCAGGAAATTCTGGGGGAAACTTTTTTTTCAAAATTCCATACAAGCTTTGACTATTTCCCCCCCCCCCCCCCAACTGATAAGCAAAAATATTTTACTTTGAAAATAAAAAAAACATTTTCAGTTAAAAAAAATTGGGTTTTGTTCATATTTACCAAAATCTTTATGGTTTCAAGTTTAGAAAACGAGAAGAGAAAATTGCAACCCAACTGAGTGATGGCTGGAAAGCCATTTCCTTTGCATTCCAAATAACATTTAGATGAAAACAATTTGACTAGCGCTGTTGGGAAGGAAGATTCAAAAGGCGCATTGTCGAATACTCAGCAGACACTCCAGGACTGCACAAGCCAAGGGCTGGGCTCTGTTAAAATTGCCTGGAAACTGCAGGGTCCATCTATGTCTAGCAGCCTCAGTTAAGAATCCTTTTTATATATATTGCATAATAATAATTAATGGAGATATCCCATCTCCTAGAACTGGAAGGGACCTTGAAAGGTCATCGAGTCCAGCCCCCTGCCTTCACTAGCAGGACAAAGTACTGATTTTGCTGCAGATCCCTAAGTGGCCCCCTCAAGGAATGAACTCACAACGCGGGGTTTAGCAGGCCAATGCTCAAACCACTGAGCTATCCCTCCTCCCAATCCTGTCTCTCTCCTCTGAGACAGCATCAGTTCTTGCCACAGATTCAAACCGCACACAGAGAGGAGAAAAAAACATAGCTTCGTGCAATACAGTGCTCCCTCTTTGCATGGTTCTCTTTGATAGAAGGCTCCCACCCTCTTGCTGCCAGCTCCATGAAAATCTATGAGAGATCCCCCCGAGCAGTGTAACACGCAGTTTGACATGACACCAGATCCCTGGAAAGGTAGCATTACCCAACAGGCTGTGGATTCAATTACCAAACTGGCAGAGCAACGGAAAGCTCTAATCATCTGAACCGTTTCCAACTGGACGGGGCAGCGGAAGGGGAACAATCCTGCGTTCGCAAGGATTAAGTGATAGAATCGGTTTTTAGCTCTATAACGGAAGGATAAGGAGCAGTGACCCTCACTGGAATAGGCACGACATGGCAAGGACCCCCACGTGCCACACACCTTACAGGACAATTTGAGCAGCTGTGCATGAAAGGAAACAGGCAGTGTCTCAAAGCCTCTCGATGACACTTGAGATAAATGAGAAAATTTAAGGTGCAGAGGAGAACTAAGCAGATTCCTGTAGATGGGAGCTGAACAAGATAAGAGCAGTGATGAATATAGATACATTACGCTAGGACAAGTCAAAGCACTTGTGATTATGGTGCATGGAAAAGAGATAGTGTAATGTACTTACGGTCCCCAGGTGCTGTCCAAGCATTCCCTGCAACCTTGGTCAGTCACTTTCTAGGGAGCAAGGAAAACAGGTTTTTAAAAACTTTCAGAACACAGCTGTTCTCAGCAGAGGAAGTTTTTGGGGTTTTTTTAACAACAAGGAAACCACTAAAGGTTTGGGATTTGGAGAATAATAATCATATGCAGTGCTGACAAAACACCACACATGTTCAAAGCACTGTGCAACAGAGACGACTCGTGGGGGGGCACACAGGGTCATGTGCCCCCCCCCCATATTTTTGCCAGGGTTTATATTTTTATTTTATTTCTTTTTTTTTTTTTTTTTTTTTGCAGGGAGTGGGCTCAAAATTGTAAACCCCCTCCAATATCAACAGTTACATGTCGCCGACTCCCAGTTCTTAAATAAGGCAGTTAAGTAAAATATTCTAACCCAGACCTAATCAAAAAATTACCATCTAAATGAAATTATACATTTTCTTACCAACTCTGGCTATTATCCCCATTTTGCAGATGAGGAAAGAGAGATGCAAGGAGACTTGCACAAGGCTATACAGTGAGTCAGTGGCAGAGCCTGTAAGTTTGCTGGGAGTTGCCAGATGATGTTGTCCAGTCTTATAAATGCTGTTGGACTGAATGTATGGGCAGTAAGTTCTAAGGGAAATGCTTGTTGTTTAGTTATGGTGCAGTTCTTCTTCAAAGGTGAGCATATCACTAGTTAAAGTCTGTTCTCTGGCTCTCTGTCCAGATCATTTCTTAGATGCAGAACTTCTGCCTAAAGGATATGTGGCCATCCAGGCAAAATGAAAATACAACATGGTATGAAATCCTTTGCAGAATCAGAATTAAAATTCATTCCTCTAAACCACACTGCTACCTAAGAGTTCAGATGCTTGTCCTAACTAACTAAACTATTCAACACTCTTGAGCATGGGAATCTCATGGGAACAGCCTCTCATGCTTTAATATGGCACTTCCAGTCCTCAGGAAAAAAAACAAAGTTTGGTAAAAAATACAAAAAAAATCACAGGGAGGAAAAAGTTAGCCAAACTTCATCCAAACATCCAGATACCACCAGCTTCTGGGTCATCAATACGATGGTGATGGACACATCTGAAGTGTAATTTGATATACACACACTTTAAATCTCAGAAAAGGTGCTGTGGGTAGGAATAATGCTATGTCAAAAGCTCTTTCAAAATGCTCTAATCAGTTGTCTCCCCATCTTCCCAGTCAGTTGTTTCTCATTGCTGCTTTGTGCCTAGAGGACACCGCTCAGGAACTGAGGCTCCAAAGTATTACGCACTGCATACGCATAAAATGAAAAGTCAATCACTGATTCAAACAGCTCATCTGCCTACCGTGCACTGCAAGCTCCACAAAGTAGCAAATCTGTCTGCTTACTTGTTTGCAAAGTGCCACGGTTGCAGGGCTACATGAATAATAAGGACCAGTTCCTATTTGATTGAAACAACAATACTAACTGTACTGATCCCCTTGGCATCACTACTCACTGTGGGCAAAGAATTCACTTTCTCCCTAGGACATGGGGGATCAGGCTAGGTATTGGAGACAGAGCTGCTAGGACTGTCTGGGCTAGAATCAACACGTAGGAATGGAAGACCCTGCATGGACAATGGAAACTGCAATGACCAAATGACGCCCAGCTGCAGAGGCATGTGAACACAGCATTGCTGTGTCCAGAGAACAGGGGACATCGAGTCATTCGAATGACCCCCATCCCATCCATCATCATCTCCATCTTGCTCAGGTAGGTCAGTCTTCTCCAGGGCTTTTGTCCTTCTCCCTATGCCATGGAGGGTTGGGTTGTCAGGCCTAGATCCACACGCCCCGTCCTCAGCAGCATCTATTGATACAAACTCAGCGCTCACTCCACACAGGGAAGTTCATTCGCCTCGGTGGGGTAAACTGAGGGAGAGGGAATTTGTGGCTCCTCGTGTGTGGCAGCCTGACCCCTTTGCTCAGGTTGGGGGGTGGTTTGTGGGGTGACGTTATTTGGTTTCCCTCTCTCTGCTCTCCCTGGAATGCTGGCTTCTCTGCCTTCTGATCTGCAGAAATGTATTCATGTATTCATTTTAAAGTTCTCTCTGTACTCAAGCGGGTGCTGCTTGTAATTGCTGGCGGCCAAAATCTGTTCTGTTTTTTTCTGGCTGAGGTACCAGGCAATCAGCAGCTGTAATTATTTCGAGTCTTGTTACAGATGGAACTCCAAGCTTTTCCGTCTTAAACTGAATTCATTATTCAAATGCAGACTCCAGCCTTCTGGAGGGGCTTGAGAACGGACGGTTGCGGAGGAGCAGGCAGTGCAGAGTAACGGTGAGCAGCGATATGGGTACGGGGGAAGGTGAGGGGGATAGTGGGGTCTCCTGAACGAATAGTCCCTCTTGGTTTTTTTCCCTGGGTCATTCTTACTTTCGGGCTGCTGAAAAGTTGCAGGGGGTTCGGCTTGGTTTTGGACAGAGGGAAAAGGTGCAGTCTGTGGTGGGAACTGCTCCCACACCATTTAACATGGGAGCCTCGTTCTTCAGTGGTTAGAGCGGTGGAAGTCAGCACTCCGGGGTTCTACTCCTGGTTCTAGGAGGGACTTTACCTGAGTGATTTGAGCAGGGGGCTGGGAAACAGAACGGCTGGATTCTACTGGCAGCTCTGTGTTGACTTGCTGCATGAACTTGGATAAGCCACGTCCCCCATGCAGGTCTCAGTGCCCCTATCGACAACATGGAATAATGCAATTTACCTGCCTTACAGGGATGCTGGGAGGTCAGGCGGGTTAATGTCTGTAAAGAATTTGGGGATCAGTGGATGCCAGATACCAGCGAAGTATAAAGTGATAAGACAGACCCAAAGGGGGAAGCCACTGCCATCACGCCCCCCCACCCATTAGAAGTCTGCAGTAGAAGTCTTGAATCCCCCTCTGACCTTCCTTGATTAACCCCTTTTGTGCCAGGATGGAAAACACTTGGTGCTGGAACCATTTTTATAGTGAGGGTGCTGAGAGCCATTGGACCAAACTCTAAACCTGGTATATAATGGAAACCACTTCAAGCCAGGGGGTGCTGCAGCCCCCCTCGTTCCAGCACCTATGTGGAAAATATACATAATAGTCACGCTGGTTTCCTGCAGCACAATAATTTCACAGGGCTAGACAGTGTCTATCTGCTCTGCACATCCATCCCTCCACAGGGCCTGGAAGGGCTAACATGTCCTGTCTCATAAGATCCATTCCCTGACCATTTTCTGCCTTTTCCCCAGTCCTTTAGCTGTCATCCTAGGGCAGATTATGGGGAACCCTCTCCCCCAGCAATATTTCTACATGAAGTCCCCACTCAAGGAGCCCCTAGAACTAGCAGCAAATCTAACCAAAGCCCAGTGGAACCCCACAAAGCTTTGGACCCAAATTCTCCTCTCAGTTACATCAGTGTAGCTGCTGTGTAACTGACAAAACTGGACCCCTGAAGACTCAGGCCTGGTCATATAGCAGCTACCTGAGATACATCGAACTTAACACTGCAGCCAGCAGACCCCACATCCTGTACGCTCCCATCCCTGGGTTTGCGAGGCTCTCTAGGGGTAGAGGCAGTAGATCCCAGGTGCTTTAAGGAATCCAGTCTCCACCCCAAAGAGCTTAGTAGCTAATTTTTTTTTTACACACGATGCAGCTTGAGACAGTTGCACAGAACCGGTGGCCGCAGAGGCGAGGAAGGAACTAAAGTAGCACCACTACTGTGTGTGCGCACTGGAGCCGGTGGAGAATTTTTCAATGGTAGGTTTTAAACTCCGAAAATGCCGATGCCTGGAAACCCAAACAGTTCCCTGGGAAGGATCTGCTTCAACAAATGTCTCGTTTTGAATAAACTTCGAAAACAAAATTTCACAACTGTCAAAACATCCCATTTTGACATTTTCTAAGTGAAAAAATCCAGGGTTTTATGCCCAAACAAGGACGTTTGATCAAAGAGGGGAAAAAAAATCAGATTGTCAATTTGTGAACACTGAGATTTGGACAGGAAAAAATGTCAAGGTAAACTCACAGTAATAATAATTCCTAAGTAATTAATGTTAACAACAACAGTGATGCTCTAATTCCATTCTGCCAGATCCTCCCATCAACCCCATTTCCCCCCCTCTCACCCAGGAAGGGCAATAAGCTGTAACTTACTAATGGAATGACACCAGTAGACCTCAAGGGAATCAGATGGAGCTAGTGCAGAGTTCATGCAGGAGGCATATGGGTGGCTTCTTGGTGCAGCATGGGCTATGCACAGTGACAGAGCAATTGGCCTTTCTTTCCACACAGAGGAGAGGCGGGGGTTGACTGTGAAAAGCCCCCTCGATTACACTAGAGCCTCTGCAGATTTACAGCCTGACTTGAAACGTATTTAGAGGCTGCATATTGGCACAGTGGCTGGCAACACGGACCATCCAGCAATACCTATTTAAGGGAACCCAGAAACTGCACAGGAAGGGTGGCACCTGGTGCCAGAACATGGCAGCCATGTTCATTACCCACTTCATTACCCATCAACTGCCTGCAACGAACCAAATCTCGACAGGGGCTGAGCACAGAAATACATGAGTACAGAAATTCATCCCCTGATGAAAAGCACTGTATAAGAGCTAGGCATTCGGTTAAAAGTTAAAGGGAGCTGCAATTTGGCCTTAGTAGTTGCAGTAACCCTGACACTAGCACCTGCGATGCAATAGCGCAGAATGCAGTCCTGGAGAGAGAGACAGGCAGTGAGAAGGCTGCTCCGGCTGGGGAGAAGGCTTGGGATCTGCCCAAAGGGGGAGGGGGGAACTGTTAGAGAAGGAGAGTAATCTTGATGCCCAGCTAGCCGAGGAACCAGAGCTGGGTAGGAGGTGAGAACAAGAGAACACAAGTAGGGCACTGGGAAGTGAGAAGGAGGAAAGAAGGAAAACAGGAAAGGTTTCAGGTCAGGAGAAGCAGAAAATCAGAGCTGGGTATGTGAGCAGACACTGCTAGAGAAGGGAAGGAGTGGGGGAAATCTACAGACGTAGCAGAGAGAGTATCAAGGGAAAAAACGGAAAGGAAATAGAATTGGTGAAAAAGGGAATTGGTCAAAAAGCCGGGTCAGATGAAAACAGATCCTGAAAACAATAAACGAGAAGCCCACCCACAAAAGACCGGAAGTATATGAACAGAGAGAGTGACTGCTTGGACATCCATTGATGGAATACAGTTCAAAGGTGCCTAATGGACAAGTGAGAGCCCAGTAGGTGAAGAAACCCAGCTTGTGGAGAAACTCGGTGAAACAACCACAGGAACATCCAACCTAAGGATCACTTCAAGGCAAAGAACAGCTAGGAACAGTGGAGCTGGATTTACAGCCATAGTGAGGAAAAGTTGATTCTTCTCTGACGTGACACAGTGTATTGTTGAGTAATCTCTTTTGTTCTTGCTAATAACAATGCATTTGGTACGAACGGCACAGAGTGAGGAGGAGTAGCGGGTACAAGCTCACAAAGGTTGATGTGTGGTAACCTATAGTTTATTATGATAAGTAATAAGTACTTGGTAATGTTCCATATTATTTATGCTCCTGGTACAATTCTTGGGTTTTCTAAAAATTTATCTTTTTTGTCTTGGTTTGCCTTTGCCTCTCCTCACCCTTAGCCTAGCAAGGTCACTGAAGCCACAACACCTCTCAGGATTTGGCCTTAAAACCTAATCACTAGCATGTTTCCTTTCTCTCAGGGCTTGCAGGGTATGTCTACACTGCACACTAGGCCTGGGCTCTGACTCGGGTTTGAGCCCAGCCCCACTTCCGTCCACACGCAAATGTGTCTGACGCAGGTCAGCAAGCACTCAGGACATGCTGGGGGAATCACAGCCCAAGTCCTGCTGAGACCCAGGTCCAAGCCCTGTTGTTCTGCAGTGTGGACGCAGTTCAAGCTCCAGACCTGGCCTGCATAGTGCAATACAAACACGTTAGCAAGGTTGCGAGACCAGATCCAGCAATTGGGAAGCCAGGTTTACGGTGCAGTGTGGATGCTCAAGCACAGGCCTGGAAACACCATGTCTACAAGCCATGGTCCCACAGACCGGGGTTTACAATGATTTGCAGACAAACCCTTTGTCCATTAACTCTGCCCTTTCATAGGGGTTTATGTCCAAGGATCTCAAAGCACTTGACCATGCCTCACACACCCACGGGGAGGAAGTACTCTCTCCAAAACAGAGGGGAAGTGACATTCACAAGGTCTCACAGGGAACTAGGGTACGTCTAAACTGCAGGCACTGGGTGGGACTGCAGCGGAAGTAGATATACCTGAACTAACTTTACTCTAGCCAGCTCGGGGACTGGAGCAGCGAAATCCCGGCCGCTTGGCTTCAGCGTGCCCATCAGCTGCGATCGCTACGTTGACGTACCCTGATCTTTTGCCACACGCACCAGAAAGTATGTTCCCTGCCACAAGTACCCTGATCTTTTGCCCCAATCTTTTGCCACAAGCACCAGAAAGCATGCTCCCTTCTCCCTGCCAGTCACAGTTAACAACAGACAGCAGTCATGGCACGCCAGAGGAGCGAAGGATGGATACTGGGCTGCTTACTAGGGGACCACCCTTTGTTCTGTTTGTACAGCACCTAGCACACTGGGGCCCTGGGCTATGACTGGATATCTGGGGGAATTCTGGGGCTGTCTTTTGGTGTTTGGTATAACAAGGACGAGAGAGAGTTTGAGGGACTGTACCTTCATCTTCCCCAGGTGATGCTGCCAACATGGCATTAGGATTAGACCTTGCCCGCTCTCTTTCACTCTCTTGTGGGTCGTTCCCAAAGTCTCACAATCTCTCCCCAGCAGCCTCTACCGGCGATGCCCTGCCCATCCCCTCCCCAATGCCAGATGCTGTCTCCGGCCAGAAAACTGCTTAGGGTGTGTCTCCGTGGCCACTGGGGTCGAGCCTCCCAGCCCGGGCAGACAGACTCACTCTAGCAAGACTCAAGCTGGAACGAGGATGGGACACCTCTCTCTCGCAACCGCACCCCTCCCGCCTTCTTCCCTTTTCCCCCCAAAGTAGCGTCTTTCCCCAAGTTCTGACCTGGGAAGCTCACTCTGGCCCTTGCGCTGTTAGGTTCCCCCCCCTCCTGCATCCACAAGCACCAAATCATCATGAGATGGGCTGCTCTGATATGTCTGGCCCAAACCCAGAGTCAGCACCAGAGAGCACCTGTTCCGGTGAGATTTCTCACCTCAATTTCCAGCTGAAGGAAGGATCAGATGACATGAGGGAGAGAGATGGATCTAAACAGGCTCCAAAGGAGGGTGCTCTGTCTAGCTATACAGCCCCCATCAGCATTGCACCTGGGAGCCTCACAATCTTTAATGGGTTTATCCTTGCAGCCCCCCCCCCCCACCCACCCACTGAGGTAAGGCAGCGCTATTATCCCCAGTAACAGAGCGGGAACTGAGGCACAAGGAGGCCACTGCCTTAGTCACAAGTCCTTCCTTCCTCTCATCCACCTTCCTGGAGTTGTTGTAGAAATGTCTGGTCTCCCCTACACCCTAATCTCCAGCAAAGATCACATTGGCCCAATGACCAGGACAAGAGGGAGTTAACAGCCAATAGAGGTGCCTCATCAAAGCCATCCCCATCAGTTTCTGACAACTTCAGTCCCACTAGGAGCCTGTCTGTGAATGAAAGTTATTCTGGGATAAGGCCGGGCGTGAATGTCAAGCACAATAGCTGTTCCAGAATAACTCCAAACCCAATGACACAGCTTCAGCCGCTCATCCTTTGGCCACGTCGTTCCTGCTGATGGGTATGACAAGGTAGCGAAATAGAAGCTCTCTCTGCCTCTCCCTTTTCATCGTCTATGTCTCTCCCGATTCTATAGAGGTTCTTATACCGGGCTCATCACCGTCTGAGCCCCCTAGCATCTGAGCGCCTTCCAGTCATGCACTAAGCAACGTGACTAATGTAACATGATATTACAGAATGAGCTTCTTTATAGCATCTGGGACGTGTTGTTTCTGGTGATTTTATTAAATTGAGAGAGACTGCTGACTCTACGCATATTTCTCAACCCAGATGTGTCTCTCAAACGTTAATATGCAAAGATATTGGACAGGTGTTCTGGGGGAGGAGGGAGGTTCTCCTCCCTCCCAGCCCCCAGGCAAATGTACTTTGAATACGGAATAAATGGTACCCAAATATCTATTTGTCCTCTGTCTATTTTGATGGATACACACCTGATGCTTCAATTTTTCCATAACTACCTCTCATTTTTTTGAACCATTCCTATTTGGGGCTATTTTTCCTTCTCAAGGAGAGGCTGTCAGCTGCTAACAAATGAGAGATGAATTCTTCACTTCTCTGAGCGTGACTCAAACTCCTTCTTGCCCCCTGGCTCTCTCTGCTGCCCCAATCCGGGCAAGTTTCTATTCTGCTGAAATTACCCAGTGGATTTCTA
The DNA here is from genome assembly GCF_027887155.1 of Malaclemys terrapin pileata. Taxonomy (NCBI): domain Eukaryota; kingdom Metazoa; phylum Chordata; order Testudines; family Emydidae; genus Malaclemys; species Malaclemys terrapin. The sequence continues at coordinate 24,894,279 of NC_071519.1, forward strand.
GCTGGCTCTGACTGGAGAGGCATTTCAGACCCTCCTCCGGCATCAGGCTCAGGCACTGACAGGGCAGCATTAGAGTCACAGCAGGGAGACACTAAAACAGATGGCACGTCGCTTCAGCTTCATGGAGCAGGAGACGATATCCTCATGCAGCATGGGCTGCCCCATGGAGGATCTGGGGTTTTAAATGACTAACTAACTGAAATATGTCAGACCTCTTGGCATGCAAGAAGTCTGTCCACAGGCAGATCCTAGCAACCCGCACCCCACTCTTGGGCCAGGGGAGAATATGATCAACCTAGCACCTCAGGAAGAAGAGGCAATGTGCATCGGGGAAGAGGGAGGATGAGAAATTGTGTTCGTGTGTGTGCACCAACCTCTCCCTCTTCTCCAACAAACTCCCTGCCCCAGGCGGAGGCTTGTACGTTTAGAATCACTCAGGACAGCCAAAAAGGCAATGGGAAAAGTCAGCTAGCCAGTAAAAGAACAAACAAGAACCATTTACACACGTACACCACTTTCTATGTACATTACACACACAAAAACTATGTTAAAAGAACGTTAAGGTCACCAAGTCAAGTATTTAACCTTAATTCACCCCCTTGCACGTATGTATTATCATGATACCGTCTTCAATTACATGAGGGCAGACTAATTTTTCCAGAGGACTCTTGGCTATCAGCTCTGCCTATAATTCACACACACACACACACACAACGACCTGCATTTTCTCCTCCTGTACCTCTATTCCTTTACCCAGACGGTTCTAGATACAATGGACCTGGCTCTCCCTTGCCATGCATCTTGTGCTGATCTTCTAACCAGTGCAAAGTGAGTGTGAAACACTGCCATTCTGCTCTGGGGGTGTTCTACACCCACTTTGCCAGGCGTAAGTGTCCACACGCAGTGCAAGGCACTGGAGGATCTGGAGAACAAGTCAGATTTTGCTCCCACTGAAGTCCATGGGACTTTTACTGTTTAATTCAGTGGGATCAGGATCAGGCCCGACAACCGTGCAGACTACAGTATAGGCCAGCAAATAGACATAGGACCAGGAGTGAGAAGATTTGAGTTTGATTCCTGGCTATTATTATTTACATCACCTAGGAGCCCCAGTTGTGGACCAGGACCCCACTGTGCTAGGTGCTGTACAAACAGAGAACAAAAAGATGGCCTGTGCCACAGAAAGCTTACAATTTAGATATAACACAAGAGATGGATACAGACAGACAGGGTAGCACAATGAGATCAGATTGATTAGCATGATAGCCACTCTCTGCCAGTGACTTACTATATGACCCTCGGACTACTCGCATCACTGTCCCGTGCCTCAGTTTCCCTATCTGAAAATAAGGATAGCTCCCTTTGGAAAGTGTTCTCAGTTCTATGGTTGAAAAGCCCTCGATAAATGGTAAGTGTTGTTATATTTCGCTAGAGGCTCCCATTCTTCTAAAAGGTGAGGCACAGGCTCCCATAACTAGGTCGATTTTACATATTTGTGCTCTAGGCACTCAGCTATCACAGCACAGATGTACCCTTGCTTTAAATATTGTGTCTGATAATTGGCTGCATAAGGGGCAAAAAACATATGGAACAGCAAACACACTTTGCTGCCTGCAGACATGGAGTCTGAAAACACCGCCTGACCCACCGGTGGCTTTTAAATTGTGTTTTAAAGAGGAACTCAAAGTTAGTCAACAGAATGTACCTGGAAGGCCACGGAAGTGCTCGCCCTCTGGGGCAACAGTAAGGCTCCAGCACTGTAGGTGCATGCTTGGGAGCATGGAATATGTTAATACATGAGTGTGAATGGGAAGGGGGGGTGCTTTGAGTCCTCAGTTCCTGTAAAACTGTGTTATCCTTGGGCAGGAAGTATATTAGGCAAAGAGGAATGATTCACTGGCCCTGTGATTTATTTAGCCCCCAAACCAGCCATCAGAGCCACATGGGTTAAGGGTTGGCTGGTGCAGATGAGAAAGCAGGATCTAGGGGCAAATGAAGGAATAAGAAGCTGTTTCTGTAAGTACTGTTATACTGTATAACCCAGAGCAGCGCCAGTCGACATAAGCAGCACAGTGTCTGCACTGACACTGCGTCAGCCTAACTACATTGACTTAAACGCTACACCTCTCACAGAGGCCGAGTTATTAAGTCGGTGTAGTGGGCGAGGGACATCGGTAGGAGCCGCCTTACGTCCACCTCGCTCTGTACCGTAGACCAGGCTGAGCCTGGCTGTTTTGCCACTGAGAGCAGGAGCCCGGTTATGGAATCTAATTAGAGATATCCGGAGAGGACAACAGGGGGGGCAGCTGGTAACTCTGTTGAAATCTGTTGAACTAGGAGATTTATTGGAACACCTCCAAAGGCAGCTAGTAAATAATATTTTGTGTCTTTCATCCAAGTACTTTATAAACATTAACAACTCCCCACAACTTCACTGCGTGGTAGGTATTGCCAATATCCCCATTTTACAGAGGAGGAAGTAGAGACGCAAGGCCAGAGGCAGAACTAGAACCCAGGAGTTCCCATCCCCTACCCCTGCTCACCAGTGTTCTGATACCACCATTGCTCAGAAAGGCACATAACCCCCTAGCCTCCCGAGGGGAGTTGGGGGGGGGGGGCCAGGATAGAGATCAACAGAGCCCAGCAGTTGCGCTACCAACATGTTCGAAAGCTCCATTGATTGGAGACGGGCAGGAATGTTTGCCAGTTTGCAACGCTGTCTTTGTCTCCTGCAAAAACAAAAGCCCTGCAGAAATGCAATTAAAATATTATAATTATTTGTAGTGGCGTATTTGCTTTTATCGGCGCCTGTTTAAAAAGATGCAAATAGGGGCGATGTTAGCATTCCAGTCAGCCAGGCGCCCTCCTACAAGGATGGAAATCTTTGTTTTAGGCAACTTTGTTGTGTTGATTATTTAGTTTTCTCAAGCACACGCTCTCTTGCTCTCTGACGGTCAAATAATTAATTAGTTGCCATTCCTTCCCCTTCCCACCCCCCAACTTAGCTAGGAGCAGAGTATGCATACTAGAGAAGAGCAAAAATCGGAAGCACAAAGCCCTGAGGGGTCAACACAAAGAGCTCCCTTTATTCATTGCGTAGGGCCATACAGCCACCAGGAGACACACAGATGATGTAGAAGAACCACCTAGACATACTGAGAGGCCAATGCAGGAGAGGGAGCTAGAGCCATTTGGAGGTGCCATGCAAAGTCCCCTAGACACAGAGCAGAAGAGGCACCAGGAAGCTTACAGACGCTGTGATACTGGCAGGCCAGATGTCATCTCAGGCCAAAGTCCCCATGTCTCCACTGGACACTGACAGATCCTTAATAGACGGCGGGGGAAGCTGCCTTTTTGGTTACTTTATGCTGGGAGAGTAAAACCAAACCGAGTGAGAACTACCCAGGGGCTGTTATGGGGCTCTGAGAACCATGGCGGAGCACAGAGCGGAGCTAGATGAGATTTCAAGGTCTGGATGGGACATGGTTGGAGCTGGGTGTCCACGCTTGCATTAAATCCAGGTTGGGCTGTAAATGCTGTGGTGGTAGTGAGCAGTGCCAGGCTAACTGCCCTTGCAGCCTGGAAAGAAGAAATAAAATAGGAGCCGCCGAGACTCTGGTGTGTGTAGGGTGACCAGATAGCAACTATGAAAAACAGGGACAGTGTGTGTGGGGGGGCGGGGGGGAGGGAAATAGGCGCCTATATAAGAAACAGCCCTGAATATCAGGACTGTCCCTATGAAATCAGGACATCTGGTCATCCTATGTGTGTGGAAAGTGGCCTGCAGGAGCACACACTGCCGAGTCAAGGATGGCACCCAGGAACACAGCCGAGCCCTGACTGCACAGCCCAGCTCTCTCTCTCTCACACCCCTTTCCCTTCCTAAGGACCACCTGCCCCCACGACCCCTTCAGCCCCTGCTGAGCAGCCCAGCATCAAAGGGGTTCATTTGCTACTACATCTTAGCTGGGCTCCCAGTCCGGATGCAACAGGCCGACGCCTGCCTCCCTGCATTTAATTGGTATTAAAGATTAAAAGGCAAATTACCGCAGCAATCACACTGAATCCACTTGTCTATATTTCACAACAGCTCCCGAGCAGTTTGATATTTACTGTCAGCTGGCATTTAATTACTGAGCCAGATTCAGAGACTCTAATTGACGGTGGACTAATTCTAGAAAGGGACACTCTTGCCACACTAGAACGTGCTGGCTAATTGAAGCAAATACCCTCCTTTCTATCAAACAGGGAGGCTGGTCGTTCCAGTTGGAAGCTCCCTTGCTTTCCATCCACACACATCCTCTTAACTACAGTGCAGTGATGTCCAATTGAGCTGTAAACCAGCTCATTCAGGGTCTCTGTAATGGGCACTAGCCCTACTCGGGTGGTTTAAAGTCTGGCCCCAACCAACGTAGTTATTATTTATGGTCCAGTGGAAACTAGAGGTCCCATCAGGGTTCCATCATGCTAGGCATTAAACATACACAATCAGAGACGCCTGTGTACTGAACAGTTTGCAATCGAAGTAGGGAAAGACAAAGCATGGGAGAGGGGATGGATCATAATCCCCTTTTTACAGGTAGCCAAGATTAAGTGACATGACCAGCTTGACACAGGAAGTTTTATGGCACAGCTAGGAATTGAACCTATGGCACCCGAGTGCCCATGCCACTGCTGTACCCACACACCACCATCCCCTTATTGCTGCTTATGAGGAATGAGCAGATGGTCTCATATGTTGCCAGATCTCAGCATTTGAACCAGTTTCACCATCAGCCATCACAGTGGAGCAGCCAAGGGCTGAAAAGGCCACGGAGACCAAAGTCTCTTCTCCCCACTGGGGCAACTCACATGTGCTAGGGTGGAAGCTGATGCTGCCATGGGCTGTCTTGGTACCTGTTAGCGGATACGAAGAGGTCTGTCCACCTAACGTTTTCCCTTGCCACAAAAGAGGGGGAAATCCCCATAAGTTAGGACACTAGGAGGTGCAGAATCCCTTATCAGATGGTGGAAATATCCAAAACTTTGCCCTGCCTGTGAATTCATTTGGGGAATTGTTTGATCTCCATGGGGGTGTATGGGCTAGCCTGCCTCCCTGCCCCTCCCATATGGAGTCCTGCTGGACCATGATTTATAATAGGAAAAATAATATCCCATTCTTATCTAGCTCTTTTCATCAGTAGATCTCACAGCAGGTCACCATCATTAGGGAAAAATAAGGCCCCCAGTTGTGTAAACATGCATCGAAGTAGTGAAATTACAGAAATACCGACATATTTTGCACATTCATGTTGGTTTTCCCAAATTGCTTTAGTCAAAGTTCTCCCCTCCCCTTGCCCCTTCCCCAAAAAATCAAAACCTTTCATTCTGAAATTTTCAAAATGAAGCCATTTGATTTGTCAGTTCAAAAGGATTTTTGGTTTCAGAATTGCCTTTCGTTTTATTCTGAACACAATCAAACCTTTAAGAATGGTCAAAACTGAGACGCTACACTTTGGTTTTGTCAACACAAGACACTTCATTTGACCCAAAATGAAATTTTATTTGGCATTTCAATTCATCGAAAAAGTTTCCAAAGTTGATTTTAGTTTAACCTGAAATATTTCCCCCCCCCCCCCCCCCGAGTTTCTGAAATGTCCAGCAAACTAAAAAAAAACCCTTTATTCACACCACTCCATAAGCAAGTGTGCCTTCATGTTCCTTAGTAGTCCTACTGAATTTGGTACAAGGTCCCCCCGTCTCTGTCCATCATCAAATGAAGTGTTGATTTTGGGAACGACCAAGGTTTAATACTCATTGCACAGAGCCCTGAAGGAAGCCACTGTCCATTTGTAAACATCAGCTGTTCATCACATCACCCACTTTTATGTATTTTACTTTGTGCTAATCTTTTCCAAATAACGGAAGAAAAGGTGCTTGTTATTTGTTGTTGGTGGTGTAAATGTGACATGGCAAAGGAAGCAGAAAAATGGGTGTGGGAGGAGTGGCCTTGTGATTAAGAAACTAGCATTAGGCTCAGAAAATCTGGGTTCCGTTCCTTGCTCTGCCACAGATTTCGTGCGAGAAATAAAAAGAATTCTCATCTCTCTGAGCTACAGTTCCCCATCTATAAACCAGCACTCATGCAACTTCCCTGCTATATAGGATGATTGGGAAGCTAAATGTGAGGTGCTCACATGCTGTGGTGTCCTTCGTAGGTACCTGCATAAATAAAATTCTAGAGAGGCATTTAGACTACATTGGAGGGGAACTTTTCAAAACTACTTAAGTGACATAGGAGTCTAATTCTCATTTTTTAAAGGTAACTAAGATCCCTTGGAGCCTAAATTTCAGTAAAATTCAACACAGCTTAAGCACCAAAGTCACCAGGGCCCTTCTGAAAATTTTACCCATTACATAATGGTGAAGATCTTTTCTTGGTGGGAGTCATATGATTAAGGGGAAACAGTCAAATAAAGACAGTTGTGCACCATCTTTTATTTGGGGGAGGACATAAAATATTTTTTCTAAAACACCTCCATCAATGTTCAAATAAATCTGCTAATTTCCTCTTGTTCCCCATTATTTGGCCATATCCAGTAGTAATATGCATACATTGTGTTTACAATGCCCCCTAGTGGCAACTCCAATTATAGTATTACTTAGTACAGGAAATGCCTCACAGACTAATAATCCTCACCAGAACACTGAATGCATCAACAGCCCCGATCCTGCCTACGCTTACACACATACTTCCACTGCCTAAGCACAGTTCTCATTGAAGTGAATGTGACTATTCATGCACAGTGAATTAAGCACATAAGGAAAGGTTTGCAAAATCAGAGCCTGTGTTTGGGGGAAGACAGAGAGAGAAGAAAGCGTAGCATTAGCAGAAACCATCCGGGTCTTCTGCTACACTTACAGTGCACCCTTCACCATCTGTACAATATGTCATATAATACATGGTACTTAGCCAGCAAAGCTAAGTGCTTGTATAATTCAAGATTATAGGTGTTTTTTTTCAAAGGAATAATGATTAGTGCTTAGCTATAACAGTGGGAAGTGCTACATACATTCTCATTGGTGGATCAAGGCCCTACATTTAGATTTTGAATGGGTATTACAAAGCCTAATATGAGTAGAAAGCATCATTGATTAGGCTGAACTTATTCTGATATTTATTGGGGGCGGGGATAAGTTTCAGCAAACACAATTTTGGAGCTGACAGAAGAGGATTTTTTTTCTGCTGCATTTGCAGCCTCAGAACTCCAGGCTTTTGTGTGACTGAATGTAAACCAGACGGCGCAACTGACTAGCAACACAATGTGAAACTGATCGATCTCCCTTTGGTTTTACTCTCCCAGCAAAAAGTAAACAAATGCATTTATTAAAGTGTTAGTTACAAGGTGTAGGCCTTGGGCAGAGCACACAGTCTAAAGGAAAAGCTGAAAAAAACAGGCGACCACTTTTAAACATGACTTGTGATTTTGGGGGTCCAATGTGAAATGACTTAAAGGGCTCTGATTTTCAGAACATCCACCCCTCTGAAAATCAGGTCCTTTTAAGAAGTCTGGAGCTGGGCCCCGCAAATCACTAGTCATTGTTGAAAATCTGGCCCCCAATCTTGTTTCCCATCCATATACAATTGAATTTCACGTCAACACACTTTCTGACCTTGGGTGCCAAGGGCTACAAAGACTTAAATTTTATCCTTCCTCTAAAATAGCATGTTCCCCCTCCCCCTGTTAATAAGGGGGAGCTCTCCCACCCACAAAGCACTGTTCACACGGGTGCTTTTCATCAGCAAAACTTTTGTTCCAGTGTAGACAAAGCCTAAGAAGCCCAGGTTACCTTTCCTGGACAGGAAAGTTTTTCTGGGTCTGTGCAAAGGCAAAACAGCAGCTGCTGAAGCTCATAAAAGGCTAAGTGCTGAGCAGATGAACTACATGCAGAAGAAGATTTGGCAGATTAAGTGCACGGATCATCTCCAGCTATCTTTCCGAGTGTACATTCACTATTTATGGTTCTTTGGCCCGGACTAGGCACCCATTCCTATTTTGCTGAGCGACCAAGGTGCAAACCACCACTTGTAGTATAGAATAAAACTTTTCTCAGTCTGCAGTGTCATTGTAGGCATGTCGGTCCCAGGATATTAGAAAGACAAGGTGGGTGAGGTACCTTTTTTTGGACCAGCCTCTGTCGGTCAGAGAGGCAAGCAGTCTACTTTCTCCCACTCTCCCCCGAATCGCGGGCAATTTAAAAGCATGCTATCGAGTTAATGAAAATCCTAACCGTATTATGAATGTTATCTCAGATTTAAACCCCAAAGGATTTTAAAAATACAGTTTATTCTTCACCCCTTGAAAGTGTTTACTTTGATCAAATTTATGTGTGTTTGTTTTTTTAAGACATTGAAATTAGGCCAGTCAATTTCACTTTGTTTATAATCCATTTCACTTTCAGGCTCTTTGTGCTCCTATGATGTTGCTACAGTTAAAGCTCCCAGCAGAATTTGCAGGCCCTGAACTGTGAAGTAGGTGAGAATTTCAATTTGTTTCTCAGCATACCAGCATCCACACTGGAGTGGAGTGAGTAATTCATTTTTCAGTTCAGTGGCTGAACCAAAAAAATCTGAATAAAAAAAAATTGCTCCTCTGAATTCTTTTCTCATGAAAATATAGAAGGGGGGGGGGGACAGTTCACTATGATCCAACAAAACATTTCAAATTGCATTTCAAAACAATGCAGTCGGTTTAGAAACAAAACGTTGAAACAAACTGACTTTTTTTTTAAATGATTCTCCCTTCATTTTTTGCTGAATTCAGCCCAAATATATGAATTGCTTTGTCCACCATGAAACTGCATGTTTCAGACATTACCCAGCTCTAATCCACTCCTTCCCTTCCCCCCCCCCCCACGCACACGTAATAACCTCAAAATACAACACTCAGCAACATGGGTGGAGGCCTGAGCAAAACAGCCAGGATGGATCATAGAGCTTGAACTCCCCCTTGTTGCCCCTAAGCGGTGGTCCCGCAGATCAGGGCTGGGGCACAGCAAGTGGGTGAGGGAAGCCTGCACAACAGTGGCTTGTGCTGTCCCTGTACTGTAAATAATAGATGATGGGGAGGCAGGACCTCCTACCTCCATCAGAGGCGAGAGTCCCCAGGGGGCCAGCCTTTACTCCACCTTGATTCCACGGCCTGCCCAGGATATGGTGGATGGGTCCCTTTGTGGAGCCGTGAGCACCGGAGTGTTGTCTGCGTGGTTCACTGAGTTCCCCCACAAGTGCCAGCCTCTTGCCAGGCAAGAAGACGACCCAGGCCAGATTGCAGCCCCTCCCCGGCCTGCTCCAGAGGTTCCTGTTGGCGCAGTGGCTGCACTTATTTATTCACATCCAATCTGTGGCTCCCACAAGGCCCAGACACCTCCCCACTTTGCAGAGGAGGAAATTGAGAGTGAAATGACCTGCCTACAGTCACCCAGCCGCTCAGGGGCAGAGCTCTGTGTGACCTTCTGGTCCCCTGGCTCCCCGCTCTGATCCCCAAGCTGAAGGAGCCCATCCCCGATCACTTCTTGAGAAAAACCCTGCCAAGCCTCTCAGCGAAGGGATGCTATAAATGAATCCTATTAGCTCTTTGCTCTGTTTATTTCTTTACTGTCTCCTTGTTATCTAGGAATCTATATTTTAACCCTAATTGTCTCCCCGTGGTAATGATTAAAGCATGACTGGGAGATTTGCATTACAACCGCCATGGGGCTTTTCGAATAGCCCTGATGAACTGCCAAGCTCGGGTCTAGGGCCCTTTATCTTTCCCTTCATCTCCATGCTTTATAAAGCCCCCAGCTCAAAAAATAATGTTTTGCTACTTCAGCGGCCACTCACTAATATTCTCCTGGCCATGTCAGTAACAGGACTCCTGACCTTGGGAGTGAAAGCATCAAGCCAGCCTGCAGCTGGGACAAGCCGAGATTCTCAGCTTTTGATTTTGAGGGGCATCAGCAGGCGGATTTGCTCCTACTCTTTCCAATCCTGCATACACAGGGATCAAGCACAGTGTTCGAAAATGTGTCATCTAGCTCCCTGTTCAGCTCAATTTTGCCCTTAACACAAACAAAGACAGTCGTGTTTAAAGATAAGTTAGCTGACCGTGGTTAACCCCAGTGGGGATGCCAAGTAGCTAAACCAGCACCTTAGGGAAACAGAGGGTTAGCCATGACCAGTTACTGGGCTTTTAAATCACTCCATGCCCTCTGACTCCATCACCGCACATCTTCGGACTCAATGTTTTTCCAGGTACAGACCAGGCTTTGTGTGGTGCATGCATTTCCCTTTCACAACAGGGTACTTCCAGCTGTGATGAAAGTGCCCGATGTCAATACAAATCGAAGTGGTTAATAGATAAGCAGCCAGTGCTCAAGAATATGCAGCCCGGTTCCCAGGTTCTGTAGGACCAATAAAACCTCTGGTTGTACAGTATAAATGGCTCATCTGAGCAGTTTTTTCTAAGCCGCTCATAACGCAGCCCTGGGAGTTTTGTAAGGGGACCACTCAGTGCAATCAAAATAAGTCTGCTGACAGGACTGCAGGCTGGGAACTTGCTGCTTTATTTAACTGCACCACAACAGAGTTCAGGGGGGCTCCCATTAACAGGCAGTCAGGGAGGGGAGTAAGCCTTGCTCCACCCCCCAATGCTCTGGGGAACTCAGTTAACCCTATTGTTACCACTTTACTACAGGGAGTCTCTCAGTTGTGACATACAGACACAAGCAGCAATTATTTATCATGGGGGTTTCCTTTTCCCCATCTTCCCATGGAAGTGGTCTGGCTGCTTACTGATGGGGAAAAACAAGGCCATTTTCTTTGGTCCTGTGCAAAAATATTGGGCCTTATTCCCTTACCTGGCATGTCGTCATTTACAGCTCCCGCAGGGAGAACAGAAGGCTGGAGGAAGGAAAGGATGGGAGGCTGAGAACGGGATAGGGAACCTTGCATCTTGAGGCCACCAGTGCTGGCCACCAGAGTGCAGGCTGTGCAGCCGCTTGTGTGAAATGAGCTGGTGGGCTCAGCCCCCAGTTGCCAGCTGCTCACATCCCAAACGCCACCATCGCCTGCCCCGGGACACCATCTGCCCCCTTGTGGCCAGGCTGGGAACATGCAAGCTGGAACTAGGTACTGAGCTGTATTTGCATCTTAATTTTTAGCTGCATGTTTGCTGTGAGGCATAGAGCTTAGCTTTGTCCGGGGAGGGAGGGCAGACAGACATTTGGGGGATAACCCAGATCAGTAAAGGATTCTGTCACCACCTGCCCTGTAACCTGTGGGCACCTAAATGCTGAGCTGCTGTGTCAGACCCCAGACACCAGTCGCCTGTCCACAAGCGCACAGCCTCACTCTAGCTTCCACCAGCCTAGTTACTCCTTGCAGAGTCACCTGAGTCTCCCCAAATCCACCCTCCTTGAGTTCTTCTCTCCCAGCCACTCAGACTTTTCCCTTATGGTTTGCCACTCCAGTCTCCCCCAACGTCCGGCCACCAGCTTACTTTGGTGCACACACTCCACAGAGGCCTGCTTGGAGTAAAAACAAACAAAAGGCTTAGTTAATGAAAACATCACCAATCCAAAAATGAAATAGCGAGGCCGAGCAAAGACCGACAAGTTACCTGGAAAATAAACAAAGTCGCAACCTCAGACGTTACACTTTCAAATTAGATCAACTCCCTTTTCTAATGCAAGTTACCTATTGCCTCTGAACAGTTTCCCAGCATGCCCCCCACCACAGAAGGAAGCCAGTGTTTCACGGACAGCACCTGCCAGTCATGGTTCCTCAGTTTCAAGATGAAGACCTCTATTTCAAACCTTGGTTTATAAATGGTTTTTTCCCCCCATCCCTCCCCCTCCCCCACCTTTCTCTCCTGGCACAGTGATTAAGCGGTTATTCAGGGTGGGAAAATTGTAGCTGGGATGTCTCAGTGTCTCCCCATTAACTCTAATGGCCCATCACTTTTCTTTTCCTGGGTTGTACAGGTGGTTGGAGAGGCAGTCCCTCCCTGCCTGACTACACCACAATTTCTGAGCACAGTTTTCTATATACATGAATACATAAATTCATAATCACAGTATATCTATATCACAATGACCACCAAGTTTAGAACATTGTAAGCTTTTGTAAAAGGCCTTACTTGGCATATTTTTATACACAGTAATATTGTACACAATCAGTTGTTTCATCTGCTTATTTTCAGACCTTCCATTCTCCCCCGGCCCCTTATCGTCACAGTGTGTGTGTTGGAAATCAAGTGAAGGATTTACCTAAGACTCTCTCATTGCTAAATAATGGAGTTTGAGAGACAATGGAGTTTGAGAGACAAGGCTCAATTATTCCATGGGACACAAAGACCCATAACGCTGCATGTTGGCGGCTAACCAACAGACTTCAAGCTATAGCCCTTGGGAAGAGAAGAATCCACATTAGATTCCTCTGCCCAGCTGGAGTGGATATAGCAAGAGTGACTGGGAGGAGAACCCCCAATGCATGACTGTGCCCAAATGGTAATGATCCCAGCTAATACAACCTCCCAAAAGAACAAATCACCTAACAAACAAATAAACTCTCTCTCCCTATGAAAAGAATCCCCAACAGAAATCATACAAAAAAGCTGAAAATTCAGTGTGGAGAGAAGTTCGTAAATAATGAATATGAATTAGAAAAATAAAATATATTAACTTACAGAGTAGAGTACAAATCGGGTTGGTAAATATCAGTCTATAAAGAGCAAATTGCAGTGGCGCCTTGGTTTATTTAGTTTTACGTGAGGCTTTCTGAATGCACCCGCTCAAAACCACTCATCAGTTCAGCTCAGCGGTTGTCACAATTGTTCAGTAGATTAAAGGGACTGACTAGCAGTTTAGGTACACAAGTATTTTTTTATTAAGTGCTACAAATTATTTGGTTACATTTTGAATCTCAGTGAGATAAACAGTCACATTTGGATTTCTGCATTCCCCTTTAGCACATGAAACCCAAGCTATGGCCCAAGAAAGGAAACAGGAAGTGAAACTAAAGCTGCCTATTTTGATTTTCCAAATGCCAATGAAATATCAAAAAAGTTGAAAAAGCAGCATAAATGATTAAAAGTCAACCAAAAAAATCTTCTGGGTGCGTTTTAATGAAGTTAAGGAGGTGCTCACAGTATAGAAGAGGACAGTTGCTAGAAATAGTCTCTCTTTTGAAGAAGAAAAAAAAAAAGACAAGACTATCTTTTAAAAATTGGAATACAGAAAAATTGAGAAATATGTAGGCATAACAGTTTTCCATCTCTACACCAACCACAACGTAAGCACTGTTCCATTTAAAACACAAACTCAGAGCATGTCACATCATAAATGCAATATTGCCATTTCTTGCAATTTTACCACAAATCTCGAGACATTTAGTGTTTTTCTTAAAGCCCCAGCTCCTGGAGTCATGTTAACACGAGAGTTTTTTTTTTAAACTCAGACACACTGCTTCCTTCCCCAGACCTGAAAAAGAGGTGTGTGTAGCTTGGAAACGTGTGCCTTCCGCTAACAGAAGTTGGTCCAATAAAAAAATATCACCTCACCTGACTTGCCTCTCAGAAAGTCAGCAGTCATTTTTTTAAAAGTAAGTTTCTACCCTTGAAGCTGAGGAGAAATGGTTGAAAATGTGACTCAAGAGAACCTTAAAAGCTCAAAAATAAGAATGCAAAGAAAACACCCACTTTTACCAAAAAAAATCATGATTTTTAAGCCCATCTTGTCATTTTTTGAGGCCTGACTCGTGATTTTTTTTAAACAGTTGGGGTTGGCAATAGTGTGAAAGGAAGGAGGAAATGCTTGGTCCGAACACATCAGTTTGCCCTTAGGTACAGGGAGTGCAGAAAGGGTTGTCTGCCTGCCAAAGACTCTCATTGCTTGGTACGGAAAATGAAAACACCCAGAGTTCCAATGGCAAGGATTATATAAAAAATCCCAATGATTCAGGGCATAAACCAACCTCTGACTAATGAGGATCAGGAGGAAACTACCACAACTGCCACTTGCTGGGTTTCTTGAACCTTACTCTGAAGAATTTGGTGCTGGCCACAGTCAGAGACAGGGCTAGGAGGACCCCTGCCAATTCCTATGCTGCTAAACCCAAGGCAGTTCCCGAGAAGCTGCAACACTGTTAAAGTTTTTCCAGGCTTCTGAAATAGGGTGTTGTCTGGCTGCATGTGTGATCTCTGCCCAGCCTGGCCAAGCTAGAGGAGTAAGGCCTGTGCCCTCTGTTAAACAGCTTAATAACAAGAGAGACAGAGATAATTGATTCAACGGGAGCTGAAGAAGTGGAAGCGCCGTCAGCCATAACCCAGCCTGGTGCAATCGCAGTTCCAAATATTTTGAAAGACCTGTCAAGCTCCAGCGGAGAGAGTGAATGGAACTCGAGAACATCAGGGCAGGAATACAGCCTGGCTCACTTAAACGGTCCTGAAGACCCCGAGCTGGAAGGAACAGAGACAGGCAAGTACCAATGCAAAGGGATGCTCAGGTAAGGAACGTCAAACCACTGCTGCTAACTAGTGTCGAGAAATCTCCTGGTGCTCCATTTCCAGCTGGGGTTCACACTGGTTTGGCTGCTAGTATAATCAGGGCTGAGAAGCTCCCAACAGCCAGTTACAGGCAGTCTGCTGGACACCTGCTGAGACAGACCAGCATTTGGAGAGTTGAGCTCCTAATGGAATTTTGGCTCCTAACTCCCTTAGATTCCTTTCATAATCCCAGCTGCTGCAGCAGATCTGTCTCCTGACTGCTTTGAACCCCACTTGGGCACAGAGTAGAGCTGGTAGGAAATTTTCCAATGGATCAATTTTCCATCAGAAAGTCAGTTGGTCACAAGCAAAACATTTTGCGGGAAGGTGTCAATTTCGAGGAAATTTCATTTAGAAAACCAAAAACAAAAAAATCAGAATGGGGCATTCTGAGGGGGGGGGGGGAATGGAACATTTTGATTTTGGTTTCTAAACAACTTGGGTTTA
Organism: Malaclemys terrapin pileata; assembly: GCF_027887155.1. Taxonomy (NCBI): domain Eukaryota; kingdom Metazoa; phylum Chordata; order Testudines; family Emydidae; genus Malaclemys; species Malaclemys terrapin. The sequence goes on from NC_071519.1 coordinate 24,909,293, forward strand.
ATTTTTTTTATATTCTATAATATAAACTAAAGTCAAAACTAGAATGAAACTGTTCGATTTTATCCACACCAAATGTGTTGATCACCCATAATGTTCAGGAGGGTTGGGGTGGGGGGGGGTTGGAATTTTGTTTCCTGGGGCATTTCAAGATTTTTCATTCCATTTCGGAATGGAATGGGTTCTTTTGGAACACAGGGGAAATCCCGCGACAGTGAAGATTCAGTTCCCATCCAGCTCCAGTATGGAGAGGGAGAGAGACCCGCTGAGAATAAGGCTCCATCATACTGAAGCGTGGATTTCCTCTCTCAGCTCTCCCATGACCCCCCATCCCCTTCCTTCCCACTGCTTCTGCTGCAGCACATCTGGATCCCAAGGTGGCGCCATCCAAATGGGTGAAGGGAGGGAGAATTTATCATCTGGAGCAGAGATTAAAAGATGTTCATAATGCCCAAGCAGGGCCTCTGACTGAAGAGGATTCTTCCTCCGCACCACCCAAAGCCCAATCAGGTCCATTAACCACATCGGGCAGCCAGTAAAATAGCTCCCCAACGAGGATCCAGGTGAGTCCTCAACTTTAGGCTGGAGGGGGTAATTGTCTGGCCATGACAAAGGTGATGCACACAACCAGGCTGTCCGAGTCCCAGCAGGCAGCCAAGCTCCATGCACCGAAACAGAAATCACCAGGGACGGTCCCAGAGCAACCGGAGATACGGACCTTCATCCGCCTGGCGAGGACACACCAGCTTCTCCGCCCACCCTCTGCTGACGCGGGGCACCTGGCAGGCAGCCCTGTAACATCCACGTGCAAAGTTGGGGGCCTCCTCCAGGAGGACAACAGGGCTGGTGATGAGGGTATTAGCCACTGAGCTGACATTCGGCAGGTGAATTCTGCAGCGTGAAAGTAACGTCATCTTACAGAGGCTGGTAGAAAGAATCCAGTCCCCAAGGTACGATCACCCACAGGCATTTCAGTTAGGGCCCAGCCTGCTTCCATTGACTCCTAGGGGTGTTTTCCTATTGACTTTAATGGGGGTGAGAGCAGGTCCCTCGGCTTGTACTCAGCTCCGTGATCAGGAGTAACCAGGAAAGCAGTGCACAGAGATGGGAACAGAGTTTATGCCTTCGCCGCTACTGCTCCCAACTTAGCAGGCCCGATTCAGACCTCTGCTAGTCCCAGACAAGCTCAGGGTAAGTCCATTTACTTCAGTGCAGCCACTCTGGATTTGTGCTGATGTCAGGCTGGTTTCAGCTCTCGGGGGCCTACTGAACATCTCCCCCAAGCTGGGAGTGGTCTGGGCTCAGCCTCTCCATTCCGTCTCCTGAAGTACCCAATTCCTCGGTTCCTCCCACCGCCCTGCCAGGCTGCTGCGGTGCGAGCGTCTTGCATTGCTGTGGCTGAATGCAAGGGCAGATCTGATATACATAAATCAACATATTACTCATTTTCTAGCATTGCGGTTTGACAGCTGTTACATGAGCACATTGTTAAGAACTGTCAGGCGGTGATACATAGTGCCTTTTGCAACATATGTTGACTTTTATCTAATGGTTGTTCCATAATTAGCCCCAGGGAGTTCGAGTCTGAGCATCCGGTTGGCTGTGTGATCTCAGGTAACCTTTTCTTCTACTGGGAGAAAGTTAAGACAGGAGGGGAGGAGAGTGCCATGAGCCAGGCTGGTGGAGAACTGGAAGGCAGGTGAAGTTCACATGTTTGCTGCACCTAAAGTTTCCCATATTGCCGTCTAGGAACAAACAGGTTCCCATTTCCTTCCCTGGCTCCTTGTCAGCTAAGAGCCATCTGCAGGGCAGATCCTGAGCATCTGAGACTCGGGAGCTTTTCCAAAGAGCTGAAGCTGAATTTTAGGCTCTGTGTGAGTGGAGGGGGGGGAGGGGGGAGGAATATTTTTGAGACAGGATCTTTGGAGAAAGGAGGAGGGGGCAGGGAAGAAAGAGAAGCAAGACATTTGGGAAGCCACTGTGTGTGTGTGTGTGTGTGTGTGTGTGAATGCCAGGATGGGAGAGCCGCCAGAGGGCCCTTCCCAAGAACCCAGCCCAGGGTCTGCTCGGTCTGATTGCAGATCCTTGAAAAAAAATCACGTATAGAGCAAAACACAAGCTGGATAATCAAGGAGGGCAGAGCTCCCTGCCAGACAGCAGCCCCTCGGAGCTGATGCAGGATGGGTTGTTTCTTAAAAATAAACAAACAAATAAATATTTAAAAAGCATATTTCAGGGCTACAAGAGAGGCAAAGACGCTCCACCATTCTGTGATGTGTGCACCACTGCCTTCTGCTGGATGGAATCAAAACTGCTCAGCTGTGTGCTACAAGCCCTATACTGCTAACAGCTGGGGGGAGAGACTCCTTTAGCTCAGGTCACAGGGGCCATAGGAGGAGGAGGAAGATCTGGATGCTACCCCTGCTGTCACTGTGAAGGTCTGACAGCCTTTGAAGGGCTAGGTGAGCACAGGTTCATCACTATATATGCTTGTTATTTTGAAGATATAGTAAGGAGCCAGACAGTTCCCAGACATTGCAGGGGCATCTTGGGTGGAATCGTCCAGCTCTTGTTCCTAGCCGTGTTTGTCACTTTCATTAGCGACACAGACACCCTGTGGAGAAAGGAGCAGGTGCAGGCAGGAGAGAGATGCCAGGCTTGGTGTGCCATAGCATGAGGGGAGGAACAAGAAGCGGCATTAGCATACCACGCTGTGCCCAGCTCCACTCGATGTAGGGCAGACAAAGGACACGAGATGGCAAGGGGCAGGCAGTGAAGAAGACTGCTGGAGAGTTAGACCTCCCAGCTGAAATGTTCCTTGAGTTCAAGCTGAAGTAAGGCAGGAAGGTAGCCATTGGTCCTGAGGCTTTTTCCAGATGATCCCAGATCCCTCTCAGTAGCCAGGGAGCGGGACAGTAATGGGAAAGCAAAGCTATCCTCTACAGCTGGGAGAATATAGCAACCATGTAACCAAAGGGCAGCCCTGAGGCACGAGAACGCCTGAGCCCCCAGTTGCAGCAAGATGACCAGAGGATAGTAAGACTGTTGGGTGGGATGGATGAGTCGTCCCCTGCCCCCCCCCCTCCCCCTGCAGCCTTCACATTGGGAAGAAGAGGGGAAATATGGGAACAGGAGAGAGTGTGCCGACGTGGGAGGGGAAGGCACACAGCATGGGGAGATAAAGGGAGAGGACAAGGTGTGGAACATGGGGCAGTGCAGGGGGAATTCTTGGAGCACATCTTCCCAGACAAAGGTTGGGTCAAGAGGATGCTGGTAGCAAAGCCAGGGAGGGGCAGAGGCTGCAGGGCTTTGAAGGTCCCTTCCAAGTGTGAAATAGAGGCTGCTCATAGCTCGTCCAGCAGGTCTATCACCACCACCATTGGCTTCCAAGCACTGGGCATTGCTGACAAGCAACAGAGCTTCTTATCTCTGAGTCACAGACTCAGATCCAGCCTGGCTCGGTAGCGGCTGAAAGTCGCTGTTTGGTGACCAATGTGAAGAGAACCCGGTGGCTTTAGTGCGATTCCTGGCAGACCCCCAGCCATGCAACGAGGGTGGGCCATCTCAGCAAAGACCAAGGTCTGAATGGGACCTCACCACCACTACAGGGCATCCCTCCAGGTCAGGATGGAGGCAGCGGGGCACCAGAACACACAACAACCCTGGTGACTGAAGCCCTTTACCAGCACAACAATCGCTCAAGCACTAAAGAATGACTTGCTCCCTCTCGGCTCAGAAACTTGCGTCTCCCAGCTTGGTCCAGCCCAGCCCATCCCCACAGCCTGTCACCTCAAAACCATAGCCCTGGTGTTGGCACTTCTCGAATAGTTCCTGGGGAGACCAGGCTGTTGATGGTGGCACTGCCTCAGACAGCGGTCAAGTGCTTGCCTAGGCTCTCCACGTTCACATCTGGGGTCTCCAGCTTTTGCCACCCCCGCTCTCGTTCGATTTCAGGTGCACCAGTTCTTGGTCAACACAGGGCGGTGAGCGGGGGGGGGGGGGGGGGGAGGGAGAGTTGTTCTGAAGCAGCCACATTCTCCAGGATCATTGGCATTTCCCCCCCCACACTTTGTTACTCTGTGGCTGTCCTCCGTGTATTTGGAGGAAAGTGATTTTCAGAGTAAATCTTTTCCTGAACTTCAGCCTCCTGAGTGGTGGAACGTGTCCACGAAGTGGGTGTCTTGGATCATGTGTTTGGTTTTGTCTCTCCTTTTTACCAAAGGCACCCCCATCACTGGTGGTGGTGCAATCCTCAGGGAATGGGGGGAGGGTCCGTAGCAACAGTTGTTTTAAGTCCCTGTGGTGATCCTGCAGGACTGACCGAGTGCAGTATGAATGTCTCGTGCATGGCTCGATCAAGACCAGCAACCCAGAGAGAGACCGAGAGGGATTTTCTTACTTATAGGGCCTGTTCCGTTACCCTGGACATCATCCCTTTTAAAAACAGGAAAGAGCGTGGGGAGTTTTTATAGCTGCAAAGAAACCAGCCGCCGATCACCCATGAGCCTCCCAGGGGATGGCCTGGATCCAAACAGAAACCAGTTGACCCATTGTCCAAGCTCCCCCGGCTTCTAAGCAAACTCCGCTTCAGACACTGTGGCACACAGCGAACACGCTTGCTACTGAGCTGTGCAGCAAGCACCAAACCCCTTGACAAGGAATCCAGAGAAACATCTGGGGACAAAGAGAAAACTAGAATAAGACCAAGTCACTGCAGCCAGGGGCCCGGGCATCCACATGAGTGACCCAGTTTGTTCGTGTGTGTTACTATTCTGGCCACAGAGAATAGCACCTCCAGGGCGGACATTTGCACACACATCACAGGTATGTGACTACGCCAGACTACTGCATTTTAAAGCTCTCCCTCTGTAAGCCATGGGCTGCCTGCGTGACACAGCACTTGCCTTGATGCCCATCAGTTGCACAGAACCATGGGAGAGCGAGCCAGGAGATCCCATCCGGGCCCATCATCATCATAATGTAGAATGAGAGAGATGGACGGAATACAGCTGAATTTCCAGATCCAAGTCGAATTTTTAGGGCTGGCATCTCGGAAAAGTATCTGTTGCTTTGTCAGCTGGGCAGTTTGTTCTGGGTGCTTTGGAGGGAAGAAAGGAAGAGACAAACCTTTCAAGGTCAGTGTTTAGAGTGAGACAATTTTCAAACCACATTTGTGCTTCGGGGCCCGACGCTGCTCGCACTTCCCCATCTCCTGTGCACTTGGAAAGCACTGATGTCGGGGAAGGAGAGACAACAGGATAGGAGCTCACAGTGGCGGGGGGGGGTCACTACACACTGCTGAGCAAGTGTCACGAATCGGCAGCTTGGCCATCACCAGGAACTAAGCCTGGGAGATCCAGAGCTGCAGCACGGGTGAAAGGACCAAGTCCCCAAGCTGTGAACCAGAGCAGATCTGCGTTTTCTGTGGGTCAGCACAGAGAGGGAGGCGAAACATACCCCAAAGAATGGATTATGCACAAGGGGCTTTGTGTGCCTCCAGCAGCTGCAGAAGATCTGGGCTGGCATGGGATGGATCATTCCCACTTGCTAGTACCAGGCAGTTCTCCCAGCACACAGCTCAGCTAGACAGACTGTGCACTGGGGGAGGAGCACTGGGCTATTTAATAGGGCCATGTGATCAGTAAGGCAGCATTTCGCTTTGGAGTCTCCTTTTTGCATAGCGGGAAACCTCCCTTCTGTTGGGTCATCATATGTAAATGAAATTGAGTGTGGGGCAGGAGCGGACCACAAATGGGAAGGTTTAATCAAGCAGCCCAAGGTAGGAGCATGCCTTTGTGGTGTACTGAAAGCTATTGAAATAGTGATCTGTCACTTCAAATGCTTAAGTGGGATTCCTGGTCCTGCTTGCGGGAGAGGGGCCTACACATGTGATCTGGGGGCCTAGCAGCAGTCAGTTTGCAGACAGCCTGCTTACAGTAAGATGGGGTAAGTTGTGCCTCTCTGCTTTAGGGAGCAGCCTGCTTTCTCTCTCTCTGTTTTTAGCTCTTGTATTGTTAAGTTTCTGGATTTTAAGAAATAAAGTAGGGTTACATTGCAACCTTCCAGCAAGATAATTCTAGGGGTTTTTTAAACTAACTTCTCTGTGTGTTTGCCATGAACTTAACAACCTTACAGGCTGAGAACGTGGCAGCCAGTCTGCATCTCAATGTATAGGCAGAGAAGTTTGCAAGGGCCCTTTGAGAGGATGGGTGAGGAGGGAGAGCATTCACATAGAGACAAGGGATGATTTAGTGACCGGAAGAGTGGATACATGAAATTAATGAATGGAAAGGAGAGATAGATGGACCAAGAGACATGGGGACGGATGAGGACACACACACACCCCGAGCCAATCAGCACAAAACCAAAACAAAACAACCCCCAAGTAGCACAGCAGTCCAGTACCCCTGGAAGTTGGCACCAAGGTGACTGCCCCCCTTTCCCCTGAAGCCAGCTCTTGCTCTGAGAGATTTCCTTCAATTCAATTGCTAGAGGCCTGTGTTTTGGAGCCAAGAGACAAGGGTTGCAGTCCTGGCTCTGCAAAGAATCTTAAAAGAATTGTAACTTTGTCTGATGCACAAGGACCCATTGCATGGGGCTGTGAAACAGGACGGCCCCAGCACGCAAAAGGCAGCCCACCAGTTCACATATCTTCCAGGTGCAGACGCAGCACAGGGGGCTTGCCTCAGGCCTAATTCAGGGAGCTATTGGCAGAGCCCGGGAACAAGATGCCTGCTCCAAAGCTGGCCGAAGCCAGTGGAAAGGCTCCCGTTGATTTTAATGGGCTTTGGATTGGGCCTCGCCGAATAGGTCCACAGACCCCAGAAATACCAACTACAGACAGAAGTGATGGGGCAGTTATATACATAGAAGGATATATCTGACTAAACCAATAAACTTTGATTTCAAGCTCTTTGGGGCAGGGACCATCTGTTTTCTGTGTTTGTCCAGCACCTAGCACAATGGAATCCCGGTCTGTGGCCGGAGCTCCCAGGTGCTAACAACAATGAATGGCGAGGCAGATGAAAGAAAAGCTAGCTTGATGCTCCTTCAAGTACATCAGCCTGGGAAAGATCTGAAGCTGTTCAGCCTCACCCCCAGACATTATATATGAGAGACAACCCAACCACATTTCCCCCTCCATCATGGCCTGCATTATAAACCTCTTACTGCGACGTGGACGCTTGAATCCCAAGTCTTCCCCGTAAAGCCCCCTCTGATCCCATTCTATCAATATCAGTGTCAAATATTCACTGGTCCTTTTAAAGTGACTTCCAGCTGTTTGAGATTACACACGAGAAAGAGGATAAATCCAAAGGGATTCGCTGTTTTAGGGTTCGGGGGACATCAGCCTCAAGAAGTCTGCAAAGTTTGAGGGTTGTTTTCTCCCTTGCGTGCGTGTGTTTTAAGGGGGGTGAGGGAAGGGAAAAAATCAATACAAACACAAAGATAAATATGCTTTTCGGAGCTGCTTGGCTGCAGCCGATTCCTCTGGCCCTGCCACAGCGACTGCATAATTCATCAGCTCTCTAGTAATATGCAAATACTGCAGCTCCCAACAGGCTGTCCTAGGCAGGCCTGTCTCTCTCCTCGCTAGGAACCCGCGAAGCTGAGAGCTCACAACAGGAAACAAGAAACTCGTTGGCTGAGCCTTAATTGTGAATTACGCAAAGCCCCCCTCGTGAATTATACAGGAGGCATGATGCGCAGGCAATGGACTTGTTTATATGTTCTGCTCTTGTAGCTTTGAACTATAGCTTCCTACTTAGCTGCATATCCCCCCCCACCCCCCAATATTAGATTCAACCTCCCCTGCACCACTTTCAACCTTACCCTCCTCCAACATAACACACACGCGCAAATATTAGTCTCCTGTGAGTCTAGAAACAATAGGAAACCTGTGCTTTATGGCCACTGGTGCACCGACTGCCCAAGCGACAGATTAAAAGGCATACTGTTGTCAGCCTAACACTGAATTCTTCCATCGCAGCACCACTATGACTTGCCCATAGTGGTGCCACCCACATCATTTATTTTAAATTTCATTTATTTTTCACCGTGTCTATTTCATTTCAGTTGTCTTAAGCAAACAAAACAAATACTTAGCATTTTTTTTAATATGGTGATTTCAAGGTGCTTTGCAAATACAAGGAAACCGAGGCACCGAGAGGCGGGTTAAGTGACTTGCCTGAGGTCCCACACAAACATCTGTAGCAGAACCCGGGACTCTGCTCTGCACTGGATGGGACTGGTGACGGTCAATTTCATAGTTGTTTCCAGCCCTCTCACGTGCTTCCTTACCTGCAATCTGGACAACTGTAACTCACACTCCCTGGGGCTGAAGGGGAAATACACACAGCCAGGTCAAGCCACACAAAGCAGTCCTGGCTTCTTCAACAAAAAAACCTTCTTAGAGCCCCTCATACCAGGGCTCTGCCCACTCTTCTGCCTCCCTGCTACTATTCAGGGCCCTGGTTATACTCTCTAAAGCCCTTAGTGGATTGGGCCTGACCAGTTTATGACAGGCTTCGCTTTCTCCATGACCTGCCAGGAATGACAGAGCCAAGGCTCATGCTCTCAGGAGCTGGTGATTGCCCATGATGGGTTCCCCCAACTGCAGAACTTGGCCCTTTGGACAGTCCTAATAGATCACAAGAGTCCCAACCCAGAGCAGCCGTGAGGAATGGAGAGAAACCCATGTCAAAATGGCTAAACCTTCCAGTGATGAAGAGCACCGTCCTTCAGGGCTGGCTCTTCAGTTTTGTATTCGGTGCCCCAATACTATGGTGATGGCCTGATCACACAAGACGTATTGACCCCTTTAAAGATCTTCAGAGCGTCCCTGCCCAAAAAAGCTATTTTCACGGGTGTTTTGAAATAATCATAAATTGCCCAGGGAGGCTGTGAAATCTCCATCACTGGAGGGTTTTAAAGCAGGTTGGACAAACACCTGTCAGGGATGGTCTAGATAATATTTAGTCCTGCCATGAGTGCAGGGGACTGGACTAAAGATCTCTCAAAGTTCCTTCCAGTCCTACGATTCTATGTCCACAGTTAGAAGAGCATTTGTAAAGCTACTGACAAACACCTGCATATGGGGCTTAATGCTGCGTGGCTTTGTCTCTCCAACTCCACTCTCAGGTCATTGACCATCAGAATTACCAGCCATCTATACACCTAAGGGCTCTAAAGGGCTCACGTTTGCCTACTTTGTTCCTTATTTTATAGAGGTAGCGTCTAAAAACCTTGGTCAGGATCAGGGCCACATGGGGCTAGGTGCTACACAAATACACCATCAGAGACAGTCTCTCAAAGAGCTTATGGACCCAATCCTGCAAATTACTTCACATGAGCAGATCCTGGAGAACAGAGCCCCAGAGGCTCAGGCATGTACTTGCACAAAGCTCAGTGCATGATCAGAGTCTTCGTTTGCAATCTGCTTCCATGTAGATACAGGCCTGGTTCTCACATCCCCTCTTTTCCCTCAGCTAACTCACTAGCCCATTCACCGGGGTATGCGTTAAAGGAAGGAGACCCAAGGGTGCATTTCACCAGCACTTAACAACCAAGCAGTAGCTTGGATTACATCCGGTTAGGGGGGTTCTATTTCAAGAAGGTCAGTGGCTCTTGCCAAGTGGAGCAAAGAGGCTGCCCGCTGGAAAGAAAGAAAAACAAACCAACCAGGCTTCAGGGCACAGTTCAAGCTGCTAAACCATGGCACGCGGGGGAAGAGCAGGTGTCTTCAATACAACCTGGCCAGGCATGGTGGTGGTGTGGTTTTTCAATACTGTTCCCTTATGGCTGGTGGAGGCTGTGTGCCCTCAGAGAGGAGCAGGTTCAGGATAGCAGCTAAAGCACCTTACACAGAAGAAAGGTCGGAGGATGGTCGTGTAATCAAGGCACAGGACTGGGAGCCAGTAGTGCTGGATTCTAGTCCTAGGCTCTGTTGAAAGCTACCGGTTTGACCCCAGAACAGTCACTTCCCCTCTATGTGCATCTGTGTCCCCGTCTGGGGGATGTGGGATGCTCCCCTTTTCAGAGAGGGGCTGGGAATTTTATGGCATTGAAGTGCCCATCTCTAATGTACAGATGGGTTAGGCAGCAAGCTCTTTGGGGCTGGAACTGTGTCATATTTTACAAAGCACAGAGGTACCTTCACAGCAGCTACATAAATGACTGATAATTATAACAACTGCCTTCAGGTCTAGACAACCTGTAGGGACCTCCTCAGATCTGCACCATCCCCACTGCACCCATCAGCAGAATCCACGGTTACCACTTACAAAGCACTGCAGACTATTAGCATAATCAGAACAGTCATGATCGACTATCATTAGAATCTCATCTGCAGCCCCATCCCTCATTAATAAAACTTGCTTCAGTCTCTGTGCACCTTCCACCTTTCCTCGCCTGGACTCAGTTGCTGGCAAGCATGAGAGTTGCAGGACTGGTTAGTTACTTGCACCATTAACTTCTTCTGAACCCAGATGCTACAGCAGAACTGCACAGGCTATTTTAAACAATTGCGCAAGGATGCCACTGATCTGTTCCACCCCAGAGGGGGCTGCATTTCAGACCTGGCCAAAGTGGATCCTCACACATAGCTCCTAAAGAGCTAGTTAGTGATACGGTGACCAGATGCCCCGATTTTATAGGGAGAGTCCTGATTTTGGGGTCTTTTTCTTATATAGGCTCCTATTACCCCCCACTCCCTGTCCCGATTTTTCACATTTGCTGTCTGGTCACCCTAAGTTAGTGAGACGCTATTACCTCATACAAGACAGACCTATTAAAGGAAGGTGCACAATGACTCTAGATCAATCAATGAGCTAAAAACAAAGGTGCTGATCCAACCACCTACCTATGCACAGGCTTAACTTTTAAGTGAAGTCAATGGGATTTAAGCGTGCTTAGAGCTCTACTGAATCGGAGCCTAAGAGACATTCTTCATTGCTTTAAGATGGCCACCAATCTCATTCCTTTGGGTGGGATGGCTGCTACCGGCAGCCCTCAGGCAATGCTGAAGCTGGGGCATAGAGACGCTTTAGCTGCTCCGTTGCTAACCGAGAGACTTCATAAGTGCTTCTGCAGCAGGTGTTCACTGAGTGCCCTGCCCATAAAACCCTGGGCTCTGGGGACCTCTGCTGGAACGTGCATTGGGCATTCCCCTGCATAGACTGTGCTTGCTCGTTCACTCCAGCTTCCTCCCAATCCCTCTTCAGCCTCACTCCCCTGCCCTCCATGTCCCAGCCTCCCCCCCCCAATATCCCCCTCATCCTCTTTTCCTCTCCAATACAACCCCCCACCTGCCCCCATCCTCTGATCACTTTGTTTGTAGGTTGCTCCCCTTTCCCCCTCCCCCTCTATTTAGCCTCTAAGCTATTTTGAGTAGGGACGGTCTGTCATAGCCTTGTACAGCCCCTAGCACCATGGGGCTCTCATTCTGATTGTGGCTTCTAAACTCTGCTTCAATATAAACTAACAATGACACGCTCTCAGATAACGAGATGCCAGTGGCCTTAGAGCTGGGATGCAGGTAAGTACATTGTACTCTGGCTTTTTTTTTTTTTTTTTTTTTTTGCTCGCTACGTGTGTGGGCCAGGGCACACGGGTGACCCAGCGAGAAAAGCCTCCCCCGCCGGCCCCACCCACTCAGTTTTTAGCTGAGGATTTGGGGGGGTTTAAAAGGAGGATTTTCAAGGCATTTCCTTTCAGTCTGAGAGACAAACACTACAGAGAAGGGAAAACCTCGGGCTAAGACCTTGAGGGAATAGAAGGGCAAAAAGCTGTGTGTTTTTATGAGAGATTAGGGCAAACCTAGTTTTGTCTTAAGCCACTCAAGGCTTATTAAAGCCCCCAAGAATAGACTGTGCACCTTGGAAAAGCCTCCCAGGGCTTAGAGAAGAAAAGTCAATTTAAAAGTAAGAGAGCAGCGTGCTTAGTTAAAGAGGCAGCGTCTTTCAAACTGTACAGAAAAGCTGCCCAGGGACTGGAGAGCCGGGGGCCTTTTAGGAAAGCACAACATACGTCAAGCAGAGACGAGCAGAGCCGCGGGGGAGACAAACACACCTCATAGGCCTGATATATGCTCAGCTTTGTACTATCGCAGGTCAGGGTGTAATTTTATACCAGTGCAACCCCTAGCCTGGACACTGTTATACTGGTGTGAAGGTGCCTTATATAGTGTAACTTATTCCCCTTCCGATACACGGAAACACCTTTCTATTGATCGAAACCCCCACCCCAGCGTGCAAGTAATTGTATCACTTGAACACCAGTATAGTTAAGCACTACCGTACAGTTTTCTAATGGAGACAAGCCCTTCGTGGGGAGGTTGGCATGCTGAAAGCTGCCCCCTTGTGGAAAATGGGGTGCATTACATATAATAAATGTTTAGTGCCAAACACTGGTTGCTGAACACACACATGAATAGGGTGACCAGATGTTCCGATTTTATAGGGACTGTCCCGATATTTGGGTCTTTGTCTTATATAGGCACCTATTACCACCACCACCCCACCCCCAATTTTTCACACTTGCTATCTGGTCACACTACACATGAACAACATCATCCCCGCTCCGAGGAGCTGACAATGGGACTAATTATGGTTAATGTTAAGCACTTGCGTACGTCTTTGCAGGCTTAGGGCCTAAAAGCCAAGGTCTGGAATCTCCTCTGGGCAAGTGTACGGACTGGTGAGTATAGCCGTGCCGTTCACTGTTAGCTAATGCTACAGAAACAGCCCAATGGTCTGTGCAACACGGCATTGGCCCATGCTGGACGTTTCACAGGGAAAACATTGCACCGGGCCAGCTGCGTAATTCTGTAACTTCCAAAAGACCTTGCTGACCCCAGCAGGTGACCAGCAATATGCCCTGAAGCATGAACACAGATAATCATTTTAATAATATATTTCATGCAAGGCTGCTAACCAGCCACCTTCCCCCCATGGCACCTCCCTGTTTGGAGGGAAGAGGTGGCATATTTACAGCCCAGAGCTAGTTCCAGTTGGTTAGGAGACAACCAACCCCTACCCTCTTTTGCCACCACCCTCTCTACAAGGTTCTCTGTCCCAGGCCTTTAAAGGAATAGAACCCATGACCCCTTCCTCTCGCCCCATATCTGCCCGTGTCATTTCCAACACCTGGGTACACCTTAAAGGGGTCACATTGTAGAACAGGGGGTACGGTGCCTAGACCCTACTACCCTTAAGAAGGCAGGCCACCCCGTCACAGACACCAGTGTGTACAGAAGCCACCAAAGCAGACTGCACTTGCTGGAGACATGAAGTCTTGGGAGAACAAATTAAAAAGCAATGGCTGCTGTTTCCTGTGTTGTTCTGAGCCCCCAACTCAGTTTTTAGGAAGATGTATTAGATGGAGTTATTTCCTACTGGCCCATGAGTATCATATCCATGGACTACACCAGAGAGACTCAATCAAAGCTTATTTCAAAATCCCCCCTTCACACACACCTTTCTTAGCACAGGTCTCTCCACCCTTCCATGGGACTTGACCACCAAGACCCTTGAGGTTCTACATTTACTGCCTCAACTATCACATCAAGTAAAAAGACCTCCTCTCTCTCTCTCTCTCTTTCTCTGATCCAAGAAGGGGATCTTCTCACTGCCATCCATGCTAGCTCAGCCTAGGATCTAAAAGGCAAGCTGGATTCTCTCTCACTCACATCCTATAAAAGATTCCACAACCAAAGGTTAGCTCACATTTCTGTTGGCAATGCACAAGCCAGACTGAAATGCAGCTTACTTTACTTTAGCGGTATTGGCTCTCCAATGCTAATGGAGGGTGGCGGGGGAGAACCATAGCAAAAAGGATGATCTTCTGAACCAGGATTCGGGAGAGCTTTGTTCTATGCCATCTCTGCCACAGACTTCCTGCGTGACCTTGGGCAAGTCACTTCTTCACTCCGTGCCTCAGTTTCCCCACATGTAAAAGGAAGATAGTACTCTTTCCTTTCACCCACCTCTTTTCTATTTAGATGGCAAGCAATCTGGGGCAGAGACTTCCCCTTACTATGTTTGTACTGCTTCTAGCACAAAAGGCCCCAGATCGTGGTTTCAGTCCTGAGGTGTGACTAATATTAATACAAACTTTTTTCACTCAGGAAAGTATTTTATTACTTGTGCAGCAACTTATTTGAGGCAGAGAATGACTCACACAGAGGAAGATTGACATAATGAGTAAAATGGTACTGTGTTTACAGTCATGAGCTCTGAGGCGTGAGCAATCTTCTCCCAGCCCGGACCCAAAGCCAGATGCAGCCTTAGGGATCCCAGCGAAGAAGTTGTATCATTTTCTGGCTGGAACACTGAAGCTGTTCCTGGTGGGCGGCTCAGTAGTTTCAAAGAGGATGGATCTAGACAGTTCTCAGGAGTAGCAGATGACAGAACAAGAAGCAATGGTCTCAAGTTGCGGTGGGGGAGGTTGAGATTGGATATTAGGAAAAACTTTTTCATTAGGAGGGTGGTGAAGCACTGGAATGGGTTACCCAGGGAGGTGGTGGAATCTCCTTCCTTAGAGGTTTTTAAGGTCAGGCTTGACAAAGCCCTGGCTGGGATGATTTAGTTGGGGATTGGTCTTGTTTTGAGCAGGGGGTTGGGCCGCATGACCTCCCGAGGTCCCTTCCAACCCTGATATTCTATGATTCAGTGAGGTTGGATTTTAACACATAGGAGGTAGAAAACCGAACTGAAGTGAGTCACGGGAGCTGGGATAGGCTTGTCAGGAGAATGACAAGGTTTTCTTCCCACCTGTCTGTTTGGAAAGTGGGGGAGGGAGGAATATGGGCTCCCAAGGAATTTATAAGGTAGAGGGTGTGGTTTCTTGACATTTCCTTGCTTGATCTATTTGGGGTCTGCTGGAATAGTGCTCCAAACAGGAAAATTACTCTCCCATCCTGCTCCCCCCAAGGATAACCCATGAGTTTAGCAAGAAAGGGCTGCTCTCACACCCCTGAGCGACACAGTTAAGCTGACCTAAGTCCCCATGTAGTCAGCGCTTGGAGGAATTCTTCCACCGACCTAGCTAGCACCTGCTCAGGAGGTGGACTGACTACAGCGATGGGAAAACCCCTCCCGGCAGCATAGGTAGAGTCTACACTGAAGCGCTACAGTGGCGCCGCTGCAGCCTTTTAAGCGTAGACAAGCCTGAAGGTTTCTGTAGCGTATGCAGCGGACTAGGACTCAGGAGATCTGAGTTCAAGTCCCAGGTCTGACAGCTTCCCTAGGTGACCTCAGCAAGCCACTTGGTCTCTCTGGGCCTGAGTCCCCCATCCATACAACAGGGCTAACGGCCCTCACCCGCTTTGAGGAGGGCTGCTCTGTAACAAGAAGGTGCATTGCTTAACTCCAGTAAAAATAGCAGCGAAGACAGGACAGGTCAGGTTAGCAGCTCACAGAAAAGCCTGTAGCGCCGCCTGGAGTTGACCCTGAGCTACTAAGCCCAGTTACAAACCCAGTTTCTGTGTCTTCACTGCTGTTTTAAACCCAAGTTAAGAACACAGCTGTGTGTTTTGCAGTGTCAACCTGCTCTTTGTCTGTGATTCCACCCCCTTTTGGGTCTGGAAATGGGTCTTACAGCGCCTAGGCCAATGGTGCCCATCTTGATGGTGGGTTCTAGATGCTACCGTGGCATAGGTGCTGGGCCTAGGGGTGCTGCTGCACCCCCTGGCTTGGTTTCCATCAGACACAGGGTTTACAGTTTGGTTCAATGGCTCTCAGCACCCCCGCTATACACACTGGTCCAGCGCCCCTGTACCAGGATAGAATGACGCAGCTAATATCAGACTGTCCCATGACAGAAACTTTTTCTGACTCCTGGGGCATGTCTATGGGGAGCAATGGGTGAATTAGACTTACCCCCTCCTCCTCTGCTCCTCTTGTCCCCAAATCGGCTGCCTTCTGCTCATCTCAATGCAGCACAGACCCCTTTCCCATTTAGTCCTACCGAGGGGGCAGTTCTTTAGGCAGGAACAAATCAGTCAGTCCCTCTGCTTGGCTTGTTGTGGATGCCAGAGAGAGCCCCTTCTGCTGCAGAGAACTGCTAGCCTGTGGGGCACTGAGCTACTCCCTGACAGCAAGGCCCTTAGGCTCCTGCCAGCCCAGCTGGGGCTCATTTAAAGGCCATTAGGTGTGACAATCAGCAGTTAGCAGGAGCAGCTGTGCAAAATGACCTGAAACAAGCTCTTCAGGTCTTGCTGAGGTTTGAGAGAGGCAGGTTAGGCCGCAGGAAGCAGAGATTGCAGGTTAGAAGGAGGCGGCATCCAGCATGTGCATTAGGGAAACCTGGTGTTGTGTTATTGCTGCTGTCATCCGGCTGCACCCATCACCCTGACACACACACAGCGGTGACTGACCCCTCCCTCCACCCCGACTCCTTCCAGTGCTACTGGGCAGCAGCATAATCTAGCGCGCAGGCTGGGACGAAACAGAGAACTAGGTTCTGCTGCTGGCTCTGCCTGTCTGACCCCCTGCCTCAGTTTCCCCTCTGTAAAATGGGGGTGGTGATAGTGCTAAACGTGACCCCTCCTCACACTTTCCTTGGAAGCCTTGGGTCTGATCCAGCAGGCTGCTAAGGTGCCCTAACTCCCTGGGTTTCAGGGGGTTTGAAGGCCCTCTGGACCAGCTTTGAGGAATAGAGCCTGGCATTTTCAAAAGGGGCTTAAAGGAGGGAGGGGCCCAGATTCCACTGAAAATCCAGGGGAGACAGGAACTCCCCTGCACCCCATTTAACAATGCCACCCGTCATTGCTGATCGGTCAATGTCGGCTCCTGCTCCTTTTGAAATCAACAAGAGCAAGATCCGGCCCCTAAGTCAGAGTCCTGGCTTCTCTCTTATCCTGAGATTAGCGCTCAGTACCGCTGGGGATGCTGAACTGGAGCACCAGCTGGCCTGTCCTCCATTTACCCTACTCCATTGCCAGGGGAGCACCGGGGGCCTTCTCCCTTTCTTCCCCAGGGGGTGAGGAGCTCTCCCCCAGGAGCTGCTTTCTGTCTCCATACAAACACAGGCCCTGCCTTTGCTCCATTCCACCAGTTGTGCCTCTTCCTCCTGACCATAACACTTGCCCCAAGTGGCTGCTTCTCCCAGATAAATAGCTTCAGTAGGTTTCTCTTGACTCCGGCAAATATGCTCCTCTGGCAACTGCTTTGCGATGATGAGGGGGAGAGAAGGGAGATGCAAAGAGCCCCGGGGAGGCAGGGTCTATGCCCTCTGGGTGCCAACAGCTGCTCCTGCAGACAGGGAGCAGCTTGGGGGAGCAGACGGGAAGGAGAGCAGGTCCAGAGGGACCGCAATCAGCAGCCTGGTGCTGTGCCACAGGCCACTTCAGGGGGTACAAGCAGAGGGGAGGAACTGGGCAGGGGGCTGGAGGAAGTTGCTTGCTGCCAGATGGCTCCATCTCCATGGAAAAGGTGAACCTGCAATTCTGGGACCTGCAACAGGCCACTCACCTTCCATCCCAGTTCCCACAGGGCCCTGCAGCAGCTGGCCATAAAACCCATTCGAGTGACCCCACCAGGCACAAGCAGCAAGACACAAAACCAGAGGGACAGAGTCCTAGGACCATCATCCCAGGCACAGGAACAACCCAGACCCTATAGCATTATCGGTCCTTTCGACCCATTATCCTGCCTCCAGTCATGGCCAGCACTGTACCTGGTGCTGCAGGAGGAAGAAGGGAACACTAGGAGGGGGGCAGCCGGTCTCAGGCTTTTCAGTGTGGTGCTGTAGGCAGGGGTGAGAGGGAGAGGAAGGCAGCGAGGCTGGGACAGGGCACAAGGGGGTGTCCTCATGGGGGTGGAGACAGCTAAGGGGCCAGGAACCTAGGAGCGTTCTTGTCCTCAGAGCACGGGCCCTCCAAAGCGGAGCACATTTGTCCTGAGAGGCCTGAGTGTTGTGACGGGGATGGCAGGCTAGGCACATTTTCAGAAGCAGACTCGGATTTGGGTGCATCCATTTTAGAGAATCTAGTACTAGATGCCAAGGGACCCCATTGCAGCCCAGGGAATTGGGTGCTTTGCACCGATGGAGAATCAGACTCCAGTTGAGCCCCCCCTAATCAGCCTTGAAACAGCAGCCTCAGTGATGGAGCTTGGGCAGAAGATGACACCAGAAGTCCGGCTTCCTGCTCAGAGAACTGGACTATTTTAAGCACATTTACCTTCCTGTCTCCCATTAAAACCCCTTTCGTTGCTTCAGTTCGAGAAAGAGCCCTTCACCTCAGTAAAGGAGATTCTGGTGAACTCACTTGGGGGGGATAGGTTTTCACTTCGCCCCTAGCAGCAAACAATGCTGCTGAAGCCCCCCGGGGGCTTTTCAGGGCACTGCTGGGTGTTACCAACCCACCACCAGCTATTTCAGGGAGCTAGAAGGGGAGGATACTATTAGCAAGATGGCTAGTAATCAAAACCTGGCTGACCGGAAAGCCCACTCCCAAACTTCCCAGCTAGAGTCAAATGCCAGCAGAGCGAGCAGGGAAGCAGGAGAGCTCAGCTGGAAATGAGAACTGGGACCAGTAGTGACTAGTGATTTTCAGTGCCCAACTTGAGACGCCTTAAAAAGAGTATGTCTACACTGTGATACAGCTCCAACTCTCAGACTCTGGGTCAGCAGGCTTGGGCTGTGGGACTAAATTAGCAGTGTAGACGTTCCCACTCAGGCTGGAGTCTGGGATCCGAAACTCGGCCCCTCGCCCAGGCCAGCTGCGGCAGTTCCAGGGGTCTTTTTTACCAGCGTCAATACAGGGCTGGATTAAGGTTATGAAGGGCCTAAGAAAGAATTACATATTGCAAAAAAAAGTTATGAGGTCATCAAACATGTATCACATATTTACAGATTTATGTAAAACTATGGAAACAAGTTGATTCTACTCTCACTACACTCAATTCTTCAAAGAATTTCTCCCCTCCCCCCCAGCTTTAGCTATGGCAAAGTCCTGAATAATGTCATCATAATTCAAAGACCTGACGATTTCATTCTCCGTGTTCGAGATGGACAAAGCACTAAGATGCTCTTGTGTCATGGTGGATCGGAGGACATTTTTGACCCTTGTTAGAAGAGAGAAGGAATCTTCTCCACTACAGTTAGTGGTCATTAGTGACAAATACAGCCGTAATGCAGTTTCAACATTTAGGAAACGTTCTATCACACTGGATTCAGTGATAACTTGGTATAGCCAAATCGATTTGCTTTAGTCATCTTTTCTCTATCTCCTTCAATTTCTGTCCTCCTCCTTTCTTCGACATTGTCCATTGTAGGCCTACTGCGTACAAAGTTTGATATTGTTAGGGCCCACAAACACTGACTTAGCCCACAAAGACAAAAATCACAACCACCATAAATTGAATTCACAATCCGGATGGATTCATTTGTACAAAGCAATTTCTAAGGAGACAAAAAATTTCCGATGGCCCCGCTACCGTTGCTCAGCCATTACTTCAATATGGAATGGTGGGCCTACAGTAGGGCCTAAGGGCCTTATTAGCCTAGGGGTTAATCCTGTCCTGCGTAGACATAGTCAAAGGGACCTGAACTTTTTTTTTTTGAATGCCAGTCCCCTTTAAGGCATCTCAAGTTGGGCTCTTCCGAAATGGAGGCAGCCAAAATCATGAGTCCCTTTTGCAAACCATGGCCTGATTCCCTAGGACGAGAGAAACAAGAGTAGCCCAAGACCACAGGGAAAGGGAAAGGCAGAGAGACCAGGAAGACCCAAGAGCCTGCTGAAGCTGGCGGGAGGCGGAGATGGAAATTGACATGTCTCACTAGCGAAGAGAGCACCAGACATTTCCGCACCATGTGGGGAAGAGTTTTAATCTTCAAAACTGGCAAAAGATTTGAGCTACATGGAGAACAGTCATTAGCTTCCTTCATGCCTGAATGAGCTGACCAACTTTGCATAAACAATCTTCCTTCCCTCTGATCTGGAAAAGCTCCCGACGAGCAGCAGGAGGCTCCCAGTGCCGATTTCCAGCTCCACACCTGGCCCCCTGCTTCATTAATGATGCTTGCCAGTTGGACCACATGTTTCACCCAGCGAGTTCACCAAAATCCATTCCTCTCGTTTCCCCCGGGAGAGCTGCAGAGCAAAGCGAGGCACAGGGAGTTTACAGGGCTTGACCCCAAAAGCCTAACTCCCACGAACACTCCCTTTGCAGACAACTGCACTACTTGCATGAGGGGGTCAGAAGCAGGTCCTTAAATGGCTCGTTCAGGGTCAAACAAGCCAGTAATAGGGCCCCAGGGGTCTGACTCTCAATCGTGTGTTGTAGACACGCTCCCTCCCACAGCCAGGGATGGATTCTAAGAGCAGAGCTGCTCAATTACTGGCAAAACAGATGATTCATTCAATAAATTATATACACCACTCAACAACATCCTTAGCTGAACAGCGCACACAGAGAATATTATTTGACCCGCCCCACCTAGGAGTCCAGACTTCCAGATCCCCTGCTCTAATCCCCAGACACATTCGCTCCCCGAGCCGGGAACAGAACCAGGAATCCTGCGTCACGTGCTCCATCTCTGATCATTTGAACGTACGCACCTCTTGAACCCAGGTGTCCTGACTCCCCGTGGTGGGCATTGTATTTCCATGTGTTTTCGCATCACGCCAGGTGTCATAATACTGTATAAAAGCAGGGGAGGGGTTAAAAGCCAGTTCCCCACTATTCATCCAAAGAGAAGCTCGTGATGAGAGAGATCTCTCTGGACTTTTTTAGCCCGGAGATGAACATCGGCCCACGATGGTGCTGGAATATTAATACCAGGGAATACAAGGCCCTAACTCTAGCACATGAGAGAGATACTGGGCGTTCAGTTTGTGTTTGCCGGAGTGAAGGAGAAAAATCTAATTAAACATGGCATCTGGGCTTGGAGGAGCTAGGGATGGGGCTGGAATATAAAGAACCGCTGCTCCCCACAGATCAGAGGGCAATATTAATAAACCCACGCAAGGGGACCAGAGGATCAGATGATAATATTGATAAAATGCAAAGCAAAGACAAAGCAGCCAGGGGATATTGGATGGTGACGCTGATAAAAACGCCATAGAGACCGTATCAACAGCAGCCAACGCAGGACTGCACAGCCCTGCCCCAGGCTACACTCTGCCATGCACCTGGGTGTGTGTTCCTGACACGTGCATCTTGACAGCGCATGCTGCTGCCCCACTCCCCTCCGAAAGGGCCAGCAGGCACAGACCGCTCCAGGCCCTTCCCAACAGGGGCATGTTGCCAAGGCCTGAAAATGACCTTGGAATCCCTTCATGGGGCAGAGAAACCCCCGCACAGCTGCACACAGCTGGCTGCAGTCTTGAACTACCAGCCTGTCCATTGATGAGTGGGTGGCCCCTGATTCCCCAGGGGAAGATTCCTAGTTTGCTATCGGTCTGCCTTCCTTGGCCCTGCTCTCCTATGCCTAGGTAAGCGCCGTCCTGTTTCTAGGGTGGAAACTATTAGGAGAGGAGAAGGGTTTCTCCTAAATGTGAAAGACCCACCCTAGCAGTCACATCTTCCCTGCAGCGCCTTGCACGTTTCCCTGCGAGTTCAGTCCAGTCCTGCAGACACCCCTAAGGCCTGAGGGCAACAGCCCTTGCTTGGTTGCCTGTGCCTCTCACCCAGCTCTGCCCCTGCCCCTCACTCCTGATTTCAGCACTCACTGCTCCTGCAGTTCCACCCCCCACCCAGCTCTGCCATTGCTCTACCCCCCCCCCCCCCCGACCTGCTTCTGAACGGCAGCCACCAGACACACGGTTTCCAATGCACTTGGTGGGATGCGCACGCTCTGTGCAGGGAACGAGGCTCAACCCATTGCCCTTATTGCTCTGGGGGCGGTCGGCGTGCAGCCTGCTCCCCCGAGGGCAGTGCTGGCTGGCTCCGAGCAGCACAGCGGGCCAGGCAGGCTGATGGCAAGGGACAGAGCTTCGGCAGAGAGTCTCTCCTGGCTGACAACGCTCTGCCCAGGTTGGTGCTCACCCATGGGCGCTTCGTCAGCTGGTCTGATTGCCAGTGTTTACTCCCAGCCCCAGAAAGTTCAGAGGAGCAGCTGCCCAGTGCTGGCCTGCAGCTTTGGTAACAGGACTGGTGAAGACGACCCAGTGCATGAGGGGGAGAAGAGAGGCTGGCCCAGAGGAACCAGCAGAGAGCGGTTGTGTGTTCTCTCCTTTCCCCCACTCTCTCGAAAAGGCCTTTTGTGCTGGGCAATAAGGATCAACAGCAATCCCTGAGGAACGACCCCAGAGCTGGCAATCACTATAGGAACAGGCCAGGTGGTAACCCAGCCAGGGCCTTGCTTCGGAAGAGACACTGCACTAGACTGGCTCTCTGATGGAGGCAGGAGGGGTACTAGTCGGGTTAGTGCCGAAGGCTGAGTGCTGGGATAGGTGTGGGGAGAAAGGGGGATCATCGTACGCAGGGCGGAAATGGAGGCGTGCCATCTGTCGGGTGAGGGATGCAGGGAGATGGGGTAAGCGCCATAGGCAGGGTGGGGGCCCCGGGTGGGCTAGAGCTAAGGGGAGAGTTCAGTGGAGTAAGTAAGCCATAACCTCTGCAGCTGCTGTTTTACCAAGTGAGCGCGCGTTTACCTTTCCCCCTCGCCTTTCATCTTACATCGGATCCTGAGCGTGAAAGATGAAAGTTTATTCTCTCCCTCTCTCTGGGAGTCGGAGCACAGAGCAATTCTGCTGCCAGCTTGCTTCCTGGGGGCTGAATGCATTAAGGGAGGGGTTACCTGGCTGGGGATGGAGGCAGGGGGCACTCTGTTGCAGGACTGTAATCACACTTGGCATATCTGAGTCTGTTGCCTTCGGTGATGCAAGTGGGGAAGATCCCTTTTGTGCTAGCAGAGAAGGTGCGAGGCAAAGCCCGCTCCAGATGCAGAGACAACGCGGCTCTCTGCGGGCTGCAAGGGGTAGCGCACGGATGTGCCTGGGAGAAGCAGAGCCCTCGGCAGCTCCAAGGTACTGGATGCATAAGCCTTGCATTGCTCCTGGGAGGTGGGCATAGTTATCCCCATATCCCAGCAGAGGAAAGCAAGATGCAGAGCCAGTGACCGGGCTAGTGATCGAACACGGGGCTCCTGGATCCTGTCCACTGGGCAGTGCTGCCTTGAGGTGTCTAAGGCCTCCGCCTCCTCCAGCTGCATATCTCATCTGCTGCAGCTACGTACGAATAAGGAGCTGGGGGGTATAAGGACCTGTAAGGTCACACAAAGCACAGGGCTTGTATGTGTCGGAGGACAGAACCCACGTGCCCCAGTTCTAAGCTGCCTCTCTCGGGAGGCCAAGAGTGTAAAATGCTGCCTGTGGGCCTCCAGGGTTCTGGGGCCACTAGGAGACAGTTCAACTCCCAGCATGAGCTCAAGCAGTCCCGGGGCTGCTCTGACTGGCACCTCGGGCTACAACAGGTCCCAAGAGCCCATCCAGCAGCTGAGCAAGGCCAGAGCACAAAGTGCACTGGTCATAGCCCCTCAGACCCCGGGCACGTCCCTGCATGGGGGAGGGTCATGCAGGGCAGTCATGCTGGGGAAACACTGCCCTCACAGGTAAGATCTGCTGCTTTCCAGCCCCTGTGCACCAGGCCTGTCGAGGGGCTCAAAATGCAGCCCAGAATTGAGGTTGTGGTTACTTTCCCTGACCACGCAACTCAAGGGTCAGTGTCAGCTGGCAGGGGAGGGAGAACTTACACACATAAAGCAGCTAGCTGGAAAGTGCAATGGTGCATGAGCCCCCACCCATCCAGTCTATACATGGATTCATGGGCACGTGTCCCACACGCCCTGACGCGGCAAACCCTCCCCTTCCTGCTCCTTTGTTCAGGGCCCAGAGCAGGAGTGCACCTCACCCACTGCCACAGAGCGGTTCATGCAGAGACTAGTGGGACACCGCTGGCCACGTGGCCTCTGGCTGGGGGGCAATCGTGAGGATTGGTACCGACAGCCCACAACTCAGTCAGAGCATGCAGCCTTCAGAACTGGGTCAGCAGCGCCATCTGGCTGCTCCACATGGGCCAGCTCCTAAACACGCCAGGCCTTTTCCAGATGCTTTGGGGTGGGCGTGGAGGGGGGGATACAAGAACACGGTGGGTCCATCCAGTTCCTTGGCAGGATGAAGTTGGCTGGATGCAGAGCCCCCACCATGCTGCTCCATGGGACGGCAACTCCAAGATGCGTCTGTTATCTGTCAGGAGCAAAGGGGTTAAATATACATCTGCAACCCCAGCTGTTCTCTGCCTCCCCCTGTTCCCCAAATAAATGAAGGCGGGATGGAGGTGCGGAAGAGAGAGCCCCCATCATGAAATCAAAGCTGCTTTCCGCCATATCGCCCGGGGCCTGCTCACATCTGTCCGCCCCTGAAAGAAGTTACTAAAACTTTGAAAGAACAGCTGCTGTCTGGATTGCTTTTGAGGAATGGGGGGGGGGGGGGAGGGGGCTTGACACTGGGAGCCTGCCACATAATGGAAAACGGGCTGAACAATTTTGCCACTCTATTTTAGCTCCTTTCCTGCCTGTGACAGATCTGTTCTGCCTGGTGTATTCCCACTTGCTGGTTAATCAGCTCAATGCCACACAATCGGATGTTGGGCTCCAGTTTCACGCAGTCACGACTTTGCCTTGACAAATAAGAATGCACCACGGACGGCCGCTCTATCTCTGCAAAGTCTCTCTCCAGCCCTGGCCCTCTCCCACAGCCCAAAGATGCAAACAGCTCCATCTCACTCGGCGAAGAGGGCGTCTCTTTTCACCAGTAGCATGAACCCTGTGCTGCTCTGCATATCCCCAAATCTGGTACCCCAACCCCCTCCACCTGAGTGCCAGCACCACCTTGGCTCACCTACCAACCCCAAGTCCCCTTGGCTGGCCGGTGACCCTCAACGCCAACTGTTATCCACTTCCCAAACCTGCTGCCCTAAGCCATTTATATGAGAACAAAATCCACAACCCAAACTATTATCTGCCCCCCCACCCAAGAAGCTGGCACCCATCTTCCACCTGAAGCCCCTAGCCCATCCCCACTACTGCGTGCATTCTCCATCTGCTCGCCCATAGCCCCGATCCCTCCATCTGCCTCATCCCTGGTGCACTTGGTTTGGTTGCCCACCTTCCCCGCAGCCCCGAGCAATAGTGTAGAGAATAAAGAAGGTGACAGGCTCAGAAAGAGCCGTTGAGCACATATTAAATAAAAGATGGCGTATTTCAGAGCCGTTGGAGTGATGATTTAAACATGAAGTCGAAGCTAGTAATGGTGTTGTCAGAGCTGTAGCGTTAACACCGATCAATAATTCACTGATGTGCTGCAACTGCGCCTCGAGCCATGGTGTCTGCCTGTGGGGAGGCAAGTGGGGCTTCCCTTAGAAACACTCCTCCTGCCCCCAGCCTCCGTGCCAGGCACAGCAATGCAAGTTGCAGCTGAACTACCCACTGCAGCCTCTCATCCGCCAAGCGGCTTCGCCTGGGAGAAAGCAACAGAGCCGATAAACACCTCCCTACAAGCTCTTGGGACTCAACATTCAGCCCTTACTGGGGCTTGGGGCTCAAAGACGCTTGGGTGCCCAAGCCCTGTCAAAGGCAAGGGAAGCCCTGACTGGAGCAGGACGGGGTTTGTTGCTAAGTAACTTGAGCAAGGCTTCACCTGGCCATGCTATTTTAGGCAGAGCAGAAGGGTGATGAGGGGAAGGAAGAGATTGAAGACGATACCCCCCCAAATAACCATAATGGGGATGTCACAGTTCAAGGCAACTGCCCCTGTAGCCCCGCTCTAGGCTCCTCAACCATCACCTCTCTTGGGTAACCACCTGAGTCTCTCTCCCTTCTGACCAGGGTTTTTCCAGGCTGCTGTTCCCTGCCTATACTGTGATATTCCCAGCAAGCCAGACTGCTTAAACAGCCAGCGGCTGCACTCTGCTTTCTCTCTAGAGGTTACCAACAGCATAATGGCCCCAGTTACTAGTCACCACACAGCTCTTTTCAAGCAAGCATGTTTATTCGTAAGGTGAAAGCATTGCAGAAAAAACGTATTAAAAACCAATAACAGAACCTATGAACATGCTAAAAAGCTTTCCAGAGATCATCTCTCCTGACTCCAACTATGAGCTCTGGTAGGAGTCAAAAAGCCTAACCTGGGTTTTCCCCGTGGTTACAAGTTCAGAACGGTCTCAGATTCAGAACCAGAACAACCAGAAACAGTTCCCGCTTTCTTTATACAGCGTGGGCCTTTTATCTTGGCCTCATGTAATAGGCAATAAGCAGACAATGGCCCACTCTTCAGGACGTAGCTTCAAAAGGGTGGAGTTTTGCATAACCGGAGTGGGAATTTGCATTCAGCTCCCCCTCGATAGTCCCCAGGAAAACTGCTTCACACTTTTTGTTCCAAAAGGCCATTCGGGTCTGGCCCCTTGTTCAGGATAGTCCTCTGAACTCCCAAGTCTCACATCCGTCTCTCGAGAGATTCCATAGAGTCCTGGCCCATACTATGACAAACCGCTCATTGAATACAATGTACCTCATACTTAAAGATAATTCAGTAAGGTTTCCCAACAATATTGCAGGAAATTACCATCGCTGTCACAGGGGGACCTTCAGAATTCATAGATCCATAGGTCCCAAGCCAGAAGGGACCACTGTAATCATCGTGTCTGTCCTTCTGTGTAACAGGCCAGAGAACTGCCTGAAATAATTCCTAGAGCTTTTAGAAAAGCAATTCCAGCTTGATTTACAAGTTGCTAGTGATGGAGAACCAATCACAACCGACCACAATTAACCACCCATACTTAATTCCCCTCACTGTTAAAAATGTAGGCCTTACTTCCAGTCTGAATTTGTCTAGCTTCAACTTTTGGCCACTGGGGTGTGTTTGACTGTTCTCTGCTAGACTAACCCATTATCAAGTATTTGTTCCCCAGGTAGGTACCTACAGACTGCAATCAAGTCACCTCTTAACCTTGATTTTGTTGGCTCCCTGAGTCTATCACGAAGGCATGTTTTATAACTGCTAGAGCTAGCCTCCCAGCTCAGCCTGCTGCCCAAACCCTCGCTCCCCCATCCAGGGCCAGTCACCATTTAGTCTCTTCCATCCAGGGAGAGGTACATTCTGAGCCCTGATGTAAGGAGGTCTAAAATACCTGCTGGCCAGTCAGGGTCTCTACAGAGAAGTCAGTTATCCTGAGGAACTCCCACTACACCTGAGCTGTGACCAGCTGGCCTTTCCAAGCGATGGCTAAGAGCACTCGCTCGGAGGAGGCATTCCAGCCTCCCTCCCTGGTTTCATTTCTAGCCTTAGGCTGGAAACTTGGCCCCATCTGCGGGATCGCCCAGACCTGCTTTAGGACTTTCACATTGGCCCAGCACTTAAACCACGCCGAGCATGAGTTTTCAGACTGTGGTCCCTTCAGCATTCCTGCCACAGCCATAGACAGCCCCGTGCCCCTGCAAAATCCATGACCCAACAAACACCTTGATTAGCTTCATCAGCACCATTTAGCTACACTAATGCCTTGGTCATGGCTGAATGACCTCGCATTTGCCATTAATTTCCCTTTAATCCAGCATGAATCAGTGCCCCCTATAACACAGGTGCAGCGGGGCACTGGTTCCCCTCTGGGGCTCAATCATGCGTGGAACAAAGCTCCATTTGAGTCACTAATGAGTTCGCTCCTGCCAGAGGCCTGGAGAAGCTGGGCTTGTAATAACAATAATGGCTTTGCCCTCCTCCTCTCCCTTGTTCAGGGCTTATTGTTGTTGCCAAACAAGCAAGAGGAGCAGCTGGTGAGGGAGCAAGGATGGGTGGCAGGTGAATCCAGGCGTTTTGCTATGCTCCTTGGGGGGTCTGACAGGAGGGATGAAAACAGAGGGACTCATCAACAGGTTCAGGGTCCCAGAGAAGGAAGCGGGATGGAAGTGGGGAAGATGATGGTTATGGCGGTGGGAGAGACAATTACTGGACAAGGCAACTGATGATTAACAACATTAGACTGCTGGTTTGCTAATCATGCTGACCAATATGGCCTCATGGTCTCCGTGCCTGTCAGTCCATATCAACTGGTGCCTTTTGTCTTATACATAATCTCTACTCCAAAGACTTTGCAATTGGTCTTTTTGTTCTGTGATTGTACAGCACCTAGCGCCATGGGGTCTTGGATCAAGGGACTCCTAGGTGCTACAATGACACAAATAATAAAAGAATAATAATTATTATGAAGAGCATCAGAGGACTTTTCTACAGCCAGGCCTTTTACAGTCCTGCAAGGACTGCTTTAGCTACATGGTGGGCAGAGCAGGGAGGTCTGCAGGGAAACCTCAAGGATTGGTTTGCATCTGGGGCACTTCCACGGGTGAGAGCACCCCCACCTGGCCATTCCAGGCTAGACACCATTCATTTGACCCAGGATCCAGTAATAGTCCCAGGCTCTTTTTAGTAGAACCCTTATGAAATAATATCTCCACCTTACCCCTGCTGTCTCAGACCAACAATCCCACTCCCCCATTTTAATCCTGAGTGCTCCCAACCTCCTTCCTTCCAGTCATCAAAGTATTTGGAATACAAACAAACCCATGGGGGGAAATATATAGACCCAGAACTAACTGGCCCTGGGTCTGCTGGGACCCTGAGCATCTGTCTTGTGCATCATGCCCTGAACTTTCATCTACTTGTTCTTGTTTGACTGGTAAGCTCGTTGGGGCCAGGGCTGTATCCTCCTGTGTGTCTGTACAGCCCCAAGCACTGCAGGGACCCAGCTCCGGGTAGAGTTACAACACAAATAAATCTATAGAGAAACGTGGGACAGATTTACCCTAGGAAAGAGAAACTTGTGTGCAATTGGCTACATATTGGAGGGGGGTTCTGAGATGGGAAATCACAGCTCACGAGGACAGTCTTGATACTGCAGCGATTGCCTGCTCATGGGGAAATGGAGGGATGGAGATCTTCTCCCACACTCCCCTCCATGCCTAATTCCACCCAGCTGCGATGCACATTACAGCCTCTTGGAGTTCATTTCCCAGGCCCCCTCCCTCCTTCCCACTTCAGTCCCTCAAAAACATTTCCCACTGACATTGATAAAGAACCTCTTTCCCTAACTTCTGTCCAGCCTTAAACTCTCAGCATCTGGGGCTGGGACTGTCCTGTCTTACATAGGTGGAAAGCACCTGGGGCACTGAGTACCAGACAAACAGAAGAGAGAGAGGCACAGACAGACTAGGGTGACCAGGTGTCCTGATTCTATAGTGACAGTCCCGATATTTGGGGCTGTCTTATATAGGTGCCTATTACCCCACACCCTGTCCCGATTTTTCACCCTTGCTATCTGGTCACCCTAAGACAGACAGACAGACAATATGGCAGAGGAGGGAAACGTCAAGTCTTTTACAGATGTGCATATTCCCTTATTGTGTCTCAGTTTCCCTCATCTCCTCCCCTCCCCTACACCCACCCGCCTCCTTCTGTCTCACTCCACCTCTCGCTGCACTGCCATCTTGCAAGTAAATATCCCCATCTTGTGGACAGTCATTGCTAAGCAGGCCAGAGAGCCTCACAGACTCCCCACAGAAGCACAGCGGCAGACCAGGCACATTCTACATAACAAGCGTCTTTATGACCAGCTCAGGTTTATGAAACAGGAGTTAATATGTTCGCCAGATTTGCTCTGAAATGGTTGGAGGAAAAACTTCAAATGCAGCCTGTCTCTGCAGTAGGAGCCCCAGGCTGGGCAAAATGCTGCAAAAAAGAGAAGCAAGAGAGAGGTGAGCAAGAGCGATGGCATCAGATGGGCCAGGATCCTAAGGAGGTAAATAGGACTAGCGCCTTTCACCAGGGATCGCAAAGCACTTCCCTTGTTTAATGGGTCTTAGGCCCCCATCACCGTGGCCTGGGGGCACATGCAAAAATTCAACAGCACTGCTTCAAATGAAGCCGCTCCCTGCCAGGCATTGCAAACAGTCCTCTCCAGCCTTAGTACATGAGTCTGCCATGATCTACAGGCCAACCAACGTTTCATCAGGAGGTGGGAGCTGGCACCTGGCACCGTACCCTACAGGTCAGAGGAATCGGTCTCTGCTGTATGCCTGGGAAAACCACGTTCCACAGCCAGGGACCCTCCCCAAGAGCGGAGCCTGGCTGACCTCAGCATCTCCACTCACTAATGACCCCTCACAACAGGGGGCGCTGGAACAATGTATATAGCGGGGGGGTGCCGAGAGCCACTGGACCAAACTCTAAACCCTGTCTATAATGGAATCTGCTTCAAGCCAGGGGGTGCTGCAGCCCCACCACACCCTAGTTCCAGCACCTGTGTCTCACAACCCCCCCCCCTTACCCTATAGGGAGGACAAGGATTCTTGTCCTGTGTCACACCAGCACGGAAATGCCAAGGCCAACGTCTTCAAACATGGCCACCGAGGGGTCTCGGCATGGGGCTGCCCAGCTCGGCTCACCTTAAAGGATCCTGAGTTTGAGATGCTGAGCTAGTCAGCTTGGCTCAGGCCACGGCGGGGCGCAATATCTTACCGAAGGGATCAGGCTTTGGGCTAGATTCCGTGCTGAGCCTCTCGGGAGATACCACACAGGAGGGGCAGCCGAGGAGGATGACGACAAAGGTGGCTTTAAAACCACCTGTGTCCCCCCTGGACACTCCCTGCCTTCCCTCTGGCCACAAGCTGCTGGCCGGGACAGCTTCCCTGGCCACGGTCAGGTTTTGACGGCAAGCAGCTCCGGGTAGAACTTGATTTAGGTAAGCTGACTGTCAGCCCCCTGGGTGACTTAGAATGACAGTTGATGCTATCCCAAACTGGCCAGCCAGGATGGCATGGGACCACGTGCCCTGAGGTTTCCCATAGGAGAGAGAAGGCCAGCGAGGGTCCAAGTTTCAGATGCCCCTGGATGCCTAGGCCAGGTGTGTCATGAGGTCACAACTTGTCTTGCCCCAGGTCTGCAGCACCGGCAATAGAGGCCAGGAGGGAATCTTGGCATAATTCACTCTGGGGAAATCGCTTTTATTTGTTATCCTGACGCTCGCTTATTTGGACCTACATGTCTCAGTACAAACGCTGGCCCTTCATCACGGGCCTAAGTTTACTTTCAGCCCAGGAACTAGCTGGGGGAGGCCAGCTGGTGAAGCAGTAGTGATAGGAAGAAACTCAGGGCTGGATTAAAATGGAGAACAAGCTCCTTTCTAACCTCAGGAACAGAGGGTTCACTCTGTAGGGTCAGGTCTATGGAGGTGGCAGGTTTGAGGAAGCTAGGAGCAGTGAATCAAGGAATGAGTTGAGACTCACCTCCAATGTTCTACCTGGCCTACATGCCTTACCTGCTATATTTAGCTTGAAAGCGTGGCTCGGATCTCAGTGTTCGACCTGTTGTTCTGCATTGCTTGAAGCATGACCTGGGACACACTGAAGAAACAAGAAGTTATAGGGAGGTGTTGGACCCAGCAATGCACTGGGGAGGACTTCTATCCATCCATCTCACGATTTTGCACAGGTGTCCATCACTGCAGGATCTGAACACCGGCCAGAACCCAAAATGTGCTGCTACCTAACTGCAGAATTGGGTTTCCTGCACCTGGATGTCACTTAGGGGGATCTAGGTTTCAATCTCCAACTGATAAAAGCATCGAGAAAGCAGAGGTCGCAGTTGAGTCCGCAGAGGTAGAAGCTAGAATTTGATGTGCCCTGTCAAACTGGATCAGACCCATGGTCCATCTAATCCAGAAACCTGTCTCTAAAAATAGCCAGCAGCAGATGCCTCAGAGGAAGGTGCAAGAGCCCTACAACAGGCTGATGTGGGATAATCTGCCCCCACAAAGGCCTCGCCACATCCCCAAATCACTGGAGTCTGGCTTAAACCCTAAAGCAGGGAGTTGTTATCCCTTCCAAAATTCTTTTCTTTTTGCATTAACTATAACACTGAATATTTTTCTTATGCAGATAAATGTTTGGCCCTATTTAATTCTTTCATCTCAATGGCATCCTGTGGCAGTATGTTCCACAATCGAATCACACGTTGAGAGAAAAAGTATTTCTTTTTATCGGTGTTGAATTTTCGACCTTGCAATTAATTGAAAGTCCCCTTGTTCTTCTGTCGTGCAAAAGGAGACAAGGGGTTAATTTCCTGCTAGAGCAGCTCTAGTGGCATGGTGACCATTGGCTTGATCTCTCTAGCCAATGAGGACTCTGGATAACCAAGGAACTTGGGCTCTCTTCTTCTAGAAGAACACCTGGTTTAGAGGACTTTTGTTGGATTGCCAAGTGGTGACAAATCTGGACAGCAGCAAACAGGTCTGAATTCTCTCCCTATTACAGAGGTCTGGCAAAGTTTTCACTGGGGGCCCACTCCGAGTATCTGGCTACACATCCATATTTTTAAGGATCAGCACAACTTGAAACCAGGCCTGCAGGGCTACTAGACAACCAACATCCCCACAGTGCCATGCAGCAGCAACTGTAACCTGGCCACTCCCAGCAACCCACAATCTGCAGAGGTTCAACGCTACAGGAAGTTCCACCTCAAGTGATCTGAAAGAGTGGCCTTAGCAGTCCCTGATGGGCTTATATAGGGACAAAGCCAACGAGGCCTACCAGGATGTGTCCAGACAACACAGCTAGCTTCCACGACCGATCTGCTTCTCTGTTTCTGAACTCCCGGTACTGATCTCGGCTCTGATTCTCGAACGACTCCTGGGACCCTGACCCCATTATCCGGTATTGACCCTCAGCCTGATTCTTGACTCTGTGCAGCTCAGATCCTTGTCTTGACTCGAACCTCAGCTTGACTCTTGACTCCGACACTGGCTCTGACCCATTTCAGTTCTGAGATTCCAAGCGCCTACCCCTAGTCTGGCCTACCTTTGCCCAGGATCCTGACATGATTACCTTAGGGCTCCAGCACACTGGCCCCACTCCAGCACGTGCCTAGTCCCACTGCACACAATCCAGAGTGCTCAGCACTGAGACCGGGAGCTCTTTGAGACAGGGACTGTGCCTTCCTGCGGATGGGGGCAGCACCTGGTGCCTTTTGGGCGTGACCTGAGTATGAGCTGGCAGATGTTTAAAGGACCCTGCCAAGAGGATCTCACCTGTTTCGCACTTGTTCCAGCCTCTCCCGCATGGCTTCGTTCCTCATGTCACTCGATACTCGATAGACCCGGGTCTGACTGCAAGAACCACACAAGTCCATTCAGGTGGTTTTATGACGCTGGCCTGGTCACCCATAAAAAACATCCAGTATGCCACCCAAACCCAGCTCTGCACAGGTCCCCAATCTTTGTGTTATCCCAGTATACCCAATGGTAGGACTGTATCCTCCAAGATAAAAGTGCTCCTCGTTAGTTCTAGTAGAACCCAAGAGACCAAAATCGCTGATATGTAAAAGGTTGTGATTGGTTTTTTTTATACATTGCAATATAGATGCATATAAACTCCACAGCTCCATGACCAAACACTGCCCACTTTGGGCCAGATCTCAGCTGGCGTGAACCAGCACAGCTCCATTGAGTTCACCGCAGTACACCAGCTGAAGTTCTGGTCTTTTGGTTCAGTCCCGAGCATCCTGGCTCCCACTGACGCTCATTGCCCTCACTTCAGCGGGGCTTCCCCTTTCATACTCCAGCTCAGTACCCTGCAGAATCAGACCCTTTGCCTCTTCCTAGGGGATCGCTACAAGGGACCTACCTCCATCTTATGAACTGGATCTTTGTCCTCTCCTCCAGAAGACCGCGGCTCGATGATGACACTGGCAGTTTTGTGCTAGAGACTTGAACAGACTAGGAAAAACAGGGGAGAGCAGAGATTATTCACAGCCGCAAACCTTGGCATGAAGGGAAATAGGATGAAACGCAGCTCGGAGTATTAACCAGGAAAAAAAAAAGCCCTTTACTATCTACTTTATATCAGCATTACTGAGACCACAGTGGCTAATGCCAAATGCAGCTGAGAAGTGCCTATTACCCCTGAATGCCAGGCAGTTGACATTTCAGTTATGTGGAAAGGTTGCTTTTCAAGTTCATGTGGAACATAGTGGGAGAACAGGATTTGCCCTACTGGATCAAACCACTGCTGAAGCAAGTCTGTATCCTGGCATCATTATGCATCATAGGGAACCACTGGTGTGCATGGTGGGAAAAAAAAGCCCGTGGACGTCAAATGGGAGTCTCTCCGTTGATTTCAATGCACCGTGGGCCAGTCACTAAATCTTGCTTCTGGCAGAGGTCAATTGATGCTTCAGAGGAAGAGGAGGAAAACCATAACGCAATTACCTATCTGTATATACTGCTGTCTACACAGGAGGATAAGCGTTCCTCACATTATCAGATCACCTTGCACTTTTGTAGCTGATATTTGATTAGCCCCTTAAACTGCAGAGCAAGAAGGAAACAGTGAGCCAAACCAAACCAAAGATGGGAATTACTGCCTGGGAAGTTTATCCTCTGTGGAGAAGGACTCCATTCGAACCAGCAAGGGCCAGATTTTCAAAAGAGCTCAGCACATAAGTGGCATGCCAGGAGGAGCCGGCTGTTGAGCACTTTTGACAATGTGACCCTTGTTTGGAGGATGCCAAAAGGGGAGGAAAAAAACAAAAACAAAAAACTCTTGAAAACCTGGCCCTGAATGTGCGTGATGAGCCGTTGGGAACCTGGCCCAGCTGCCCAAGAGGTTTGGTGTACACAAGGAATGCTTTAAAGCGAGTTCCAGGGGATGGATGACAGTCCAGCCATCTATTGCTGCTATGGTTTCACTGGCAAAGCCAAGCTTGATATTAACAGCAGAAGGAAAACGGAGTATTGTTTCCTATTCCGTTGAGGTTCTCAGACCTCAGTCATTGTTAAGGTGTTGGAGCACTTAACGTCTCCCTGGTGTAACCCCTCTGGACACCCTGGCCCATGCTACCCATAGCCCCACGTGAGGGAAGTGTCTTAACACTAGCATATGCCACTCAGACTCTACTTCTTCCACCTTCTCCTGTACAGTGTCACAGGGGACACCGCCACCTCTCATTCCACACACCGCCCCCCGGACACTGTCCCAAGGCGATACCTGTGACTTTGTCATTCCTGAACCTTGGCCAGCAGAAGGGGTCGCTTTGGTTTCTGCCTTGTTTTCCAGTTTCTGCTTAAAGAACTTGGAAGCTTCTTCTTCAATCTGAAAGGGAAGCAAAATAACATCTTTCCTCGCCAGCAACTCCTGAGGAAGAGCAGTGACTAGAATGAACTGTGCAGGTATCAGACCTCAATGGGTCTTAGGCACTTGGGGTTTTACTTTATACTTCTTGGTAACTGAGGGCTAATAACAAAGCAACTATCCATTTAGGGAAAACACTTGGGTCCCTTGTTTCCTAGCAGGTACCATCTCATCTTCAGAACACAGAAGGGTGGAAGAGTGGAACCTGCCAAACCAGTCCTCTTAGAAGGCTAGAATGTCGTCTCCTAGCTGGGCGTGTATTAAATATGAAGATCTACCGTAGTATCTGTTTAGGCAAAGTAATGATCTCAGAGCCTTTGGCTTCAAAGTACCTTCAAAGCAGGGTTGAACCAAAGTCCCCAGAATACCATTTAATCCCAAAAGTCTACTGTGTTGGGGGACAGTCTCCTCACCAAGATTTTCTTTTTCATAACAAGGGTGGTAACAACCCTGACGTTGAGTCAGATGGGCATGAAAACCACATTTCTCCCCTCCGTCCTGGTTATCATCCAAGTACCCAGGCACTAAAACCATGCCCCCTAGTCTGTAACCATCCAGACAACTGGGCATTCAATGTGGTTTCCTCCTAGTTAGCATCCAGGTAACCAGGCATTAAAATCCAGGGTCCCCCCCACGTAGTAGCAATGTATTCATGCATCAGATCCAGGATCTGATCCTGCCCCCCACCCCACCTCTAGGCTTAGCAAGGTACCAAAGTATTAAAATCCTCCCCGATTCAGTGTCCAGGCACTGAATTGATTTAATCGGGGCTTAGTGCCCCCCTTTACCATCTGGGTGCTAACACAGTACTCCACTCCCTAGTTACCGTCCTTGCTGGCGTCTTATTGGCTAGGATCTCACTAACTTGGGCATGCTGCTACTCTCTGGCTCTCATCCTCACCTTCCTCAGCCAGTGCTCTAGCACGGACAGCATCTCTGTCTCCACGACTTTAATGTCCTGCAAGGAATCAGACAGGGTGAGGCTGGCATGAACCCTGTGCATTTCCCCCCGCCCCGCCGATGGGGAACTCACAGCTAAGCCACAGAATAACCCCATCGCCCCCTTACCGGAGCCTTGCCGGGTGGGAACCGACGGCCAATCGATTTACAGATCAAGATGTACACGCCCCACGTGGAAATAATCATCCTAGGGGATCCTCTCCCCCGGGAGGCGAGCCCTCCTTCAGCCTCAGTTCCCCTCTTCCGCAGGAACTGGTCTCTGCAGTAAGAGTCCTGGCTGAGGGGCAGCATTGTTGCATCACCAGGCTCCGTGGCACAGCAACCGCTGACCCTGTCACAATGGTAGGTGGCGGCAGCAGTGTACCTCCCTGTGCTTGCCCCTCCCCGCCCCCCCCGGCAGCTCATAAAAGAGGCAGGAGGAGGCTCCTGTGTTTTCTAAGCAGGGATTTTCCCTTCTGAAGCCTCTAGCACTTCCTTGGAAGTTGGGCTCCTCCCCTCTGTGGTATGTAGGCCCTCCTCACCCGGGGTGCTGAAGCACTGCATTGTTTTTCAAAAGCACCTAAGGGAGGCGTTAGGTGCCTAACTGAATTTCAGTGGCATTTGGTCACCTAACTCCTTTCAGCCCCCGGGCTCTATCCTCCTAGCCCCCCATCAGGGAGGGAAGTGCTCTCCCCATTTTATAGATGGGGAAACTGAGGTACAAGGTGATTGCCCAGGGTCACACATGGTGTTCGTTGCAGAGCTGGGAATTGAACTCAGGTCTTACAAATCCCAGGCCAGAGCCCTGGGGCCATCCAACACTTTCTGTGGCAAGTGCGTTTACTGGAAGATATTTTACTCCTCATAGAGGGTACCAAGGAACCCGCAGGTGCTACAGGAAGGTGTGGTGATCTCCTTTCCACTGACTCATCATCGAGCCAATGCCCCAGCATGTTGCTCAGAGGCACTGTGCTACTGGAGGTGCCATCTTTTCCACAAGATGGATAAAACGGCGGCACTGGCCATTAAAGAGCCCAGGGTACTGTTCATAAAAGATGAGGCATTAACCTCATTCCCCGGAGGACATTCCAGTTTCTAGCTAGCTAGGTATGGTTAAGTATTGCCATCCACCCCCGTAAATCCTTGCAGCAGCTTCTATGGGATTCTTCACTTTCTGTGTCACGTCGCCGTGCGCTGTGGAAACAGCTGTCGTATCCCACACTAGAGGCGACTGCATTTCAGCAGTGGGCAAAGTGGTTCCAGTACAGGTTTTGGAAAGAACTTGGGGATCTTCCAGGTTGAAAGCTGCTAAATAATTGCTGTTTGATACAGGGCCTTGCTCCCTAAGCTCTGTGCACAATAAAAGAACACACAAGCCCTTTTCTGACATGCCTAGATGGAAAAGTACTTGTACAGGAAAAAATGCTCAACTCTGCTCAAAATGTTGGGGTTTTCAAAATGTTGCTCGTATTTGGAGCAAGAACAAAAATGAAACTCTGCTTTTAGCAGCATGGTTGGAAGTTAGGTGATCAAGCTGCCATTAACTCAGAGCTGACGATCGTGTGGTTGATGGCAAAAAGAAAAAAAGACATGGGGACACAGTAACTGTGCCAGGGCATGACCTGAGGAGACGCAAAAGGTGGGGATGCCCACCGGTCTATCAAAAGGGGGATTCCAAGAAAAGGAAGGTTGGAACCAATGGTTTAGGTCAGTTCCGGGTGTCCATTCCCATAGACTTCCCAGGGCTCCTCTGAAAGGTCATGACTGATCTGGCAGCACTTGGTAATAGCCAGCAGTGTCCAAGCTATGTGAACCCCTGGGACAGCAAGTACCTTCTCTCTTTGTTTAAGGCTGTGGAGAAGTAGCTGGAGCAAAGGAGAGGGAGGGGACAGCGCTTTCTATGCAGGCCCAGAACTTCAGTTCAGTTTCTTCTCTTGAGCCCTATCTCATCACTTACACTTTTGCTCTACTTCCACAAAGGTAACGCGACTGCAAGATGCTGCCAAATCAGATTCTCCCGTCACTCACCCCAATGGGAGCAACACCACATGAACCAGGGAAGTTTCACTCATCATTACCTACAGGACACTGATGGAATATTCCCAAAGTCTCATCAGCTGGAACATGGACTGAGGAGATGTCATGAGAGAACTGAAGGGATTTCACAAGAGCGCATGACCCCAGAGCCGGGAGTTATAACCAAAACACCAAGAAACTAAAAAATGAATCAATGCCACATGCCAGCATTTTTTAAGCAAATATTTATTTATATCAAAATACAAAACATTTCTGAAGCAAAGTAATGTTACATGAGGAGCAATTAAATGTTAAACTTTATCGATTCCAAAATCCATCATTCTCCTACAGAATGGCTAGTTTTACTTAACATTGCAACACTGCCATAATTTCTTAATTGGGTATATTTAAAAAAAAAAAAAAAGCAATCTATGGACATGCAATGTTACTGGTGATGAGTCGTTTAGTACTCAGCAGGCCTTAAAATACCAGCAAGGGAAGGTCTGGGGACAAGCCAGTCACATTAAGGCAGGGCTTCAAATTAATTTTCCTCCAATGTTCATTAGACTATGTTTTTTAATTGGCAGTAGTCCAGGTGCCTAAGGGGCCAACATCCTTGGCAAACAGAGCGGGTTTATTGCTTAGAGCCACCAAACTAGAAGCAGCTAGGAGTTGCCTCCAGTGAATGCCAAGCAGGTTAGCTCTTCATTTGGGATAGGGAAAGAAAGAGCGTTTTTTTGGGGGGTGGGGGGGAGACACTGTTTGACAGAGAAAACCAGGCAAGGTCTGTGTTTGCTTTGGCCAAATGAGGTATAGTGCCAGAATGGCTGAGTTGGAAGATTTCTCAGTACCGGCTGGTTGTATTCCCACTAGTGCCAAATTCCCTTCTCCGTAACACCTGGGCACATCCACTGACGTCAAAAGCACGGTGCATCAGTGTGAGAGAAATGAATTGGGCCCCAAAGACTCAAAGGGAAACACTCAGCTTCCTGGGGGTTCTCTGCATAGCCAGCTTCCCGGGAGGCAGTCGGGGAGGGGGGGAGGAAAAAAAAAAAGGAGTTGTCCCTATCCCCCAGGAGGTTACATTTACCTGCCAAGAACAGATTAGCACCCAGTTGGGGAGAGCATCCCCGTTTCCTCCCCTCATTACAAAGTCAGGGACTGAACAAAATTTGACCGATGTCCTCCCCCAGCAGAAACAAGGCCCCCTGCCCTGGCTCCCAAGTGACAAAGCACCATCGCTGGCTAAACTTCGAGGACTATGTCCCAGTGCTTACTGCCCTCTGCTGGTATTTTACAGACCTTCACAAAACTGAGGCTGAGAGCAACAATACAGCTAGAGAGAGATTATATAGAGCGCAGAATTAAGTTTTGTATAAGGCTTTGGTACAGCACCATCATGTCTTGGATTTATTTCTAAATCGTTTACAGAAAAAAAAAGCTTACTGAAAAAATAGTGTTCTGTTTCTCCTCTTTTTTTTTTTTTTTTTTTTTTTTAATTTTATTCTCTTGAATAACATACCTGAAGTTAAAAATTAACCCTCTAGTTGCCATTCGGGTTCAGGTCGAATATTTTTGCTGTGTGCATCTGTGCAATTTAAAAACACACTGAAAACAAAGAGTCAAACTATTGTCAAATTATTACACAGCCACCCCCACTTGCAGTAGCCGCCGGCACTGTCGTTACACGGACAGAGCGACTAAGAGTTTGACGTGCACATGTCAGTAACCAATATCACAGTTCAGAGCACTAACCGTTATTAAAAAAAGAAAGAAAACCACAACGACGAACATTAAGGAACCAGTGGGACTAATGTTTCTTTTATTACTATTATTAAAAAAGTCAGTTCCACCGGCTACCATTTAAACAGCACCAAAGAGCACCCTAATGTGTGTTATACATTGTAATACTCGACATTCAAGAAATGGAAACGAGGTTGAATGGTCTCTTCAAGGGTTAAAGTCATTTTTAAATATAGGCAAGGTTTTTTAAAAAAAGAAAAAGGAAATAAAAAAGACCCTAAACAACAGAAGATCACTTGGCGTTCTAAAGAAAATCCCACCGGTTTAACAGGGAATTAAACCAATAGGGGTCTATGGAAATTTAACAAGGTTCCACAGACTAAAAAACGTATCACGTTGAATAGAAAATGATAAGCTGAATATAGGAGTTTCAAACTATCCTACAGAATTCTATAGGGATATAATTTTCTACTAAACTCCATAGGATGACTCAAGAGACCAATAGAAAGGTGATCATTTGTTATTAAAATTCTGTAGGGCTTTCCCACAAGAGAAATCCAAACAGAAAGTCCACAGTTGTACAGAAAGTCTTAAGTTGTCTTTTTTTAAATTTTGAGACTAAGAGTGCTGGGCACTCCAACCTTGCCCCAGAGCAGGATGGTTCTAAAAAGAAGCCGATGTAGTTATTGACCATGGCGGAGAAGGGAGTACGTGTATGCGAAGCCCATAGAGGAAACAAACTGAAGGGGAAAAAAGGCATCCCCAAGATCATTAGCCTGTCCAGATCCATTCTGCAGTCAGCAGCCCTCATGCCTTGCACTGGCCTTTGTGAAAACCACTGGGCAGTAGCAGGAGTGGGACTGGGACCTGAAAAGTAAGATTGGCCCTTTAAGTGCGTCTGGGCAGGAGGATGGATGAAGCACTCCAAATAAGCAGCCACATGGTAGATGGAAGTCAAAGGAGTGCTCAGGAAAAGCTGTAAACTCACCCTCCCTTACTTCTGATCCTATAGGGGGCTTACATGTAGGCTCACTGAGGGCACCAGAAGCGAGGCCCTTACTGAAACGCCTTTTTGACTGCGTTCGCTCCCCCTCCCTCTTATTTGTCCTTTTAAGGTTTTAAAAAAATCCTCAAGTTCCCAGAACATCCATTTAAAGCAAATCCCCCAAACGCTTCATCCTGCAAGAAGCGCGACAAAAGCATGCGCAACATCTGAAGTGGGTACGACAGGTGGACGGATGGACACTGGGGCTTGTGTGTAAAAAAGAAAGTGGACAGATGCTCGTCTCCGAGATGACTCCCTAAACCCTAGAGCATCGGGGTGGAAACGAGGCGTCGTTGGTTTGCATTTGGCATCAAGAGGGTTAATAATATTACTGTAGAAAGTGTGCTTTATAAACGTCTTTTTGCCATTATTTTTTCTCTCTCTCTTTTTTTTTTTTTTTCCTGTAAGTGATTTCTAGGGTAGAGGGGGATGGGGAAAACAAGAAAGTTGCTAACACCCCTGCCCCCAACAAAAACCACCACAATTTGAGTGTCCCAAGCTCAAAGTGCATGCTAAGCCACCCATCCTGAATACAAGAGAACAAGGTGACTGGGGAAGTCCTTGTCCTTCTTACTGTTTAGTCTTTCACATATTTACTGCTAATCAATGCAACCTAGCGGTGCCATCTAACATGCTTTTCTTTGCTCTCTTAGCAACTGGTGCTGAACAAATCTTGGTTTGTAATTGGAAACACTTCTTTATTTATTTTATATATATATATAAAAAGATCAAGAAACGTAACAGGTGACAATGAAGAAAGAAATTGCACGGTTTCGAAGGACTTGAGCTCCTAGTGTCCCTATCCCTCCTGAACGGGTTACATTCATGCTTTTGCTGGTTGGGGTCACCCTGATACACAGCTTGGTGTGCTGCGCTCATTTTGGAAGAGTTGGTGATTGCAGCGCAGTAGAGCTTACTGGGCTGGTTCATGATACCGCCCCACCATGTTGCAGTGCCTTCTTGAGGACTAAAGAGATTTTCCAAGATAAGATCTTGAGAAAGAGACTGGAGCCTGCTCTATATGGAGATTTCCCTTAGGCCACCTCCAGTGGATATCTTACTCTTTGCCCGGTTACTTGCTTGATGTACAGCCCCTTTGGAGGAGGGAAGGGGATGGAAGAGATTTGAGGTCTATTTCGCGGTTTTTTACATCATTGCTCTTTCCTCCTTATCTTTCCCTTCCCCTAGCTGGGAAGCCATATGTAAAAGAGAAGACTGCTAGGAGTTTTTAGTATGGAGGAGAAGGGTGATTATGTTTCCCTCAAGCATGCATCCTTCCCTGCCCCACCACCAGTGGCTGCTCCTCTGAAGCCAAGCAGGATTTGGGGAGGACACAAATTGCGCTAACCACAATCCATTGCTTTTCAGGTCAGCCAAACTATTGCTGGCTGGGCTCTCAAAGCTGGAGCCCAGAATGCCTCATGACAAGTAACTGAAGCAGTGTGGGCAGAAAAGGCTCTCTAACCTGCGTGAGCACATATCAGTATGACATCTGGAGCTTGCATGCCCCTCATAGCCACATGGTCAACATCACAAAAAATACATAAGAATTCCACTGCCCTAGGCAACTCGCCTGTCCCACTGGCAGAGCAGTTTCTGTGAAGAGACCCATCCTGAGAGAGGCAAGAGGATGGGAGTTTCATCGCCTCTCACATTTTAGATCATACTCGTGAACTCATGGCTGGCCTGGTTTCTCTGCGGAGTGGGGAGAAAGTCACCCACTAAGAAAACACACTGACCAAAATCCAATAGAAAGAGACCAAACATTTACAGTTCTACATGGACTCAGCTGTGGGAATTACGTGGCCACAAAGGGAGTCCGAACACCTTTCAGCGAGAGAGCGTCAGGCTACAGGGCCCACGAGGGGAGGAGCACAGCCAGAGCCCATGTTAGGTAGGCCCAGAAATCCTGTCCATGCTACCACATCTCAGAGCCACACTTTTGCTTTTTCCAAGAGAAGGGCAAGGCCCTTTGCCTAGTATCTGGCCACCAGCTCAGCCTCCCTTTGTCAAAGTCAGACAACAATTCCAAAGAAAATGCAGACTGGAGTGGCTAGGGGTTCTCACCAAGCCACCGACCTCAGAGCATAATGGGAACAGTAGCAAATGCCTCCCCATTATTCATTTAGGGCCAGCTCCTGCTCCCACTGATTCCAGTGGTGCAGAGTCAGATGCCCAAAGAGAGGAAGAGAATAAGAGGTAGAGTAAGCCAAAAGCTGGAAGCCTCAAGTCCACAATAATAATAATACTTAGAACTTACTCAAGGTCAAGATTCCAGCTTCAAAGCTCTGCACAAACATTAACTCATTAATCCTCAACCTTACAGGGTAAACAGGTACGGTTGGTTCCCACCGTACAAGCCCAAAGGCACTCTGGGAAACTAGTGTCAGAGTCAGGATTAGAACTCAGGACTTCCTACTGCTCATTCCTGCAGGCAGGCCACACGTCTCAAGGTCTTGAGCCAATCCCTGGTCTTAGCGAAGACCACAGGCGTGTTGCTGCTAGCCTCAACGGAACCACCATTGGTTTGGCTCACCTGTCAAACAGATAATCCCTCAGGATTGTGAAAACTTCTTTCTGAACTACACTGCAGATTTCAGTTCCATCTTCTGCTCTTCTCTGCCTGTGCAATCTATGTCCATGCCATGGGGGTGGGGCAGCAACGGGAACTTGCAGTGGAAACCCAGAGTGAGGATCCTTGCCTTAAGTTTAAAAAGAGAGTCTTTCACGTCATTCAGAAATTACCTTCAGGCTTGATCCGCCCCCTCTCTCTCTCGCCCAAATTCTGAGTCATGTTTTTTTGTTTGGTTCAATATTGCTTTGAAGAAAAATTGAAAAGAACTTCAGTAGTAGATTCCATTGCACCTGCAGCGCAGTTATCAGTCCTGCCCCTTTAAAACTTCAATGGGAAGTGAGTGGGGTTTTGTTTTCGTTCAGGAATTGCCTGTTATTTCATGGAATTCACCCTGCAGGCCAAGAGGAATTGTGGTGAGCTAAAACTACACCTCTAAAACTCTCTCTGCTTGTACCACAGACAGGACACCTTGGCTTTGGACTGCCTGGTGAGAGGGACAGGAAAAGACAGTCCCAGAGGACACCCACTGAGGCTTCAAAGTCTACGATCCTTTTAGAACAGGTATACAAGTACCTAGACAGAGGATGCCCTGCTACAGTGGGCAACTGAATTCCATGATACGGGTGAAACCTACAGACAACATGCCCCCAACTGAGCCTGTCTAGAGGTCTCACGGGGGACTCTCTGCAAACATCAGACGACTCCAGGGCCTTCCCAAGCTTACAAAAATTAAAGCCTTGCTTCCACTGAGGATCCCCTGAAAACGGGAGGCCTCCAGTGGACAAAGTCTATAGCTGCTGAGAGCTGCTCCATTCCAACGTGCTGAACAAAATATCTGTGTGAGCTGCCCTCAGCCCCAATCTGTCCTGTTATTAGATACTGAGTTCTCTGCAGGTTTTGTAAAGGCAACACACATTCTTAAAAGACAGAGGGCCTACAAGGCTTGGTAATCAATGGAAACCATAACGAGGTAATGGCATGCCCCTTCTAGAACCTACTAACACTGGAGAAACTCAGAAGGGGCCCAGAACAGATCCGCAGAACAGTATCAGCTTCAACATTACCAAATCCAACCTTCCTCTCAGGTCATTCCGGAGCTAGTTCATCCAATGCAGAGGCTGCCCGGCTGGGTGGTGAAAACACAGCCATCCCCCTCGGATGGTAATTTGCAGGTGGTGTTAAGGACTTGGATTTCTTAATC
Organism: Malaclemys terrapin pileata; assembly: GCF_027887155.1. Classification (NCBI taxonomy): domain Eukaryota; kingdom Metazoa; phylum Chordata; order Testudines; family Emydidae; genus Malaclemys; species Malaclemys terrapin. The sequence continues at coordinate 24,953,990 of NC_071519.1, forward strand.
TAAAACAAAAAGGCTCATTTGTTTTCCAATAAACGGCTTTAAAAATAAAGTACAAATTCCCTTCTCTGAAAAACAAACTTCAAACACCGCCTAAAGCAGAACTACAGCTACAGGCACCTTCTCCTCATTGCAGTCAGTCAGTCCTAATTCACATTAGCAGCAGATTCCCTCTTTCCTCTCACAAGACGCCTCCTAGAACAGGCATCCACAAGCCTGCATCTCCGTTCAGGAGGCGCACGTGGCAAACACGCATGCTGTAATACTCTGCTAGGTCTGCACACCCAACTTATAGTGGTCTGGTGAGTCTTTACATCAGCCATTCTGCCGCCGCTGGTTTATTTTTTTAAACACTCCCGTCCCCCACTTTCCATTCACCCCTCCCCCCCCATTATTTTTCCTTTTACTCCGAAGTGATAGTATACAATAGCGACAACTTAAATGCACTTCACAGAACAGATAAGCTGCACCACAGGCACAAATCACAATAACTATTGTGGAGCAGATAGATTTGAAGCTCATACAGTAAGCAATCCAAACCAGCTGTGTTGCCCAAAACCCCGAGCTTCCAGCCAGGGTAAAAGATCACATGAATTCCTAATGGACCCACCTGATCCAGAGGACATCTTTAGCTGGGACATTTTGTTTGGGCCACGCAGAAGATCTGTTGTATCACAAAGCCCACGATCACCCTAAGATACGGTGTTGCTCAAAATGGAGCTAAGCATAGGTACAAAAATAAAGCAAACTATGTGATTTACTATATATATTTGTCTATATTTATATATGGATGAAGAAGTGGAGAACTCTAAATGCAACACAATTCAAAAATACTAGCTCTGCTCCTGCGGTTAGATTCTCTCCACCTCCGACAGCCTCTCTCTCTAGCCTCCTGGACATTTTGGATGCATATTAATAAAGTACTTTCTTTTAAATACTTTTTATTTCTTTCCCTCCCCCTTTAAAATAGAAAGTAAATATATATTTATATAGTTGTATATACAATGCCATTTTCAATACACAAAGATCACGTATTTATGGGGTCATACAGTGTCAAGACGGTTTCATTGTCGCCTGGTGTTTCAGAAACAGGGGACATACTTGCAGTTTCAGGCCCCAGGATCAACTTCTCCAAGGGAGATGTATAGCCCCTACAGGTCTGTTTACTCCTCCAGGGAGTTTTATCCTGTGACCTCAAGAGGAATGGGAAAAAAGCCCTCCTGCTTTGTTGAGAGAGACCTTGGTTTTGGTCACTCAAAATCTTGGGCCAAACTCTCCTCCTCTTGTTTACACCCAGAGGTAAATTGGGTTGCATGGCGGCACTTTTCAGATTTCAGCTCCAAGTCTTGCTCTGTCTGGAATGAAAGGAGGATCAAGGAGATTCCTGGGTCCACCAGGAAGCGAAAGGGGCGTGGTTTCCCAGCTCCTTCACACAAACAGGCTCGCCTAGACACCGTGGCAGCCATGCGACATCCCATCCCTCATTCCACACCTGCCCATAATTTCCAACCATTTGGGAGATATTTCACTGCATTGTGCAACGCACTGGCAGCTAAAGGACCAAATCCTGAGAGCTGAAGGCCACCTGACCTCCGTAGAAGTTGCCAGTGTTCATCAGCTCTTAGACTCGGTCCCGAAGCAAACAGCTGTCAACCAGCCCCTCATTACTTGGGAGTTATAAGAACACTCTACTTTAAGGATTTTTAAATTTTTGTTTTAAACTTATCAACAAAAAGCATGCTTGCAACATCTGAATCCCCAAGACTCAGACCAACCCACATCCTGCTCCCCTTTCTCCCTCCTCCCTCTCCCTACTTAAAGTTCTAAGCCATGCATTTAGCAAACTCCCAGAGCCCTTAGGATTTGGGTTGGGGATGACCTCTCAATTGCACGTGTCCTGAGGTTACCCAACAAAACTGGGTGAGATACGTATTGCCATACAAAAAGACAAGGAACAGAGACTCCGGCATTGAAGAGTCTACTAGGTTAAAACATAAGAGGGGGAAAAAATCCATCTCTGAAAGGATCACTGATAGGGACAGAAGAACAAACCGATGAAGAATGTTCTCCACATGGAGTGTATCCTGCGGAGAGGGCAAGGAAAAACTGAACTCACTTCCTAGCTTTCCCAGCTCTCATCCAAATCTAACTGCCTCAAGCCCCTTTCTCGGAGAGCAGAATAAGGCTTTATGATCATTCCCTGGACACTAATACTTCCATACAGGGATCTGTTTTCCTACCACAAAAGTGAAACAGAGAGTGAGTGAGTGAGTGTGTGTATCTACCTTGCCAAACCACAGTTTAGTTTGGGGGCACACTGCCTTACACACCAAGGCCATCACTGCTTTCTCAGCTGTAATGAGTCTTCAATGCTTTGTATTTACCATCAGCACTTTTGAAACATTAGTGAATTTAAACTTCACAACCTTCCCTGTGAGGCACTATACCAGTCTGAGAGATGGGTAAATAGAGTCACCGAACAGGGAAGTGATTCAAGATAATAAAAAGCAAGTCAACAGTGGAAATGGGAACTCAATCCTGACTCCCAGTCTTCCTGTGAAGACCACCCCTCCTCTGCTTCACCGTGCACTCACCCTCTTGCAGAGCACCGAGAAAAACACGCACAGTGAATTCCCTCCAAAACCCTGCATGTGACAACTGACCACCCACAAAACAGCGAAACCGACTGCACACGAAGTGCTGACAAATCACTTGTCAGTTACTCGTCACCTTCATGGTGACCTATAACAGTAGTAAGTACAACATTTCCAGATGACAATGTGATTTTGAAGTTTATAGTGTCCCTTTAAATACACGGATTTTCAAGAGTCTTGGAGAGCACACATACACAGTTCTAAACTCTGCTCTAGATTATGCAGGTGTAAATCCACAGTAATGAAGTCAGCTGAGGTATTCTGAATTTATACAGGTTTAAGTGAGAACAGAATTTAGCTAATTTTTTAATGCAAACAAAGACTTGCAAATCTCTAGTTTATACACACACAATGCAAACTTCACTTCATAGCAATTAATGCTTCCTCCTTTACGAATACAGTATATGCTACTTTTGGATGGACCAGTGAGCATGATGCTTACTGCTGCCTTTCTGGAGAGGTAAGGGGTGAACAAGTCCACAAGCTAGGATGACAGGCCATTCAAAAACTTGCAGAAATACACCACCACCACCACGTTGTGATGGCATCACAGCACTCTGGCACGGTGCATCGCAACAGTTCAGCTTTTTGCTGCAATAGCGCAAATGTTACAGCAAGGACAAGTTTCTCAACTATAACGCCACAGCTTGCAAGTGAGTCTTGGGTGGTGTTAGCTGTGGGAGCCTTGTGCTCAGCATCTGAGACTCTAAAACCACACAAACTCTCCCCCCCCCCACCCCAAATAAGGACCCTGCACGACAGGGCATTTTATAGCGGTTTTATCTTTCCCTGAAGTTTCTGGCATAAGTCACTATGGGAGGGAACTAGTTTCAACTGAGCATTGGTGCAATCGGGCATGGAAAATGCTACATTTCGCAAATCAAGGAATAAAAGAAATAGGTTTTCATCTGTTTCCTCAGAAGCAAATGTTTCTGAAAAGAGCAGGTTTCACTTCTCATAAGTGACCAGAGAGTAAAATCCATATTGATTTTACATTAGAGGGCTTTTGTGCGTTTGTTTTTAAAAACACTAAAAAAGTCAGAACAAATGAGGTGCCATTAAATACTACACAGCAAAGCATTTGTTGTAGAGAAGATTTTTATATACATGCCTTTCCTGATCCTCCCCATGCATCTACATGCTTTCTGCCTACAGCACTCCCTGTGCCCAGCAATTTTGGCAGTCTAGTTTGAGAGATGCTCAGACACAGGCCCTCTACCCAAGAATGTAAGATTGTCAGGAGACCACGTAAGCAGAGATGTGGCAACACAGACCTGGTATAAGCAAGTGTAAGTTCACCGAAATCAATGGGTGTTGCACCTGGTTACTGAACCCCTGGAAACCTGTTCTCACACAGACTAGTATAAGCCTGGAGTAACTCCAGTCAAGTCAATGGAGATACACTAGTGTAAACGCAGAGTCAGATCAGAATTCAGCTGTTGCTCTCCGTTAAATGGACATCAAAACAGTGAACAACAGCACTATTATTCACTACCCCTCCCGCAACACAACACACTTCCTGACAAATGACTCCACGGGGAGCACACTCAGATCTTAACATGCGGCTGGCAGCAAGATATTCTCGATTCTCCAGGTATTGTAAGGATATCTGTCTAACACCACAAACATCACCCCCACGCGTGCACACGCTGGGGTTAGTTATACAGACACGGATTTGTTTTCACATCACACACCTGCACGCACACACACGCGCAAACACACACACACACACACACACAGATCCTGACAGTGTGCAACATGTGCATCTGCATACATCCATCACAGGCTGCTTTAAAGATATCTTGAGGCCTCCTGCGGCATTGGCTTGGGCACCAGTGGCAGCTCGCAGCCCTGCTGGAAGAGTGTAGCCCTTGCCGGCCTACAGGAAGCAAAGCCACTCCTGACTCCTGTGCCAAGAGCAGAAACTGAAATAAGCTGCCATTTTGTATTGCCAAGCGAGAAACTGCGCTGACAGTCCACTTTCCAGCACAGCCACGCGGAGAGACGGGTGGCACAAGTAATCAGTTCCTGGCACATACTGGTCCTGGTCACGCTGAGACATAGTGATGAGGTCTCGGAGGATTGCACAGTAAATGCTGTGGGTGTTCCGTGCTTCAAATCGCCCTCAGTTCAGATGCTAGGTAGCAAACAAGTGAGAACCCTCTCAGCCCAGCGTCCCTCGGACACGGTCCTGCTGGGATCACTTAATGCACCTCAAAACGATCACACGTCTGTGAGGAAACCAAGACTCTGCCTGAGCAGCCACCGACTTGCCCTGCTCACTCCCTGTCTCACAGTTCAATGGTCCTCTCCCCCTGCCTGAGGCCATATGCAAGGCAAAGACCCAAAACAGTGAGTGAAGGTGTAGGTCTCTGTAGACTCAATAGAACCTGGTGCCCACTGACTTTTAGCTCCAGTACACGTGGCTGCTTAGCCTTGGTTCCTTCCCAGTCCAGCTGGGGCCTGGGCTAAACACCTTTTTCAAGCAGCTCCCCTCCCCGCTCCTTGGGCCAGCTAGCTTGACTGCATCCCACTGCTACCATCTTGGTTCCAGGATTTGGTGATTTAAATTATTTGCAGTGGCTAGAGAAAGAAAAGCAGCCGGTCCTGATTTGGGGATAGAGGAACAAAATGAAGGTCAGGCCCTTGTAATATGGAGTAGCTAAGAGGGGTTCTCCATGCCTTGTCTCTGTTCCTATCCCTTGCCCCGAGTCTTACTGCTTCTCTCCGCTTCCCTCCCTCCCGCCCTCTCCTTATCCCCCACCCCACCCCATACCAAACATCTAACATCCTCCCCGTCACCCTCAACATCCCCTTTACATGCAAATATATCAGAATCCTGTGCATCTACATCTACCTCTTTTCCTATGTTTCTCTACCTATTTATACAGCGCTTATGTACATCTCTATTTCAGTTCTTCAGAAATGTTCCTTTCTATACAAGGATCAACTGCCAGCTCCGGGCTGGAGTGACTGGTGAACCCCAAGAGGTTCACAGGAAGTAAGGAAATAGAGGAAGCTGGAGTTGATTGGCCCATCCTCGCTGGGAAACCACTTCTGCAGCCTCCACATCCCAGTAGAGACGGGCCTGAGCCATCGAGTTTGGCCTTGGATCCGAACGTCTCAAAGTCCAGACGTGTTTGGATCCAAGGATTTGGTTCTAGCCTACCACTAAAACAAAAGGGACAAGTCACCCATGTGCCTCTTCCTCCTTCGCCTGTGCACGGTGTACTGGCAGACGGCGATACTGCCTCCTTTTGCTGGTGTCTCCTATCCAAAAGCAATGGACAGCTGTTGACCTGGGCTGGGGTTAGTTACGTTTCCCAGCAGCTAACATTGAGCATTAAAATCCACTGCACCAACAGCAGCTGCCAAATCAAAGAGTGTATTATTATTTATATCACTAGTGCTTATGAGCCCTCACCATTCAGCTAAAAAGGGCAGATAAGAGGGAGCCACCTAAGCTGCTACAGAGAGCATCTGTTAATTATGAGCCAGAAAGTTTTACTAGTTTTTGTCTCTCCTATCTGGACTGTTGGGCCAGAAGTGTAGGATTTCTGCCCTAGTGATCGTCAGGAAAAAATTAATTCCAAATTTAATCATCCTAAATTGGGATCATCGGCCTGGCTCCCTCCCACCCACCCCCCGACTTGCTCAGTGAAAGCTTCCACCACCCAAATGGAAGGGCAAATGGAAAAACAAAATGAAACGGTCACCAATAAACAGACCCAGCTAACATAGTAATGTCTGAAAACTCATTATGGAGGGACTCCAATAACCATTCATGAGGAGGGAAGACAGCCCTGCCACTGGAGGTCCTGTCCCTGAACGTCGGGACAGCCAGTGAGGATGATCCAGGGGGATCTCAGCTGCCTCATGGGGACATAGGACAAAAAAGTTGAAGAAATACAAATTCCAAAACCCCAACCAATCCACTCAGACTGATGCTGTCCAGGGAGCAATTCTAAAACAGCAGCAGCATGAGACTCGAATGCAGTCACCTTGTCCAGAAGCCATTGGACAAAGACAAACCTGTGCTGGAGAAAACTAACCATGTCCATGCTCTCTCTCCATCCACCGCCCTCCTTAATCTCTCTGACCCCTTAAAGCCCGGGGGAGGGGGGCACTTTTCTTTCTCCTCCTTTCCCAACAATAAGAAGGAATTCTAAAAATGGTTTGTGTCTCAAATAAAGAGCAAATTCAGAATGAAAGCAAAGTCACCGGGCATAAAATACACCCAAGTCTGGAGAACAGGCCATATGTACCCCTGGGGTAACAGCACTGACTGCAGCGGACTTACAGAAGAGATGGATGTACCCACATATATTCACTGAGGGGGAACAATGTAAACCTCTTTAGGAGATGCCAAATCCCCATGTAGGTGTGCTTACTAATCCCTCAAACTAACACCAAAGCCGCTGCAGTGGTACAGCTCAGCACACTTCAAATAATACATTAAGTTGTGCATTACATATTCATTAGATAGCCATCAATTAACTCTCTGAAACTGTTTATTAAAATCAAGCTTCTGCTTTTATGAGACTGTCATTAGACCTCAACAAACAGGGTCAGTTTCCCAAATGGACATTTTTTAGGATACGTTTCTTTTTAGTTATATTGTTTACTGAAGTTAATGGAGGGACTCCAAATTTACACACCAGTGCATTGGGGACCAGAATCTCACCGTTTAGGCCTCTGAAATCCAATTTCTTCAAGAATTTTGCATCCACACGAGTGTCCCTGAACAAATGCCATGATTTTTGCTTATTGCCCAGACAATCTTGCAACTTCCTGATATGTTGTACTAAGTTGGAAAAATCCTGATCCACCTCTATAATGAATTTGGGACTACAGGTCAGGCTCTCTGCCAAGCCGATAGGGGCTGGAACAGGAGAAGGAGGAGCGAATGACCCCCTGCAGACTTAGGAGTGGTACTAGTGGGCTCTGTCCTTCAGCCCTCCCTGGCCAGCCCCATCAAATGTACATCACAACAGCCCCATCAAATATGCATTTTTAGTGCATCTTATCCTCAAAGGACTTTACTAATAGAGGGGTGAAATATTGGAACGGCCTTCCGAGGGAAACGGTGGGGGCGACGGACCTGTCTGGTTTTAAGATTAAGTTGGATAAGTTTATGGAGGGAATGGTTTAATGATAAAACATAGTAGCCAAGGAAAACCAAGCAATGGTACATGAACAGCATAATGGCCAACAAGGGTCAGGCTAGAGACTCTTGCCTATATGCTCGGGGTATTACTGATCGCCATATTTGGGGTCGGGAAGGAATTTTCCTCCAGGGTAGATTGGCTGAGCCTCTGGAGGTTTTTCGCCTTCCTCCGCAGCATGGGGCAGGGATCACTAGCAGGAGGGTCTCAGCCGATTGAAGTCACTAAAACACAGGATTGGGGACTTCAACGGTAGAGTCCAGGGAAGGGTCTTGCGGCCTGCAGCATGCAGGGGGTCAGACCAGATGATCATAATGGTCCCTTCTGACCTTAATGTCTATGAGAATAGTAACTAATGAATCCTCAAGAGTCCTGTGAGGTAGTTAAATTAATATTATTGTCCCCATTTTACAGATGGAGAAACTGAAGCAGAGAGGTGAAGTTACTTGCCCAAGGCCCATAGAGGAAACCAGTGGCAGAGATGAGAATAGAAATCCTGACTCCCAGTACTATGCTCAAACCACGCCTTTCAGTTCCATTTCATAAGGGATAACTTCACTTACCAAGCCTACATTACACATGAAGTTCAGTAGCTATCACAACACAATTTCCTGCGATCTGCATGCGTGTCTGACTCAGCTTTTCCTCCACACTTAACTAGAAACAGGATCATCGTCTCCAATTCTCCCTGAAAGTATGGCTGAATCACAATCCAGTGCCACGGAGATAAATTGAGACATCACAAACAGACATAGCGCCTTCAACATACTGAGAACTGCCTCCAAAAGTCACAACAGGAGAATGGAAGTAAGTGACCAAGGAGGTATTCCAGTTGCTGTTCAGGTAGCAAGCTCCAGACACTGGAAAATTATCATGGATTCCCATAACCAGGACTTCCTGTATTAGTGAAAAGAAGATCCAAGAAATCTGGGAGTAAAAGACAAGGTGCTCGATTCTGCATCTGGGGGCAGCGTCTGACTGGTATGTCAGCACTCACAAAGGATATTTAGACATCTGATAAATACGTTGCACTGCTAACCTGTGAATTTATAATGCATCCAGCACCATGGTATCTGGAGACTATCTATACATACGATGACTATCTATACATACGAGGGCATAGCATTTTCCATCTGAAGATCTCAAATCATATAACAAACATTAATGACTAAGCTTCATAACTCCTCCTTGAGATTGGGATACAAATCCTATTTTATTTTACAGGCAGGGAAACTGAGGCACGAAGACATTAAGTCACTCACTCAAGCTCTCACAGTCTATGGCAGAGCTGGGAACAGAAGCCAGGTCTCTAGAATTCCAGTCCGGTACCTTAACTGCAAAAGTCATTTTTCTCCAAGTGCCTACTTTACATGCAGGTATAAACCCCCAAATCCACTTACTAAGTCTCCCTCCTCACACCAGTACACTTTGCTTATAAACATAAGACGTTCTCAACAAAGAACAGATTTGCAAGGCAAATTTGAGTTTCAAAGAGTTGGGCCTAAATTTTTCAAAAGAAACCTGCAGGGCTGGCTGGAATGCCATACGAAGCCTGCGCTCTGAGGAGGTCAGGAGGACCCCACCACCACCCAACTTTTACAGAGCAGTTTAGTCAGTTCTCCTCTTTTCTCAGAGAGGGACAACTAGCCCTTTGCAGAGAAAACTGTTCCATCAGGGCATCCAGGTGCAATCCTGGGAGATAATATACATTTGCTTAACAAAATAAAGTGAGGGAGGAAGTTCTGCTTGGCTCCTCTCTCCCCCAGTTTTAAAAGGAAGTCTAAGATATAGTCAGATTTAAATACTACTACTAACAATATTAAAGTCATAATCAAACTTTTCCTGCTTCGGTCAGTTGGCTGTACTTACACGGCTGACACTCATGGTCTATATCTGCGGTACAACTTCACTGTCGATTTGCAGAAATGGTAGCAGTGCACCTGCACTCCCATCCCCCACATATTGTTGCCCATGTTCTCAATCACCACACCTAGCTGCAATAGGAAAAGTTGTCATGTAAAAAAATCTGGCAACTGAGATTATGTGGAAATGGAGCTGAAGGATTGTGATGGGGAGAATTCTTACACAGAAATATTCTACACAGCAGGAAAACCAAACTTCTCAAAAGGTGCAAAAATCTATGGATTTGATGTTATGATCTTGTAGTATTTACATTCTTGACAAAGCAGGAGTGCTCTGTAGAGCCAGATGAAAAACATTCCTGCTGTCGGTGGTGCCTCACGGTTCCCGTGAAACTTTGTTTTTTTGGATGTTGCCTGGGATTTTCAGGAAAACCAATAAAAAGGGAGGTATTTCCATGGGGGATGGCCATAATTTTACTGATGAAACAGCAAAAATTTCCTACTAGGACAGGTTTACAAAAAAGGAGTTTGGCCCAGGAATTTTTCTGCCATGTTAAATAAAAAGCTGTGTTTGCAGCTGACCAAGAAAAAGGCAAAACATTTTCAACAGGGTAGAAACGGGAGAAGAGTTGGCATCCTTTGGCACAGCTCAACCATCCCAGGTTGCCAAGGTGAAAAGAACCCCCCCACACACACACCCATGTAGACCATTGAAGCCAGATGGTTGTGAAAGTAGTTTCCAGAATGAAAGGAGAGGCCATTTGCCATAGCACTGGCAACATTTGCTATGGTTGAAGGGGCCAATATTTTTCCCTTCATGCCCATCACCTCCCCCTTCCCCAAACATTAACCACAATAGTAGCTAAGGTCAAGGAGACAGGGAGGAGGCAGCTGTAAAGGCTAAAGAATAGTTTGAAAAAGGAAAGATGCTTCCATGTGGCTCACTGGCTGGATTTCCCTTTCCAGGGTCCTATATGGCTCACAGAACTGAAAGAGATGGAGAAGGCAGCAGCTCCAGGTCTCTAATGGTTGAAGGCCATGGAAAGCAGGGGGTTGTCTGCTCAAAGTGTCTGCACAAGAAACAAACCCGTAGAAAACTGACCACGTGAGCTGGCATATTCTGCCAATCGTCCCTGCATCTAAGTCCTCTAGGGCTACATAAGTCAGGACAGTGAGAGGGTCTTGGAGACAGTCATCCCAAGAGACCCAAGATACTGCCCTGTTAATATGAAGAGCTACCACGATTAACCCAGAAAGTGCTCGAAAAGTAAACATCCTGCATGGACGGTTACAAAGCAAGAGCAGAAGAAAGAAGGGTCTTTGCAAGTGAAGTGAAGTTTGCCCTGTACAGAGAGTCAGCAGAAGGCCTATGCACCTCATCAAAATAGAGCTTCCGGGAGACTTGAGTGGTGCGTAGACATTGTGCTACCCCTCTGCACAGGGACTAGTTTCACCTATAGATGGGAAGCAGTAGTAAACAGCCTACCTCTGTGCAGTGCCACCAACTGGAGGGCGTCCAGAGTCTTGTGACATTAGCATATTTGGGTACACACCCACAGATTGGGAACCTTGCAGACTGAGGTTCCTGGAAAACTTTGTGGTGGTACCTACTGCCAACTGCTTCCTTCCCCATTGACAAAAAGTCTTTTTAGAAAGACAGCTGTCCTGTTGGACTGCGGCTAGAAATTAGTTTCTGTTTTTCTCTCTGGTGCGAATATGGGCTCAGTGTTTACACCTTGTGTGCAAGTGACATGAAATCCAATCCAGGTCCTAGTGAAGTCAAGGGCAACCCTTTAAACACACAGTAACCAAAGAAATACGCATTCAGGCCACAGGCAGGGTTGGTTTCCCACCTAGCCAGAGCCACCAACTGTATACTTGCAAAAATGCCTCAATCCATGCTCAAGATTCAGATTGTTATCCGAGTATCCTCCTCTCCCTTGTGAGCAAATTTGTCTCATTTTGGATGGAATTTTTTAAGTTGGAAAAAAAATACCACTGTTTATCACAGAGTTCTCTCCGCTGTGGTTTGAACCTCATCAGGATTTTGAGGTTTGAAAGTGTTCTGTAATTTTTATTGTTGTTTCTGAACATCTGATGAGACTGGAAACAAAAACCTTAATTAAAAAAAAAGTCATCTTGGGATATTTCTAGGTGAAATTTTTAAATTCACCTAACAGCTTGACTCACTGATATTGCTTGATCTAAACTGTTCATTTTTACAAAGCATCTGAACTCTTGGATGCATTTCCAAACCACTGAGCCCTTTGAGGTTCAACCATTAGCAAGAATAATAGTCAAAGCACGTGTTAACCATAGCAAGACTGGTAAAAATGTTGTGGCCATCCCACTTGAAAAAAAAAATCAACCTTGGGAAGTATACAAGTGAAAATCCTGTGTCTTGGAGATTCTGTGCAAAGAAGTACCTAGGTCCTCCCACAATTCACCTGAGACTTTTTCTACATCCTGAATTCACTTAAAGCAAAAACACCCACATGAAATACTTTAAGTATAACCGGTTTATTCCCAGGCAGGCTACGATCTTAGCACTCCAGCACAAGGGAACAAATACACAAAGACCTGGATGCACTGTTTGATCTTGCCACTTAGAAAATACCTAAATATTTTTGAATATAGGAATATAATAATACTTCGCATTTATATAGCACTTTTCATCTGTAGATTTCTAGGTGCTTTACAAAGGAGCTTAAGTATCATTATCTCCATTTTACAGATGAGGAACCTGAGGCACAGAGTGATTAAGTGACTTGCCCAAGGCCATACAATGAGCCAGTGGCAGAACCAGGAATAGAACCCAGGGATCCTGACTCCTAGCCTCACATTCCATTCACTACACCAGAGTTGCCCCTTGTATATAGACTTATGCAATCCAGAGAGAAACTGATGGACATATGAATCAGTCAAACTAATCTGAGTAGAAAATACACTCTGGTGAAGAATTGGAATGGCACTGGTAAAAGGAGGAGAACATAACTCCTCAGACTGAATCCTGGGAGTGTTAAAACCCAATGCATCTATCACATTCATTCTAAAACTGGGGTGGAGTTGGAACAGGGGAGGGGACATATCAGCAACACATTTAGAACTGATGCAAGGTGACAGAATTTGTTTCTACTGCTTGCAGCTAGAAGCAATTATTCAGCTCTGGGGACCAAAAGTTACCTTCCAAAAGCTCTCTCTCAGGCGTCGTTGTGTTTGCCCTGTTTACATTAATCAGTGGGGCAATGGATTGGAAGATGCAGACTGAAGTTCACAATTTTTTTTGGGGGGGGGTACACCAGTTGAACCATTTCCATTCACACACACTACACAGGAAAAAAAATCAGTTCTGTCCCCTCACTTTGCAGCAAAGGTTAAAGAATGCAAACACTCCTGTAGTGAGATCTTGTATTCTAAGACTTAATTAATTTTACAAAGTGAACTACAGAATGTTACTAATAATAATAATAAATTGTCAACCTAACCCCCCTCCTCAAATTTGACAAAGTCTAGTTTGAGATAGAAGATCCTTGGATTTAAATTCCGCCCTCCACCCCCATCCTTGCAGGTTTGCAAAGAGAGGTTACCATAAGTTAACAAGTTTCGAGAGTGTGCATGTACGGGACCTTGCACAATTCCACACATCTACTTATTCTGGAGGGTTTTTTTTTGGGGGGGGGAGGGGGGGTTGGACAGAAGTAAAAGATCATTTGTGTTTTTGTTACCCATCATCCTCAGGCAAAAAGGTGGAGAGGCTATGAGATTTTGCACTGGTAACGTTTTCTGGGATAATTTTAGAATAATGCGTTACAAAATTATCAGATTAACTGGATCATCAGTTCCAATCTGGATTGTTCTGTGTCACTTCATTGTTTTCTCTGGAATCGAAATGATTCCTGTGAATTCAGGCCATTTGTTTACTTCCATGTTCCTACCTAAATACACACTGTATAAATATACATGGTCATCTGCACCGATTTTTTTTTAAATCTATACATACTTTTGGAAACCAGGATGTAAAATCTCATCCCTCTTCCAGCACTCATAAAACTGAAGCCGTAGCAGAGAGAGGGGATTCAAGGGGCAACAGATTCTTATGACAACACTGAGTTTGAATCCCTCTCACGCTGAGCCCTGCAAGCCCCAACCTCACCTTTTCCTGTTCCAAATGGCAGGGGGTGGGTGAGGCTGGGGTATTTTCCCCTCCAGCCCTCTAATTTAGGATATTCCTCCCTCCCACCCCCACCCCAACCCCCATGATCTGCACTAAATGGAAGGTGTCCTATGAAGGGGAGAGCCTCTCCCAGTGGGCAAAGACTGGATGCTGGGTTCCCTGGATGTGATACCAAACATTCAGCTGTTGGTATGAGAACCCAGGCTGAAGCTCACACCCCATCTCTCCCCACATGTGTCTGTAGCTCATGAAATCTCCTCTCCCTCCTCCCCCCTCCCTTTGAACCTTCTCTGGCTGGCGCTATGCTAAAGTAAGGTGGCATGCCCGCCAGAATCATCGTGGTCCACGCTGTTGAGAATAGCTGTCTGGTCCTCAGGGAGCTGCCGGTGGCAAAGGTCATCCTTCAATGCGGAGAGGCGAGCGAAGGGATCCTGACGAGAGTGTCTCTTCTTCTTGCGGAGGGAGACCGCTTCGTCAGGCCACAGTACCTGAGAGTTGGGAAGTTGCTGAACCTGGGAGGCAGAACCATCTGAAGAGGAAGAGGGAAGGAGAAGGACAAGAGGATTAGTTATCTATAACAATTCCATGAGTCGATGTGGTGCTTTACAGAGCGTGTAAAACAAATGCCTGGGCCCGGCCCTGAGAAGCTCACAGTCTAAGTCAGGATAATGTACCAACCTCCGTGGTTTGGCTGGGGAGAAGGTTAACATAGGATGCTCAGCTGACGGAGGAGGATTTTTGGAGGGATTTGATGGAGGATAGGAAGAGGAAGGTTGTTTTAAGTGTAGGGGACAGTGCGAGGGAAGGCACATAGCTCAGCGGGGGAGTAGGAGACAAAGGGAAGAGTCAGGACAGAGGACCTGAGGAGAAGATAAGGGGCTGGAGAAGGAGCAGGAGGAAATGACAGCAGAGATGTAGGTGGAGAGATGTAGGAGGATCTTGAATTTAAATGGACAGAAAGCCACTAAAGGCATTGGAAGAAGGGTCATTCCAGGGCTCTCCAGCTAATTTCAGGACTACAAAGGGAAGTTATCCCCTTCCTCTTCTGGACTAAGATCTGGACTAACATCCCAAGGAAAAACAAAAAAACGAACAGGAGATGGGGCCTTCCGTTTTACAGCTGAAAGGAGCAGGGAAGCCCTTGTGGCCTCATGGAAAAAGAGCCTGCTTCCTTTGTAAGGATTTGTTGAGCAAGAGAATAAAACATAGGTTTTATAGTAGCTCAGAGACCTTCAGACCATGGGCCTGAATCAACTCCCATTAGAGTCAGAGACTTTAATGAGCGTTGGATCAGGCCTCAAATGGAGGATGGACAGGGAGACTAGTGGGGAGTCTTGTGATCCTCACACTCACTGGATTGTTTTCTGGATTTTGAGGAGCCCTTGGATGACTTTTTGGGCTTCTTTATCCGCTGGTATTTCAGAGCTTCGAGCCTCTCAGGTGCAGCAGCGTTCCCGGATGGAGATGGATGTTCTCTAGAAAGGAAAAGCAGACACGTGCCATCAGTGGCCCCCTGTCACACTCCGGCCAGAAGAGTTCTCGGGTGGGGAGGGACCAGTCATCCTCTGCCATGGAAAGGAAAATGTGAGGAATCCGGGACCGATGGAGTAAGGTCAGCCAGCTGCACTGGAGCTAAATACGATGCTGGTGGAAACATGACACCATCTACTCACTGCCTTTGGGACAGCTGTAGTTTCCCCCCACACACATACACACTTCCCTGTCCACTGTTTCCCTCCCTCTCATACCATGGATGAGTGTAGGTCAGGCAGAAACAGGCAAAGTTTAGAGAGAGGTGTTAGGCTCCAGCCCTGGTTGTTCCTGTGGACAGAATCAAATGCCTGCCGATGGCTAAGCTGTGGAGGAATTGGAAGAGCCACACTGCAAGACAACCGGTACCGAGGCTCACGTCTTAAAAATGCTTTTGTTTCTGTAATTTCAAAACCATTAAAGTAGGTAGAAAGGGGCAGATCCTATGTCCGACAAGGCACTTCTGGGAACCCGCATCAAGCCCCTTTAAAGAAAGAGAAAGCAAAAGGCGTATGGAAACAGGACAGCGGCACCCATGTTACCGCTATGCACATCGCCAGCTATGGCAACAGTGGCCCAGACAGACAGAACACAAGCAGTGACCCTTCCCTTTCCCAACCCCACAGCAAAAACAGGGACCAAATGGCAAACAGAAACACGAAGAGTTTACAAGCCAGCATTGCTGGGGCTGGCAAGTTGGTACCCCCTTCCAGGATCACGGCTCAGAGCCACAACACACACAATAAAATAAGAGCTGACAGGTTGTTTAATCCTTCGATGCCAGGCTTCTGATTTTCTTCCCCAGTAGGATAAGACATACCATGACTTTGAAATTAAAGTACTTACAAGATATTATCATGGGGAGCAGATCTCTATTTCCTACATCGGGATTTTCATTCAGTGGTTTCATTCATGAGTTTCCCCAGCCCATTTCACTGATTTATTGTATGGCTGGTTTATTCTTCCACCAAAGCCTGTTACAAGGTAAATGTTTTCTCTAGAGTTTGGTGCATGAGAAACGGGCTCTTTGTATAAGGTTTTTTTGTGCAGTTCTTTCCCGTCTGCTAGTCCTTCCCTGACTAGATATTAGAAGACAGGACACTGGGGCCAGGTGAGTATAGGAAAACCCTTCCCTCTGGACGAAGTCTGTCCAACTATAAATTTTCCAGTTTTCACAAAGTCTTTATTGACTTTCCCATTCTTTTCCTGGTTTCCCATACCTTTCCCCTGCCAGTTCTATCTTGAGGCACCTCTCCGCCAAAACTGAGAGTTTGCTATCCACCAAAGAAAGCGTCTGAGTCTTGACAGTTAGGGCCAGATAGACTACAGACAAGGCCTGTACTGGAGCCTTCAGACAGCTCAGCTGTGACCTGCGGTTCTCTCAAGCCTTGGAGCCCTTTGTTCTAGCGGAGTGCTACATTCCTGACTATCAGGCAGAGTGCCAAAGAGTGTGGGGGTTTTGAGATAGGAGCACGTGCCCGTGAGTGAATAGGCCACGTCCACAAAGTAGTTTTCACTGTGTGAGACCAAGCCAATATTCAAATCCAGCTCTCCTGAGATGAAAGGGCAGAGATTTAATCCACCAGTCCTCCAATACATTCCCCCTCCCTCTGTCACACCTTTCCAAGTAGGAGGAGACATTCTTTTGGTATCGTTACTGACTCACTGGAGACCACTGATCAAACCGTCTCAAAATATTGTACCTGCTAAGAGAGGGGTAGCTTGTAACATTTCCTGAATTCCCAGGCTCTCCTCATCCTGGTAGTGTTATCAAATGTCAGCCTATCCCCCATCTCCTGCTATACGCCAGGTAAATGCTATGGTCAGACAAAAAAGTCTGTTGTTCTGCATCTCCTGGGGATGCACAAAGGTTGACCACGCTTCACAGAAATTTCTGAAAGGAAGAGGAAAATAAAGGCAACAATTCTTTCCTGGATGGCAGTTTCGAAGAGTTAGCACCAGCAAGGAATATCGCACTTACACCTTCCGCCCATCAACTGGAGGATTCAAAGAAAGAGAGACTGGGCAATGGGAGCAAGAATGGGGTGCCTGTGTCAGATCATTTACACTTCAGTAACACTCCCCTGAAAGGGTTAATCTGAACCCAAATAGGAGCTGGTCCTCTGTTCACACTTCACTGCATTTGAGATTAACCAAGAGTAGTCCAGCACTCTGGGACTCTCATTCGCTCCCATCGACTCCCCTGTGCTCATCGTCAAGACAGCAGAAGAAACTGAGATGAAACCGATAAGCGTGGGGTTGATGGAAGACGACATGTTCAGAGAGGCAAAACTCCCTTTTACTTGCCTGCTGCATGGCAGCCTACGGTAAAAAAGTGGGGGAATTCTAGTTTTCCATACAAAGAGATGGAGAAAGCAGATAGGACAGGCTGGAGCAGCAGACGCAAAAAAAGATTTGGACAAAGACAATGATTACATTAGCCAGTGCATTTCCCACAGATAAAAGTGCCATCTATGGAAAAAATATGAAAGGACCTAAAGCCGGTCCGGTTTGCCTGACAGTCTGTGAGGAATCTGCACTGTTAATGGCCCTAAACCGAAGCAGCTCTCTTTCACTTTCGGATGCCAGTGTGAACTCTCCTCTATCAGCCATCTGGTTATTTGGAGCCCTCCCTGAGATCAATCGAATACACAGAAGACTCTTCCTGTTCAATGTGGAGTATGAATCAAGAAACCAGCCCCTGATTCAACAGCAGGTCAGGAAGAGAAGGATTTGTCCTTGCAAAGCACAAGAACTTGCAAGACACGAATCCCAATCCCTTGTTGTAATCAGACCAGTCTGGTGCTGAATAGGTCTGGGGAGGACTGAACGAAGGGCAGGTTGGAGTAGATACTTGGATTTTATTCTCTGCTCAGTCACTGCAAGAGCTTGGCCAAGTAACTTATCCCTCAATGTGTCTCCATTTCCCCATCTGCAAAATAAAGAGAATACCTACTGCACATGGGGTTTTGTGAGGCTTAAAGTGTTGCAACATACCCTGATAAAAGTATCTGTGGGCCAAATTCAGGGCATTTCATCCATCTAGCTGTGAAAATCTGGATGTGGAGATTATTCTTTATTCTCATCCTGTCCAGCTGGTAGCATCTCATTGTAGTCGACATTTGTTCTAGGAGGGAACTCCAAGTGTTTCATATTTACAGAACCGGGCTTCCCATTACTCGATGCTACATCCCTCATTGCATTTCGGGGGTAAGGCCACAGTGGCATGGTGAGACTGTACGCTGGGACAAGACGAGCTTACGTGGGAAGTGGCTTTTGTAGCAGTAGGTACTTAGCTAGAATACTGAAGGCCGGTGACTTCCAAGGTTTTTAAAGACACTGATATGACTGGCCAAGTTTCTTGATTTTGCTAACAGCACTGAGAAGCATATGGAACATAATGAGCAATTTGATTGAGCAGCTGGGGACCAGCAGATGCAACTGAAAGTGTAAGGTTTAGGGTATAAATCAGCTCCTTTCATATTCACCGCTCAAGCATAGACATCAAGATTTGACGAACGTGCAAAGATACAGATCCTCAGGACCATCTCTGATGGAACAGCTGGAACTCCCCACAAAGCAGGTGGCATTAACTTCAGCAGAGGACGAAACACCTTTTTAGACAAGTCACAATTCCCTCCTGTTGGAACCAAGTGAGACTTTCACCCTCCTAGGATGGGCTAGATTTAGGATGTGTAAGAGAGATGGGACTACAGTTAAATTCCTCTCAGGAAGACAATGTTTGCCTCCAATGGTGAATACAGGGTTATAGCTTAATTTTAGAAGCTAGCGTCCCCGTAACATCTATTTGGTGTTCTCTGATGAGCCACACCTTATTTTGTGCTGCTGAACAACCACTGATACAGGCAATGCTAACGGTTGCCCTCCTCTGCACCCAGCTTACACACACATTACTCCGTGCCTGATTTTACTGAGTTTTCAGTTTTAGGTCAATGGGATACAAGCAAGTGTGTGGCTGCTATATGCGGGCAGGTACTGAGTGAACTTCTCCAAACGGTTCGGACAATGTAACTCAATCCTGACCCAGAGTGACCCATTATTCCAGTCCTGGTCTTCCATCACAAGGTGAAACAGCTTCTGCTCTTTAAATCCTGAACCGAGAAGTAGTTCTAATCTGCAGCACCTATTCCACCGCTGGCCCCCACTGCCACACAACTATACCGATACCGCTCAGCCCTGAGCTGTAGCAGCCCCTGCCACAAGCCTTTAAGAAGATATTCGCAATTGTGACATTTATGATGCTAGAAAAATGCCCACTAGAGATTAGGATGAAACTCCATCAAACTAATTTCCATTTGTTCTCTAAAATAGGACTCCCCACTCCCACATTTCCAGCCACACACAGAGCAAGTGCACTAAACCCATGTTTCACCATATATAGAGTTTGACCTCAGGTGTCGTAGATGTAAAGAGTGGACAATGGCAAAGGAAAGGACAGGTACGCTGCAACAGATTTATAGCCTCTCTACCACCCTTTATTTCTGCAGTCAACTCCGACTCTCCTGTTGTGATTGTTTCTAATACCAGCAAAAAAGACCTCTCATTCCTCCTGCCCCTTTTGTAGTGTTTTGGGCAGCAGCCTATGCACAAAGACCATCCAGAATACACCATGTGTGATGCAGAGGAACCTGTCACTGCACTCATTCACTCTGGAGCACTGAGTCATAATAGGGCAAGGTAGCTTTAAAAATGTAGCAGGTATTTTCTACAAGGTTCTGAAGTGAACTCAGATCCCAGAGTCTACAGAGCATCAGGTTTGGGTCAGAAGAACTAATGGAGAAGTTCTCGGTCTTCAATTTACCACACTTCCAGATGAGCGCGAGTCAGAACCATATGGTCAGAAAGTTACTGAAGGCGCCTCACAGTTACTGAGGGAGTGCACAAAGCAGCCAGCTTCTGAGTGTGCAAAGGGCAGTATCTAGAAGAGAAGAGTGAGTTACAAAGCTTGCACGCTTCACCACTCCTCCTTAGCAGAGCTGAAACAAGAGTCTCCGGTATCCATA
This sequence comes from Malaclemys terrapin pileata, assembly GCF_027887155.1. NCBI lineage: Eukaryota > Metazoa > Chordata > Testudines > Emydidae > Malaclemys > Malaclemys terrapin. The sequence goes on from NC_071519.1 coordinate 24,974,396, forward strand.
GCAAGAAGGGCTTTATCCCTAGGCTAAAAAAGCAGCTCCACTTGTCCAACCCAGCAAAGAATCTCTGTTGCTCTTCTTCAAATGCCTTTGCATGTAGGAGGTTAGAAGGGTAGCAGACGAAGCCTAGGGAAGAACGGCAACCCATCTCCACCAGAATGGGAAGAAAAGTCACAAGAAGAGGCAGGAAGATCCCAGGGTGCAATATAAAAGTTTTCCCTCACCACACACGTCCTCCCTGACTCTCTTCCCTTGAACAAACGGGCAGAGAACTTCAGCAACAGCTTGGCGACTAAAGGTCCGGTCTGAAACCATCTAGACAGCCTATATCCCACAGGTTCAAATCCTGCCCAGGTTTACTCCATCCTACACCCTTCCAAGATTATAAACTCCATTGATCAACATGGGGTTCTTTCATGCAAGGAAATATTACAAGCTAAGAGCGGTTGTGTGCGTTGCATGGACACTAAAGATCCCATGAGACTTTTCTTAGGAGTAGGAGTTTCCTCTTCCCCTCCAGTCTTGTGCGGGATTGACTGCTGCCTCCACCCCCAGAGGATGCTGTGGGTGCATCACTTGGGATCAGCTTAGGATCCTTCAAAATCAAAAGATGCTAGAGAAACACAGAAGTCAACACTCCCTTTCCACAGAGCTGCTGCCAAGCCACAGCCACAACCACCGCAATGAGATAAAAAGGAGCGGATAACAGCAGGGCGCACACTGGAAGATGGCATCCCGTCTACAGGTCTGCAGACAACACAACTCATCTATACAACAGACTTCACCATGCTGACAGGAGAGGAACAAGGAAGAAAGGAGAAGAAAAGAAGGGTGGGAGAGGAGAGGACAGGAAGAAAAAAAGAAGATCAGAGGGGAAAAAAAGAAGATAAATGAAACCAGGAGTGAGAAAATAAAAAAAAAAAAAAAAACAAAAAAGAAAAAGAAAAGAAAATCACTCAGACAAGCGGACTCAACTTCTCCAAGCGAGAGTGGGTGTGAAACACATGCAGAGGATCAGCACATGGACAGTCTTTAAAGGGGAACCTACTTGTTTCAAACTAAACGAGAGGAGTCATCGTCCTCCCCCACACTGGGGGTGGGGCAGCTTCCTCACCCATGGAATGGACATGGCTTTGCCACTTGCACCTAGGAGGCATCAGAGGCTTTGCGTACCAGGTACTGACTGCACTGTCCAAAGGGAGGAGAGGAGCTGGGGTTGTCAGCACACGACAGCCTAGGATGCAGAGGTAGCACAGGCGCTCGCCTGCCTTCCCTGTGGTTTTTGGGTTTCCTACGGCAGTGAGATGACAGAACCAACTCTTCCCAGTTAGGAGACGTTCATGGCACATTGGGTTCAATTAAAAAGAAAAGGGAAAGTTACTAGCGCTAATTTGAACACGGCATAAATTACCCACACCCTTAAATAAAACTTGCCTGCCCTTCGCACAGCAAGAGATATTGCAAAAGCCTTCCCACTCCAGCCATGCCAGGGAAATATAAACGAACACTACATGCAGAGAGTCTCTTGTATCCCTCTATTTGCCCCCATCTGCCTGTCCCATCCAGGCCAGCCTGATCTGCATGCATCCCCACAGTGGAGATCCCATTCACACTGCTAGCAGTGCCCGGCTGCTGATGGGTAAGCCACCACAGAGCTCATAAACCACATCTTCCCTCCCCCTCTCTGCTTTTCCTACTGCAGCATAAAACCTGGCTGGTCTGGTATAAAACTCCGGTGCCCCTGATCACTGACAATTTTACGACCCTAAATCATAAAGAAATTACTTGGCTGCGCTGTTTATGGGATTCTTTTCTTATTAGCGTGCAGGATTTATTATCCCTCTGCCTTCCCCATTCGAGATAATGGCTCTCTCCCTCCTCTAGCTGAGGGAGAACCTGACAGTGAACCCAGGTTCAACTACAATGGGTTCTGCGCCCAAGTCCCAGAGTAAAATGCATTTCAGTCCCTGGTCATCAGGCCTTTGCTGGCAGACATTTTTGCGGCTTAGCTGCTGCTGAGATCTTTTATAGACATGCATGAACATCTCAGCCTGGAATCGGCGTGAGAAGAGGATTGAAAAGGCTTCAGGTCTGCCATTGGTACCTGGAGTGGGGTGTGGGGCAGAAAGTTTCCAGGGCTAAACAGAACATCCCAAAAGGAGGACCTCTCTCTCGGTGGCTTCTGAAGCTCTCTGGAAAGGAATGAAGCTGTCTGGTTGGCAGCTATGAGGGTAATGCTCCAAAAGGAGACAGTAGTAAAGACGTCACTGCTCCCTCTATCAGTCGCACACTCTGCACTCTCCCCCCACCCAGATGGGTCTCGGTGCGATAGACCCACCAGTCCAACACCTCATTCTCTGCCCTGGTTGAATATCCAGCTCTGTATTGCCCTCCCATCCCCCCCGCAACACACCCTCCAGACATCCCCATCTGTCTCCCTGATCACAATCCTCGGAGAGAGCTAGGAGGATTGTATCCCTTTGGGTATCACTTCCAGCTTTCGCTAAGCTGTTAGACCTGCTGGGTCTAGTGTCTTATCCAGTCACACAGGCTCACGCTTGGGCTAGGAGCTGGATCTCACCCTTTGATAAGCAGCACAGGACAGCTGCTGTAAATTTCTGGGAATCTGCTGCTCTATGGGTGCATGCAGGCTCTCCGATAGTGGAAATAAAAGTAGGCCTGGGACACTGCATTCCTGGCAGCCAATGCCGTTGGTATTGGCCTGCGTGTCACTTCAGCTGACCTTCACTTCTGGTCTTCAGAGCTAGTACTTGGTAACATTTAGCTCCACAAAAGGACTCAGTGAAAGGAAGACGAGGAGGAAGCTCAACCACTACAAACGAATCTGGAAACAAGTTCCTATTTCGCTCTTCCATTTCTGTGCCCGGACCTTGCTAGATCTGTGAAACTGTCCCCAGAAAGTCTCCAAGAGGTATTTTCCTGGAGCAATCTTGCAAGATTTGCTTACGTCACTGTAATCATTGTTGGGTTTGAAGCCACCATGCCAAGTTTCATTGAAAAAAAATTTCAGAGAGGTGAGGCTTCTATTGTAATTGAATTACTACAGTTCAAAACAAAGATTTAACACAGATGAGCTGAAGCTATGCACTGTACCGCTGCAAACGGCAAAAGAAAAAGGGGGAAAAACACAGAACTCCTCCAGTTTAATACAATTTAGGAATCTTGGGAATGAAGGGGAGGGGGGGAACCCTCAGCTGTTAAAATAAAATTGGAGAAGTATTTTGAAACTGGGTTCCCTTTACTGAATTCATGGAATGAGATCATAGTCCTAAATAACTAACTGTTTGCTAGCAGATATCAAACTGAGAGCTACGATTAGGTGTTGCTGAACATGTGCCCGTTTTGTATTGTTAGTCCCTTATTTGTATCCACATGATAAACCCGGTATTAAGATTTAATTCTCCAATAGCACTGAACATTTATATAACACTTTCACAGACCATTTCTCACCACTCATCCGGGTACGTATTACTATCCCCACTACCAGAGGAGGAAAGTGGAGGCATAGACAGGTGAAGTGACTTGCCCAAGGTCACGCGAGTCAGTGGCAGAGCTGCAATTAGAACCTACTTGTTCCTGGCTCCCAACCCTGTTCAATCCACTAGACCATGCACCTCCCTACAGAATACAGAATGAGGAGCTGTCTCCCCTCCTCACCAGGCTTTAGGATGACCAGATAGCAAGTGTGAATAATTGGGACAGGAGGTAAGGGGTAATAGGAGCCTATATAAGAAAAAGCCCCCCAAAATCGGGACTGTCCCTATAAAATCGGGACATCTGGTCACCCTACCAGGCTTGCCCCCACAAAAGTCACAGCCATACCAAGTCTTTCTACTTGTATCCCGACTGTGGATAGGCCTCACTGAACCTGTGAGAGCGCTGAGGCACTGCTGAGTGGGAAAACCCAAAAGCCACAGAGACCTCGTGTGCAAAGGTTTTGTCCTAGTAGTTTACAATTCCTTATTCCCCTTTAAAGGAAGAGATGGGATTGGAAAAGCCCCTTCCATGCCCCACTCCCCGCCACCCTCCGACAGCCCCCACGCCATCCTTTCGGACTTGGATCACCCTTACCTATTGAGCTGAGGAGAAGCTTGTCTCGACAACACTGCCCAGATAGCTGAGATTAATCAAAAACAAAGCAGTTAACAACACCCGCAAGGAGCCGAGCTCCGCAACACATCAGCACGTCAAAAACGCCAAAGGAGAAGTAGTGGGGGAAAGAAACAAACAAAAAAAAAACCCAAAACCAAACGAGGCTGGAAACAAAAGGGGGAAGAAACAGAAAAGAAAAATCAACAAAGCGGATGAAAACACTGCATAAAAGCGCAGACGACAGTGCTCTAACACAGAATTGTCCTGTGACTTCCCTATACCTGCTGGGCCTCATCAAGGTGTCCTGGCTATATTAGATTGGTTGTATATATATCCACACGCGAGATGATTATATATATTTTTAAAGCCACAACAGAATTGATTTGAGGTTGATTTTGTTACTACAGACCCCCCTCCAGTATAAGCACCCCTCTCTGACCCATTCACCCGGTCTCCTGAAACCGGCAATAAACAACAGTGCTGAATGGGCTAATTGGGTTTCTAAGGACTTAAAGCTTCCAGGTACCAGAGAGAATAAGTGAAATGCAAGGGGCACCGCAGGGTGAAAAGCCAGGCTCCCACCCCCAAACCTTGCTGTTTTCCTGATGTGACACTAACCTCCCTACACCTCAGCCAATGCTGGCTACACAAGTTTGAACATCGTCCTTCCTCCTTGCCTGCCCCAAGGCTCCTCTCTCCACTGAGTTTAACTGCACTGTGCTTAATAGTTTACTTCAAGCCATTAATTCCCGAGCTCCACGAGTTGAGGGATCAAGAGGTTAAACCCCACTACTTGAAAAAATAGAATTTAAAACAAAAGACAAAAGGATGGAAGGAAAGATCATCTACAGGATCTAAGGTGCTGCGAAGGAGACGAGGGAAAGAAGAAAAAGAGGCAGAGACGGAGCGAAAGAGAAGAAAAACAGAAAGACGCTTTGCCTGGCGCAACCCTGGTACCTGGAAAACCAGCCGCTGGAGTTTAGTGCAGCAGCCTCGTTCTTTGGGGCAGGATCTGAGAATACCGGCAGCTTCCTGATTTCCGTTCGGGTGAATTTCTTCTCCTGACATGCTGTTCATGGGACTAAGTCCTTGCACCCTCTCCCCGCCCGAGTCTTGGGGCTGCAGCATCGCTTTTGGAGATGGAGCGGCACGGTCACCTTTGTGGCCATCTCTGTGGTTCGCTATGGTCACTAGACTTTGTGGGGAAGGGCAGAAAGAAGCCAGAGAGCCAGGCACACACTACTGTTCCAGGAAAGTCAAGAGCCAGGAAATAAGAAAGGAAACTGCCGGTGACCCTTGGTCACTTACCCAACAAGCACAGGTAACGAGACACCTAATCTAGTTCCTTACATGGACAGGCCCTTCTCCACACATCCGAAAACACACACTCCCAATCCCAAAGAGACTTGCGAGGGGAAGAGCAGCTGTTGGAGATAATGCACCATGAACGACCGACTGTTCCTCTGCCTATTTAACCCACTAACATGAGCAGTGTCCTAACGGTGCCAGTAGCGAGAGCCTCTTCAGAGCAGGGTCCTACAATGACAACTGGAAGTCACCTCCAAAAGGGATGCTGCAGCGTGTCCAGACAACCCCTATGATTTCAGATGATGATGATCATGATGATGATGGGGGGAAGGAGTTGGAGGCAATGGGTGAGGTGGGGTGGGGAAGGAAAGGCAGATAAAGGGCAGCTAAAGGATTCATACACTTACCCCGAAGTGGATAATGTTGTCGGTGTAGGCTCAGGTCTGAGAATCTCCTCCCCAGCCCTCCTCGGAGAGGGAATTTGTCCAAAAACATCCATACTGTCCCCGGGAAGGGAGGGGCACTGAGAGGAGGGGTAGCCAGTGGCCAAAGAGGTGAAGGCCATGGCAGGTCGGTAGCTGGGGCTTTCTCCCCTGCTGCTTTGAGCCGGGGAGCCGGTCGATGGGGTGGACTTGCGGGAGAAGCTGACTGCCGCGGGGGGCTGCAGGGTGATCTCCGACATCTCCGCTTGCTGGATGAGACCCGGTCGCGGTCTGGCACGTGCAGTCAGCTCCGGGGAGCTGTTGCGGGAGCTGAGGGGGCTTTGGGTCAGAGGGGAAAGCCTCGAAGGTTGTAGCACCACCTGATGTAAACTGGGTTCAGCCCTCCTGACTTGCCGAGGGCTAGGCCGAGGTCTGGGTTGGGGCTCATACCACCTGGTGTCCAGGCCAAATGTGCTTGTGCCACTGTGGCTGACTGACTCGGACGGTTCATGGTAAGGCAACACGGGTATGCCCATACCTTGACTGGTATGTCTTAGCTGCCCTTGACTCCCCATAGGTTGCATAGGTTTGTCCTGCCATTTGGTGGTGGTGGGCACAGAGGGTTGGCTTCTGCCAGGTGGCTTGCCAGTCCAACTCTTTGGTGCCTCCAGGGGCAGAATGCCAGGATAGGATGCAGGGACCTGGAGGGAGGAAGGGGGCAGGCCCCTAGGAAGACAGGCCGTCAGCTGCACACACTCTGCCACCTCGCACTGGTGGAGCTGTTGAGGGAATATCATGGGAGAAGCCTCTAGGCTGCTGAAAGGGAACTCAGTCCTGCCCCATGGCTCAGGAGACCGGCCCCCTGTTGGCGTCTGAGTCAGGGGCAACGTGCTGTTGGAAGTATTTTCTCCATTCTCCTCAGGGATGGTGGGGTGTCCAAAGGGGCCCTCGGGGTGCAGAGGAGGGGAGGACATGACAGAACTGAGAGGGCTGACCTCTGGCATGTAGAAGGGCGGAGGGTCCATTTCCCCAGGACTGCTGCTGCTGAGGTAACCGTAAAATTGGCTGTGGTGGAAAGGCCTCGGGGCTGGCGGTCTGGCCTGACCAGTGGCCTGCAGGTGGCTCTCCAGAGCACCTGTGCCCTCCAAGCCCCTGTGGAATCTGGGGCTGTATGCTGGTGGCTGAAGGTAGGATTCCTGGCTGGAAGAGAGAGGGGTCAGCTGAGATTTGAGGGCTGCCACAGATGAGGGCACAATGGGGTCGTCATTCTCTTCGTCTGACTGGCGAAACTCAGGGTACATGTCTGTCTCCTCCACAAAGGGGAAGCCCTCTATCCGGCGGGTCTTGAGTGAGGGCTCCATCTCTGAGGGGTCCATGACAAAGCGGCCATCGGGCCCACGGCTGATGAGCTCAATGGGGGTAGTAGCCTCGGCTTCAGCCTCAGCCTTGGAGACACTGTACTTCTTGCTGCTAATGGCCCTCTTGGTCTTCTTGTAAAGGGACAACTCCTTTTCCTTGCTGGGGCTCAGCATACGCTTGCCCTGCTGGCCTTGGTCATCAGAGGACTCCGAGGGGGGACGGAGGGTGCGGATGCTCTCGGGACTCACTTTACCGGAAGACAACCTGGACCACAGAGGAGAGAAACCAAAAAAAAAAAAAAAAGGGGGAGGATGGTCATGGGGAAAGGAGAAAAATCTGGGGCTTGCGCAGCAGGATCACGGGCCAGTTGGGCACAAAAAGAAAAAGCCTTAATTGTTCCTGGAAGAGGGAGGCCTGGAAGAATTTAGTGTGGGCATTATTATGATGGCAGAAGCTCACGTGGTTCTAACATAGGCCCCAGGAGCGTGCTGGGCAGAGGCATGTGTAAGAAGGAAGACAAAAAACAGGTGTCCGCTACTTCTCCCTCCCGACTGCCAAACAGAATATGAAACATTTCCTCTCTCATCCCCCCTCAAGCAGGCAATCCACTGCAATTTCTTGAAATTAGCTCGACAGACCCATAAGTCTGAATGAAAACAAGTCCAGAGCTTAGCTTCAGTTTGGCTAAGTACCCAAAGGTTTGTATGTTCATTTGAATTATCTGAGCCTTTTGCAAAACTAGGCTGGGAAACCTCTCAGTAAGATGTTCTCCCTCATGTGATTTCATGTCTAGTGCTTCAGATTGCTGTTGGGGAAGAACAGCACAAGAACATCCCCTCTGGTGGAATTTGGCAACTTCTGATCCCAGCTCACAAAATGAGAAGAAAAAATACTTATGATTTTCCCCCAACCCTGGAGTGTAAGGATTAAGGCTTGAAAAGGGAAGAAGGAGGCAGCTCCTAAGAGTTCACTGCCCTGCCCCCGCCACCACCACACACACAGAAGTCTTGGGACAAACAGGATTAGACACACAGACTCAGCAGATCCAATTGAGATAATGGGGGCAAGGAAATTGAAAAGTGTGGTCTTCTCAGTGAAATGGAAGAGCCCACAGGAGGGAAGGGGGGAACGACATCAGCAGAACGAGATTTAAAAAAAAAACAAACAAAAAAAACCAAATATCAGGGTCAGCACAGATCTCCTGCATGATGCTCCTGAAGCTACTGCATGAGGTGATCAGAGGCCAGACTATTACTCTCACACCAGAGACACCCCCTGTTTCTATCTACCCTCGCTGGCGGATGCACTGAGTACTGCTGATGGTCTCTGGAAGGAGTTGAGACCAGTGGGACACAGTGATCCAGACTTCAGTGGAGTGTGAGGAGGAAGATAAAATGGGGGAATCTTCAAGGCAAAAAAAGAGTTGCTCTTAGAACTCTAAATTTCCCAGTTAAAGAAAAAACAAAAAGGTGAAATATTCTTAGATACAGTGAAACTTGCATTAAGGATCCACCACTTCTTTTAAGCAGCCACTTAAAAATTGCCAGTATAAGGCTAACGGCACATTGGGCTGCATTAGTAGGAGCATTGCCAGCAGATTGATGGAAGTGATTATTCCCCTCTATTCGGCACTGGTGAAGCCACATCTGGAGTAGCGCATCCAGTTTTGGGCCCCCCCACTATAGAAAGGAGGTGGACAAATTGAAGAGTCTCCAGCAGAGGGCAACGAAAATGATCAGTGGGCTGGGGCACATGAGTTACGAGGAGAGGCTGAGGGAACTGGGCTTGTTTAGTCTCAGGAGAGAAGAGTGAAGGGGGATTTGATAGCAGCCTTCAACTACCTGAAGGGGGGTTCCAAAGAGGATGGAGCTTGACTGTTCTCAGTGGTGGCAGATGACAGAACAAGGAGCAATGGTCTCAAGTTACAGTGGGGGAGGTATACATTGGATATTAGGAAACACTTTCACTAGGAGAGTGGTGAAGCACTGGAATGGCTTACCTAGGGTGGTGGTGGGATCTCCATCCTTGGAGGGGTATTTAAGGCCCGGCCTGACAAAGCCCTGGCTGGGATGATTTAGTTGGTGTTGGTCCTACTTTGAGCAGGGGGTTGGACTAGATGACCTCCTGAGGTCTCCTCCAACCCTAATCTTTTATGATTCTATGAATTCCACCTGAAAACAAAAAAGTCCAGCACTACTCCCTTGGGAAATCTCCTGTGACAGGCTTCATTGGTAACTACTTCCTCTGCTCCTGCTCTAAAGCCAGGCAGTCTCTTGCAGCCTATTTTGTTCCAAAGACTTAAGGAACACCAAAAGCATCAGACCCCAGGATCAGCAGATTTGAGACACTCAATATTAGATATTTCCATTTCCTGCAAGCAGCATCCCTACGAAGAGGCGTCTCCAAAACTACCAGACAGAACACAGCCTGAGTGGCACCTCTAAGGCGGAGATACTTACGGAGACTCCAGACTCTTCCTGCAGTGGGTTATCGAGAGAGGAGGGTCTGGAAAAGAATAAAAGAGGGAGAGAAGAGAGAGCACTAAAGAGGCGCAATAGGCAGAAAGAGGCAACAAAAATCTTACAATCAACAGCAAGAAAAAAAAAAAAAAAAAGACACTTGACAAGAGGCCAAATTTTGGTTGATCTAGTGCTTTAATAGTCGCAGACAACAAACAACTCCAGACAGTTTCCTATCCTTTCTGTTATCACCAAATCATACACACTAGAGATAAAAGAGTCCACCCTCCGCATCCCCAGCCCATGTGAATTTCCCTGCGGGGCATGACTGTCCCAGTTTATACAACTTAAGTGATGAGGCTTCCACCACTTCTTTTGGGTGATTCTCTACACCAGGGGTGACAAAACTTACTGACCCTCGGAGCGGCATACAATAAATCTTCAGACATTTGAGAGCTGCAAAACACTCACAACTTGCTTCGTGGGGTGGCACCTGCCAGGGAGGCGCACCTGGCTGAGCCCTGAGCCCTGGCACCCCTCCCCCCCGTGGGGGCTAAAGCCACAAGACCCCCCCGCCCCTCCCCTGCACGGCAGAAGCCCCGAGCTCTCTTCCCCAGTCTGGTTGGCGGAGAATGTGGGGGGAGCACAGGGAGCTCTGCAAGCTGCACTTTAACTGTAAAAGAGCCATGACTTGGCCACTCCCGCTCAATAGTCTAAAATGCAACAGTTCTCATGCTATAGGATCCATGAAACACCAGTGATATGAGCAGCTGTTCTTGGCGGCCCTCAGAAGGAAGTGACTTGAGAACCAAACACTGGAGGGCCGTGGGAAGGGAAAGCATCTGCAAGGAGGTTCTCTCCCCAAGAATGAAGAATCCCCAAACCTAAAACCCACTGGCCTAACAGATATCACCATTAGGAAGGTCCCCCTGCCACATCAACCTAGGTACCTGTCTCAATTTCATCTTCATCCCCACCTTGCCTCTACCATTTCTGATCACAAGATGTTTCAGACCGTGGGAGAGGCTCCTGTATAGCCCGAACGCATCTCTTCCCTCACGCTGCTCTAGCACGTAAGCACTTCCTTCTTCTCTCGCAACACTGAGATGTTGGGGTTTTCTCAAAGCGAGCCTCCAGACCTCAGCACACATATCTGGCACTTGTTACTTATTTAACCCATCTGTTCAGATTAGAGGTGAGGAATAAGTGGGAGCGGAAGGGCCAGGATCCAAACAGTCACAGCTGAAGGATAAAGTTCGGGCAAGCTTCACCCGAAGACGCTCGAGAGAAAGACAGACAAGGAAGTTGACCACAAAATGCCACAGGTGGAAAATACGAAGTAGCAGGGCTCACCTTTCTTGCGCTTGAGCTTGCGTTTGCGTTGTTTGTTGACAAAGCAGGCAGTTAGCGTGCTGAAGAGGATGGCAGCAGCCAGAAAGCAGATGGTGGCAACAATGCCCGCCAGCACAGGTCGGGCCAAACCATCGTCCGTCAGGTCAGGCGGGGGGAATATGTCTGCAGAAAAAGGGGAATCCTTTGAGTTCTAAAAGAAACTGTTCACCACCACCAGGGTCCTCATCACTGTTTGGAAAGTGAGGTTTGCACAGGGTATGTAAACGAGTTGCAGAACTGGACGGTTCAGGGGATTGATGCTCAGGTTCAGAGCCTTTCCCAACTAGTTTCAGAGTAGCAGCCGTGTTAGTCTGTATCCGTTGCCACGAGTACTCCTGTTCTTTTTCCCCAACTAGGTTACTGGTTTAAATCCAGCCCAGAGTGGTAGTGAGTGAACACTGATACTCTCAGATGCCTGGGAGGTGGCCTAGGAGATACTTTCGGGTCTCAGCCCAGAGCTTAACAAAGACAGATCCACATCACAAAAGAGTATCATCACTATTGGCAATCCACTTAACTGGAGTGCAGTCATAGCACTGGCAGTAGTGGTGGAAGCTCTGCAGGGATCGTTCTAGGAGTGAAAGGGGAGTTCAGTCCTTGTGTCCCCATTCAGTCCTTTGTCTTTCTGAGGAGACTACCAACAAGGAGACCAAATGTGCTGGTAATCCCCCCACCCCATATTCTTACATCATACATATCACTGTGGTATGTAAGCACCCCAGAGTTAATGTGCACACCTGCCTACTGGATATGCACCGAGACCCACACTATCAGTACTCACAGGCCACGGAACAGTTATCCAACAACATTCAGTGTTTGCTGATCTGGCAGGATTTGAATCAGCAAACTTAACATTAGCTTATTTATAAGTGTGTGTACACAATTACTGGGAAGTGATTTTACATGATTTATGCTAACTAAATCTATCCACTTAGTTGTTCATATCAGTGCTTGTAAACCTGTCACTAGCACCAGCTTGTAGAACTTTTTGGGCTGAGACCGTAGTAACTGACATTGTGTAATTACATCTGGCCATAAGCTGAGGTCAGCTACACACCCAAGAGCTAGCAAATTCAGGCAGACAAAAGAGGAATCTAATCTTTAAAAAAAACAAACGAAAGTCAAGTATGCAACTTGCATCCAGCAAAGTGCTTCTGCATAACACCACCTGAGGGCAGTGCTAGTCTGGATTTGTCCTGTACACAGCATAATTGAGATATCATTGGTCTCATATCGTGAGCTGGTGTAATTTAGGTTCCCATAGTTCTTATTTCCATCTCTCCTTCCCTGGATTATATTTCCTTCCATCACAACTTGCTATTTTTTATATGGTAGGTTCTCCTGCAGACTGGGAAATATTCCTCTGTGCTGTGGTGTATGCAGGGCTGCATTGTGCTTTCTTGTGCTGCTGTGTGTTGCCAGTCCCTTTTGTAGAGCTACAATGCTTTTGTTTTTACTCCCTGGTGCAGTATCACACTGCCATGTATGCAGCTTTCATTTTCACGTCAATGCTGCATATTTCCTGGGTTGGAGCACTGTTCTCAGTGCATGTGGCACAACTGTGGTGCGCTGCGACTCCCTGGTTTGGGCTATGACTGTTATTTGGTACCATATTGTGCTCTGTTACAGTATACAACACCGAGTTTTGCATGGGAGTTGCAGAATACTCCGTTTCTGGTGAAGTCAGAGGGACCTCAATTCCCGAAGTACCTGGCAAGATCAGACCCTGCATCTCACCACACTGCAATATCGCCTTCCCATCTGGGCTCTGGGCTTAAGTTGTTTGGGGCTGGAAGGACGGAAGGACACTTACCTGTACTGGAGACACCTGCAATGTTACTAGGCTCACTGATGAGGTCCTGCATGACAGCCAGAACTCGGAACTCATACCAGGTGTCCTACAACATCAAACACAACATGAGCCACTAGTCAGAAGCTTCCTTCAACAATTTAGCACACCAAAGCAAATCAGGCACCAGGATGCCTTCTCCAGACCACATAATGGGAATCCTCAACATTGTTCTAGAGGGACTGCCCTTCCCTTGGGCTGATAAGGGAATTTGTTCTTCACTGGGTCTAGACTTTGGGACACCAAATTAGCCCTTACTGTGGAAATAAGCGACAGACATCCTAAAAGTATTCCCCGAATGCTCTCCCAGTGTTGCAATACATATGGTGCACAATCAGTAACCCAGGCAAAGGGCCAATCCATTATAAAAACCAAAGGGCACTCAGTCAGACCACCTCTTACCTGAGACAAATCCTTGGCAAAAAAGTCATTGTCACTCCCCAAGATGGCATCGTCCAATATCTCCCACCTCTCCCCTACGCGGAACTCCATGATGTAATGATCAATTGGAAAGCTGTGATTGGCTGGAGGAAGCCACGACAACAGGACTCCTTGCTGCGTCCGATTGGCTGTTAGGCATCTCGGTGGGGTAACCAGCACCAGTGGTTCTGGAGTTGTTACAGGGAATGCTGAAGACACACAGGACAGGGAGGGGATGGGGCAGGGAAAGCATTTAGTGGAGTCCAGAAAAAAAGAGCAATAAGGTCTACAACTGGCTACTTTCTCCTGTTCACTTCAGTGTGCACATGCTCCCTTCTCTTCTGTCATCCTTCCTCTACAGATCCAACACCACCTGCAGCTGTGCTGGTCAGGATTTAAGCTACTAGAGCTGTGACTCCACAGGCCTCAAGGCATACACCAACCACCTGCAAGATTCATGGGAAAAGGACCGCACAATGGAGGAGCACTAAGGGCATTTTAATACTTTCTCATAAGCACTGGCCATTGGCTGCTGTCTGAGACTGGATAACGGACTAGAGGGACTCTGGTTTGATCCACTATGGCAGTTCCTACTGCTCTGCAACTGTAGGTTTAAGACATGCAGCCACACAGGTAGCATCAGCAAGGTCTCTTCTCTGAAAGATGCCAAGAAGTCTTTATGAGAAAAGGAACAGCCACAGATACAAGGAGGCCAAGAAAAAAGAGGGATACAGTCTCAAAGTCCACTCATTCCTGGACCTGTTTGAGACCACCCACAAGAGAACCAGAGGGAATGGTGATTTCGTGCTGTGACCTGGTCTGAGATAGGGTGTACATTACAACCGGTTAGTGCCAATGAGTTTTGGTTACTACCAGCCTGGGCTGCATGTGAAACAAAGACCTGGAGGTAAAACGATATTGAGATAGTCATAGATTCTAGGACTGGAAGGGACCTCGAGAGGTCATCGAGACCAGTCCCCTGCCCTCATGACAGGACCAAATAGACTGTCTAGACCATCCCTGACAGACATTTATCTAACCTACTCCTAAATATCTCCAGAGATGGAGATTCCACAACCTCCCAAGGCAGTTTATTCCAGTGTTTAACCACCCTGACAGTTAGGAACTTTTTCCTAATGTCCAACCTAAACCTCCCTGCCCATTGCTTCTTGTTCTATCCTTAGAGGCTAAAGTGAACAAGTTTTCTCCTCCTCTTTATGACACCCTTTTAGATACCTGAAAACTGCTATCTTGTCCCCAGTCTTCTCTTTTCCAAACTAAACAAACCCAATTCTTTCAGCTTTCCTTCATAGGTCATGTTCTCAAGACCTTTAATCATTCTTGTTGCTCTTCTCTGGACCCTCTCCAATTTCTCCTGAAACTCCTGAGCCAACAAATCACCACTCAAGACAAGATTTCAACATTTATCTCTGCAATCTGGTGAATCCTGTGGTGCTTGATGACTAAGACATAGGGCATATTGGTACTTGCATGGGCAATGTCACTGGCACAATTAACACGAGAGTGGGCCTACTGAATGTGACCAAAGGACCCTGCCTCATCTCACCACCCATCTCCATTCTCTTCATATCCAGGGACTCTGAGCAACTTTATTATCCCCATGCAGTCTCAACTCACCTAGCGTGTTCACAGTGACCACCTCACTGAAGGCGCTCGTACCCAGTTTGTTTTGAGCCAAAACACTGAACTGGTAGGCAGTCTCTGGTTCCAGGGTGTCCACCAGCAACCAACTAGGACCAGTTGGTACCGGAAGAGACAGCCAGTCATGGGGTCCGAACTGTGCTCTCTTCATCCTGGCAAGAGAGAAGACAAACAACTCAAGTGGAGGTGCTTTTGAGGGAAAATGTGAATGAATGAAAGAAAGAGGACAGAGAGAGAGAGAGAGAGAGAGAGAGCCAATCCCTTAAGCAATAATGGAACTACCCTGAATGAGGGGCTGGGTTTCACATACCAGCAATATGTGTGGACAAGGTGCCAAGATTCTGACACCTACAGAAGTGAGTTGCCTTGAAACTGGGTCAGAGGAAAGACAGAGACTAGGACTAAAGACATTTGCTGGGCCAAGAGGCTCTCTACTCAGTCCCATGGTACACCCAGTCAGAAACCCACTTATTTACAGTGACACTCCAGCCAGCCCTCCCTCATTACATCAGGCCCTTAACGAAAAGCCCTTACAGTCGGATGATGGCCACAAATAGCACCTTCTCTCCCTGCTCTCTGTGGGTATTCAGAGTCACATCCTGATTACTGGTCATGACAAAAGGACATTTTGTTACTTTTTATTCTTGTTGTCGCTGCCACAGCTATGGCAGAGAGAGGTGGAGTCTATTCTGGCTCACACTTCATCAACAAAATTAACTAAGTTCTCAACACAGAGCAATTTCCCCCCCACTCCCCTCGATGCAACCCCATTGAGACATGGAGCCAAATTGTGATACCAGTACATATGAGCAAACCAGGAACCACTCCAAAGAAACCAATAGTGACACTCCAGATTTATGCTGGGGCAAAGAAGAGCAGAATTTTACAGACAATTGGCCAGATTCTCGCTTAAACGAAGGCCCCTTTATGCCGCCGGAGCAATGTAAAAGGGTTTAAAAGCGAGAGTGAATTTTATTTACATTTCTGAGCAGTGTAAAGAGCCTTAGCACAAATTAGAATCAATCCTAATGGGTTTACGCAGGCGTTATGAGGACAGAAACGGTCCTCGATAATCTTCAGAACTGGTGATTAAGCACATGCCAGTTTGGGGCCTGGGGAATCAGTCAAGCTGGGATCTGATACCAGGATTACAGGGCTGGCAATGGTAGTTAGTGGGAACCCGTCACTCTCCCCTGCGAAAACGAAAACAAAACCCTACACCTTTTCACTTGGAAACGAGTAAAAATGTTTGAGACAAATAAGGAACACCTGGATGCAATTTTTAGAGGCATTTTTCAGACAGAACGGCACACTTTCGGCGCCATGTCACTTAATAAGAATAGCTGCACTTTAAGAACATAGAGGCCAAATTCTCTGAAGTAAATGGAGTTGCATCAGCGGAGGATTTGGGCACAGGTATCTATGTCCCATATTTCTTTCCCTTGATCTCCTTTTTTTAACCCTCTGATGGTGGCTACCCTGGCCTCCCGGAGGACAGAGATTGCAGTTGCAATCCTCACAGAGACTTCCTGTGACTCAAAACACATGGCTTTTCAAACTGTGAACACCTGACTGCCATACCCACATCATATAAGACCCAGGAATCCAGCCAGAAGAGCAAAGAAAAGGGGTGATTTTAATGTATCTAGGGAGATGGCAAGAACGACAAAGCTCATTCAGTCTGGGAAGATAGGGGCCTCTTGGTTCTCAGCCTGCACCTACCTCTTCCAACCACTACTGCTCCAGCTCCTCTTTCCCCACAGTAAACTGGTAGCAGGCATCCTAGCATGTCTCCACAAAGGAAAGCTTCTGCCAGTGGATGGTACAATCCAAAAAAATAAAATAAAATAAAAAAATAGGAACTTACTTGTACAGTAACTATTGTTCCTTGAGATGTACGGTGCATGTATACATTCCAGTGTGGGTGTATGTACAAGCAATGCATCTGAATCAGAGGCTTTTGCCAGCCGAAGCCATAGGTGGCACATGCACCCCGTTCACCCCTTGCACCAAGCCCAGGGCATAAAAGGCGTGTGGTTGCTGCCTCCCATTGTTTCTTCAAACCACCAGTAAGTTGAAAAATGAAGTAACGGAATATGGGGGGGAGGGGGGTTGTGGAGTATATGTGAGCAACACATCTTGAAGAGCAACAGTTACTGTACAAGTGTGTAACCATTTTTTCTCCTTCAAGTGATTGTGCACATATACATTTCACGGTAGGAGACTCACCAACAATTGCTACACAGGTGGAGGGACTTCAGACTACTTGAAGAGAAACCACAACATCGACTTGGCGAATCTGGCGCCATCCTGAGAGGCTTGAGTAATAGCTTAGTGCCTGGAGAAGGCACACATAGGGGACCATGTTCCAGCTTTACAAATGCCTGCTATAGGGGTGTAGCTCAAGAAGGCTGACAAAGTGGAATGAGCCCTATGGGAGTGGGCTGTTTCCTCAAATTTGAGGAGAGACTTGCCAGATCATAGAAAAGCTTGATACAGTGCGAAATCCAGCGTGAAATAGGCTGGGCTGTAACAGATTGCCCTGTCATCATCTCAGCATAGACTACCAATAGTCTGGGAGAGGATCTGAAAAAGTGTGTGGTCCAGGTAAAATGCCACAATACCCAAGAAATGGAGCTTCTCTTCAGTTTTGGAAGAATAAAGCTTTGGAAAGAACTTGGTTGTCTTGATAAATTTATTTGGCTTTCTTAAGTCCAGAATGGCCAAAGACCGCCTCTTTTTCTAGGCAATCAGGAGGTGACAGGAACAGAAACCTTTCCCTCTGTGATAAGGAACTTCCTCTATTGTTCCCAATGTTCATCAATGTACTTCTTGGTCTAAAAACAATCTCATGAGATTGGTCCCTGAACAAGAGCAGAGAGGATGAGGTGGGGAAGGGGAGGGTGGTAAATTGGGTAACACATCCCTACTTTACAATGCCGAGCACCCACTTGTTCCTCCCAAACAAGGGGTCTGAATGCATGAGATGAGTCACAATTCGTACGTTGTCCTAGACAGTGCATCAAAACGCCTATTTCAAAGTCACTGAAGTCTGGTGAGACATGCCTGTTCTAGGCATCACCCACCAACATAGTCTAAGTTTTAGACCTCCTAGAGGTTTCTGCTGATATTAGGGCCTGTACTTTGTTTGGGGCTTAACCGGCTTCCTCTTTTGTTACCAAGGTGTATACATGCAACAAACTAAGGCCACGTCTACACTACCTGCCAGATTGGTGGGTAGTAATCGATCTATCGGGGATCGATATATCGTGTCTCGTCTAGACGCAATAAATCGATCCCCGAATCAACACCCGTACTCCACCTCGGCAGGAGGAGTAAGCAGAGTCGACGGGGGAACCGCGGCGGTCGACTTGCCACCGTGAGGACGGCCAGGTAAGTCGAACTAAGATACTTCGACTTCAGCTACACGAATAGCGTAGCTGAAGTTGCGTATCTTAGATCAATCCCCCCCCCCCAAATGTAGACCAGCCCTAAGGCTCACACAAAAGAGTCTTACCATGCATGTTGCATCACCGGTCTGAGAGAACAGTTGAGCCCCTTCAAACGGTACAACTTCTATTGTATTTTGCATCTCTCTTGGAATCTTGGAATGCCAGAGGCCTGCTGTAGCCATCAAACTTAATGCAGTGTCTGACACACTGCTGCTTGGAGGGAAGTATGAGCAGCGACATGCCCTCCAAAAACGACGGCCAAGAACTGATCCCAATATTCCTCAGGCAGTTTGTCCATGGATTTGGAAAACTGCTGTCTAGTTAATAAAAGTATATTTGGACAACAATGCCAGACAATCTGAGACCCTTATCTGAAGGTTCACAATGGTCTATGCCTTTCTGCCACACATCCAGCTTTTTATAATCTTCGAGGTAGCCTTAGTGTGAGGCTGCCTGGAATGCTCATTAGCCACTGTGAGCACTAATGAGTCTACAATGGAATCAGTAAAGAAATAATCAAATTCTTGCTGAGGAACCTAGGCGTATCTGTCCGCCGATTTCACAATGGATGGGACAGAGACAGGTGTCTGCCAAAGGGCCTTCGTAGGTTCCAGTAAAGCTTCATTATTGGAAAGGGCAACCTTTTCGGGAGTGGGAGTTTGCAAAACGTCGAATAGCGCATGAGGATTGTCTTGCATAAGCTCCACTTGTGTTCCCAAAGACACGGCCACTCTCCTAACTATATCTTGAAAAACTTTAAAGTCCTCAGGAGAAGGTGATGCTGACTTTGGAGCAATGGCCTCATCTGGAGAAGAGGAAGAGATATAGGTAGGCCAAAGCTAAAAGCTCCTTCCCGGTCTCTTCTTCGTCTGTGGGTTCCATTAAAGAGAGGTTGTAGGCTTAGAGAAGCGTCAACCCTAGGCACTATAGGAACTGAAGAAGGTGACTTTCTTCTGGATTGAGTAACCAACAAGGTGTCTAGATATTTTAAGAGCAGGCCAAGGGGCCCAAAAAAGCCAGGGTGGACAATCCAATCTTAACAGCCCACAATGGAGAATTCCAAACTGGAGCAGCCTTATAATAAAGATCTTGCTCTAGAGTTTGGGAAATCTTTAGAACACTGATGGTCTGGACACCTGAATGATCATGACAGAGATACGGGTCCAGGCGACTGTCCATCATGTTCAAAGTCCAAAGTAGAGGAGATGTAACTCTCTTCAGTAAAAGGAGCAGCAGTCGCAAGAGGAAGTCCCGGCACCTGGTGTTATCCCAGAGGAACTGATGTTGATGATGAATTTGACAGTGCTGGTGGACGAGGTAGTCGGAATGCAAATAAACGAGTGAACATTGACAGTTCCCGCAGAGCTGATGCAGTACATACACCCATGAAGTGGACAGAATTGGCAGTACCATGGCAACTGTAGTCAATGGTGCCAGTAGTGCTGCTGAAGTAGAGGCCACTGAGATTGGGACTGGATGATGCAACAAAGGAGAGACCAGGAAAGGGACACATGAAAGGTCTTTTACTGCGAAGAATGCCTGTGGCAGCGAAGGTACCAATAGCAGAAGTAAGTGCTCGGCTGCTAAAGGTGGTGATGCCCAAAACAGCTGTCTCGCTGGTAGGGGTGAAGGCCCCAGTCTCAACAGCCCCTCTGGTGCCGGAGATAATGGCGTCACCTCTGATGGTAACTGAGTGTCAATGCTTCCAACCAGCCCTTGACTTGGCCCTGGAGGACTTTTCAGAACCTTTTTGTGAAGCGAAGAATGAGACTTAACATCTCAGAGACCGAGAAGGGTTTTGAGCACTTCGAGGAGGCCTCTGGAGACAAAGACGAATGATGTTTCTCACCGGTCTTGGGTTTAGAAACTGGGGCAGCTGGAATGGTACTCCTTATGGATGAACACTCCATTGCCTTGCGACTGGGGCTGGGCTCTGAATGGTGACATATCGCCTTCTCAAGAAGATGTACTTTGAGGCAGAAATCCCTGTTTTTTTATTCTCATTGGGAAGGAGGTACAAATAAGACATTTGTCCCCACATGCCCCTCACCTAAGCAGATTCAGCAACGCTTTTGTCTGTCATTAATAGGAATCACAGCCCTGAATGTGACAAATTGTTCAAAACCTGAGGATTTCCGCATATTAAACCCACTACACTCTGACTACACTAAAACTAACACTAAGCTACAACTATACACACACAATTTTTTTTCCTCTCTATAGCTGGCTAACTGAAGCTCAGAGAACGACAGGGAGCTCCAACTCTTGCCGGGGTGGTGAGAAGGAATTGAGGGAAGTGGTGCCCATGCCCCTTTTATGCCATCACTTAGCACATGGAGAATGGGATGCATGCGCCACCAATGGGTATTGCAAGTCTCGGTCTCAAGTGCATTGGGTGCATGCACACCTACAGTGGGTGCATGCACACCTACAGTGGAACATATACATACACAATTACACGAAGGAAAACATCACCTATCCGAACCATTTGCAGAGAGTTCTGGACCAGAATAGGGAGGGAAGGGAACCTTTCAGACAGGATAGCCTCAGGTCTTTTTATTAATCCCTTCCACAAACCCAGTGTGAACAGGGTGACCAAAAGGTTCCCAGATGTACTCATCAGGATTCAAGACCTTGTGAGATTACATTCCCAAGTCATGGCAATGTGAAGTCATGGCAAATAATGTCACTTAAATGCCTCAAAGTGGCATCGGACTTGCAATGGGATGGAAAACAGCAATAGCTATGAACTCTACACCCCTATTAGGAATATATACTGCAGTGATAACCCCCACAAGTTGCAGTTTATAATCATGTCAGAGTATTTAGAAGGGACTGCTGTAGAATATTTTATATATCTTTATTTATTTTAGAGAGAGAGAATTACAATGTACACAACACATGTAAAGCCACTAGCTATTCATCTGGGCAAGCCTACAAAGCAGGAGATAAGGGATGGGGAGAAGACAGGCCAGATAATGCCGCAACAGAGGGAAAAAGGAAGCATGAAGCTACGGAAGTGACCAAGTGGGGAACAAAGCCATATGCACAGAGGAATTCATCATACACCAGAACCAAAAAGTGCTGCAGAGAAGTGAGAGTGGATAGAAAGTCTTTCCTGTTTAACATAACTACCTTAAAAAAAACTACAGCTCCCAGAATCCTCTGTCACACCAGCAGTTGGTATGGGGGCAGGGAAGAAGCTGCTGTCAAAAATGTTTGCCTCATTCAGGTCTCCCTGCAGCATTTAACCCTGCTGCCTTTACGCATTCCCTCCTACGGGCTCCTTATTGATGCCTGGCCCAGGCCTCTAAGCTGTCAATCTCAGTAAGGCAGCTAAGTAACTGGAACGGCACGACACAGGAGGGGTGTTGGTTATAAATCCAGCACTGATCACCATCAAAGCATGGGGAAAGCTCTTCCCTAAAGATACTGCACAGACACAAGCAGCACGCTTGAGCTACCCAGCTGCTGTCCCCGTGGACTCTCTCCAAATGTCTCTGTGGAGCTGGACTAGCATTCACAGCACTCACTGACAACTAGAGAAGAAGGGGGAAGAGCTGAAATGGAGTCTGGGCTACAAATGGACTTGTTGGTCCCCACCAGTGTGTGATCCCCCTACTAGAGATATATTCGGAAGGTGCTGATATATTTACAAGCGCTTTAAGGTCCTTGGACGAAATGCACTCTGGGAAGGAAAAAGTTAATAATAAACGGTGCTTTTTTAAAAAATGCCATTCTCCTGTCTCAGACCCACCTGGACAGCTAATAAAGGCAGAAGTAAATGACGCTTAGATCTTTTTTATAACGAGCAGCAGCCTCAGAGTCATGGCCAATTTTCCTCATAGCCTACAAAGCCCAAGGCCAGGTCTCACGCCCATGGAAGGTGCTGTTCAAACCCACATAATACTATCCTAAAGCAGCACAACAGACCACAAAGTCTCACTGAAACCTAGTTCAGAAAACGGCGTGCTTGGCAGGATGGAAGTAACTTTTCTGCTCCCTGGAGCTTTAGTCTGGTTTGTTCGTTGGAAGAGAAATTGCCATTTTTGACAGAGTGCGTGAAATTTATAATCAAAGCGTCCCAGCACAGCCAAAAGGGTGGGATATGGAATAACACTGTCAACACGGGGAGCTCAGCACAACAGGAGAAAACGTTGAGTTAGAAGGATGGCAGCAGCTGCCAATAAGGACAAAGGCAAGACAGAGCAGACTCCGAAGGGCTTGACCTGCAGGAAGTCTCTCTTTGAGGAGGGTCATATAAATACAACAGGGAGAAGAATGCATAACCTTTGCCCGGATTTCCAGTCTGTGAAGGAGAGGAGGGCTGGCATTGATAAGTGGACACTAATAACAAGCAGGAGCTCTGCAGCAGACAAGCCTGCTTTGGCTTTCTCTCGCCAATCCATCTGGCACCATATCCCACAGGGTCTCCCTGGCGGACACGTCCCATGAGCAGCTAATACTCAGAGGGATGACTTTCTACAAGGAAAGTAGGCTCCTCCTCCTCTACCCAGCAGTGGTTCCCACACCACACCGGACCTATGGTCCAACACCACTGTACTGTCCTTACACAAGGTTTGGGCTAATATTCCCCCATTTACACTGTGACGGTGTACCCCATAAGGCTTTATGGGGGGGGAGCTTATAAATGTATGTATGATATAACTGGAATATGTTTTGTGCTGCCTGTGCCATGTAACATATCTCCGTAAAGGTTATGGTCTACTATATCTATTCATCCTAGTTGTACATGTATCTCCTCATTTTCTACTTGAGGTTAAGAATATGGGCTGTATGCTGGCTTGGTTTCTAAGTAAGCTTTGTGAGGCATTTAGTCAGCTTCTTTAGGAAGGAATTCGCCAGGTTAAGTACCTGATCAGGAAACACTTGGAGAACATTGCATCTTGGAATGCTCCAATCCACATAAGAAGTCTTCCTGGAGACATGCAAGATACCATGTGGGCAACGGCTTCGGCCTGTAAAGGCTGAGTCATGCAGGGACATGTGACTTCCCCAGGTGACTCCAGAACTCCATCTTGGAGCTGGACTTTGCATAGGAGGGAGGAGGAGGGTCTCCACCCACAAGAGAGAGTCTATTTAAACCTGTGGGAGACCCCTCCATTTTGTCTTCAGCTGGCTAAAGAAGGAGCCTCTCCACCCACCCACCCAGGATACTTGAAGGAAACTGAAACAAAGGACAGTAACTACAGGGGTTGTGAGTGATTGCTGGACCCAGACTAAAAGGAGATCAGCCTGTAAAAGGGAGCATTCTGGA
Organism: Malaclemys terrapin pileata; assembly: GCF_027887155.1. NCBI lineage: Eukaryota > Metazoa > Chordata > Testudines > Emydidae > Malaclemys > Malaclemys terrapin. The sequence continues at coordinate 24,998,107 of NC_071519.1, forward strand.
ACTGGTGAGGAACTTATCTGTCTCTAGTTTGATTAGACATAGATTTGCGCATTTTATTTTGTTTTGCTTGGTGACTTACTTTGTTCTGTCTGTTACTACTTGGAACCACTTAAATCCTATTTTCTGTATTTAATAAAATCACTTTTTATTTAGTAATTTACTCAGGGTATGTATTAATATCTGGGGAAGCAAACAACTGTGCATCTCTCTCTATCAGTGTTATAGAGGGCGAACAATTTATGAGTTTGCCCTGCATAAGCTTTATGCAGGGTAAAATGGATTTATTTGGGTTTAGACCCCATTGGAAGTTGGGCATCTGAGTGCTAAAAACAAGCACACTTCCGTGAGCTGGTTTCAGGTAAACTTGCAGCTTTGGGACAAGTGATTCAGACCCTGGTCTGTGTTGGAGCCAGATGGGAGTGTCTGGCTCAGCAAGACAGGATGCTGGAGTCCTGGGCTGGCAGGGAAAACAGGAACAGGGGTAGTCTTGGTACGTCAGGTGGCAGCTTCCAAGGGGGTTTCTGTGATCCAACCCGTCACATACACTTCCCCCCCCGCCCCTTTTTTTTTTTTTTTTTTTTTTTAAACTTTAGTCTCATTTTGTTTGGGATCTCAAAGCAAATGGGGGATCCTAGCTTCTCAGGAAGTAGACAAAGAATCAGTAAGAGACGCTGGCAGCGAACAGCAGCAGCCGACATCCTCCTCCAAGGTGAGACGTGTTTCAAAAGGAAGGAGGTTTAATCATTCCTTCTCAAGGACATTTTAATCAGAGGCAGTTGTGTGAATTCTGCACTCTAAGCTCATTCTCTTGCTTGTTCAGATCTCTCTCTCTCATTTTCTCCCTCTTTCTATCTGCTTTCTTTTGTCTCTCCATGCTACTGCCCAGCCCCCACTTTCCGAGCTCTGGTACGTTGCTCTGTCTCAAGCAGAGCAGAATTTATCATGGGAAGCATGTATCCAATCTCCACGCTATCAGAAGACTCCATCTGGCCACATTAAGAAAAGAAAGAACGAATGAACGAAGTGGGGGGGAAGGGAGGGGGAAGAAGAAAACCATGGCTGAAACACAGAAGGTCGTCGTCACCTTTACGTTTCAGATTTCAGTTGACAGAGATCCTGAGAAGGAACAGAAGGCGAATAAGCTCAGCATCCAAATGAGACACTGGCCTGTGCTGCGGCCCACCACGGTTCCCATGACAAGGGTAGACTGCAAGAGCATCTCCACAGTCCACTACCCGTGGGGAAAAGGAAGGCTGGCTTAAAGAGCAGCACTACTGGGGGGGGGGAGGGAGGGGGGAGGCTACTTCATTCACAAGTGTGAATCTCTGACACTTATGCGCGAGTCACACCACCACTGGCAGCCAGGTGCACGAATCCTGGTGCTATCATGCAGGTCCTTCCATGCCAGGAAGCTGTAGATTGAATGCCGGCACTAATCCCTGTGCTGTGGGCCTCCTTGTGCTGGGATGCTGGATGTGTGAATCTTACCACTACTGCGTAACGTGTGGATCCAAAAACACTCAAAAGCTATCAGAATTTGGTGTTTACTCTGGACAGGTGTTAAACAGCTTTTTAAATCTAGCAACCGTGAACTGTTATGGCCAATTATTATTATAAAACAGAACACTACTGACAATTCAGGTAGAAAAATCAGAGTCCCTTTTGTTGCATCATTTGTTTCCATTAAGCAACTGTCTTCTTCCTTAGAGGTCTTTGATTCTTCACAGAGCCAGTGGGAGCAGGAAATGGCCTTCGCCCTTAGTGCATCTCAACAGGTAGAAGTGCTTTTCATCTCAGAATGTAGGGTCCAATCCTGCTCCATTGAGGCCATCTGGAATTCCATCTTTGACTTCAATGGGAGCAGGATCGTATGTTGTGGATGTGCCAGTGGGAGTAGGACACAGACGGCTTTCTTACAGCTGTGGTGGCTCAGCAGGGCTAAGAGGACTAAAAATGGAACAAAAACTCACTTGCCTCGCTGAAGTCTGCAAATAGGAGACGTATTCTGTGTAAGTCCTGAGTGGTGGTATTAGAAAGCTGGGAATGGGAAACAGGGGGTGGAGCACTGGTGATTACCTATTCTATTCATTCCCTCTGGGTCACCTGGCATTGGTCACTGTCAGAAAACAGGACACTGGGCTAGATGGACCTTCAGTCTGACCCCGTATGGCCATTCTTTTGTTCTAGGACTCTGAATACCCACAGGTAATTGTGGAGTAAAGAAGTGGCCTTTTGACGTAGTCACTTTCTTGAGAGTATACTTTAAAGTCTCTATATTTTCTGTCAGTGATGTGGCTGTTAAGCATTCAAAACAGGATTTTCAGTTCATCTTTAACTAGGTGCAGGTGGGAATAACATGAAAAATGCAGGTGGGAATTAATATAAAAATGTATTTCCCCTCTAACATAAGCAGAGTATGTTTTCAGGGCTGACAGAAGGACCAAAGAATGGCGGACCTAGAGCCTTCTACAAAGAAACACATGCAAGGGCAAGGGGGTTGACAACTGTACGTGTTGAGACTTGTATATCAGTCTCTCAGATCCATTGGCAGCGATGATAGGAAGAGGGGGGAGAGAGAGAGAGAGAGAGAGAGAGAGAGTGTCCACCAGGACGAACCCTCAACTAAGCAGCAGCAGAGCATTCAGCAAAAAATTATCAAACCCGCCCCCTCCCCCCCGACCCCACTCCTCCCAGCTGCCCACATTTCAACTGTTCTGGGTCACCAGGGCTCCACACAGCAAAAAATGTCAGAGGATGTAAGCGGGTGTAGCCCCATTCAAGTCAATGGAGCTATGAGGATTTACACTGGCTCGGAATCTGACCTCATGCTTTTCACAGCCGCCCTGGCCACGGGAAGCTCCCATCACCTCCTCACCCACCCCTGCTTAGAAATGGCAATGCCTACACCTGGCTCCAAGTTCTGGCTGAGGAGAAAGGAAACGAAGCAGAGAGCAAAGCATGCTGGGATGACTCACAGAGGGCCGTACCAAACTGAGAATGTCTGCTCGTATCCACCGTCATAGCCAGGCTCCCAGGAGACGTTGGCAGAGGTCATGGAGACCATCACATGCACACTACCCGGGGCATGAGGGCTTGTGCCTGAAGGTAGAGAGAAACTCAGTGTAAGAGGCAAAACAGAAAAATACATACACATACGTGGGGCCAGTCACCAGCGCACCCAGAAGAATGGTAGCCCTTGGATTGTGGAATTTATGGTTGTTTAAAGACACAACAGGAGCCTAGAGAAATAGGAGCTTATTCTTAAGAGTGGAAGTACATTTTCCCCTGCCTCTGTGCGCTCAGAGGGCTTTTAAAACTTTACTTTCAGGAGGCAAGATGTGTCCCATTGGAGAATGCATCCAGATAGGTCAGTGGTGCCGACCACTTCGGTCTGTACTAGTGGGGATAATGCAAAGAAGGGGCCCATTCCAAGCACCAGCTTCTCCCAGCAGGGAGCATTATTGGGAAACATGCAGGTGTGCTGGACACACAGAGCTAATGCACACCTAGCCTTCTCAGCAGGCAAGTCCATTAATTAGAGTAACCACAGAGGAACATACTTTAGTATCTAGGAGCTTACAGGATTAAGAAACCCTCAAGATTTAACCAAATTGTCTTCTAACTGTGCCACAGCAGGGGAGGACACACTTGGCCAGCGAGGAGGGGAGCCCTTCGATCTACCTCAGGACGTGGCCGTAATAAAGAGGACAGAGATTTAAAGACAGCACCACTGGAGCGTGAAATTAAAGGAAAATGTTGCTCTTCTTTTCATGGGAAGCGTCCCTGAGTAATGCTTTTCAGACACACAGCTTGGAGCAATCAGACAGGAAACATGAACCTCTCTCCTGACACAGAGAAGCACACCCCTGCCTCCAAATTATCCAACAGCCAATCCATTCACAAGCTGAAAGCCTAGGTAATCGACTCCAGGAGCAAACAAAGGGTACGTCTACACTACATATTAAGGTGTGACTGTAGCCCACCAGGGACCCTGGGTATGTGCTTGGGTTACTAACCTGCACTCAAGTCCATGCTGCTGCACCTTCAATGATGTTACCTGCGGTAGCTAGATTAAAGCTAGCAGCGATATGCCTACCCACGCTACAATTACACCTTAAATTGCAGTGTCGATGCACCCAACGCCATCAGGGAGCCAGCCGCTGGAGATGCAGGGCTCAGATCAATTCAGAACACAAAGGAGGGTAGGGAAGGCTAGGAGAGGAATCCAAAGATGTTTTCCCCACCCTCCCTCCCCACACACACACAGTCACAGCCAGTGTCCTATATGGAGGGCACCTGAAGGGACTAGTGCTGTCCTTCCCTCTCTAATCTCATCCCTCCCACTCAGCACCTTTTCCCAACCCTCAGCTGCTCCTCTGTTTCCCCATCCATCCCCAACCTCCTTTATTCCAGCTCAGTCCTTTCCTCCATGATCCCTTTGCCTGCTTATCCCCTTGCATGGCCTTTGCTGTCCCACCTTCTCGACCACACCTGCTCCTTCTCTTCTATTTCCCCAACCTCCACTCTTCCCTATTCCCCTTCAGTTATCCCCTCTCGCCATGCCCTCCCAAGCCCCCTCTCTCTGGCCCACCAGCCCTTGGCCTTCTCCTACCTATGACTGTAAGGTGAGTGCTGGCAGTAATGCTTGTGACCACATTGGTAGCGATGCACTCCCACTCCCCATGGTCGTCCTTGCTGAGGGATCGGAACTGCAGGCTGCCACCTGGAAGGGTGTTGTGCTTGCTTCTACTGGGCTTCCCTACCTTGAGCAAAGAACAGAGAGAGCAGAGGGGAAGAAAAAAAACAACAACTCAGAAGCACAGTGCAAGGCAGCAGCATGAGGTAACACACTGTTAGCTAGGCTCTATGGTGAGACCCACAGAATACCAGCTGGGGGTCAAGAGGCTCCAGCACTGGGGCTGGCTACCAAGATCGGCAGATGGCAGCACGTTTACGGATTTTCAGTTAAACATGCCAATTAAAATGGCAGAATAATGAGATATAACGCATGCAGAACAGAGCCGTGTTTACACAACTTGGCTACACAAGCATAAACACACAGACATACGGACACCACGGACCTCAGAGGAGATTCAACCTGGGACGTTGAGCATCCAAAGCACAAGTCTCTCTAGCACTTGAGATAAAAGAGAACTCCTTTAGCTGCAAGTAGCAGGCTATTGTAGTCTCTGGTGCCAGCCACTAGAAGGAGATATGATCACACGCACGAAGCCAGAGTTTTATGTCAGTTAGGGTGAATGATATGGATGTTTGATTGCTCCAGTTGACACTTTCAGAACCTAAAATGAGTAACCACTTAGTGCCCACTGGAGCCTGCAAATGCACCATTAAGAACAAACCTGCCCAGTTTTAAAAATGTGATCTCCACCTTTTACCTGGTTCTACGTTTCCAGACTAGAGGTCAAATTTGTCTCAGCTGCAATGGTACAACTGAGTAGAGAATATACAAATGCTTTAAATAATTCTAAGAGTAAATCAGAGTAAGTAAATTGTATCCACCCCATAGTGTTCTTCAGTAAAGGTTCAAAAAGGACATTTCACAAACAGGGCTACCAAAGCTGGAACCATTTCGGAAGAAAAGCCTAGGTGTTTTGTTTTAAATGAAAAAAAAAGGTGGACACTCTCTTTTGATGGCTGAGACGCTGGGTTACATAACCAGTGACATTCACACCCATAAACTGAAGTTGTACAAATCCTAAATCGCTTCGAAGTCCTCATTCTCCATAATGTGTGCATAGCTTTTCTGTGGATTTCTTGTGCATAGCTTTGTTGGGATTTACTGGCCTGCTTTGCAATATTCTCTTTCAACACCTGGAACACCTGTAAAGGGCTAGATTTTTTTTTTTTTTTTTTTGGGTGGGAGCAGGGTGATCAACCGCCCCAAGTGGCTACCAATGCTGAATCCAAGGCCTTCAGTGGCTTCGCCACAGAAGCCAGGTTTGAGGTGGCAGGAGTTTTCATGAACCTGTAGTGTGTGTGAGGGCCTTTGGTTTTATGTTTTCTGCTGGAACTTGGATAAGTCCAGACTAGTCCTGACTGAAAACACCGGAGGATGACATACCCAGGGATAATCAAGGCAGAAGAAACAGAAAAAAACATGGGGCTGAAGGGGAGGTGTTGAAAAGCAGGAAAAATAAAGAAGAGGATTAAAAGAAATGAAGGAGAATGGAAATAAGATGGACCGAAAGATGCACACGTTGTAGAGCAGTGAGCAAATCACTTCAATTTCTCATTTTCTTACCCATGTCCATTGAGGTTTGCACTTGGGCTACTTTATTATCTTCTGCCTCGAACCCAGAAAAATCAAAGGCAATGCCAGCTGTGCATGGTCTTCCACCGTGAGCCGGCGTACCCTTGCACTGACTGCCCCAACATGACTACTTGATTGTCCTGGTGGGAGCCCTTCCATCTCCCAAGCTAGATGTGGCGTAGTGCTTGGGAAATCCCAGCCCTGTATGCAGGGTTGGAGAGCTCCACAAAACAGCAGCAAATAGAGACGAAAGAGCAGTAAAAGGATGAAAGGCCTGGGGAGAAGGTCCTGCAGTAGGGACAAAGGCCTAAGAAGGTCCCACTGGTTTGACTGTTTTTCTATAAGGAGAATGGAGACTTGAGGGAAGGGGCACGCTGGGTAGCATGGAGGGGGCCCTGAGAAGCCCACAACGAGTGACTATATTGGCCGCTGAGGAATGACTATTGGTGCTACTGGTAAACAAGAAGTTTGTGTATTTGGACAGAAGAACCAATCCAAAGGATGGAATTCTCCATCCCTAGCTGCCAGACTGTACAGAAGAAGGGGGAAAAGGCTGCCCTTCAGGCCAAAATCCACCGGGCTATCATAGCCATGGTCATAGAGCCATCCCATGACTTGCCAGTTCAAGAGCCCTGAATTAAAGCAGGATATGGAGACATCATTATTATGCCAACACAGGCCACATCACAGGGGCACTTGGGGACACAGTTGAGACAAAACTAAGAGTTGGAATGGAAAGCAATATTTATGTGCCCTCCGGAGGTGTTAAAGTAACAGGCTGATTCTTCACAAAGAAGAACACACGTGCGGGGAAATGCCCCAGGCTGCAGAATATACATTCTATGAGGAAACCAAAGCAGCTGCAGGATTGCACTAAAAAAAGCCTGATGGCTTCCACCGAGTGAGGGACACTTTCAAAAGTGCAGCCACGTCCAGTCACAGGGAACCCCTGCCCTACCATTGCCAATGCTCCATCTGCTGATGCAGCCAATGCAGCACCGTCCCAATCTAGCACCCCAGGAGGGTTATTCCATCCTGCAGGATGGCGACCCCAGCAGAAAGGATGGGGAAGCTTCGGTGAGTGTTCCTGAAGTGGATACCAGTGTGGAGCAGCCAGAGGAAGGGCCGGGGGGCTTGCTAGCTTTGCAGATGCTGCTGTGAAGGTTTCATGGTATTAAACACTGTTGTCAGGAGCTGGGTTTCCCCCACCCACCTGCGGGACAGGACGGCAGTGGTGCAGCCCAAAGCGAAGCAGCTGTACCTGCAGTTTGTTCTTACCGGGACAGAGAGTGTGGCTTCTCTGTCTGCAATATTCATCAAAAGCCAAAGGCACTGCAGATTTGTCTGGCAGGCCGGGTACCTTTCTCCAGGCGATGACAGGAAAGGGGTCTCCTGCAGCAGCACAAGGGATCAACAGCTCCCTCCCTGCCTCTTGTCTGTACTCCCAGCCTGGTAGCACCGTGAAATAGGGTGGGTCCTGCAGCGGAGGGAAAACTCAAGTAACCATCACCAAACACAATTGGCATGCGTACACACACAATCGCTCCTTGAAGATCTACTCACAAATTAAGTTAAAAACTAGTGGGTTTTCATCAGGGCAGAGTGATTTAAAAATCACCTGTTTTTTGGGTTTTTTTTAATTCATTGATTTAAAATTAGGTTGGGGCTTTGTAAAACGAATTGCTTTAGCAACTTAAGCTTACAGCAAGTTATAAATGCTGGGAAAATTTCTAGAGGACCACTCAGCTGGGTATCATCTCTGAACTGAACATAACAAAATGTGGGGGGGGGGGTGGGGAGAGCCAAAAATATTGGAAATTAAGGCCCTGAATTTACGAACACTTAAGCAGCTATGTAACTAACTTTTTTCTTTATGTTGAAAGCTTTAACAGGTTTACAAATCATTGCCAAGTAAACTTCAAAATAAAACGTTAACCAACACAACACTGAGCTTGTCTTTTTGTTTAAAAAAAGATTATGCAGGAACTTTACTCCCAAGAACAGTCTCGTGGACGTCATTGGGAGTACGAATGTGCTTCAAGTTAAGCATGTGCATAAGTGTTTGCAGCATTGAGGGCTAAAATTTTATATTTTTTATAAAATCTTTTAGTGGCAAAAATCTTTGCTTTGATGGTAACTTATTTTGACTCAAGGTCTTCACAAAGTTCTTGTGATTTAAACAAAAAACAAAAAACCCACAAACCAAAATTTCCAAAAATAGGAGCCTATGCCCATATTTATGCACCTAATGTGGGATTTTCAAAAGCATCCCAGTAACTTAGGAGCACAAGTCCCATTGACTTTAAACTATAAACCCTGATGGAGACTTATAACCCATTTCAAACACTGCAGCTTTCTTAACTTGCAAAACTTCAATATATATGAAGGTATTGTTGGTCACAAATCTAGCACAGGCTATTTGCTGATCAATTTTGTGTTTGAGCTCGTGCACAGTGCAACCATTACTGAGGGCACACACTTATTTTTTACAGCATACATGAGCACTTGAAGTATGAAACTTCGTAGAAAAAAAGTGTAAAAATCTGAAACTACTAACTATTCGAAAGCTAGCTAAAGAAACAAGTACAAACCATCCATTGCAGCAATTAAAGACTGTACAATGGAAAGAACTAGCGACGTGTAATTTTTTTAAAATCATTTCAATATAAAAACTTCATTCTTAAAAAAAAAGATTTTTATCCATCCTGATTTTTATAAAACACATGCATGTGCATCGATCCCCAACACCACCCCAGAGAACTCTTCTTTGGCATGATAATTCCATCATTTAAGAAACTACTGAAAGTTTTCTGATTGCAAGGAATCGAACAGGTATGTTACCTTCAGTACCAGTCGGGCAGGGGGGGACTGGCCCATCGTACCCAGGGCGTTATAAGGCACACAGGTATAAGTGCCGAGAGCTTCCTCTGTTACCTCCTCTATTCGGATTGACCCATCTTCCAGCAGGTTCCAGCCAGAATACTGCAAGGCCAAGAGAGAGATGGGAGTTACCCCGAGGCCAATAGAAGTTATTGCTATCCATGATCCCAAAACATCCCCTCAATGTTGCCTGCAATGCTTCTGCAAGCTGTCCAAATCTTATTACAAATAAACTTAAGAATGGATTAACGAGTCCCTATCATTTCTGGACTGGAGATCCTGTGTGTTGTCTGAGACCCTTTAGTCCTTTTTCTGCTCCCACCTTGCAACACCTTCAACTACAGCACAGCTGCTAACGATAGCTTCGTATCATAAATGGGATCCCCTTTGTGGATCAGACAAATGGGAATTTCATGGTCAGGCATTAGAACCTCTGCTCCCTGGTTGCAGAGTTTCTACCACTCCAGGACTTTTCTTTTTCAGCTCCTTGAATTTCTCTCTAGATTATGAAAAACCCACTAAGATGCCAACCTGATGATTAGAATAGTTTCTTCTGGCCCATTTGGACTTGATTAGCATAATGGTCTCCCTTCTGGGCTTAAAAAAACAAAAAACAAAACACACATTTCTCCTCGAGTCTGCCACAAAGCCAGGCTACTCGAAGAGCATAGAAACCACCTTTAGGAGCCAATATACAGCAATGGAACATCCAGATGGTGCAAATGTTCTTCAAAGCATTCCAGAGCTCCTTAACCTCTATAGTTTCCTACCTCCAGGGAGCAGGGGCAAAAATGGTCTCATTAAGAGGTTTAATTTTATTTGCAAAGTGACATCCTCTCTTCAGAGATGGAAAATACCTGAAGTGTATCAGGCCCACCAAGGCCATCATCCCAGGCACTAATGAAGGATTGCTGTCTAATTCGCTGGTGAATAGATTTTATTCAATCTAGTTTCTATTGTTCCAAGCAATGGAGGTGCCAGCACTTCTTTCGGGCAAACACTCCAAAACTGAACCAATCTTGATCTCGGGAAGTTACTTCCTCCTGATGTTCAGCTCGAGTTTTCTTTCGTTCAATTTCATGCCATTACTCACAGTCCAGCAATAACTTCTATTGGCCTCAGGGTAACTCCCATCTCTCTTGGCCTTGCATCTGAAGAAGTGAGGTTCTTACCCACGAAAGCTTATGCTCCCAATACTTCTGTTAGTCTTAAAGGTGCCACAGGACCCTCGGTTGCTTTTTACAGATTCAGACTAACACGGCTACCCCTCTGATACTTTACTCCCAGTCCTTGCTCCTGGACCGCCCTAAACAACATTTCTGCCATTTAAAGATTTGTACCGAGTCACGAAACCCACTCAAAACACCATTTGAACAAATTCTTTTAATCCTTCCTGAGAGAAGTCATGTTGCTGCTGCTGCTTCTCTGAAATTCTTCCAACGCTCCACATCATTCTGATTCAGCTCCTCAGCAGTGGGGAAGAGACACAGAGTTTGAACTTAACATGACAGCTGCTGAAACCAATTTCGTCAACAGTGCTGCAGCCAAAAGCAGATGTGTTTTTTACTAAGCTAACATTTCTCCGGACCATCACCAGGCTTATGCCAGGTGCTTGGTGTCAAGTGGCACTGAAATGGTGAATCCCATCATTTTGCTTCTGCCTATTTGCTGCATACAGGCTATGGCTGAGATTTTGATACGTTACCTTAAATATAATGGAAGGTGTGTGTCTAAATCCCCTAAACTGTTTTGAAAAAAAATCTCCTAAGGTAACATATCCAATGTTTGTAAAGCACTTAAGATGCTATCTGTAACAACGGGTTTAAAAGGAAAACAGCGTGGCAATGTCACTACCTCCAGGAATTTACAATCTAAAGAGACACTTAGAATCACACCCAGAACCAGGGTTACTTTCCTTGTGATTTCATAAACAAAACAAAAAAGTCTCCTCTGAACGCAGTGGGGTTTAAATACTGCTTTAAAAATATGTTTGTAATCATTTTGCGGCTACCAGCTGTGATGGCTAGTTATAATGGATCTATCTGAATGGTATAAATCTATTGCTTTAGGGAAAGTCGTTGGCACAGGGCCCTGGTAATGGGGTATGGAATACTTTGCCGTGGGCACTAATTTAAATACACTACCCAGATCAGTAGTGTTCAGAAGTCATTACTATCAGCAGATGAATTGGTGGGGGTCCCAGTCCATTCTCTTTTGTATCCCCATTAGAGAGAAAAAAAAAAAGTCATCAGCACAACTGGGCCTTTGTTATTCTCCTCAGAGAGGTCAAGGACTCAATGTGCAAGAGACACTGAACTCCTCTCTGAGTCCTAGCAGTGGACCCAACAACAGGGCAGGGTTGAGACAGGCATTGGCATGGTCAGTTCCTGTGCTGCAGACAACGGATGCTTGTCTCCAGGGCTACTGATCCAGCACCTGCCACCACTCCTTTTTTCTGGTATTAAAATGAGTGCAGTGCCCAGGTTAAAGGGGCCAAGGACGGTGAAAGAACATAGAATCATAGAACCGAAAGGGACCTTGAGAAGTCATCTAGCCCAGTCCCCTGCATTCAAGGCAGGACTAAGTATTATCTAGACCAGGGGTCCCCAACGCGGTGCCCACGGGCACCATGGCGCCCGCCAGGGCATCTAAATGCACCCGCGTACTGGCTGGCGGATGAGCACCCGCCAACAAGCAGCATAATCCAGAGGAAAATCGGCGGTGACACCTACTGACGTTGCCGCTTGTCGGCGGCATTTCAGTGGATGCTTGTCCGCCGCCACGGTCCTCCGTGACTCGTCGTCTGGCGCCCGCCAGATGAAAAAGGTTGGGGACCACTGATCTAGACCATAGCTAGCTCCCTCAGCCAAACAAACTAAAAGGAGATCTTTCCCCGAAGAATAATTGGGGCAAGAGTTTATATTCACAACTGGAATTTCTGAATTTCCTCCAACTGACAGCAGCCATCTTATGGAAATCACATCATCGGAGATGCCCATGCCATACAAGGCTGATACCGGAGATGACAGGCCATGTTCTAGATCCGCTGCGATCCCTGGTTTGAACAGTCAGAATAAAAAAAAACTTTAAACCTTTAATATTTAACCAAAACTGTAAATATTGAATGTTTAGTTTAAATATTAAAAGCCTGAAGTCCTTGCTCGGATTGTTATACCAGGATTATAGCAGGATGGAGACTCTTTAAAACGGCTTTTAACATCAGCCTCCCATAAAATGCCGAGTCGCCAAGGTGGTCACTTTAACAGCAACACTGGCATTAGGTTTGTGAGATTTAGATACTGCACTGATAGGAGCTATATGAAAACCTAGGCCAAAGACTCCATGGTAGGATACGTTTAACTGGCACATGAAGTCCAGGGTTTTTTCCCCCCCTCTTGATGGGAAAGGTGGCTTTACAAAGAGCTGTCCCTGAGCCTGTCAATATTTGCAATAGAAAGCTGGGGGTGGCTATAAACACTCACAGGGGGCGAGTCTGAGACGGAGGGAGATTATCCATCCCTGCATCCACAGGACGGCATATTTTTTTAGTGGAAGAGGGGTTACTGCTAGAAAGAGCCAAACCATTAAGTCAGATTCCTAATTCACATGCCTTCTAGAAAGCCAGACACAAGTTCCTTTCCCCCCCGACTCCTTTCCTTCATTCTGCTTCTCCTTCTCCAGCTTGCTGGGGTTTCTTCGTAATTGTTAAAAAGGGTTTTCCTCTGCAGTCTTTGAGACAGACCACACCTCCTCCCCACATCTCAACTCAGCATTTATTCCCTCTCTCTGGCCAAGTGTATTCCCCCTTCCATTTCCTCTCTCCCACCCTCACTTCTCCCTCCTACTCTACACCATGCTCAGTCTTCTAGGGATGGAAGCTCTAGGGAACATGGGCCCTGATCATCCCCCAGGTGAAGGAGGGCAAGTGGCAGAATGACTCTGTACGTGTAGGAGAGGTGAGAGCTCTGGCACTCAGCACAAATGGCAGAGTTCTCCTTCAGCTTCTCTCTCTTAAAAATAGCACGCGTCTCCCTTTTGCAGCGCATACTATTGAGACTTGTTCTGGGGCAGGAGGCTGGCACCTTCTGTTTAACTGAGAAGGGAATAAAACAGTGGGAGGAGGTTGGGACATCTACATAGAAGTGAGTATTGCCTCTAGGAGGTGCTAAATGCCAGCAGCTCAGGGCTCAATCCTGAAAGGTGCTGAGCACTGTGCCCCCAATCCAGCAAAGCACTTGAGCACCTGCTTATTTCTAAAGCCCCACAAGCAGCCCAGTGAAGCAGTACTGAATGGGGGAGGCAACCGAGTGACAGAGGATGTGGAAAAAACTAATGTACTCAATGCTTTTTTTACTTCTGTCTTCACTGGGCAGCACAGTAAGGGGAGGAGGTGACCAGCCCTCTGTGGAGAAAGAAGTGGTTCAGGACTATTTAGAAAAGCTGGACGAGCACAAGTCCATGGGGCCGGATGCGCTGCATCCGAGGGTGCTAAAGGAGTTGGGGGATGTGATTGCGGAGCCATTGGCCATTATCTTTGAAATCTCATGGCGATCGGGGGATGTCCCGGATGACTGGAAAAAGGCTAATGTAGCGCCCATCTTCAAAAAAGGGAAGGAGGAGGATCCAAAGAACTACAGGCCAGTCAGCCTCACCTCAGTCCCTGGAAAAATCATGGAGCAGGTCCTCAAGGAATCAATTTTGAAGCACTTCGAGGAGAGGAAAGTGATCAGGAACAGTCAGCATGGATTCACCAAGGGCAAGTCATGCCTGACTAACCTAACTGCCTTCTACGATGCATTAACTGGGGAAAGCAGTGGATGTGATATACCTTGACTTTAGCAAAGCTTTTGATACTCCCACAGTATTCTTGACAGCAAGTTAAAAATGGATGAATGGACTATAAGGTGGATAGAAAGCTGGCTAGATCGTCGGGCTCAATGGGTAGCGATCAATGGCTCCATGTCTAGTTGGCAGCCGCTATCAAGTGGAGTGCCCTAAAGGTCGGTTTTGTTCAATATCTTCATTAATGATCTGGAGGATGGCGTGGACTGCACCCTCGGCAAGTTTGCAGATGACACTAAACTGCGAGGAGTGGTAGATACGCTGGAGAGTAGGGATAAGATACAGAGGGACCTAGACAAATTAGAGGATTGGACCAAAAGAAATCTGATGAGGTTCAACAAGGACAAACGCAGAGTCCTGCACTTAGGACAGAAGAATCCCATGCACTGCTACAGACTAGGGACCAAGCGGCTAGGCAGCAGTTCTGCAGAAAAGGACCTAGGGGTTACAGTGGACGACAAGCTGGATATGAGTCAACAGTATGCCCTTGTCAACAAGAAGGCTAATGGCAATTTGGACTGTATAAGTAGGAGCATTGCCAGCAGATTGAGGGACATGATCATTCCCCTCTATTCGGCATTGGTGAGGCCTCATCTGGAGTACTGTGTCCAGTTTTGGGCCCCACACTACAAGAAGGATGTGGGAAAATTGGGGGCTGGAGCAATAGGGGGCTGGAGCACATGACTTATGAGGAGTTTCAGAGGAGAGGCTGAGAGAACTGGAATTATGTAGTCTTCAGAAGAGAAGAATGAGGGGGGATTTGATGGCTGCTTTCAACTACCTGAAAGGGGGTTCCAAAAAGGATGGATCTAGACTGATCTCAGTAGTAGCAGAAGACAGAACACGGAGTAATGGTCTCAAATTGCAGTAGGGGAGGTTTAGGTTGGATATTAGGAAAAACTTTTTCACTAGGAGGGTGGTGAAGCACTAGAATGGGTTACCTAGGGAGGTGGTGGAATCTCCTTCCTTAAAGGTTTTTAAGGCCTGGCTTGACAAAGCCCTGGCTGGGATGATTTAGTTGGGAATTGGTCCTGCTTTGAGCAGGGGGTTGGACAGGATGACCTCCTGAGGTCCCTTCCAACCCTGATATTCTATGATTCTTAAGCGCTTTTCTGGATTGAGCCCTTCATTCTCAACTTTATTTTACAATCACCACAAACAAGGGGAATAGGCAATCTGGCCATTTCCAACTCAACAGAAAGTTTTCCACCGCAGGAATCCATAACGTTAAGGACACACAAAGGGTACGTCTACACTGCAAAAAAACACCTGCAGAGGCAGCAAACCCCAGAGCCTGGGTTAAATGAGTGAGGCTAACCTACAGGGGTAAAAATAGCAGTGTAGATGCTCCCGCTCAGGCCGGACCTCAAGGTCCGAGACGTCACCCCCTCCACACGTTACAGAGCCCAAGCAAAAGTATTGACACTTATTTTTTGCTCCGTAGCATAACCCCCCGCGAACCTGAGCCAGTTGACCCAGGCCCTGAGACTCGCTGCCATGTTTTTTGTTGTTTTTTGCGCAACACAGTCGTACTCTAAGCATGTTTGTATGACGGTCCCTATCTCAGGGCCACCTGGGGCAAGAACGAACAGGCAGCTCCTCCCACTAACAGACTTCCACTGCCACACGCTTTTGGCACCTGGGCCCCAGATCCCACCAGCATCCCCACCTGACTGGCCCACTCTGAACCAACTGCCATAACCTCTCCCACTGGGTCCCTGGCCTGACCAGCTCCTTGTCTGCCAACCAACCACCACACACAGCTGAGAGAAGGGGAACAAGGTTGAAGACCAGCCCAGGCGGTGTCCCCCTCAGTCCTCTAGATCCCCTGCTGCTTCCCTCCTTCCTGTGCTCCCTCAATATGGGGAGCCTGCTGCTGAGAGGGGTAGCTCAGTGCCGCCACGGGCAGCCCTCAAAGCCCCCTACAGGGGCAGGTGGAGGAAACGGTCTCTGGTCTCTGGCCCCTGAAGCACAGCAGAGGCAACCGTAGCAGCAGCTTGGGGGAGGAGAAAGGGAAAGGAGACACAGAGAATGGCTGACCCCATGTATGCATGGTGGGGGGGTTTCAAGGGGAGGCTGGCAGCAGTGGAGGGAGTATTTCATGGGCAGACAGGCGGTTATAAATTTGCCTGTCCTCTAGGGAACCGGTCAGGTTGGTGAGCGAAGACCGAACTGGGGACTTGTCTGCCCCACTACGGTGGCTGAACCTTCCCTCACAGCTCCCAGTGACATGCCTGCTCGCCCCGTTAACTCCGGACCAACGGCTGCATGCTGCCAGACCCTTCCCCGTAGCGCCCTATGGCGTCACCATTTGACACTTCCCCACCACATTCGAAGCGTCCCCCACTTCTCTTTCCAAAATAGCAGTTTGTCTTTGCCCAGACACAACTTTACCTTTTCGACTCGCAGGGGGCGTCCATCTTTGTTCCACTTGACGAAGGTGACCGGCGGTTCTGCCTCCACCGGACAGCGGATGTAGCCATGTATCCCAATGGGAACATATAGGATGGGTGGCATGTTCACCACACGGGCGGGATCTGGGGGGGAGTAGTAGGAAGTTATTTTGAATCATCTTACCCTTCTTTTCCCTCCACATGAACAAAACTATATGCCGGGGTGGCCTAACCACTGTTCACTAGCCGCATGCAGCTCTTTTACAGTTAAAGTGCAGCTTGCAGAGCCCCCACGGTCCCCCCATTCTCCGCCTACCAGACTGGGGGGGCGGAGCTCAGGACTTCTGCCCTGTGGCAGGGTGGTGGGGCTAGGGGCTTCTGCCAGAGACGACTAGTGCCTGCTGAGAGTGGTGGGGCACACAATTTAAAGGTACAGCCCACCCCAACAGGTTGAGTCATGCCCCCTTCTTACCCTTAACGGCCCCTCCCTGCAGCTCCCAGCTGTTGGCCACTGCTTCTCCCCATGGCCGTGGCTCCCAGCAGCTCCCATGCAGGGAGGGTACCCAGTGGCACCACGTGACCAAGCAGGGCCAGCAAACCTTGGCAAAAATCTGGGGCGGCATGTGCCCCCCCACCATGTCATCTCTGGCTTCTACCCAGCAGAGAGGGAGGTCTCGGGGCTTCGGCCTCATAGGGTCAGTAATTTTGGCCACCCCGCTATATGCTCTGGTCACTGTACCCTGGTTTGGAAGGGTCAACGTCATCGTTATAATGGAGTGCAAAGCCTAAACGCTAACTCTGCTGCATCCATTACCCCCTGGCCCTGGAAGACCATTATCCTTATAGTCCCATTAGCCTCTTCGAATCCATTAAAAATATTTAGAATGTCTATCAAGCTTTACATACTCAAAGCATTTCACTTCGACCTCCCTACTCTAAGCTGCAGGCCCATGTACAATTACCGTTCAAAGAAAAATACACGTGCAACATAATTACAAGTGTCTGCACGGCACCATTAAAACACTCCCTCTCCCGCAAAAATCTAAGCTCCTTCTCACTCAACCTCAACCACCCAGGCTCTGCAACTCAGTACACTGTTTGATCGAGGAAGCGAAGTAAGCCCTAGCATCAAGGGTACTCCCCTGAGCACACAGGGAGCTAAACACACACAGGACGTAGTAGCAACGTGGATAATCCAGCTAGAGGTGGCATGCAAAGGAAACAAAACAAAGCAAAGACAACCCAGAGTTATGCCCTGTTTTGCTTCTTCGTATCAAATCACAGCAACAATTAATTCAAAGCCAACAGCTAACTAGTGACTCCAATGTTTTAACAGAGGTGGTGAGCCAAGTTGGGAGCCGCAGGTTGTCAGACCCCACATCTCTGCCCACCATACTGAAGGGATAGGTATTTACACCATTCATTCCACAGATCCACAAAAAACATGCTACTTGAAAATAGCTAGTGAAGGAAATACACAAGGGTTGAAAGAGAGAGTAAAGAGAGTCCATTGTTGTGAACCACTGGGGAAGGAAGAGAAAACGAGCAGACAGGAAGCCCCTATTTGAGGGGGTAAAGAGAGGGGGAAGATCGGAGAGCTTCTAAACTGAAAGCACCTGGAAGGAAAAGGTGTTCCTGTTGAAAAGATGATATAGCATAGGGCACACATGCCATTCCCCAATGTCAAATTACAATCCTCAAGTGCTACTTAACTACATATAACTCCCACCCACCGTATCTGCATATGAAGTTATTTCCCCCCCCCCCCCGCCCTTTCTCCTTTTGCTATCCAATCACCTGCTTAATTTCCAGTTCCCCAAACATTATATAGAGAGGAAAAATGTTAGAAGGTGTCAGTAATTCCCCAAGACAAGTACAGAGTGATGGGACCACCCTGCCATTGTCAGGAAGGAAGGTTTCATTCTAAGACTGATGGGAACATGAACCAGTCAACAGGAAAGAATTAATCCTTGTTAGTTGGGTTTTGGGGTGGGGGTTGTTTGTTTCCTTCCTTCCCCATCTCCAGATTTGATGGCCGGCCAGAGGGGAAAAAACAAAAAACAAGAAAACTGTAGAGATATTAAAGGCTGGAAACTGAATTATTAAAACCCATACAAGAATCTTACATTATTGCTTTTTGGCTGTGTCCTGGGGCCATTCAGCACTGATATTTGCAGGAATCTGGATGCACATACGTGGAGCAGGGGAATATGGGACTGCTGAAGGTGTTTTTATTCCACAGGCTCACTGTGACATTTTTAACCCTAATCTCTCTCTCCAAACTGCTAATATCCAGCCAGGAGTTACCAAGGTCACGTGATTGTGGTAGTGGCATCGTAACCCAGATTGGAAAGTAGTTTATCGTATGCAACTTGCTTTATTCCCCCTTAGTTTAACATCATGTCTTAAGAAATGTAATCAACGAGACTGGATAGCTCAAGGGATCAGTAATGGCCTACAGAGCCTTTCACTTCTAGGTCACTGGCTGAAATCCAGCCTGGTTCAGTAACTACCAAAAGCTGTTACCATCTGACAGCTGCAATGGTGGCTTATGTGAAACAAGTTTGTGGTTTCAGCCCAGAATCTAACAGAGAAGGGACCACCACAATAATTGCCCACCCACTCCTCTTGTTGAGGAATCTTAGCAGAGAGGCCAAGGACTTAATGGGCCCTGGAGACCAAATTCCCCACCTACTCTTCCCACCAATCTTAAAGCTGATCCTTCCAGATGAGAGATGAAGCTCCCTGACTCAACAGCATATGGGAAGTTTGTGCTGACACTGCCCCAGCACTGCTAGGTAAGGCGGGAGAGAGGACTGCATTCTCCAAGGCTGCCAATCTGGCACCTTTCACCAGTGCCAAATTTACTTCCAAAAAGTAGTTCTCTTTTAATGGAAGAAAGTTGACCAGTGTGAAAACGAGGCACTCTAGCTCACAGAGCATTAGCAAAGATCCCAGAACAAGATAAAAGCAGAGGTGTTTATTCCAACCAAGGAACTTGATTATTGCGAAGGGACCCCGAGCACGCCTTGTAGCTTTAAATGACAAAATATAAGAAGCCCTCTCCGCATCTCCAGGACTCAGGTGAAAGAAAAACGTGTGCAAACCCCATCTTTGTATGCCTGCTCTCCAGGGCGGTTTCTGATGGTTATGAGCCTTGCAGTGAGGTTTGGATCTGAGGTCCGCCCAGATGCCTCTATAAGCAGTCCTTAAACTTGCATCCTTTTGAATAGGGCACTTCCTGGGGACAGTTCCCTGGCTCTGGACTTTGCTTCTCTGTGAGTTCATATAAGAGAAGGAACTGGCTTCTTAGGTCTCCCAGCTCCTTAATGTACATTTATTAATTATCTATCCATAGCCTGAGTCTATTAGCCTTCAAGAGAAAGCCTAAGGCCCACTGGTTTCTTCAGATTTTTGCCTCCCCTTATAAAATCAAATGCTACACAGTCTCCTATAGTAACAGGCCAAATCAAGACAACAACAGAACCTAGCTCTTCTGTAGCACTTTTCATCAGAGCATCTGAAAACAGTTCACACAGGAGGTCAGTATCACTAGCCCCATTTTACTGACAAGGAAACTGAGGCACAGAGAGATAAACTGACTTGCCCAAGGACACCCAGCATGCTAGGGGCCAAACTGTGAATAGCACCCAGGTCACCTGAGTGCCAGGCCAGTGCTCCATCCACTAGGCCACACGGCCTCCAACATCACTCTTGTAAGCAACAGTCATTTGGCCCCTTACTACAGAACGCTGTAGGAGGGGAGGTATGTTAAATGTGAAGACACTGGGAGAAACATTCCTTTCAGAGTCCGTCTCTCTCCAATTTATTTAGATCAGTTACTGCTTTGTATTTAATGTTTCCAGGATGCCAACACACCCGGAAGACAAGGCAGCATTAACAGGTTTTTATAATTATGCATAAAAATATAACCACACACTTGATATGATGTGTCACGGCCCTACTTCCCACACAGAAGTAGACGGAATACAACTGATAATCAAGACACACTATTATTAGCGTTCACAGCCATCAGCAGTCGAGTCCGATACTCTGGCTGGCATTTGAAAGGCTGGAGAGTTTGGATCTAATAGTAATCTTTGCACCTAGACACGTTAAAAAGGAGCGCAATCCCATCCATCAGCCTTAGGCATTTCAGTAATGCCCTTCACCATCATATCTGACCCAGTAAATTAGATCTACATCGCATTGCCCAGGACAGACAGTCACAGTGGTTCTACACACTCTCTTCCCCCATATAGCAACGTCCCAGATCACAGCTAGACTGCACAAGGTGCAGTCATTTATGCCAGCACACAGTGGGGGCAATCTCTAACTTTCTGATCTAGTAGTATTTTATCCCCACTTTGCAGTGGGATAAGTGCTGGGACAAGATGCAAGGCAGTGGTGAATCAGGGTCCGAGGACGCTGCATGGATGGTTTGGGGTATTTTGTATGTGAGCGTATGCTAGCATTTCCTTGCCTTGGGTTATGGTGGAAAAACTCTGGAATAAAGATGGGTCAAACGTTATGCTTCAGGTCAGGCAGGGGCAGGGTGTTTGGAAAATATCTTACACATTGTGGGTGCCAATACAGGTGATGGGTACCTAGGCAAGGAAGGAATCCTACCCATGCTGCACGGCATCAAGCTGTTAGCTGGGAGTAGGGTATTCGTCTTCCTCTGAAATATCAGCTACTGACAGCATGCTGTACTTGATGCAGCAACTGTCTGATTCATTATGGCAAATGCCAGGTACCGTTGCATTAAACAAAGTAATGAACCCACACACTCCGCCAGCCAGCCAATCTTATCAGACCCAATAATCTAGTGTGATTTTATTCCCCTCCACCTCACCCCGTATGTTGCTGTCATGTCACAGTAACCCTAAAAGTTACACTGGGATAGCACAAGGAATGCCTCTAGGCAGGATTGCAACAATTACATTATCTAAATCATCTTCTTCCCATGCCAGCAGGGCCGGCGCTTCCACTAGGCGACCCTACGGCGGCAGGATTTGGGGGGCGGCATTTAGCTGCCCTCGGCGGAAATTCGGCGGCGGGGGGTCCTTCCACTCTGGGTCTTTGGCAGCGGGTCCTTCACTCGCTCCGGGACCCGCTGCCGAAGTGCTCCGAAGACGCGGAGCGGAAGGACCCCCGCCGCCAAATACTCAGAGGAGGAGCGCTGCCACCTAGGGCGGCAAAAACCCTGGCGCCGCTTCTGCATGGCAGGTTTCGCCTGTAGATCCCTCAGGCCTCCCTGCCCCACCATCTCCACTCACACTGCACTGTCAGGTAGGCAGAGGCTGACGGTGAGCGGCCAAGGCTGTTGCTAGGAATGCAAGTGTATTTCCCAGCATCGTCTGATTTGACACGGAAGATGATCAGCGTCCCGTCAATCAGGATCCGGACCCTCAGTTTCAGGTCACTGCAGGGGGTGAGAGAACAGAAGGGAAAAGGTGGGCAAAAGGGCGGGGAGAGAACTGGAATGAGGAGTCAGTACCGAGTTCCCCTCATACAGGGAAGGGAGCGGCTCTCAGAGCCGACCGCAGGGAGCTGTCAGGGCAACCCCAAGGGCAGCAGAGCAATGCCTGGACGGGTGCATTGGCCCAGGATGGGGGCAGAGGCGCATTGCTGGGAGGGTATCCTGATTCCCGGAGGGGGGGGATGCGGGGATCTCTGGAACAGCAGACCCCTTCCTTTACTGAGAGACAGAGAGAACGGCTCTGCGACGAGAGGCGCTCCTCCCAGCACAGACCGAGAGGCTGAGAGCCCAGCTTACTTCTTGAAGTAGACATTCTCCTCCTCCCAGTACCAGGTGTAGGTCATGTTCCCCGGATACGCCTCGGCCTGGCAGGTGAACAGGGCATCCTGGGAGATGTTGACGGTGATGTTCTCTGGAGGGGAAACGATGAAGGGGGGTCCTGAGGGAGAGCATGAGAAAACCAGTTACCTCAGCCGCCAAAAAGCTCCGACCATAAACAGCCTCTCAGGGAAGAGGCAGCATCTCTCTCCCTAGCACACAGGGTCCAGACACCTGCAAGTACCGCTATGTATTCAACTGGCCTGGCTCCCACAAGACGGGCCTTCAACCCAGAGCCTCTGCCAAAACATAACTAGATTAGGGATAAAGCTCTTCGCACTGGGGAAATTCTGATGAGCCAAGGCCCTCTGGGAGAGAGGGATTAATGGGTGCCCAGCACTACCCTAGGAGAGGGCTCTGTCCCTTTAAGGCACGCAGGGAGTGCTGTAAGAGGATCATGCAGATGCAGCAAAAAAAGGGGGGTAGTGGGGACCGGAACAGGGTTAGACTCCAGAGCAGCAGAAGCTCTGACCTTGGTCTAGATGAGAGGACAGGGCTTCCAGCTAGCTAGTCTATGGCGTCTCCCCCTAAACTCCCCCCCAAAAGGGCAGTTTTAATCAGTTCCGCAGGGAGAGCTCAGCGCATGAAACAGACGCTCAATATTCAGTCTCTGAGATCCCCCTCGGCAGGGAAGAGGGGAAGGAACGGAAGTGGAGAGGGGATGCGGGGGGAGGCAGCAGGGAATACAGACAGCTTAACAAAGCACGCTCTGCCAATGTCATCCAGGCTGGCACCCATCCTGCTGCTGTCGTCAGGCCAACCACACTAACACAACACGCACTGCACCCTCTGTTAACCTCTCCATTCACTGAGCTCACCCCCAAGCTACCTCCTCTCCTTCACCCTCTTTCCAGGAACCAGCACAGTGGTTTTTAAACACCACCTGTGATGAGAGATGGTTACTCAGCAGCGAGGTCCAGGAATCAGGGTTCCTGGGTTTTATTCGCAGCTATGGTAGCACATGCTGTCTAGTGGTTAAAGCAAGGAGGACTGGGAGTTAAGTTTCCTAAGTTCATTTCCAGCTTTGCCACTGGCTTCCTAGTTGATCTTGGGCAAGTCACTTCATCTCAGATTCCTTCCTCCACCCCGTCTATGGTAGAAGAAAACAAAAACATGGCCCAGGGGTAAAAAAAACCAGGAGGGCAGCAGCAACCTACCAGGAACGCTATGTGAATTAGTTAGCTAATGTCTACAAAGCGCTTTGAAGATGGGAAATAGCGTACAAGTACAGAGCATTATTAAGTGCTTCAATAGGTGTGAAATGCTAAGCTCCCTTATCTTGCGGCAGAAATTGACCAAATAAAAGATTTATACAGAGAGAGGAAGTAGGCCTGCAACGAGGACGAGACCCAGCAGGTGTCATTTTTATTCTGCACAGCATTTTCTGGTGTTTTGCAAGTCTTCCCAAACTTCTTTAAAAAAAATAATCATTAGAGCCTGTGTTAATCAGGACAGCTGCTTAATCAAAGAGACAGGCCCTCCACTGGGGTGCCCCAATTAAGCAGATTTTGCTGTAGTATAAATGGGATGCAGAACCATTAGGTGCTAACACAGCAGATGTATGCCCCCTCATGCGCACGCGTTCACACCCACAAAGTCTGAAAGGGGCTCTGGGCTCCTCTGGGGTGACAGCCCGACTCTGTTATTAATAAAAAGGGGTGTGGACCCATCAGAGAAGCAATTACTGTGGAGTCCCACAATGCCACATCCCCCACAGACCAGGGATTCACAGACTGAAACAGGGGCTCGCAAACGTTTTCATCCTGTGGATCACAGCTTAAGAGAGATTGTCTAGTGGATGTCTGAGCCGTGACTTTACGTGGGAGTGGCTCATCTCCCTCCCTGGCGATCACGTGGCATCCCTGTGGCAATTGCTTCTGGAAACAAAGTATCTATGTATCTTTAGCTTCTTCTAATGCAATTTTAACAGCTGCGAATGAGAAGCCAGCACCTGACCAGCTAGCTCGGCACAGACCCCCAGCAAGTGCTCCATAGACCACAGTATCAGCAGAACTAATCCAGACGGCAGCATGAAGCCACTGTCAACACTTGGAAGCCTGACTGACCTAACATAAGGCTCTGCATGTTACACGAAGTTTTAAAGGGAGAGTGGGGGACACTGCCTGCTTCCCCATGAACAATGGGGTTTTAGATGCTTTAGGGTACAATTAGAGCTATTTCACACTTCCCCTCAAAAAAAAAAATAACTCCCCCCATAAATAAAACCAAATGACAGGATGATGAAGAGCTGCAGGTGTGTCATGCAATTTCTGGACAGGTTGCGGGTTGCCACCAAAACGAGTATTTGTGGGACAGTCCTGACTTGGACACCATCAAACCTGGTAGAGTCAGTTTTGTATCATGTTGACTACTGTTCTTAGGACATTCCTATCATCACCTCCTCCACAGGCCTGAAAGCAGTTTAGAAAAGCAGGCAAGTATCGTTATCCCCATTTTATAAGCAGGGAAACTGAGGCACGGGGAGGGGCTGTGACTTTCCCCAAGATCACACAGGGTGTCAGTGATAGAACGAGAACCACAGTCTCCTGGTGTTCAGCCTGGCCCCTTATACATTTCAACACACCACCTCCCAAAACGAGTTTGGGGGGAGATGCAATGTCACGTTGTGCCACGGAACAGCCCTCTCTAAGCACAGTATAGTTCGGAGGACGTCTGCTGAGCAAAGGGAGGGAAGACAAATCAGCATGAGATATGTCCCTCAAGGCCCAGGACAGGTCCTGCTACCACTAGACTCTTGTGTATATTATAGGATGCCGCATCAGCCCTCACTTTGCATTCCTTGCTTTGGTCAGTTGAGCTGGCAGCCTGTAATGTTATTTAAACATCTCGGGTTTAGGCTTAATTTCCTTGTTTATTTATTGATGGCATGTTTAATGGATGGCTGGGAGGAGGCCACGTCTCTCGTGCAAGAGGCTGCACAGGCCGGAGAACGGGCCGGGTCAGTCCCTACACCAGAGCTGCATATTCCCCTCACAGCCCTTTAGCGGGAGATGTTGCATACGCTAGTCACTGAATACACCAGGCTGTACAACACATGCCTTATTTTATACAGGCCTAGACAGCAGAGAAAGGGCTATTATTCATCATATGTATGTACCGCACCTAGCGCAATGAGGCCCAAGCTGTCTGAGGAATACAAATGTTTAATAATGTACTGGACTACATAGGACGATGATAATAAATAAAATAATAATACCACCTAAGCTCTTCTATAGCACTTTTCCCCAGTAGAACTCAAAACATTTGGCATTTCCATGGAGCTTTAAACTTAGGAGCTCTAAGCGCTTTACAAACATTAACTCATTAAAGCTTCACAACCCCAATGTGAGGTAAAAACTCCCCGTTTCATAGATAGCGAAGCTGAGAGAGCGATTCGCACTTGTTAGTGAGTCAGCAACAGAACCTGGAATAAACCCAGCAGTCCTGACTCCCAATCCCCTGCTCTAACCACTAGCTCATGCCGCTGTACATTGGATCACATGGAATACCCCTAGAAGACTGACGCACAGCCAAGAACAAAACCCTGCTTTCCTACTGGCTGCTATATTCATCTTCAGCCTCTAGAGAAAAAAAAAAAAAAGAAAGAAAAAAAACCGTTGTGTACTGCCACCAGAATCTCTATCTGTATCAGCAACAGACAGCTGAACGCAATCATTTTTCCCCACAGCATATACGAGCAATGCTGACGGATGGGCTTTCCCTGGCAGCATGTGACTGGCTGGTTTAAACTCCCATCATTCCTGTAGCCAGTCAGTAACTGACAAGGCTCTCGAGTGCCAATTCTGAGGGCGCTCCGTTCTCTGCCCACCTTTCTGGAGATGCCCTCATTGCAAGGCTAAGCGTGGTTGAAGCACAGGGCTAGGAATCCCACAAGGAGCTTCCCATGAGAGGAATTACCTTGTACAAGCAGGCGAGTGGTGTGCACAGCCTCCCCTTGGATGCTGTAAGCCCGGCAGGTGTAAGCGCCTCTGTCTTCCCGACTGACCGACACGACAGTCAGACTCCCATCGCTCACCTGGACCAAGAACAAGGGAGACACTTCAGCACACATGAGCACTCATGCTAACGCCCAGCACCCACCTCACACCCCCATCCTAGAGCCTCACAACGGTGCACTAATCCACACGGTCACCCATCCCCAGGCTGGCGTGCATGCCCCTGCACAGACACACTGTTGGCTGTTCAGAATTTTCTCTTTTGAATTTCCCTGCCTGCAGCAATGCACGAGTGAGGAGAGGTTGCGGGAGGCCAGGACTGAATAAGGACTGGGCTAATGTCCTTTGATAAAGCAGTAGGGAGGGACCAAAGGTATCTGCATGGCAGGCTCCCTGTTCCCCAAGCCATTAGAAGAGCTGATCTCACCATTGCCTTGCACATGTTCAGAGCAGGTTTTCTGACCCCATGGTACTGAGTCCTTCCCAGCCGCCAAGCCAACGTCACGCCGTCGCAGTGACGAGTTAGAGGCCTGCCGCTGCCCTGCTGCCCCTGGCCAAGGGATGACGTCAGCTAGAACACTTCTGTCGGCCTTTCCATCCAGATACCCGGAAAGCTCTTCACAAAGGGGGGCTACTCTCATTACCCCCTTGTCACTGCTAGAGAAACTGAGGTCCAGTGACTCGCTCAAGGTCACACAGTGATGCAGACCGAACTGGGAACACAGCCCGACTCCCAGCCCCCTTTCCCCAACCAGGGGGACATGCAGGTCTCTCATTCCCAGAGGTGATCTCCTTAAGGCAAGGCTTGGGTGCATTGGCAGGCGGGTGATGAGGAGGAGCATGCATAGCCCTGCCCGTGCTGTGGATTAACAGTGTGGTACCTTTCACTAGTCCAACCTTTCACTTGGGCCAAGTTCTCCGCAGGTGTAACTCCACCGACTCCATTGCAGAGAATCTGGCCCAACAAGTCCATGCCTTACTTTTACACAGGGACTCAAGGTGCTGTAAGCCAGTCCCAGCCTCCTTCCCTTGCAGGGCTGAGACACGAGACCAAGACATCATCATCATCTGCGGCTGCTGCTTGGCGCTCACTACCACCAACTGCATGCTCCCCGGTTTGCGCAGCAGCTTCCTTCCCTGCCTTTCCTCCTCCTCCTCCCCTCCGTGGCAGGAGTGGGGGCTGCTCAAGCCCTCCAGCGATTCACGTCCATTATTGCTGGCAGGTGAGAGATTGCCTAGCGAGGAACTGCCAGCGCTCAGCAGGGGAGGAGATGTGTAATGGTCATCCCCTACCATCCCCATTTCAACTCCCCCCCTCCCCTCTTCCTCTAGGCAGGCACATTAGCAGAAACCTGTCCCACAGGGGCTGTGGTGCAATCGACAGTGTTGTACTGAGCCATTATCAAACCTGCTCAATTTCCCCATCCTCTGCTTAGCATGGCTGGGCTCCTGCCTCTGATGGCAGCAAGGGCTGGAGAGGTGGGGGAAGGGCACAGCTCCTCCCTCCAGTCACTGGGCAAGCAGCAGAGAAAGGATACAGCTTTCGCTATGCAGAAGGATGGGAGGGAAGCAACCCAGAGGTAACGCACCCCCTCCCCCACAGCCAGAGCCTCACCCCACTTCCATCTGCCCCCCCTTCCCGACACTCACTCTGCCTCATCCTTCTATTTCAATTAGTAACAAATTATTCCTAATGACTCTCATTAGTGCCTGCGCTGATTCCAATGCTTGATTTGCCAATTACAGCTGTATGGAATCCCTGGCTGGACTGAGGCTCAAAGGCACCCGGAGGATCTCTTAGGGGCTGGGACTGACACAGGAGGGAACAAATCTTCCTAGTTGACCCTGTTCAGTCACGGGAACCCCAGTGCTGCAATCCCCAAGTGAATGCCCCCCACGTTTGCCTGCCGGCACTCCCCTCCCCACAACACCCCCACACACACATCCCTCCTTATCAGGGAGATTTCCAGCACTGGCAAGGAGAACAAGAAAACTCATGTCAGATCCAGACTATGAGCCAGATCTGCTCCCTCTGAACCCAGTGGGCTTGGCCTGTGCCTCTCATACACGGCAACAGCGTCCAGGGCTGGGATAGGCCTAGCAGTGCCTCAGCGCCTGGGTTTCAGACCGAGGCTGTGGCATCCACAGCTGCAGTTCAGGACGGCCCATCCCTTCTCTCGGTGCAGGTTCAGATGGGACCCGGAGCTCCTGCCTGCAAGGCCCTTGCATCCCTACATGTAGGTAAGAACCACTACAAGCCCAGGAAGGAAAAGCCACCGAGCAGCACCGATGGGTACAGAGGGGACAAGATGAAGCAACAACATAGTCAAGACTGCGGGGCAGGAATAGTGCCCCCAGCACGGGGCGGATGAGCAAGGGGAGGCAAGCTGAGGACTCGTTGACTGTTACTCTACATTTCAAAACACTCTGGATTTTAAACCCACATTTTATAGAGAACTGGAAGACAAAAAGGGGAGGAGGGAGACTGAGCAAACTGAACAGATGGACGTGTGGAGATGCACAAGTAGATGGCTGGATCAAGCATTTGCCTGGTCCCAGCCAGCTCCTCCATTCCAGATAAAGTAAGGGCGAAGGGCTTGGCTCTCCTCCCTCCCATACCAGGCTGCAATTCCAGGGAGTTACTCCTGATTCACATCAGGGGAAAGCAAGTGAAGAATCAGGCTGGGAGTTTCTAGTAACTGAGGACTTCCAAAGCCGCTTCTCAGAACCTCCCGTGATCCCATCCTGGGGGAAGGAAACCCGAGCAGCTCCCACAGGCTGCATTCAGGAAGGCATCTCATCAGCAGAGAAAACCTTCTCCGAGGCGCACGGGAAGCTCTCTCTGGGGGCCTGGCACCTTCATGTGGGTTAAGTGTAGCCGGAAGGAAGATGGAATAGAACAGAGATGGGAGTGGGGGGTGAGAAAACAAGATCAGAAAAGCAGTTGCCCATATGGAAACCAGGCCTAGCAAGCTCCAGGCACAAGCGCTGCTCCCCAACCTTCATGGCCACGGCAGGCCGGAAGGAGGAAGGTCAAGGCCTGTTGATGCTACCTGCAGTTCACAGACAGGAGAAACTGAATCTCAAAAGGCAGCCAGGAAACAGACTGTGGAGGGAGGGGGAGTGCTGAGGCAGCAGGAAAAGCTCCAGGAACACCAGCTGCTTCAGCAACATCCATACCCCTCCTTAAGAAAACCTGATTGTGCCACCTCCTGTGGTCTTCTGTACACCTGGTGCCCAATCCAACCTTGAGAGGACCTCTCGCGAGAGCAGGGGCAGCTGCTATCTCAGTCCCATGGGCTATTGTTTGATACTAGCCAGAAAACTGATATATGAAGGAGCTTCCTCTACATCGAGGCTGAGACCCTGCAACTCACTGCAGTGGTGACACCAGGCTCTCCCGCCACAGGGGTCAGGGTTAAGTATTTACAGCAGCTGACCAGGCCAAGCACTTACCTGGTATTTCCCACTGGCACCTACGAGGTCCCCTTCTCTCAGCCAGGTGACAATAGGTTTGGGGTTCCCGAAAGCCATGCAGGTCAGGGTGACGCTGCTGCCCTCCTTCGCTTCTACGTACTGGGGGGGCGTTTCCGTGAAGGTGGGGGGAGCTGCAGGGGAGACACAGAGAGGCAATGCTGCATTCAGCAAAAAAACACACCATCAATCCATCCTGGCCGCTTGCTACACACCAGGCCGCATGGGATGGTCTACCTGCACACACCCTTCCTGCAGTGCAGACAGGCAGCGGCCAACAGCCATGTACCGAACACTTGGAATGAGTCATTCGACTGAAGCCAAAGAGAGCAGTAAGCGATACAGTTGCCTGCACTGTCTTTAGTCATTTACTCCAGCTGGAAGTAAGTCCAGAATAAAAGCCAAAAGCCAACCCTGAGTCACCTGTCCTCATTAAACAACAGGCACCCTGAGCAGGTCCCTAGCTCCCTCCATCAGAGGATAGCAGCACAAGTCGCAAACAGCAAGGCCAACACTTAATAAAAAAATAAAATGCCCACCAATTTCAGATGCCTCTGTTTATAGTCAAGGCTGGTGTTCGAAGGTGCTGAACACCTGCAGCTCCCTCCCGCTGACTTCTGCAGGATGTCGGGGGAGGGAAGCTCAGCCCTTCTGGGCATCACCCCAGGGGCGGGACACTGAACACCCAGAAACTGAGGCCACTCTTGAAAGCGCTGGCCTAACCCATGAAGCCTCACAATCCTCTTGTGAAGTACACAACTGAGGCACAGCGAGGTAAAGCGACCGGCTCCAGGTGTCACAGCCATGGTTCGTGCCAGAGCCCCAGCTCCCTCCTCCCACTCCAGGCGCTTCCCCATTTACAGTTCCAAGTTACTTTCCCCACCATTATGCATTAACTTGTTATTGTCACAACACATGAAAACACTGCACTGCAGAGAGAGAGAGAGAGAGAGAGAGTCTCCTTCCGATTCGGGAGGCTGGCAGAATTACAGCACGCCCCTAATTATCAGGCGCAGTTAAATCCCACTTTCTAGGAAGACATGTTGGCAATTTAATCTACGCTGAAAAGAAGTATATGTGGTTTTCCCCCCAAATGATTTTTTTTTCATAAGAAAACTAAGTGAGCTAATGCGCTCCAGAAGCACTAAAGCCCTCCCTCTAAAAGCAATTCTGCTTATACTGTACGGCTGGGCCTAGAGGATTAAGATGATTATTTCGGTTATTAAACCCCTGCGTGCTCAGCACTGTATGAAATACAGAGAAACAAGTTCCGTGGGACAGGGCGCATGCAGCCAACACAAGGCTACGGGGCACTCCGACGGGCTATCTTGGAGGAAAGCTTGCAGGAATAATGGCACAGGGTCTCTTGGAAACAGACAGCAAGGGAGAGGAAGGGGGTCACCTTCACCTGCCGCTTTCCAGGGCTCACCACACTTCACCCCTGAATGGGGAGGGTGGCATAGGAACTAGCCATACCAGGGGAAAGAAAGAATTAGCCCGTGCCATGAGAAAGGGGCAGGTATTCCTCCCAACCGGCCTCCACTCCATGCTGGGCCACCATGGGCACCTGTCACAAGGGAGAGGAAGCAGCGGCTAAGCTGGTCCCATGGCAGGTGCTGTGGGAAGGTACCGCAGCACCTTCTCCCGTCTATGCAGCTTCCAAGAGCTATGCGCAGCTGAGGTGAAGTATGGGCCCCACTCAGGAGCATCCCCCACCTGTCTCAGCACATATGGACACACACAGAAGCCTTCAGGGAAGCACTTACCACCTGCCCTGCCCCACACAGGTCTCCACAGACAGGCACGCCAGCATCCAAAGACATACTCCCGCCCCAACACACACCACCTGTGTTCCACTCCCCCACCTTGCCCTCCAGTGGGGCACAGGGGGAGGAGGGAGAGTCTCTAAAGCTGCGGGTGCAGGAGGTAAACCCCCTCCCCTCCCCAAAGGCTACAACCACAACCGCTGCAGGGCCCCCTACACACAGGGGAAAGAGCACCACGGTCCACTCCCCCTGCATTGACACATGCGCTTTTCCATCTCTGCTCCTCATGGGCCCTTCCAAAGACTCTCCTGATTATTAAGTATTGGGGGCAGGGGAGGGAGGAGACTCTGTTTTGATTATCTGCTTCCTGGTGACTCAGTCTGACTTGCTCAAGTTAATAACGGAGTCAATCTCAAACCCACTAGGATCCGGGGCTGCTCCCTAATTAGGCTCGGGACACATCCCTGCCTATGTTCAAAACTTGCTCCGCTTCCTGACCCAACCCAAGCAGTCAGACTGCAGATGTGCAGAGGGAGGAGAGCTGCTCCACAAGACACTGGGGCTGGGGGGGAATAACTCGAAGAAAAGGAAAACGCAGGCTTAAGTATCATCTGATCTTCCTGATCTATCGGGCTGTGGAACAGACGCCTCAAGGGAAGCAGATTGGACAAAGCACTAGAGAATGGATTGGAGGGAGCGACCCTGCATCAGCCCAGGACAGCATGATCTTATCTACGAAGTGTGCCAGTGACTAGCCGAGATCCAAAGGGACCTCCCAGCCCTCCAGACAAAAGGGGAGAACCGTTCTCTAGGCTCAGTCATGGGCACTTACACACACGGCACGTAACCCTGATCTGGAGGGAGGCATTACTCTTTGCCGAGGTACAGGCAATTTAGACTGGGGGCCTAAAGGAGACTGGACTATGGCTGGAATTTTCCTAACATCCTGGGTTGAGCAAAAAGGACCTTACATCCATGCTCTTGGATCTGCACTCCGCCAAGCTAAGGTCTCATTTCTTTAGTTCTTGAACAGGACAAGATGGAAACCTAACCCCCTGGGGCAAGTGAGCCAGCCCACAAGTTAGTTTACTTCTTGCATTTCATTAACTTCAGACAATTAAACTAGACTGATTGGTTTCACTTCCTGGTTCTCCGGCCACAATGCTGCAGTGCACCAGCCACAATGCTGCTGCGTTTAAGCTGTGAACAATGCAGGGAATTGTTCAATGAAACAAATTCTCTTCTCACTGAAAGTCATGAAAACTTGTTTTATTATTTAAAAAAAAACAAAACACACAATTTAGACTGGGGTCTCCACAAAGCTGCCAACATCCCTGTAAGCGGGTTGCCACTTCCTACCAGCAACTCCCAAGTTCAAATACACTGGGAATGGAAAAGAACCATGGCAATTAGGTCAAAATATTTGCTTTCAAATGAATGGAGACAAATGATGTAGCGGTTAAGGTGCAGCAAAGGGAGTCCAGGCCCAGGGGATCTATTCCTGATTCTGCCATTGACTCACTTGTGTGATCCTGGACAAGTCAGATTACCCAGAATTTTCTAAGAGTGACGTCTGACTTTGGCTGCCTCCATTTTTAGGTGCTCAGTTTGAGACACTTGAACACCTGCAGTTCTCATTGACCTCAGCTGGAGCCGTCTCACACTGGTTTTGAAAATCAAGTGCAAGCCCTAGTCATCTCAAGTCCTGCACCCACAACTTGAGCCATCAGAAAATCAGAAACCATGTTGGGAAATGCTAACTTTAACTTCTCCCTGCCTCAGTTTCCTCAGCTGTAAAATGGGAAGAAGAAGAACGGTACCTTTTTCCTAGGGATCTTGAGAAGCTTAAATACAGCCAAATGCAACCCTTCGCTATGCCCATGCAGCCCCATGGACTTCATGTCCAAAGGGTTGCACAGGTGCCTCTGGGAGCACAATCGGACTCTGTCTGAGCAAACTATTTTAAGGCATTTGGATGAAAGGTGTTATACAAGTGCAAAGGGCTCATTGAACTAGGGCAAGTTGCACTTTCTCATACCGCTCTCCTCATGCCTTCTCCCTATGCCTAACTTGGGTGGCAAGAGCTATTTTAAGAGGCCACTGACTTTCCTGTGTGTCTTTTAGTTTATTGAAACTACTGCTTTGCCTTTCCCCAGAACCGTCCACTCAAAGATCTGAAAGCTCTTTACAACCTATCAAGAAATTCAGCCTCGCCTTGGAAGGTAAGGAAATATTATTAGCCCCATTTTACAGCCATGGAGGCTGAGGCTTTGCAAGGTTAAGTCATTTGCTCAATGTTACGCAGTAAGTCAGTTGCAGAGAGAATAGAATCCAGCAGCCCTGACTCCCAGTCCTTTGCTCTAATCATTATGTCTGCTTTTACACAGACAGAAACGATCCCAATGTTACTTATTCTAAGCTACCCCCCTACACCTATCCATTGCTGCTGGAGGTGCCAGCTTCTAGAGGAGATGTAAAACTGAAATCCCCACCACGTGTGTCCCTTTAAGGTCCTTGGGGACATTGTGTGTAAGGGGAGGGGTTAACAGCCCCTTGCTAGCTAATAGCATCTTGGCAACCTGCAGTTTCAACTGATCTCAGGCGTCTATTTCCTGCCCTTCATATTGTTGCGCAGTGCCGCCGTGCACTGTTAAACAGCTGCCCTGCTCCACTCCAGAGGTAGGAAAAGCAATCCACACACAGCCGCTGGCCAAATCACAAAGGGGTTGCAAAGCTTAACTAGTTAACACGTCTAAAGCATTTGCAATTCTGGGACAGGAAGTGCTACAGAAGGGCAGCGTGTCACTGAATAGGCAGATGATGTGTAAGCTTGTCCTTTGCTCCTGCTGGTACACAGCTATCCTGGGCGGCAGCATCCCTAGCTATTATCCCTCTCTTATCACCAGATCGGCTCGTTCCTGTAAATCCTGACCCATAGAACTCCCTGCTATTCCAGGCCAAGGCCTCCCACACAGGACTTGGCATATACCTTGATCCTGTCCCCGCTATTCCAGGACGGGGCTCCTCCACACACCGCTCGGCTAGTCCTGACCTGCAGCAGGTCAAAAGCTGCCAACTCGAGATGGGCAAAAGCTGCCAACTCGAGATGGGTTTCATTTATGTGTGTTACTTAACCCAACCCGAAATCCACCCGCAAAAGCACACAGCAGCAGTCTGTGCTGGTGCATCAGCCTAGAATACAGTCTGGTGGAGCCATCTCCACTCGCAGCATCAGAAGGCACATTGTGTTCTCAAAAATCCTGCTCACAGCATTACCCACGAGTTCAGAGACCACAAAACAGAGAGAGAGAGAGAGAGATTTTTAAATAGGAACTAGACGAACGAATACATAACAAGCCAAGGCAAAAAAAGGGCCAGATTCTGACACATGCTGGATTTTACTCCTTCAAACGTTCCATGAAAGCCAAATGAGATTACTCAGAGAGTAAGTGCTAACTGGCGTAAGTATGAGGATCAAAATCTGTAACCCTCATCCTCCCACTTCTCTTTACCTCTTTCCCCAGGCACCCTTTTGGCTCTGATTAAATACAATAATGAATGGAAGCGCATTCCTTATCAAATTCTTTTCTTTTCAGTCAAATTCTCAGTCTCAACGGCTAGCTTATTATTCCAGTTGAAAGCATAGAGCCCAAGGGAGGGCCTATGCAATATGTATCGTGCGCTTAAACTTGCAGGCTGCCAATGCTGCTGTCCGCAAACAAACCAAGCACCCAGACGCGGCCCAAAGAGAAAGCGTTTCAAACTCGTAATTAAGTGTAGTCAATTCTCAGGTTCAGAGCTGCTCTACAAAAATGGGTCCAGTTAAACAAAAAAAAAAATCAATCAATTTTTAAGTTACATTCAGTTACATGGGTGCAACTCCTGTGTGGACACACTTAACTCTCTTTGCAATGGATCAAAGTAAGCTACGTCAATATCAACCAGTGTGAACAGCTTTACGTGCGCCCACACACGTTGGCACAGGTGCAACTCAACTGATTTAAAAACTGATTTTAGTACAAGTGGGGCCACTTGCATGTTGGCAAGGTCCAAGTGCAATCTCCCAGCAGGCAGTTCCTCTCTCCTTCCCCTGGACCAACTCCTGTGGCTCAACCTTGCAACAGTCCATGAGCAATATTCCCACAGAACCCAACAGGAGTATTGCCGGTGGAGTGCTTGCAGGGTCAGGAGCCAGGCATCCAGATTCCCCCCATCCAGGGTGGGATTCAGTCTCGTCTCCCCGAGCCATTGCCACCTGCTCATCTGATCAGCTCGTTCAAAAGCCGTGACAAAAAAAAACAACAACTCGCTAGCAGAATGCAGACAACCAGCCCACTGTTCCCCCAGCTGCTCTGTGGGGACAAAGCAAACCCACCCGAGAGACGTTTCAGCCAAGGGCAAGCTATAAAGGAAGGTGACAAAGGCAGAGAGGGGAGCTACCATGTACCAGTGTTTCTTACCTTCATTGGTTTTCCTCTTGCTAACACAGACCATATATACGCTACTCTCCCATCCCACCCACGCCCACAGACCCTCCTGCAATCCCAGTCTGCCCTGCACCTTTCAGGTGTACCAAATGCACAGTAAGCCCTGAACCACATTCCTTATGCTAATGCGCGCCAGACCTGCCCCCACCTGGGTTATTCCTGGACTTGGCTGATTGGTCCCTGATTGCTCACTAGCTAAAATGTCCGTGGATTTACCCTAGTCTGAGCAGCTGCCTACCTCTGTCCCAGCGCAGCTCACCTGCCTTCTACCTCACAATGACCCACAAGAGGTGGCCCAGTGAATAGAGCACAAGCCTGGGTTGCTGGAGGCCTGGGTTCAATTCCTGCAGCAACACACACATCCCTAGGTAATCCGGGTCAAGTCACTTAGTCTCTCTGGGCCTCCATTCCCCAGCTGTCAAGTGGGGAGCATTGTGCTTCCTTACCTCACGGGGGGGTTGTGAAGATATTGAAGGCTGGTTGTCAGATACCACAGTGGTGGGGGCTAGATAAGCACGAGAAATGGACAGCACTACATGCCCATCTCTCCCCCCATCGCCTCTCATGATGAGAAGGAGGGCAGTTCTGGCCCCTTCTCCTCCCAGAGAGATCCACAGGCACCACACAACGAGCACGGGACACACTGAAAAGTGCTGCTAAGAAAACCTGGAGAAACAGCCTTGAAACAGGAACTAGAGGAGGGGCAGCAAAACAGGCTGGTAACAGCCTGTATCGAGCTGATCAGAGATGTGCTGGGCCAGAACTTGGATGGGAGCCCTCCAAGGAATAGCTACATGGAAGGACACACAGGAAGTGGTACTGCTGACTAAATGGGGCTCTTCCCTTGTACTGATGCCAGCACTGCTGGCCATGTAGAAGTTAGGTCCTGACCAGCTGTGGTCATTAAAGACCTGTGGTAAATTTGGGGAGCTGTAGGCGTGTTACATCCCATTACCCCAACTCCCACTGCAGTTTTGATGGGGGTATAAAACTGCCTCATTTCCCAAATAGTTGTACAAGTATTACTGTTAAACAGCTGCCATGTTCCACTCCAGAGGTGGCTGCATTTCATTGTGGCACATAGGGATCCTTTCACTTTATATCCTTCACCTGTTCCACAGGTATCTTTTGAGGCTTTCAACAACCAGTGAAGGGCTTGGAGACCCTCCTGGTATTACTCCTCCATCCCTTCTCTCCCACCATCTCCCCTCCTCCCTCTGATCCACTCCTCTCTCCCCATCCTAAAGTCTCAATCTAGGATATTCCTGGCGCTGCAGTATTGG
Organism: Malaclemys terrapin pileata; assembly: GCF_027887155.1. Lineage (NCBI taxonomy): Eukaryota > Metazoa > Chordata > Testudines > Emydidae > Malaclemys > Malaclemys terrapin. Next base: position 25,035,319 of record NC_071519.1, read on the forward strand.
TTGCTGCGAGCACGGTCTGAGAAATGGCAACAGATGGGGCCTTGAGGCCTGTTCATGACAGATGGCTGCTCTCCCCGTAACACAGGACAGGGGAAGCCGGAGATGATGGAAGGCCCTAGCTGGCAGTTTCAACAGAGATACAAAGGAGAAGGGAGATGCCTGGGTGAAGGGAAAGGGCTTCATTAGTGGACAGTGCAGACCAGACAAGAGAGCAGCTGAGCTCTGGGACTTCCTGGGGTTCTGGTCAGTCACATGCCAGGAGCAGGTTTGCCCAGAGAGACTCATGCAGCGGGGAAGCCCCCCCACCTCCTACTCACCATTGACCGTGAGGTGTACCCAGCTGCCGTTGTGGAAGGTGTCGTACTGCTGATCCAACATAAGCACTTTGCACTCGTACCAGCCCTGGTCCTCAGAGCGAATCTGCTCGATGCGCAGGGATGCCTTGTCATGAAGGCTGGCGCGGCCTGGAAGAGACACGGACGGAGTCAGAGGGACTTAGCTCTCGGCCGGGAAAGGGGGCCCTGAAGCCGCAATGCAGCATCAGCCTCACCCCTCAACTCACCACTTGACACCCAGCCTCTCGAATGGCACTTACAGAGGCTGCGGAGAGTCCACCCTGCCCCCAGCCCAGGCTCTCTCTCCACCACTGAACATTGAGGCCGGGCTTTTTCAAAAGGGGACACTGATTTCTCTATTTTGGGGGGTCCAACACAACGCACCACAGGCCCAATTTTCCAGGCACCGCAAGGCCTGCTGACTTCAAAGACAGCAGCCAACGCTCGCCTCCACAGGGGTCTCAGGCTGGGCACCCAAGAACTGAGGCTCCTGGAATTAGAAAATTCTCGCTTGCCCATCCAGTCTGCCAGGATATCCCCATGCTAAAGAAGGTGGGGGCGATGCACACTGCGAACCTGAGATCAGTGCCCCGGGGACACGGGTAGGGCCAACAGACCATGAGAGAGACCAGAAGGTCAGGGCCCCATGGATTTGGAGCTCATCTGGGACACAGGGCTTTCCCCACATCTCAGAAGAGAAAACCACCTTCTGCAATGAGGATTAACAGCACCCACTCTACTGCCAGCAGAGGGGCCCTATACAGACACACGTCGGGGTTGACTCCAGCTCCGTGTTCAAGCCAAGATGTGTCCTGGAGCTCTTTCCCCAGCCACTGCTGCCACAGAATTGCTCCCTTGCAAAGGCAGCCCAGCCCTCCCCCAGGAGGAAGCTCCAACATGCCCCCATTCCGGGCTAGCGCACATCACTGCATCCAGGGGACAGGCCACGAGACAGGAGCCCTTCACTTCTAGTTCAGAGTCTATTCCATGTGTGCAGTGACTCAGAGCTACCCCCTGCAGCCGTGGGGCAGCCGCGTGCCAGGGGAGCCTCACAACTCAGCTTCCAGTGGGTAAGTGCTCCCACCACAGAAACCACCAGCCCCACTGGCACTAACCTGACCCCCATTGACCAAGGACTGGATAGAGCAGAGAGAGCCAAGCCCCACTCAAGGTGATGGCTCCGGGGCAGCCTTGAGGCATGTGCCGAGGAGACAGACGTTGAAAACTGACTCGCAGCAGAGCAAAATGCAAACCAGGTACGACCTGCGGCTGGTGGAATAGGACAGGCAAGGACACACTCGCAGGCCAGAGCGAGAGGACGAAAACCCCAGCCACTCATGATAGAATCATTTTCTTTCTGGCCAGAAAAGAGAACCACATAGCAAGCCGCTAGCTAGTTTCCCTGCTGGACACCCTCCAGGGACTGCCAGCTCCCCAACCATGCTGCTTGCTGGGAATCAGGGCTCCTGGCCAACTCCCACCTTGGAGTGATGGCGCTGGCTGGAAGCAGAGCACGGATGGGATATTTGAGTCTCTCCCTTGCTCCTAGGGTGCACACTCACACCTTATCCCTTCCCTTCCTGGACAGCACAGCAGGGAACTGATGTACCTACCTGCAGGAGGAAACCATTCCCTCCTCGCACCCCCCGCTAATACCTCCTTGGCAGTAACCCCTTTATCGTCTGCCAAGTCCCATGCTCAAGCCAACCAAACAGCTGTGGGGTGCCTCCCTGCCTCCTGGCCAAGTGACTGCTCTCCCAGGTCCTGTTACTCTCCCTATCTCACTGGGAGATCATTCCGGGGGCAGCTGTGCATCTGCACGGTTTCAGTTTAGGGTCGTTCCCCTACCCATGTATACATTGTGTCCACACAGGGCTGGGATCAAAGCCCGCCTAGTAACAGGATCCCTGCCCTCTCTCCCTCCCCCACCGATGCTTCAGGGCATGGATTGTGCTGCATCAATTCTCCAACCGCATGATTCCCTCCGTCCCTACCACCGCCGTGCAGCTCCATGCACCACATGCAAGAAATAGTCACTGCACCTCCAGCTTCCTACTGCTGCAAGGGGCCGACTGGCAGCAGCTGGAAGGGATTGGTAGGGCATCTAAGGAGATGCAATAGCGTCTCACCCCAGGGCTTTGCACACCTGCTACAGTCACCAGGTCATAGCCTGGGATGACCCTTTCTGCACCCTGTCCCCTCCCCACACGAGGATGGCCAGCTGCTGCTACACCTGCAAGCTGCCTCCCTGTCCTGATCCTAACCCTCCTCGGGTCCCAGCAACCACGGGAGGCTGCAGGGGACTATGGGGTGGCGAAGGGATGCAGCACAAGCCCCTAGGAAGCCAGCAATGGGCAAACAGGGCTGCACAGGGCAGAGGTCCCCATGGGAAGCAGGCCTATGGAGCCACCCACATGGACAGCTCACTGCCTGCTCTCCCTTTCCCCTTCCCCTCAGGCAAGTCACTCCACCAGGTCAGGCCAGTCTCCTCACTGACTCGGTTTCTCCCCCGCCCACCCGCTTTCTAGAGGTGCTGAGCTCCCGCAGCCCCCAGATACCCCAGCAAACGCCCCAATGACCTCAATGGGAGCAGCAGGGGCCTGGTGTCCGAGAACCTCGGGCTCTCTCAACAGCTCGGACGCTGGCCTTATACCCGGGGGACCTCTGGATCCAGCACCTCCTAGCTCAGTCCTGCCCCACTCACCCAATTCAGTCTCATCTCCCCCTCCCAGGGGTGTCCCCTGGAACTGAACACCCAGGGGGACAGTGCAAGACGCAGTGGGAGGACTAGTTCCCCTTGCGGCAGAGAGGACACCAAGCAAGGCTCCTGTCCCCAAAAGCAGCAGCCCAGGCTCTCCGCTGTTCCCAGGGAGCAGCAAGGCTTGCCCTTGGTTTTGCTTCCTTGGCTCCTTTCGTCCCACACAGCCCAGCTGGCTTCCCGATGCTGCCGCTTAATTAAAACCAGCCGGGTGGAAAGAATGGAATGAAAGGGAGAGGGGGAGAGAGACTTTCCTGGAAGGGGGCAGACTGGAAACAGTCCTGTGCCGAACCGCCAGCTCTCAGTGCACTCCAGGGGCATGCTGGGGAACGGTGCATAGGAATGCCCCTGCCCTCGGATGGCGAGGGGGGGGGGTGCTTCAGGGCTGGAGGACACAGTGTGCATCCACCTCAGCCTACGGCAGGTTGGTCGCTCCAGGTGAAGATGCTGAAACACCAAGCCCAGTGGAAGGGCCACGGCTGCCCCATCCCCTCTCAGCACAGGAGCCCGTGGCTCGGCAACTCACCTGCATACCCTGGGTCCACGTGGGGAGGGTAAAACCCAAACTTGATGAAGATGGGAATGGGGACTCCGAATTTGAACCACTCCACCACATAGGGAGGGGGCTGCCCGGTCAGCGGATGGATCACGTCGCATCCCAGGATCACGCTCTCACCAGCACGAGCTGTCACAAACTCGGGTTCCTCCCTTGAGCCGTAGACACCTGGGAGAAAAAACAAAACAAAACAAAAAACAAAAACAAAACATCAGCCGGGCAGAGTCGGTGGCTTTTATTGCCAGCAGCCTCTCCCCTCATTCCTGCAGGTACACGTGGCAACTCTTTCACAGGGCACACTAGGGCTTGGGTACCAGTAGTTGGGCCTGGTTAGGAAACGGAGACACTCCCTCTAGCAGCTGAGCTCCCTACTGCCACGCTGGGGCGTTGAGTAAAGGCGCGCGCCCCGACTGTGCAGCAGCAGGTCACCCACAGCGCCACGCTAACGAGGGGCACATGGCCAGGCTCTACAGGGCAGCAAGCCGGCAGCATAGTGCCCCGATCCTAGCCGAAGGCTGGGAGCAGACCAGGGCAGCAGGGCCATGTGGAGGAAAGCCAGCAGACTAAGGATATCCCACTCCACAGGCCTCTGTTGCCGCTTGCCATGGTGCCAGGGATGGATCGTGCTAGCCTCCCCATCAGCAGTTTGAGAACAGGAAACTGCATCCAAACCTAGAGAGTCACGGCATCCAAAGGGCAACATGTTCCCAATAAGCCCCTCCACCCCTCTGGGAAACAGCGGCTTCCACAACTGAGACACACAAAGTCTGCCAACACCGCACATGGTGCCAGTGCAACCGGGTTATTAGTGTGATTTCAAGACCTGCCAGAGGCACCCCTTGCTCCAGCTGCTCGCTGTCCTCCCAGCGACCGGCCAGAGAACAATCCACTTCCCGCCAGGCCAAGGGGGCGGGGTCCCTCACCTGCTCCAGGGGCACCTAAGCCGCCCCTCCCCACCTCGCCAGAGCCAAAGGTGGGCCAAGGAGACAGCTCACCCTGCAGCCACTGGTTTGTTTGGTTGGTTCATTGGATCGCTGGGGTTGCTAGCTGGACGGATCCGTTACGTGTGTTCCCCCCCTTTTTGGGGAGCCACAACAAGCTACTGAGCATGCCCAAAGGCTGCTGCAGAGCATCTCCACGCTGCTATGCCCAGGGCTGGCCACTCAACTCCGAAAGGAAGGGGAGCAGAATGGGGACACTGGGGGCAAGAGACCGAAGGGAAGTGGCTGGGAGTGTAAAAAGAGCGAGGGCGAACGTGATGGATAGATGTTGCCTACTGATGGCCCCTTCTCGAAGTTCTGCCTGCGAGTGCGAAAGACCAGGCCGTGGGCGCAGAGAGCAGACAATGCTCTGGTCTAGCCCAGCAAAGCACGGCAGGGGAGGGGGCGGCCCCCAAGGCTGCCCACCCTGAGGCCTGCTCCCCCTGAGCACATAGGCCTCTCACCGACTACCCAGCCAGCCCCCCAGCTCCCTCTGCCCCCTCAGCACGTGGAGACTCCCTCCAAGGTGACCTTCCTCCCACGCTCCCCACCCCCACATGCAGGTGCCCATGCCTCCCGTTCTGGAGGAGGAGGTGGTGGTGCAGGCAGGAAATGCACAGCTCTTCTATCAGCTCTGAATTGCTTAATAATATCTTCAGGGACGCCTCTCCTCCCTTCAGCAGGGGAGACATCCATTCATAAACCCACTCGCCTCGCCAGCCAATTACCGCAAGGAGCTACAAGCCCCTGGAATGGGCCTTTCAACAGGGAAAGTGCTGACGCCACCCAGGCTCAGCCCAGCGAGCGGTGACAGCATTAAAACAGCTGCTCTGGACGCCCCGGGAACCCGCCTGACACATCCACCCCCAGACCCTGAGCCAGCCCTGCCCTGCCCTCGTGGCCACCCCACCTGCATCTCCCCAGAGCCAGGAGACCTATCCCCTAGCTCCGCATCCCCCTGCAATGTCCATACCCCACTAACCTGCACCAGCCACATCACCCCTCCCAAAGACCAGAGCTAGCCCCCACAGTCCAAACACAGGCATTTTCCACCTCTCCCCAAGCCTGCTGCCGGCCCCTCCCCACACGCTATCGGGAGCCTGCAGCTAGCCCATTTCCCCTTGCGAACACAGGACTCCCCCAGGCTTAGCAGGATTGGCTCAGGTCAGGTCACCGCAGGAGAGAAAAAGACCCATGTGCTGCAGAGAACGATGCTGCAGCAGGTGGCGCTCTTTCCTTTGCGTCAGCTCTGTCCCAAAAGTCCCAGGGCTGTAGGGTGACCAGATGTCCCGATTTTATAGGGACAGTCCCGATTTTGAGGTCTTTTTCTTATATAGGCTCCTATTACCCCCCACCCCCGTCCCGATTTTTCACGCTTGCTGTCTGGTTGCCCTACAGGGCTGCGCCTAGGGGGTGCTAGTTTGCTGACGGCGCAACCTTTCAGATAAATCCTCTGACCAAAGGCCCATTGCGCCACAGATGTTCTGGCCAACTTCTACTAGGGATAACTCACCCCTCTGCAATTTCAATGTGGAACAGCTAGGTTCACCCCAGGGCAGGCTGTATTTCAAGGCCAGGTAAAAGCAAGCCCTGGCACTCTTCATCCATAGAGGTCAAAGTGTGTTACAAAGATCAGCATCCTCCGCTCCAATTTCCACATGGGGAAACTGAGGCACAAAGCGACACAGGAACTTCCTCACGGTCACCCAGCAGGCCAGTGGCAGAGCCAGAAACAGAACCCACATCTCCAGAGTCCAAGTCCAATGCTTTATCCACTAGGCCACATTGCCTCCCCTACATGGTTCCTCCAGGCTTCGCACAATCGCAGGGGTAGTGCAGTGGTTTGTGGTTTCCCCTTGAGGTATATGTAGCAAGCTATTAGCAGGTACAGGATTTGCGAGAAAGGTGCAGGGCTCACAGCAGCTCGCTGTGGCACACCCACTCCTCCCCTTCTCCATCTTCTGAACCAGCTTCAGAAAAGAGGAGAACCAGCTGCTCTCCTATAACGGCTGGGAGGTGGGTGGGACCCCACACAGTCCTACCCTGCACAGGCCCATTCAAGGGGTCTCTCCACAGCAGGAGCTGTGCGGTAAGGCCTGGGGGTACCATATTCATGGTACACAGGGCCAGTCTCCTCTGCCAGCCAGCCAGGCTCAGCATGACAGAGGCAAGGAGAGAGAGCTTTAAAACCCTTTGCAACCCAGAAATTCCACAATCTTCACCCCCACCAGCCTCCGCACAATCTTACCAACCCAAGTCAGGACCGGAGCAGCTGTTCGCAGCCCCCTGCTGCTCCCACACCATGCCCCACAGCACCCCCTGCTGGGAGAGGCTAGCTTTGCTGTTCCTCTGAGCCCCTTGCCGCAGCCAGCGCCGCTCCCCAGAGTATCTGTTACAGTGAAGTGCTGGGACTACAATAACCGTGAGCTCCCCCAAAACTAACACCCCTACAAAAGATTTCTGCAAAGCAAGGCTGGGGCTTACGAAGCCGTCTGCCACATCACAACCAGTGCCCTGCCCCATTCCCTGCAGAGACGCCTGCTGGAAGAGGCTGGGGTTGGAGTTGCTTGGGAGCTCCCCTATAGCCCGCGCCATTCTCCCAGGGGCAGGAGAGCAGTGGTTTTTAAAAGCTCCTTTCAGTCCGCTCCTGCCTGGATCTTGCAGAAGCCAGAGCCTGGGGAATCAGGGAAGCGGCTCCGTGGTACTGCGGCTTCGGGTAGCGGAGCTCTTATAGCGTGAAAAGGCTCCTTTCCGCATGCAGCCGGGAAGCTGCTCACGCTGCTGCTGCCCCCGCCAGCGAAGAATCTTCATTCTTCAGGGAGGCATGTTCCCAGATCCTTCGCTCTGCTCTTCAGAGCCAGCTTTGATTGGCCAATAGTGACATCACTGTTTTTCCACAACAGGAGAGTAAGATCACTGGTTATTTTTGGCTCAGACACAAACGTAAACCAGCAAACGGCCCCCACGGGCCCCTCGGGCCCCCTGTGCAGGCTGATAATCAAAGTCCCTTTGGGGACGCAGGAGCCAGGTGGATTTGGCACCGCGGCAAGCCGCTGCTTGCTGGGATAGCGTAGGCAGCAGCCAAAGACTCGCTCCTCTGCAACCTGCGCCAGGGCAGGGAAAAACATGCACCAGTCTGATCGCACAAGGCCACCAGCCATGAGTGTAGCACCTCTACAGCTCCCCAGCACAGGCACGGGGACAGGCGAAGGCTATGGGGTCTGTAACCAGGAGGAGGAGTGTACCTGGGGTGACGTATAACGGGCAGAAGCGTGGCAAAGGGGTGGTTGGGGTGCAGGTGTAGTAGGAGGGACCTGGGGACAATGGAAGGGTTTATGCTGTGTGTGCGCGCACGCTGAGCGGTAGATAGGCTGCCTGGCATGTGGGCACGGAGGGGCCATGTCTCTTGCCTGGGAGGGTAACTGCTCACTCGGGTCAGGCACACACCGCAGGTGCATGGCTGCAGACCACCACCAGGGAGTGGGGACATGTCTAAAAGCAGAAGGGAGCCACATAGCAAGTAGCTGCAGCCTTCTTCACCAATCATCATCATCCCATCCCCGGGCTTCACACCACCTGTGCAGGATTTCTTTGCACCTCGCTGGGCCTCATTATCGCTGCATTTCTAATGAGGCCAAGGCTTTTGCACCTTGTCAGCTGATGGGGTGACTTCAGCTGCCACCCCCACCCCTGAAATCTGCAATGCTTTGAGGGGGTCCTGAGACTGGCATCCATCCTCTCCCACTCCAGTGTCCCGGGGACGTTTCCTTCTGTGCTACTACCCTCTCCTCCACAATGCAACCACCCCACGCTGCGGGGAACCAAAGTCATGGCTTACTAGCCACAGGCCGGCTCCAAATGCACCCCCACAGCTCTGGAGTGGCTCCTGTTTCAGATGCCGCAGCAGGGTCCGCACAGCCGCTGCAGCAGCAAGAGGGAGGGGCCGGGGTCTGCACAGGGCATTTGAAGGCCAAACCGTTCCTTGGGCCTCAGCCGGCATCTGATACCCAACTGTCCAGGAGCCTGGTCCAAGCCAGCCTTCCTTCCAGCAGGAGAAATCATTGGGGTTTGCCCAGAGATTCCCCCAACCACCTGCCTGGCTCCACAGTATGACCATCTCCCCCCCATCTAAATGGGACAGCAGCTACCACATTCAAACTGATGCTGGTGAGAGCACCTTGTGTGAGCCCTGCTGGGACAAAGGAAGGAGGGGCAGGCTCCCCTGCTAGGCACAGCAGCCCTCCTGTATGAGGGTCCAATCCTACACTCGTCCTAATCTCCTTCAACTCCAGGGTGGGGAGGGGACGACTGGCTGAGCAAGGGCCGCAGGATTTCAGTTTCCCAAAACTTCACAGCCACCCCAGTCTGGGGGCAGAGGGTGTTTACCCTTCTGCCCCACAGGAGAATCTGCAAGACCTCTTTACCATGCCCCAAAGTTTCAGGATACCGAGGACTTGCATCCATCCTGCCCCCCACCCAACAGGGAACGAGCAGGTTCCCACGTCCTCGCCAGCCCAGTGTTCCCTGGCTAGCAGCTTGTGCAGTGCAGAAGCTCGGAGCCCATCCAAGCCTTCGCCGGTACGCAGCAGCTGCAGTGTCTCCCTAACGCACAGCTGGAGTCCTGCCAGCGCGTGTAGGACTTGATGCACCTTGGCACAGTCCCCAGCTCTCTTATCTCCAGTCAGCACCAGGCCCTCCATTCACCTGAGGAGCATTCAGATTTCCACACGGCCAGCAAGAGCAGCAGAAGGGCAAGGGGAGGGGCTGGCTGGAGAGGAGGGAGAGGCATACCACCATAAGCACTGGCAGCACCAGTGGTCTCATACTGCCGCCTATGCCACCCAACCCAGGAACACTGGTGGGATGAGTCTGCCAGGCCTCAGCCATGCTATCCCAAAGGGTCTGGGCAGCGTGTGTGAAAGATGAGCTAAAGAGGGCTTTGATATTTGCCTACACACCTCAGACACAGCCTCAGTGCAAGAGCCCCCTGCCATCAGTAGGAGCGGATGGTACTCAGCACCTCACAGGATGGGGCCAGGAGACCCAGAGGCTGCCTCGCCGGAGGCAGAAAGAGGCAGCTACCTGCTCTCGCCCAGCCCCAGATACCCAGCACTAGCAGCTCTTGGTACTGACGCAGAACCAGCTCCCTTCTCCCCATATTCCAGCAGCTCCCTCCGCCAGCTCCGGCTTCTCGTCCTGAATTTTAATCTCCGTCTGGTCCAATAACGCTTGTTTCCTGCCCCCACACACATTGTCAAGCAAACAGCCCCCTCAGCCAGGGACGCCGTGCGCTAGGAGCAGCGACGGTTCTCAGCACCTGCCTCCAGGAGCTCACGACTGGGGAAGCTAAACCTGGCTCAGGGGGCTTCGCCGACAGCAGGCCCCTGCTCCCAACCTAGCGTGGGGACGCTGGAGTGTTGCCCCCACAGCAAGAGGAGGCTGTGAGACTAGGAAGTGCCTTGAACCCCACCGGCTACACGCAGGAGCTGGGCTGGCCCAGCCTGGAAGGGACACCAGGAAAACCATGACGGGTGGTGGGGAAGGAAGAGCAATGCAGTTAGAGAGGCAGCCCTGTAGAGTAGCACAGGGCCCAGTCCTTCCTCAGCTAAGGCCAGGCAGACCCAACGACGGTGCGCATCCTAGGAAGCTTGGTCATTGGCATCACCAGGCAAGGGGGCTGCCTGACGCTGGGTGTTGGCCAGGAGAACCCTGCTGAGCCAGTGCTCCCAGCTTCGCTGTAGAGCAGCCCCTTGCTAGCTCTGATGTCCCAACGTCGCCTGCTGCACTCCAGGTCTGAGGACTCCGCTCCCACTTTTCGGGATCAGGGCGCATGTGCGCAGGCCCCATTCAAAACAAGTCTCTCCCCATGGCTGCTGAACCTATTTCAGAGCCAGATTCCAACCAGCTCACACCCCTATGATTTCAGTGCAGTTTGGCCAGCTGCAGTGGAAGGGACCAGCACCAACCAGCTGCAAACTGTACCTTACCCCACGCCAGCAGATGCTGTTTGTGCAGGGCTACAGCGCTCAAGGGGAGTGACAGGAAGGCGCCAGCTACGGCGCTCACACGGAGAGCCACAGGGTTAGCCGATCCCAAGAAAGGCCGCAACCTCCGTCATAAGCTACTGCAAGACCCCCAGCCAAGGGTACGTCCACACAGCAAACGGTGCACAGGCTTCAGCATGGGGGAACGCAAGCTTGAAGACTCTCTTGAAGGACTCGATCGCATTTGAATGTGGCTGTGAAGAACTGAGCTAGCCAACAAGGCCCCTTTTGTGGTCAGCGCAGACCACAGCACATTGCATCAGCTACTTATGCTCCTGTGGGAGCACAGCAGACAACCCCCTGCACCACCACCCTCATAACGCTGGGGTGCTGGGTTCAGAGGTGAGTCGCATAAAGCACGACCAGTGCTACTTCCTGCCACAGCCGGTGGGCTCCCATCTGACTGCTGTCCAGGCCTGATGCTGCTTAGCCTAGTTCTGATGAGAGCACAGCCCAAGCTGCTCTGATGGCAAGGGACCAAGGGCAGAGGAGGGAGGCGCTTCCAGCCCACCACCTGGCTCCAGCTGGGAATAAGTGAGTTTCGACTGGAAGCAGATCCCCCAGTGCTATGTCAGGCAAGACAGCTGATTGATCCCCACCGTGGCCATTCACAGCCAGCCTCTGGGTTTCTCGGCACGATTAGCAACTTTAATTTGCTCTCGACTGGATTGTATTTCACGGCCTTTCCTCGCAGGAAGTCGGTAATTCAATCTTCAAGCTTCTCAGCACAAAAGGTGAAAAAAATAGCAGCAGCAGTTTGTGCACGGCCTGGTGGAGAGGAAAGAACAAGCAACAGCTATCCACAGGACGGATGCCTAACGCCGCGGTACCACCTTTTCCCCCCACTGCCCTGCCTAAGGTATCGGTCAAGAGAGGACGGGGGCCACGTGCTGGAGCAGCTACATGATCCCGGACATTATGCCTTACAGTGCCTCCTGCTGAGTGAGGTTGGGACTGCAGGAGCTGGAAGCGCTCTCCGCTGGCATGCACAACCTGCGAGGAACAGTCTCGTGTTCAGTATGACACCAGCCCTGACGCGTCAAATCTTTCTGTTCAGGGACTGCTGAATCGCTGGGACAGGACAGCCCATTCTCCAAGGCAGCTTCAAAGAGGCTTTTACAGACAAGAGACAAAAAAATAGCACAAGGCGTGTATCTTTGAGGCCCGATACAAAGGGTCCAGTGACGTCTGGAAGGAAGCCATTGAGCCCTCGGCCCCGCAGGCACCCCTTCTCGGCACAGAGGATGGCAAGCAGACTAACGAGCCATTTAATGCACAGCCTGCACCAGTTTAACACCATCCTCCCTAGCACATCGCAGCACGCAGGCCTCTGAGCAGGTGTGGGGAGGGGAGGGAAGGAAGGGAACATAGTGCACAGCTCAGGAAGGGACTCCCTGGCTATCTGGGGAAGACCCAGGGTGCTGCGGGAAGGGGTGCCGGTGAGTCAGCTGTTCGCACTCTTCCCTCATTGCCCCCCTTGTGCCAGTGACCTCCCATGCTCTGGCTGTTGGCCTTATCCTGGCAACACGTGCAGGTCTGCAGCTCCCTCTCCAGCCTGTGGCCATCTCCCCAATGTCTCCTCGGGGGTGCCCTGCTGCTTCCGCAAACCATGCACGGCAAGCGCAGATCCCCTCTGCTCACCTCACCCCTTCCCCTGCCACCATCCTCCCCAGCACCTGAGCTCAGGGCTGTCTGGGACCCCTCCCTTTCCTCACCCCTCACAGCCAGGATCCTCCCACACCCACCTCCCACTCCCAGAGCCAACATATGTTTCGCAGCCCGGTGCCAAGGGCAAGATGCCATGCCATCTCCAACCTCTCTCTCTAGACCCTCCCATCTACCCAGCAAGTAATGCATTGCTCTGACAACATCTCCCCCACCCAGCTCCACACATCTCTCCACTGGCTCCCTATCACTGAGAATGAAGTGAGGAGGAAGGGTTTGAGTCCAGCCCTCAATGCTCCTCACCTCACTCCCTCCTCCCATTCTCACCTCCCTGTGCCTGGAAGGGTCTGTCTTCCTCATGCACCTCCTCCAAAGCCCTCTCCCCGCATCCCATCCCACTCCTTGGATTCCCCCTCCTGCCTCAGCCCCTTCTCAAAGCCACCAGCATTCAACAGGCTTCGCTCTCTCCATAAGATGCAGTCCGTTACGCTGCGCTGCTTGAACCCCCTTTCTTGGCCCGTCTTCATCACCTCGCGCTGCCTGAGCCTGCAAACTCAGAGACAGGACGCGTGTCTCTGACAGGCTAGGCAGAGCCAGGGCACTAGATTGATCGGTGATGGCATTTGGAAAGTGTTTTGGGATCAGCAGATGAAAGAGGATTCATGAGCATCAGCTATTATCCTGTGCCCAGAAGCTAAGGGGATGAGTTCTCTTCGACAGACGTCCCTGCCGTCCACCTCCACACGGCAATCCATCTCTGAAGATCACCGTCCCATCCTTCAGCCCCGGGCAAAGACTCAACCTGATTTTCCAAGTTGCTGAAGAAACACAGCTTCACCAGGAGCTGCAGGTGCTCTGCCTCTCTGGAAATCAGGCCATGAGGGGGCTAAGACCAAGGGGTATAATCAGAGTCATCCACATAACAAGGCAGGCGGACAGCTAAGAAGTGATGGAACAAATCACTGCAGAAGATTCTGGGACCTGGAATCCTTCCATGAGGCGGCAGCAGCTAAGTTGGAGGGGACGGACTGCACCATCCCCTTTTCTGTTGGAAAGATGAGCAGAACAGACAAGAACTGTCCCATGCAGAGGTAAATGCTCCCTTTTCCTCCCTCCCTTCTAACTGGCCTGGCAATAAGCCCTTTCCGGGCAGCATGGCCAAAGCAAGGGATTTCCACCCCCCACCAATCAGGAGAGAGCCCAGGGGAAGCCAATGTCAGCTGGGCATGAAGATTCACAGCCCACCCACAAGCAGTAGAGGCAGTTAACTTCAGCTCCAAGAAGCAGCTCATTAACTAACAAGATGGGAATGGGAGCGTGTGTGAATGGAGAAAGAGCGAAGCTGAGAATGGATGAGTGAACACACAGGAATGGAAGAACCAACAAGGCAAATGGAGAGAAAGAATGAATGGAGAAACGGAGAGAGAATGGATGAGCATGGGAGAGAGAAGGAAGGAACGAGTGGGAAAGAACAGATGAGCGTGGGAAGAGCAAACAAATGAACAAGAAAAGGAACGCACAAGGGAGCCTGAGCAAGCGAAAGGCGTGCATGGGTGCACACGGGTGTTTCAAAAACATCCTCATTTCAAACGGAGCCAGGACCAAGTGACTAGGGGCCCAGCTCTAAGCCATTGCCTGGGCTTAGACCATTTGGAGCCAAATGAACACAAGCCAGGTTTGAAATCCCATTCCCTCTTTCCAAGAGGGGAGAGGAAAGTCCAGGCATGTCAGAGCCGCCTGTACACACTGATGGGCCTGGTCCTCTCCCACCAGCAGGATCCACGACACACACCTGCAACTTTGCCCTCACGGGTTGCCAAGTGCTTCCTGCCCACTGCTGCCCAAACAAACAGGCTTGGCACAGAGGGAGTGGGCAGCATGCATACGCCTTGCAGTAGCCTCTGGAATGGAAGTGCTGGGATGTGAGTGAAGGAAAAATAGGTCAGTTTCTGGCCGCTTGCAGTGCCGGTATCTAATCAAAAAGCCAATGGAGTAACCACATGCATGGCTAGGCTTCACCTCCACGTGAGGAAAGCTGTCTGCCATCCATTAGAATTACAAGCACCCAGTTCTTGTGGGGATCCCTGCTCTCACCCCCCAGCCCTGCTCTTCGCTCTGGATTCCCTCTCTTGCTTGGTTCACATACCTGGCTAGATGCCCCCATCTCACTAGCAAGTTTCACTCTGTCTGCACATTAGTGGCCTCGGCCCAGAATTACCGTTCCAGTCTAGTAACTTCCCCTCTCCTAGGGAGGGCGAGGAGCACTGGGCTCAAAAATCTCGCAAGGGATGCCAGCATCCCATGCCCTTGCGGCAGGGAAGAGGGACAAGGGGGAAAACTAACTGCACCTCCAACCCAAGCAGTACATTTGGGGACAGTCCCACGCAGTTACACACATTTAGGATACCTCCAGGCATTTAACCACACCTGTGATCTGACAAAAGAGATGATGGAAATGGGACAGCATCCACAACAGCAGAGGGTTCTTCAGTAACTCTGCCAAATTGTGGGGTCACAAGTACCTGTTGAGTCTACAAAATATGCACGCACACCCATGGTGCGCTCCAAAAAACTTGCCATTTACAGCACAGCACTATAGATACTAGAGTGACTGGTGCTGGAGAGATCAGCATCACCAGCTCCTAGAGTTTTACGAGTCTCACAATATTGGGTGTTCTTCTTAAAAGCCCTAGCTCCTGAAGGCATGTGATCAGGTGAGAATTTCAGCTTTCATTTACAAAGTAAGTTTCCGGCCCTTGTGTTTGTGAAGAAAAGCTTGAGAGCATGACCCATATGGGACCTAAAGATTAAAAAGCCAGAGGGCAAATGAAAAGAATCCCAAAGGTATTATTTAAACACATCATGGATTTCTGTGGTCTGACACGTGATTTTTTGAATGCTTGCGATTGGCCATACGGAGAGATGCAGAAGAGTTATGGGTATTAAAAGGCCCCATGCAACTCTGCGAATCATGTGCACAAGTACCACACTGCAAGCGCCACTTTGCACGGTGGGCAGAGAAATGCAGGGCTGGCATGTGTGCCAACTCTGCAGGAGCGGCATGGGTGCTCACATTTCAAACATGGCCCTGATGAAACTTCCACACACAAACAGGCCCCGCTGCTCCTGGGCAGGTCAGTGCGTACACAACAGAAGTAACTCCACTCCTCTTTCTCTTCCCCCCACATCTTCCATTTCTCTTCCCTCCCTTCTCCGCCCCACAGTCAAATGAGTATGTCCTCTGCACTCTGCAGCCCATTTGGTTGAAATACAAGCCAGCACCAGGAGACGGGGACATCACGTATGAGGCAGTATCTTTCTAAGCGAACACTGTCGGTTGTAGGATCCATTCAGGTCTCAGAGGTGTTCTGATAGCTGATTTCACACCTGCATTGTGGATTTTCTCACTTCTCTGGGGCATGGCGGGGAGAGAAAGGGCCTCTTGTTTGTTACAGCTCTGACAGCTTGGACCCCACCATCTTGGTGGACAGAACTTCATGGCTCTGCTGCCCCATCATGGAGTACTCCGAACACCCCCATCACCCCCAGGACACAGAGTGGCCATGAGGGATGTCCAACACTCTGGATCAACACAGAGCCATAGCTGTGGACTGCAGCATGTCCAACCCTGAGCTGGGACATGACAGATGGAATAGTGGAGCAGAGCGAATGTGCGGTGACAGGTACTGCATTTGTGGCCGTGTCCATCAATCAGCGATGACAGGAAAGGCAGAACTAGGGGGTTATTTCAGTCCATATGTGAGGCGTGCCCGTCCCATGCTCTGTCTAGGTCCTTCATAATAAGCTTTAGAACACAACACAACCGCGCACACTCAATTGTGGCAGGGCCTTTTACGAGTCCCGAGAGAGAACATGCGGCATCCAGCAGCCCAAGTAGTCAGGTCCCTTGGATTCCGCTGCAAGCTCCTTCCTGGAGAACCTGGACATTAGGATTCTTGGGGGCTACTTCAAGCTCTGAGGGAAGCACTGTTTTGCGGTAACTGGTGAGGAGGGACGGAGTCAGGACGCCTGGGTTCCATTTCTACCTCTGCCACAGACTCATTCTGCTTCTTTGGCCAACACACCCAACTTCTGTGCCTCAGTTTCCCCTATCTCTAACGTGGAGATAACACCTGCCTCACAAATAGGAGTCTGTGAGCAAGGCTTCACTAGCGAGATCAGGGAGGAGACACCCTACTACCGTATTTCCATAGACTCCCTAGCATATGGGCACATCTCCCGTCACCCTGGTCAGGTAGAAACATGTTGGGCATTCAGAGCTTCTGCAGTCCCTCCACCTAGCCAGCCTACTCCTCCCCATAAACTCCCTTCAGCTGACAGGGAGAGGGGAAGGGGCGTGCACTCAGAGCTGCTCTGCCTATCCCAGCAGAGCCACCCAGCCCATGACAAGTAGAAGACAGCCCTGTCAGCTCATCTGGATGCCTACAGGCTTCAAATATTCAGAACTGGGTTCCACTACTCCACTTGGCCATCTCGTTCCCAGGGTTATCCCAATGGGTCAGAGCCACCATGGCTCCCTCCCCCTCCACCAGGGGGCAACAGCAGCAGTTCGACGGACATTTCCAACGGATTCTCCAAGCCCCAGATCTTTCTAGGGTGCCAGACTCTGACTGAAGCACATGGGACTCCGCTTGTGGGATGAATCCAGGCCCCACTTCAGACAGAGTGTCCAATAACAGGAGTGTTAACACTCTGTCACCAGCTCTGCCTCGCAGCTGTTCTCACTTTGGTGCAGAGTTGCTATACAGGGGGAGGAGAGAGGCAGAAAGGGCTCGAGAAAGGTGCATCGAGCCCAGTGGAAAGACCCTCTCTCAGCCAGCTGGGCACATGGGACCCATCAAATGACAGAGAATCCCTCAAAGCTCCACTACAAGTGGGGAAGAAAAGGAAGGACAGTTCACTGGGCAGGTTGCCGCTAACCCCAAAGGTTCAATCCTGCCATCCTCTCAGTACCAAATCCCATACGAGAGCGCAGTCTGGGCCTCTGAAACAGTGCACAGTTGGCAGGGCAGTGGGGTCCCATGTTTAAAGCAGGCGGGCTGGGAGTCAGGGCGCCTGGGTTCTGTGCCTGACTCCGGCAGGGCAGGGCAGGGTTCAGAGTCTAGATCCCCAAGTCTCATTCCTGGTTCTGGGTGCACAGATCTCTGGCCTGCCCCTCTCTGTGCTCAACGTCCCTCATGAAAACGGGGATAACCCCAACCTCCCAGGGAGAAGGCGAGGCTGGGGGATTCTCAAGGAGCCAGAGGGGCTTGGCTGGGAGACTCTTCACATCCATACCAGGCAACTGGTACACTCATTATACACGCTGCCTGTGGACCAGCACAGCACAGGCACGCAATCGGGTAAAATGAACCCCGGCCCTGCCCTGGGGCAGCCAAGCCTTCTCCCTGAAAGCCCCATATGGCAAATAATGGAGGAGACACCAGTCCAGAGAAGCCAGAGAGGAGCAGCAGACAAATATCCTACCCTAGTCAGTGCTGCCTGAATGGTGACATGACCCTTCCCTCCATCCCCCAGTGCCAGTGCCCGCAGAGCTCCCTGAGCCCTTAATGCTCCACTGGTGCCCCAGGACGCCGTGCAGCAGGAGGCTCCCGGAGCGTCCAGCACGCTGGAGCAATCTCTTCGCGCTCAGCCAGCACAATCGCAAGGTTCACTTGAGGTCGCGGGAAAGCTCAGAGGATGCGAAAGCACCATCCCGCTGGAGCGTGATGTGTGCAGGGCCCCCTGCCATCAACAAGTAATTAACGGGCTCACTGACCAACTCTGCCACTCCACAGGGCCAGCTGGGACTCGGACAACAAGCCTGAGAGATGTGCCTCCCTACCAATCAGGGGCCAAGAGACCAGTGACACATATGTGTCCCCCCTCCCCACTCCACCACCAATCAGAGGCCTGGAAGCCTTGACCCTGCATGCACCTCCACCAATCAGCATACAGAGGTACCGCTGCCCCATTTGGACCCAACCCTCCCCTCCACCCCCCACCAATCATAGCCCAGTTTCTGGAGAGTAGAAAGAAAAGATGCACAAGCCACAAAGCCCAGCTGCGCCCTGCTACCCAACCCCAGGGCGGTGATGATGTATCCACCAGACATACCCCGAGGTTGCAGGATCAGCCCAACCCAAAGCTCTCAGAGACCAGTAACAAAGAGGCCTATTCTCACCCCGCAGAGCAGTGCGAGAACCTGCAGTGCAGAGATGAAATCTGCTTTGACACATCCCATTCACAGCATTGAATCAGAATATTGCAGGGATCGGGGAGGACAAGCCACTGGCATTTCATCGGGGGTCAGGGGGGCACTAGAATGCAGGGAGGGAAGCAGGAGGATCTGCTCTAGGGAGAGACTAAGATGGCGAGGACCCCGCCCTTGCTAACCAGGAGGGTAGCAGAGAGCTGGAGTCCATCCGCCTCCCTCCCAGATCACATCACCAGAGGAACATGACAGGAACGAGTGGCTCGGCTGGAGCGGTGGGGGTTTGCTCAGCCAGTTAGAAACTGCACATGACAGAAAGCTGCAATTAGTTGCTCAGTCATCTAAAGAACTACTGAGGAAGACCGTCTGACTCTGCAGGCTGCCTGCCCTTCCCGACCAGAACACTGGCTGGCTGTACTGCTGGTGGGGTATCTGTGTCGCTCTGATGGGACCTGCCTCCCTGACCCAACCCCCTTTGGCTGAATCCATCACCCAGGATAACAGCCCCACTGGTGCCATAATCAGGGACCTTCCCCCTCCCGCCTCACTTCTCTGCCTCAGCTCAGAAGCAGCATCTGGGTTTGCAGCAAGATTCCTGCTTTTTTAACCTGATTTTCCAGATGGATTGGCTGAGACACACATAGGTCAAGTGACTTGCCTCAAGGTCACACAGCAGAAATGGGAGAAGGAGGGATGGGAAGACCTGGAATAACCAGAGGGGACAGCTTAATAGTCTATGCATCAGGTTCAGAGGAACCAGGCTCCCTGAAGCTTTGAGTTCAAACCCCTCTTTCCTCCTTCAGAAGCAGAGAACTATGCAGCAGAGGGGACAGGGATTTCACTGGTGACCCTCTAAGTAAGATCATGTCTCCTCTATGGTTGCATTTAAGTTCCCCTGGCACCATCGGGAGAGTACAAGATAATGGCAGTGTCCATAGACCTTCCCATCCAGTATGCTGGACAGCATTCATCTTCCACCCACCATCTCTTTCCAAAATGCTGTTTTGAGAGTCCCCACTACCACCCTCCAGGCCACACGAATGAGAGAAGGGGATTATACAATCAAGACAATTCCTAGAGAAATAACTTTGGTAAGCTGTAGTAAGATTGTAACCATCAATTCGGGGGAAGGGGGAGTCATTACAGTAGGACAGAGGTGCAAGCTGAAATCAGGGACCCTTTGCACTAGGCACAGTACACACACACACACACACACACACACACACACACACACTAACAAGAACTTGTAATCTAGGCAGCCAAGACAAAGAGTGGAATGAGAGGAGACTTGCCTGAGGCTACACAGCTGGTCAGTAGCAGAGCCAGCCCAGACCCCAGGTTTCCTGACTCCCAGTACAGTGCCCTGCCCACTAGACCAGGGGTTCTCAAACTGGGGGTCACAAGATTATTACATGGGGGGTCACGAGCGGTCAGCCTCCACCCCAAACCCTGCTTTGCCTCCAGCATTTAGAATGGTGTTAAATATATTTAAAAGTGTTAATTTATAAGGGGATTCGGGGGGTCACACTCAGAGGTTTGCTGTGTGAAAGGGGTCACCGGTAAATAAGTTTGAGAGCCATGGCTCTAGACTATGCTGCCCCTGCTGAGTTAAATGCGGAAGTTGTTAAAAATAAAATTCCCCTAGAAGCCATGTGGCCAAATGCTGCAGTTTTAAGGTGTTCACCTATAGCTTAAAACACACACAGCCTTGAGATCAGAAACTACTGGACGCCGAATGCCCATCAGGACACCAATGTTCATGTCCTTTATTCATTTCAAGCAGCAGCCATGGTATCTTGCTTCTTCCTGGAGCAACCTCCAAAAAACAGACCATGGTTACCTAGCACCTGAAGGACAAAGCCTCTAACTGCTCCCCTCCTGCCACGGGGTGCTCCACTCACCACTGGGCTGGCGCCTCCTGGTCACTCTGGGGATTAGCTCTGGAGGCCAACGCCCCCTTCCATGGTTCGCATGCCATTGCTCCAAGTCTCCCTCTCGTTCCAGGAACCACAGCATCGTCTTTGTGACTCAGCCCTCCGGCCAGGTCACTCACTCAGTGTTTTCCCCCCCTTCTGGGGTATATCAAAGTTTTTCCGTCAGCTGCCCTAGGCAATCTTCCCATTCACTGCTGCAGGTCTATGCCACACCTACAGTGGCTGGTAGGGGAACCTGGGCCCAACCTCTGCTCTGGGTTCCAGTCCAGGGACGCTCAACCCAGCATTTCCAGGCTTTCCTCTCCCAGCCCTCATGGCTCCTTCATAGACTGCATCCCTCCACTCTGGTTCCCCTTCTCTCTCTGGGTGTACCAGCTCCAAACCCTCCTCCCAGGGAGCGACTGCCCTGTCCCAGTAGCAGCCCCTGTCTGTTACCTGGCTGCATGGTCCCCACCAGTTCCTGCACAGCTGAGCCAGCTTTCAATTAGCTCCCTGGCTCCTCCTCCACCAGGTGCAGCCTGCAGAGATAACTGGCCTACTTGACCACCTTAAGGCCTGTCAGTCCTGTGTGGGGCGGAAACTCCATCACACCTCCAAAACACAGACTCCACGTCCTCAGCAAGCCCCGCTGCAGGATTCATGCCCCATACCTTCTGGCCCAGAGAACGTGGTCAGAGACCCACTGCGGGACTGCTCTGCCTATTCCATGGGGGGCGTTCCTTTCCCCTTCAAACACACGGAAAGTGAGCATGCTCACAAAGATATCGATAGATTAGCTTTGAGGTTTGGTTTGGGCTAGGGTCCTCAAGTGCTTTGCAGCTGGGAATTAAGCCACGGCATCCTGGTGAGGTTGGCATTATCCACACATCACAGATGGGGAAACTGAGGAAGAGACGGGAGGTGACTTGCCATAGGCCACGAAGCAGATCAGTGGCAGAGCCGGAGTAGAACCCAGAACTCCAGCCCCATCTCATACATTAGTCCCAGACCCAACTCTCCCCTTAGGAGATAACTTGCCACCAGCCACAACCTGTGGCACCACTCTCCTAGTTCCAGATGCACATGGCAAAGGACCATCCCCACGTACCGCTGCCTCTCACAAGGGCAGCAGACGAAGGCCTTAGTATTCTGCCACAGGCTACCCACACCCTGGCCCTCTCCTGTCTGACCCAAGCCACAGCACACTCCCACCTGCTAAGAATAGTACAACACTGACCTAGGCACAACACAACAGCACAAAGCTGCCTGTTCTGAAGCATGTGTCCCAGTCCCCTCGCAGCACCGACATTCCAACACGCATGCACGAGATGATCATTCTTCCCTCTGAATAGGAGCACGGTGCCTTTAAGGGAGGCAGCGCTCTGCCCTGCTGGTGAGACAGTGCCAGCTGCCAAGCAGTTAGTTGGGCACATGCAGGTCAGCCCTACAATCAGGAGTGCCAGGGGATTGCCAGGGAGACTGGTAGCCAGTCCTGGCATGCATACAGAGCAGGAGACAGCCACGAAAGGGAAGCCCGTACGGAACAAGCATCCCCTGGGATTCCCTGCAGGGCACAAAGGAAGCACGCACACGCTTGCCTACATGGCTGCCCCTAGAGCAGCTCGCACGTGCTCACTCACCAGCTCCCCCCACCCCTAAACTCAGCACTGATCAGCTGCGGCAGGAAAGTCAAGTGGAAACAACCCCCAGGGTCAGAGACCTGCTTCAGACCCAACCATCCCCAGCGAATCCAGCTGTCTGCATGCTACATTCACACAAACCCTTCTCCCCACTCAGAGCAGACCCCATCCCACAGGGAGAATGGGTCAACCTAGCGTCTGGCGCATCAGGACCCTATGGAAATGAACCCCCAACACCCTCAAGGAAACAGGAGAGGAGTGGGCACGAGCAGGCCCGGGCCAGTGGGTGCAAGCGGGGTGTGACAAAAACCTATTGCCGAGCCAGCGCCTGTCTGCCTCCTGCAAACGCCGGTAACCAGATACTGGTGGTTTCTATTGCCAGTACATATGAAACCAGCTCATGTTTACAGCGACTCCGGACACAGCGATTTTACAACCCCAAAACTAATAACTCCGACACAAACACTTTGTACTCTGCCAGCTTAGACACCTGCCAGCAGCCCCCGACCTCTGCCAGCACGGGCACTCCAGGCCGAGCAGCAGACCCAGCCACGCACCCACCTCCTCAATCCCCTATTCAGAGCACCAAGCCACTGCCACAGCTCCAGAGGGGGCAGTTCTCAGAGCCCTGCCTCCTCTGGTCTCTCGCCGGAGGGATGCCCCCATGCACGGAAGTGAAGAGTAGCAAGGCCTCTCGCTAGACAGAGCGCTGGGGCCATGGAGGGAGATGGGGCCTTCCTATCTGTGATGTCTCTTTCATGGAAGATCACAGGGGGCATGCCATAGCCAGCAAGAGGCACAGGCTGCCTCTCCCCAATCAGTGAGATGCTACCAGGCTGGGACTCCAGCAGAGACATTCACTGCCACTGGGATTGGGCGATTACATTGCTCTTTGATTAGAGGCTCGGAAGTAATCAAGATAAATCAGATTAGTCTTTGCTCCCCCGTGGAGGTTGGGGAATTACTGGTCCCCACTGTCCCTCTGCTAGACATCAGGGAGGGGGCGGAAAAGATCCCCCAAGTCTCAGCCACTGAGCAAAGATTAGAAGATAGATGGGGAAATAGCCCTGTCTGCCCCAGTTCTCCCAAGCCCCACGTTCCATCCAGAGGTTTCCTCTTTGTGGCTGCAGCACAGAAGAGGAACAGGGGTGTCCCCGGACCCAGACCTCGCCGGGTGGGTTTTTCCTACAACATGCAACTAAACCAAATCATCACCACCACAATCTGCCCTTATTCCCAGTCTGACAGCCACCCATGTGCCTCCCTCTCTTTCGGAGTCCCCAGGCCCTGGGGACACACTAGGGGAAGGGAGAAAGCCATGTTCACAAAGCATGCGACCTAGGATGTGCTGACTCCAGAGCTCCCCCATTTATACTCCATGCAAATCCCATTTGCCAAGCCCTCCCACTGAACACCCTGCCAGGTGCACAGGGCCAGATGCCAGTCCAAACGCTCCCATGAACACCCAGCAGGGTTTTGATATCCAAGGCATGGAACACCACACCGAGCCCTTGGCATGCCATTTCCCAGCCCGCTGTGCTCTAACTCATGCAAGACAAGGCAAAAGACGCTGCTCCAGCAGGGACAGCCAGGACCTACAGAGACCCCGGGGCTCTGAGTTCAGCATCACCTTCTGCAGCCCCTTTCGGTTGAGTTAAGCAGTCCCACCGGCGATGATCCCTGTAGCACCAGAGGAGCAACCTGGGGACAAAGCCAGAGTAGCTCCTGCAGACTGTTTAGAGAAACCTTGGTGTTTCACTCCAAACCCTCAAGGATGAAGAAACCACCCACAACTTTATCCTTACAGATGCCCTCCCCTTGCCGCTCTCTGACAGATACGGCCTTATTCCAATGACAGCTACAATAACGCCACTGAACCCAGTAGAATCTCACCTCTGTGAAACTGGTGTGAGATCAGAAGCCCACTGAGTTCACAACTCCTTGTATTATTCCTTCTCCCATTCTGGGGGGTCCATCCTGTTACTAAAGCAATGGTGTGGGCCTCCTAGCCATCTCTGAAAGCTGGGCTGGGGTGGCGGGGTCACCAGGCCAGAGAGGTCCTTGCTGCCCTCCCTTCCCCTGGAGTCCCCAAGTTGTAGGAAGGAAGGAGCAGCGTGGCACTAGGAGACACTTTCAGTGGGGCAGGAGGCAGGAACCCAGAGCTTTTAGCAAAGGCCTTAAATGGTCCTTCTGGTCCCTTCTGGTTAAGCCCTGCAATCGGAGCTTCTGATCCAGGACAAGGGATGGAGAGCTCTCAGGGGGAGATCTGCTACGCCAAGTCACGGGGCTCCACACTGGAAGGGGAGCAGCATGGAGTTACCCAATGTTACCAGCCTGGTCTTGAGAGATTGCACTGCAAAGGGCCACTTCTCCAGCTGGAGGGAGCTCCTGAGTGCGTATGGCGTGACGGTCTGCCTCAGGGTCATGCCACGACTGCCACAGGTCCTCAGCTACAGTGATTCTCATTTACATGAAGAGGGTGGAACTCCTTATTGAGCTGAGGATAAGGGAGGGAATTCCCTGGGAAGGCAGGGGAGGGTCACCTTACAGGGCAGGGATAATCACCAAGTCTTGTAATTAATTAAGGCACAGGATCAGGAGTCAGGGTCAATCAGTGCTGATCCCAGCTCTGCGACTGGCTCACAAGAGGACTTCATGGAAGGCACATCCCCGCTCCGTGCCTCAGTTTCCCCAACGGAAACAAGGGAATAACAATGCTTTCTCCCCTCATTCATGCTTGTCAGGTCTTTGAGAGCCTCAGACAGAAGGCACTGTAACAGGCAAAAGTGCTATTAGCCGTTAGGCTTCAGAGAGCCCAGCCCACCATCCGTCTCCTGTAGCCTGATTCTCTCCTTTTTCCTGTGGGCAGGAGACAACAGAGAACACAAGGGAGACATCTACACACCCACCTCCGCCCTGCAGCAAGACAGATGGACAGGAAGGGCAGATCCCCAAGTAGCCAAAGTGCAGATTCCCAGCTAGCGCTCACCAGAAGGACCGGGCCAAGGCCAGGACCACAGAGCCCAGGGAGTCACAACACAGCATCCTGCCATCACCATGTAACACCTCAGCACCTATTTCCTCAGCCGGGGCACGGAGGGGTGAGCAGAAGGCTGAGACTGCACTGGATCAGTTCATTGCCAACTGCCCACCCCTCAAGATCCTGGGGATGGCTGCAGAAGCCAGAAGCAGGCAGAAAGGGGGAAGAGAAGAGGCAAAGACAGCAGCCAAAGCGACGTAGTGCTGCCCTTACGAACTCCAATCAGTGACTTAGGAGGACTGACACTTCTCAAAGGGGATGCGAAGGAGATTCCAGAACCATATCTACTGCATGCTGTGATGAGACATCAGCAGCTTTAGCAACAAGGGGCGTACGCGCCTGCCCACAGTTCCAGCAGCACTGCAGGGAACGATGGGAGGTTGAGGCTATGGGTCAGCTCACAATTAGTCCAATCTCAGCTTCACCTGCCAGGAGAGGCTGCAGGGAATGAGGTGCTAGCTGCGAGCAGACCCGCCGTTGCTGCAGTACCAGCATCTTGCAGCTGGAACTACTACAGGGACCAGTGAAAGACTGCTTGAGGCACACACAGCTGTAGTGCCCACTTCTCCCAGCAGGGGGTGCTGTAGAGCACAGTGGTAGAACACAGGGAGGAATCTGACAGATCACCCACGCTGGTGCAGTGCCACCACCAGAGCACACACTAGAATAAACACACTGCAGATTTCAGCACTAACTTTGCAAAGCCAAGTCATCGGGAGCGAAGGCTGCCACTGCCTAGCTGCCTCCAGGGTCACGCGCAGGCCATACGGAGTTACAGCCTTCACTCTGAATTCCTTGGCTTTGGCCAGCTTGTCTCGTGCGCTGAAGGTTTTTGGGGGCATGTAGCTGCAGCGAAAGGACAGAGGAGAACCCTGGGCCGTCTCCTCCCACCCATTACCAGCCTGGTGGGGACAACTTCTGGTTTCCAAATTCTATTGGCCTAGAAGACTCCTCGCAGTTCATTTATTGGCTGAAGGGCTGCAGAAACGCAAGCTAGCATGTCAGGCTCATGCAGACAGCTGCCCAGCTCTGTCCTGCCTCAGACCCACTGGTTAAGGGTAAGACCTTGCTGGGCTGCACCCACAGAGATGATGCACATGGAGGCATCCCAAGGGGAGACAGAACAGCTCTCCAGAGCCAGGACACGGAGGCCAGGCTAGTCATCCCCCTAAGACCGTGCTTTTCAACCTTTTTTCATTTTCAGACCCCTACAAATTTTCCAGTGGAGGTGTGGACCCGTTTGGAAATCTTAGACATAGTCTGTGGACCCCCAGAGGTTCGTGGAGCATAGGTTGAAAACCACTGCTCTAAGGAATCACACAGAGCAGCCCTCCACAGACAGCTCTCCCCATTAGCCCGCCCTGCCTGAAAGCCCAAGGAGAAAGTCCTTACGGACCTCCTGTGCTCACATGACCCCTCCACACACTGCATAGTACACATATACTCAGGGCCCTTGCTGTGCACTGACCTCTATCACGCTCACTCGTGACACACAACACACACACACTCACCGGCCCCTTCGTGCACAGGACAATTATGCACAGGGGACACACCCCCATGGCCCCCAATGTGCATGAGAGAGAGCTTGGAGCACCGGGCCTGATGCAAGATTTGAGGCCTAAAGCAGAGGATGAGAACTAAAGTTGGGCCAGGTATTAAAGCAAATGCTGACAAGTTCACTGTTCAGTACACAAACTTGGCAAAGCTCTTGCTAGCATTCTAGGCAGTAAATATTTACGTAAATATATTTCAGCTGGTACAAATGCATTTTAATTTAGTACAAGAGAAGGTGGCTTAAGGAAATAAATAGGGATGTTTTGTTTAAAACATTAGAAACAAAACTGATAAACAAATGTTATAAAACAAATGTTGTAAAGTAGGATGTAAATTGTTTATTCCAGTTTGTTTTTGTTATAATTCTGGGGTCCTTTGCCTTAACCCTTTGTAGTAATATCAAGGTCTACTTAGCTACCTGCGCAAAGCTGGGACAGCACACGGAAAGAACACACACAAGCCGACTGACAACACACAGGACACCTACTATGCATAGTGCACTCACTCATATCACACAGGTTCACAATACACAGCACACGCACGCACTCCCCTACCATCCACAATAGACTCACTCATGATACACACAATGGCACTCCAGCCTCATTGACATGCAGACTCACTACACAGCTCGCCCGCCCCACGCACAGTCTACTCACAGTCTGCTCCCACGCATTATTCATAGTACACTCACTCAGCACGTCTACTCTACTCACTCATCACACACACCCCCACCGCACACGTGCACGCATACTCGCACACACGCATGACACCAAGTCCCTTGACCCCCATCAATGCACATGCTCTGTCCCAGAATTCCTGTTTCCCCATGTTTAACATGCAGGCGCTGCCCCAGCCGGGAGCTCTTGGTCTTCCTACGGCACTCGCAGAGTTAAGCATCCCCTTCCACTCAGGAAGAGGGCAGAGTGCTTCTCCCCACCCCCACCCCAACCCTCCAGCAAAGAAGAGATTCTATTCATGGTATTTTTAAGCAACAAGAACTTCCCCTCTTTATCTCTCCATGAGACAGAGGATCATTCTGGACTTGCCCCTGCAAATTATCCTCCTGCTCGGCAGACCCCAGCATTTCAGCTGGTGGAAAGGGCTTGGCCAACTCTTTGAACCAACTACAGATGCCAAGCGTAGCCCATCAGCAGCAAGGGAGAAGCAGCAACTTACAGGGAGTAACCACGGCGGAGGACATCACATCACATCCCTAACTCAGCATATACCTGCCATCAGGGTAGGGCACAACAGACCCTGCAACGATGGAGAACTTGGAGAGTGGAGTTGCCTATCAGGGGGCCCGTATCTGAGGGCCATTACAGTATTTGGCCTCAGAGTACATCGGCCTAACAGAGGCTACCATTCTTCCTTGTGCACCCATCTGTCTGCCTGTCTCCAGCGGTTTGTGTCTTAGATTGTAAGCTCCTTGGAGCAGGTAGTGTCTGGTCTTTTTGTTCAGTTTTTGTGCAGCACCTAGCACCATCCTTGACTGGGGCTCCTAGGTACTACCACAGTACCCAGAATAAACAGTAATATGGGACTGAGATGCCAGCTTTCCCCTATACTGCGAAGAAGAAATAATGGTGGTGGCTATCAGGAAAGGGTCACTTTGAATGGCAACCACTGTCTACCTGCAGGGCTACAGCCTTGGGCTCAGGCAGTTGAGAGGGGACACCTGGTCAATTACCACTCTTGATAAATGTCCTTTCTATTCAATAAGCATACAGGCAATTGGACAATTATATGGAGGGCTGGTGAAAAAGGGCTGCTATAGATGTTCTTTCAGTAGCCCATTGGACTGCTATGATTCATTCGTGGAGATGCCAATCTCACTTCCAAGCATTAAGTTCTCGCCAAGAAGTCGAAATTTAATTTTCCATCGGGCTCCCTTGATTAAGGCATTTGCTGGAACTGAAGTAGTCATCTGACCTCTTCCACTATATAACCTATTGGTCACCACTGGCTGGAAGGCGTAATAGGGTCAGCTGGCTAAAGAAACACCTCTGTGGATCCACATTGAAGTTGAAGGGGTTTGCTGGTGACCGCCAGATGAATGAGGCAATGCAACTGATGAGAAGGAGTGCTATCAAGTGGCTGAAGCAGGAGATGGGAAATCAGGACTCCTGGGTTCTATTCCCAGCTCTGCCTTAGTGACCTTGAGCAAATCTCCATCTCAGTTTACTGATCTGTAAAATGGAGAGGATACCACCCACCTCACAAAGGGAGCGTTTGAGGCTTATTTAGTAAGTGTGATGCTCCTGGGGATCCAAGCATGAAAGCCACTGGAGAAATGCCATTAACGACCAGCGGGGCAGGGCTGACATTGCTCCAAAGCCCCTATGCCTAGAGAAAAAGAGGGGATGAGATATGCTCTCTAAAAAAAATACTGGACATACTTTGCATTGACCACATCTTACTGTACCTTCACTAAAGCAGGGAAGGGCTTTTAACCAGGAGAAACTTCATCCTGCTCCATCCCCCTTGAGTGGCAGGTCTGGGGAGGCCACTTTGGCCCAGTGAAAAGTAGCTGAAGAAAAACCTATAGGAAGCGTGCCTCCTGTCGGCGTGGGCGAGAGATATCCTGGCTTCCTCTCCTTCCCTCACACAGGGATCAGTCACTCACAGCCTCCTCGCCTTCCCAGCCACTGCTCATCTGGTTCACTTCTTGAAAGAGAAAATTCCAAAGCCCCGGAGAGTATTTTTGCAGCACTCAAATGACTCCAAACCCAAGAACACAATGCACAGTGCTGTGTGCAAGCTAATGTTTCATAAACTTCATGAGTTTTGGTTGACTGCCCTCAGGGAGGTCATTTTAACATGATTAGCATTTTCATAAGATGCTTGAGGCGCTTCTAGCTCTTTTTCTGCCGATTCCTTAAAAGGAATAAAAAACCCTGTTTTGCCAGGCACTATTAGGAATCATTTAAAGTACTTAACCATCATACATAAGCAATGCACATGAAACGAGTCGCATCTCATGCTGTAACCGGTAGCCGTATAGCAGAACGGCCAGCCCATTTTACCAGAGCGTTGCTCAAGGCAAGGACGTTTGCTCTGAAGTCACATCTCTGAATAAGATTTCACATTCCCCCCACCTCTCCACCGCCTCTCAAACAAGCGCACTGCATCGATTTCAACACCTCCTATTAGAAGTTTGCACCTGTCATTTGATCACAAGCACCTACAAGTCCACAACAGATTGGAAAAAAATGTTTTCTACCTGGCATTTGCCACATAATTAAGTTTGCTCAGCTTTAAGTTAAAAAAAAATACATGGAAAAGGACCCAGGGTTTTTTCCCCTATTAATTCTAGGGCTTCAAAAGAGGTCTCTAAAGTCACCTCTTTCGAACACAAAAGGTGAGCTGTTAACTGGTGACCAGCAGAAACAAATTCCTTCTCTGCTAAATTGGGTTCCCCCCCCCTTTTTTTTATCCTGAAGAAAAATATCAAAAGTGAACAGCCCCTCAGTGGCTCTCTAGTAGCATTGTTAACATAGCAACATTCAGTGCTCACTTTAAAAAAAATTGTTGGCTAATACAATAACGTTTTAATCAAAAATAAAATGTATTGGCCAACTCTACATTTGTCTACCTGGAATTTCTCTACAGACTCTGAAAGCTTTCCCCACATCTTAAAAAACGGGGGGGGGGGAGAGAGAGAAAGAACGAAAGAAAGAAACCACCGCTCTTAAAAGCTGAAGATGCTCTTGTAGCAAAGAATATAATAGACAGGCTACAAATAAAATACCAACTCATGCTTCTTCTGATGCTTCAGAAAAGTATGAGAAAGAAAAATTCTCTCTCTCTCTAGCCTGCTCTTTCTTGTAAGCATCTTCTACTGGTCAGACCAAAAGGTTTCCCTGCAGGCAGACTCTTGAAATACTCTCACAACTAGCTTCCCGGCACCCAAATCAGCTGCTTTAGATTTGCAAGTTTATACAATCCCCCTGACAGTTCCTCCTTCCCGGAGTGAAACTTGCAACAACAACAGAAAGGCTCAGATGCTTGCAACTCAGGGGAGGCTGGCAAAAAATAAAAATAAAATAAAGAGGCAGGGGGGCAGGCAGATCGAGAAGCTATTTGCTAGAGGCAGAAGGACTGGGAGACGGGGGGAAACAGCAGCGAGATGCTGCACTTCAACTCACCTTGAGCTGCAAGTCCTCTGGTGGTGATTACACTTGCTATCAAAGTGGCCACATACCAAATCATAGTACTACCGACCATCAATAAGGAGCATCATCCTATCTCAAAAGTGCCCTTCTTGCTGGAGACCATTCATTGCAGAGCCCCTGGCTGGTGCAAAGGATCCTCCTGGTGCCCTTTTCATGCCCTCATCCCTGGATCTTGCTGCCTCCCCTCCACTCTCCCCATCCCTCCTCTCCTATTGCAGCCCCCTCTCCCTCTCTCCTGACATGCACCAAGCACCTGCACTAGTAGCTAGGGCACAGCTCACCCAAAGTCTCAGGGCGTAGCCTAGCCTGGGCTCTTTAGCTCCTCTGGTCCGCCCCCGCCTGGCGTCTATTGGCCGGAGGGAAAGAGAGTGGGCGTTGATTGGCTTGGGGCGCTGCCAGTGCCGGGGCGGTGGGCAGAGGGAGGGAGGCAGGCCCCGTTTCAAGGTGGGTTGGAGCGCGCAGTGCACAGAGCCGCAGAATCATGCGCATTGCCAGGGAGAAGGCGTCGGGATCGCCTCTCCCCCCCGCCGCCTGCTCACACTGCATGGCAAGGGCCCGGCAGGACAGGCGGGGGCTCCCGGGCTGCAGAGGGGCGGCCAGGGCCCCTCACTGGCCCGGCAACTTCGCCCGCTTCTCCCCCCGCTTGCTGATAGTCCTGGGCGGGGAAAGGCCACCCCCAGCCTGCACCGCTCCTCCTTGGGCCACCCTCTCCCCTGCAACACTGTCACCCCCCATCCCCCTGTGCCACCCCGGTACCCTATCCCCATGCCACCCTCTCCCCTGCGCCCCCACTGTCACCCCATCCCCTTGTACCACCCCGCTATCCCATCCCCTTGTGCCACCCTCTCCCCTGCACCCCCACTGTCACTCCCATCCCCCTGTGCCACCCTGGTACCCCATCCCCATGCCACCCTCTCCCCTGCGCCCCCACTGTCACCCCATCCCCTTATACCACCCCGCTATCCCATCCCCTTGTGCCACCCTCTCCCCTGCGCCCCCACTGTCACCCCATCCCCTTATACCACCCCGCTATCCCATCCCCTTGTGCCACCCTCTCCCCTACACCCCCACTGTCACTCCCATCCCCCTGTGCCACCCTGGTACCCCATCACCATGCCACCCTCTCCCCTGCGCCCCCACTGTCACCCCCATTCCCTTGTACCACCCCGCTATCCCATCCCCTTGTGCCACCCTCTCCCCTGCAACGCTGTCACCCCCCATCCCCCTGTGCCACCCCGGTACCCCATCCCCATGCCACCCTCTCCCCTGCGCCCCCACTGTCACCCCCATTCCCTTGTACCACCCCGCTATCCCATCCCCTTGTGCCACCCTCTCCCCTGCACCCCCACTGTCACTCCCATCCCCCTGTGCCACCCCGGTACCCCATCCCCATGCCACCCTCTCCCCTGCGCCCCCACTGTCACCCCATCCCCTTATACCACCCCGCTATCCCATCCCCTTGTGCCACCCTCTCCCCTGCACCCCCACTGTCACTCCCATCCCCCTGTGCCACCCCGGTACCCCATCCCCATGCCACCCTCTCCCCTGCGCCCCCACTGTCACCCCATCCCCTTGTACCACCCCGCTATCCCATCCCCTTGTGCCACCCTCTCCCCTGCACCCCCACTGTCACTCCCATCCCCCTGTGCCACCCCGGTACCCCATCCCCATGCCACCCTCTCCCCTGCGCCCCCACTGTCACCCCATCCCCTTGTACCACCCCGCTATCCCATCCCCTTGTGCCACCCTCTCCCCTGCACCCCCACTGTCACTCCCATCCCCCTGTGCCACCCCAGTACCCCATCCCCATGCCACCCTCTCCCCTGTGCCCCCACTGTCACCCCCATCCCCTTGTACCCCATCCCCATGCCACCCTCTCCCCTGCACCCCCACTGACACCCCCATTCCCCTGTGCCACCCCGGTACTCCAGCCTATTTCCCCCTCCATCCCTGGTACCCCATCCCCTTGTTTCCCTCTCTCCCCTGAACCCCCCATCCCTTTGTTCCCCCCTCTCTCCCCTGAACCCCCCATCCCTTTGTTCCCCCCTCCATACCTCTGTGCCACCCCAGTACCACATTCCCATGTTCCCCATCCCTGGTACTCCATCCCCCTCTGCCACCTTCTTCCCTGCACCCCCACTGTCACCCCATCCCCCTGTGCCACCCCCAACCCAGGGCCACCCTCTCCCATGTACCCCCACAGTTCCTACCCCCCTCCCCGTGCCACCCCCTCCCCTGCTCCCTCACTGTGCCGCCCTCCATCCCCCTGTACTGCCACCACCACCCCGGTACCACATCCTACCCTCTCCCCTGCACCCCCTCTGTACTACCCCCATCCCCTATACCACCCCTACCCCAATATCCCATCATGCCACCCTCTCCCCTTTGGCCACACTGTGCCCCCAGTACCCTCTTCCCACTGTGCCACCCTTTCCCCCGTGCCACCTACTCCCCTCCACCCCCACCCCACTGTGCCACCCCCACCCAGTGCCCACTTCCCACTGTGCCACACCCAGCCCTGCACTCCTCTCTGCGTCCCTCACCATCTGCCTCCCCCACTCTGCACAAAGAGGTGGTGCCCTGTCCTCTGTGCCCTCTGCTTTGTGTATCACCACTTGGTGTCCCCTTCTTTGCCTCTCCCTCTCCTTATCTGCCTTCAAAGAGGGATATGTGGCCACCCCCTCTCAGCAACTGGCCAGCCCCTCTCCTTCCTCTTCCCACCAAGGGCCCCTATGTCCCCCAGCCCACAACCCCACCCTCGGTGTAATCCCTCCCTCCGGGAATCTGCACTCATTCTAAAAACCTTTTCCCATAGACCCAATCACTCCCCAAGGGAAGCGTCTCCCCATAACAAAACCGCCCTGCCCAAGGAGCCAATGGAACAGGTGGATCTCAGCTTGACTGCCCACCCCACATCAGGCCCAGGCCTGGAGAACAGAGACGACAACCTGACCACAAAGCCACATGCCCCACACTCCTCCTCCCTCATCAGCCCCCAGCTTCCTCCATGTCATCTGGAGATGGTCCCCTCTCCTGTGCTCTTACAGATAGACGAGGGGGCATAGTTGACTAACATTCTCACACACACACCCCTCTATGGCGTAACCAAGGAGCCTGCATCCCATCTGCTCTCTTGAGAGTGGGAGGAGACCCATCCCACCCCCATCCCTCTCAGACCCATAGGGAAATATTGAGGGACCTCCTCCCTGGCTGGTAGGATCCAGTTCTAGTGGGCCTTCTAGAGCAACCAGATCTGGAGAGAGCTACCTGCTATTAAAGGCCTCCCTGCTCGTAATACATGGGCTGTAGTAACTGAGGAGATGTTGTGCAGTAGAGACATGGTGGGGGTATTTGTCACCTCAGGGGTAGCTAGAGAAGAGGCAGAAATACCTCTGGAGAAGAGACTAAGACCGAGCTGGGGGAGGAGAGGGCAGTCAGATTCAAGAGGGAGGACGGTCTTGTAGCTAAGGTACTGGACTGAGACCCAGGGCTTCAGTTTCTACCTCTGCCACAGACTCCCTGCTTGACCTTGGGTGCATCACAGCCAGGTTTAAAGGAGTGCTCAGCACGCAGCAGCTCCCATGGGGGCTCCATAGCACCCAATGCGCTGAGCTCTTGGGAACAACTGACCACTCACTTGGACGCACAGAAGGGAGCTGAGACCTTTGGAAAAATCTGACCCTTCTCTCTCCCTCACAAGCCTATCTAGAAAAGGGAAACAGCCATCCTTTCTTTCTCCTAACCTTCGTCTGCCCTGTCTGTTTAGATTGTAGGATCTGCCAGGCAGGAACCATCTCTCACTATTGAGATGTACAGCACCTAGCACTGTAGGGCCCTCCAAGCACTACCATAATACCAGTAAATCATTAACTGGACATAAAGGGAGCAGCAGAGGAGGTGGTGGATGGAGGAGGGGATCTTAATGGGTAGATGAGAGGGACTTTTTGAGACAGGAGAAAAGCCGCGCCCCCCCCCCTTTTCCCTTAAGATGCCCCATGGGGGAGATAGACTTGCCCCCTGCACCCTCCTGAAGAGACTCACCTCTCCTGAAACACATCACAGGGCTAAGCAGGCCACTCAGCTTCCTGGCAAGATGACAACCCCAGCTAGGAGGCAGTTTGAGGGTCCTGGGAGCAGAGAGCTGTGAGGAGACAGAGGATCTGAGCCATGGCTGGGAGTGGGGAGCCCAGGCATGGATTGGGAGAAGCATGTGACTTTGTGAATACACCTACAAATTGAACCCGAGACCTGGCTTCCCACCCAAGCTGTGTTTGCAATGGCCATGCTGGTTGTGTGTTACTTAGGGATGTGGTTTTGCATTACTGATGTTCTTCCTTTCAGCTTAATTTTCTTCCCTCTTGTGGGCCCTGGAGATAGACAGAAAAGTTCCTTAAAGCAGATTGTTATTGCAGTTTTGAGAGCCTCAGGGGATAGGGCAAGACTGGGGAGTAAAAAAAAAAAAACCACACACACACCCCGTTTCAGTAGCTTCCTTAATTATGCTCATTAAGCATCAGGCTTTTAGATGGCCTGATGAAGACAGTTATGGGGAGAGGGACTCCGAGGCAGAGACCTTGCAGCGGTTCCCACCAACCCGAGCCCAAGTTCGAAGCCGTTTGCTTTGCTAGCAAAACCCGAGACCTTTTAAAATTCTGACTCAGCTCTTAATCCTGAGGTAGGAAGTGAAAGCTTGCAGATCCGCTCGCCTCTGGTATCAAGGGGCTGATCCAAAACCTAGTGAGATAAATGGAACTCTCTGCAGCGACTTCAACGGGCTTTGGATCAGGCCTCCCATGACTCTCCCTCAGCCAGATGTCTTTTCCCCAACTCCCACCTCTGTTAACGTCAGCTCAGTGGCTGTGGGGACAGGAGTGGCTGGTACGACTGCTTTACAGGGGCAGTAATTGCCCTGGGTGGGCACAGTGCCCCCAGCAACCATGATCCTGATTTTCAAGAAGTGCAAGTGATAGTCACTCAGCAACATGAATGCTCTGCACTTTGTAAGCCAAGAGCCTCATTTTCCTAAGGCTTAATACCTACATCCCCCATTATCCCTCTAGCCACCAGAGCAGAGCCCAGAATGCACATGGGTTTTCAGTTACATACACGGAACACTGGACAGGACCACCTGGAACACTGGACAGGACCACACATTACAATAGCAGATAGGACATAACTATCTTATCGAGCATCTTTTGAACCAACTGTAGCCAGTCCTGCTACAGAGTTAAAAGATATACTTCTAAAGGGAAAACCAACAGCAAAGAGCAGGAAGGGAGAAGTTTTGAAGAGCAGGGAGAAGAGGAGTTTTGGTGCTTTATTTATACTTACACAAGTTGTTAGAGCAGGGCTAGGCAACCTATGGCACGCGTGCCAAAGGCGGCACGGGAGCTGATTTTCAGTGGCCCTCGCACTGTCCGGATCCTGGCCAGCGGTCCGGGGGGCTCTGCATTTTAATTTAATTTTAAATGAAGCGTCTTAAACATTTTAAAAACCTTATTTACTTTACATACAACAATAGTTTAGTTCTATAGTATAGACTTATAGAGACCTTCTAAAAACATTAGAATGTATGACTGGCACGCGAAACCTTAAATCAGAGTGAATAAATGAAGACTCGGCACACCGCTTCTGAAAGGTTGCCGACCCCTGTGTTAGAGTCAACATAGTAGGTTCCAGATTTAAGCAATGAAAAAATTCTTCCTGTCCAGACACAGCTACTCCTGGTGTTTTTAGCTGGGATTTTGCCCCCATTCTAAGAAAAATAAAAACACCAATTACACATATACTAACGCAGCCAGAGCTGGGAGGCATCAGAAGTATAATTAGCTTGTGATAGATGGAGCCAGACCAACCTTGCTCCTGGTACATGGCTTTCAGAGCCGAACAGCAGAAAGAAGGAGCCATCATCATTCATCGAGAGACTGAAAATATGTTCGTCAGTTTGGAGAACGGGGGTCGGTTCACACCCTTGTTTTTCCAGTCTAATTTGTTAGTTATATGAGATTCTTTCCCTGCTGTTTTCACACTTCATCTCTATTTGTAGCTGCATTTATTTAAATAGAGATAGGAGAGTCCCTTCACTTGGTCTGGTTTTGGGATCAAGCTAGGATCAAATGAGGACAATAGGGCACATGGCATTCTTTAGATAAGTGGGTCTCAATCTTGACTATACCAGGACCCCTCAGAGCTCCTGCACAACCTGCTGGGATCGAGCCAGGAGACCCCTCCCATTTAGCCACACGAGAAAGGCGTGATGGCCCTGAGCCCCAGGTCTAGGTCGAAGAGCCAGTCCAGTAGTTAACTGGACCGGAAGTAATTCCCACGCACGTTCCAGAGACCAGCTGAGCAGCACTTGCAGCTGTCACTGGAGTCAATGGGAGACAAGTGTTCAGCATCTCAGGATGGCACAAACTTACTTCACTGGGGCTGGGGGGGGGCGTTCTTGCCTGTCCAGAAGGCCAGTTTGAGGCTTTTGCACTAATTACATCCCATAGGGCTCAGACTAGGAACCAAGAGACCTGATTTCTATTTCCTAGGGCTTCAGTGGTGCATCCATTATTTATATTACCACGGACCAGGACCCCCATCATGCTAGGCGTACAAACGCACCCCAAAATGCTCTTTTGACAAAGACCATACAGTGGTGCCTCGTGCAGATCCTCAGCATAGGGTTGAATCCTACCCCTTGCAAATGGAGTTTCAGGCACAACTCTGAATTTCCAGGCACATGGCAGGTTGGGTCGCAGACCTGATTCCAGTTATTACTGAAGCCTGTGATAGTGTCACTAGAGTCAGCTGGGGGGCTTTGGTGCTTAGCTAAGCCCCTGGCTTAGCCCCTAACTTTGATCAAAGCTCACATATGGCACAGAGAGTGTGTGTGTGTGTGTGTCCGTGTCCATCCCATCACAAGAATAAGTAGTCTGAGACACTAGCCCTGTGACCCCCTACCTGCCACCCCCACAAACCTCACGCCATGGCAGCCACCATGCCAAGACTGCCAAAACACACCCATGCCACGTCCTTTAACTCCACCCCCCACAAGGCAGCCCCATCAGCTGGTCCCACAAGATAGAACCTTAGACCCCATCCCCTCTGGAGACAGATGACCAGTTGGGACAGAAAGGTATCATGGCTTTGATGGGGGACACGCACTCATTCCTGAAGCTAGAGATGTCCCTGCCCAGTGAGCTGGGGCAACTCCAGGGTGTAAATCTCCATCGAGGCACTTTTTAAAGAACTGAACTTTCAGCAGCAAAATGAGGACATCCCCAGCCCTCATCTCTCTCTCTCTCCCCTCCCCCTTTTCCCCTCGCTGACCTGTGGAGCCCATCTCCTTTGGAACCACTACCCACTAATCTGTTGCGCTGGCGCCTCCAAGGAGCCGTAAAATCCGTATATTCAAAGTCATTGGGAGAAAAGAAAAAAGTTACCAAACATCAGGATTGAAACTTCAATAACGTGGCCTTTCCCTGCTGCTTCTATCCCACGACCAAAAATACACCACCACCATGTCATGCTAATTATGGATGAGTCAGTTGACTACTGGCCACTGTTAAATTTAAACCATCTTTAAATAACAAGGAGTATAAAAAAAAATCCTCACTTTTTTTAAGATTACAACCAAAACACTTAGAATAGATTCAGCAGCCGACTCAGCGGTGCAAACGCACGTAGCTGCATGTGCATCAATAGAGCTGCACTGATTCACGCCAGCTGATAAGCTGCCTCTCTGCATTACACAGAGCAGAGGACTGGCCGGGATCCTTAGAAAAAACCTGGGCTCGGATTCTGGCCTCTCACATGCTGAGAGAGATGCAACGGGGTCAGCTTACTCCCTTCCCCATCATTGGTCTGGCCAACCTAGGGCTTCCAAATTATATTTTCCCTTCTGGGGTTTGGTTTATTAACAAAGTTCCACTCAACACAAGCCTGCTTCTGAGGGCTGTCTGTCTAAAACCCCCACCACACCTGACTTCTTCCAGAGGGCGCTCAGAGCTCTGCCTCATACAATCCGCAGAGGCAGTCATGCGATCCCATTCATTCATGGGTTCTATCTGGAGTCCCCCCAATCACCTGCTTTGGTGGGGCTGTGGAAGAGGCATGCTGGGCCTTGCATGGGCCAATCTCCTGGTAATGGTGGACCGGCAGGACCCCAGGCTTCCATCACAAAAGAACAAGCTGAGGGCCTGATCCTGCTAGCACCTTAGGCACAGAACTAGTGGGACAACTCAATGGGTGAAATCCCCCCCTGCACAGAGGGCCTGCGTGAGGCCTGTATGTCACTTAAGCTTTCAACGGGGGCTTAATGTGCTGGCCCTGTGCCAACGCGGAGATTTCACTGTATTTGCATAAAATTACTCATGTGTAAGTGTTTGCAAGTTCAGGACGTGAATGTCTTAGGGCTTGATCCACAAGGAGACCTGGATCCTACATGTCAGGAATCTGAGTCCCATGTTTGGGGGAGGGGCACAGCGTCCCATAGTATCCCACATTTCAGGGGGTTCCCTATCCCGTGCATCAGATGTGATCATCTCACAGCTGTCCTGCCCACAGCCCAGTTCTCAGAGCAGGGAGAGGGGGGCCTCCCCATCCATGCTGCATCCCTGAGAGCGATGGGGTCAGGGCTGGGTGCTTTTTTTCCCCCCAGTATACGCAAGCCCCCTGAAAACAAGAGCTTACAATGGAAATGCTGAGCCAGCCCTAAGTGTCACTGTGAATACAGCAGAGCTGTGATCTGAAAAACAAAACAGCCCCTTGACTGAGCTTTCGAAGGACAAACGGTCAAACGGGCTCAAGTTTGCATGTGGCTTGCGCTGGGCCTTTTCTATTAGGCGCATTTCTCCTTTCGCTTTCCCTGGGTGATCAGCTGTTCGTTCCTGGCTCATAGTAGCAGCTGGCTCATACAGGCGACTCTTCTGACGTTCCTCTCCTCCTCTGGCACCAAGTCTCGGAACAATCCACCTGTGGTATTTAAAAAGAGACGTGGTAATTCATGCAGGGAGGGTCAATTGAATCAGATTTGCAACTCTCCCTCTCATCAGCCAGTTTCCAACGTATGGTGTTAGTCATCAATCCCACCAGTAGACTGACTTGTAAAACAGTCACCGTATCAGGCTGTAGGAATCGTGTGTCATGTCTTCATAACCTCATCTAAGGATTCAGCTTTGGTAATATAAACCCCAGTCTTATCTTGTCAATTTTGTAACAAAACCATCTCTTAGTCTCCCCTCTCCTCTGCATTTCCACCTGGCCTGAGTGAAGTGGAGAAAATGCCTTCTGGTGGAGTGGAGACAAATTCCTAACACTTCAGGGAGGAGGAAAAGCAGGATTCAAGCAGTCATTGGGCCCGATCCTGCAAGCTTTGGTCATGTGCGTGATATTTACTCACCCAAAAAAAGTCCCATTAGGATAAATCCTTCCTCACATGAGCAGTCACATTCACTTCAGTGGGACTCCTCCTCAGGTGAGTAAAGGGTGCAAGGTTGGACTCCTTTAACCTGATCTCGCTGCACTGAAGTCAATAGCAAAAAACTCCCGCTAACTGCAGTGGGTGCAGGATCCGGCCCATTGTGCATAAAATACCACAGGCCTGACCCAAAGCCCATTGAAGCCATACAAAAATGGGTTTGTTCCTGCTGGGTGCTGAGCCCTGACTGTGGGGTGCTCAGCCCCACTGACTTCAAAAGAAACTGAAGGTGAAGATCAGGCCCCAAATTTTCCAACTCAGCTGGCACCTGGGTCACAGGCTGCATTACCCATGGAGACGACTGGGAGGGTCAGACCTTACAGTTCTAGTTCTTTAGTGAGGTCACCCAAACCTCTCATCGTCAGAGAAAATGTCAGAACATTACAGAAAATAAATAAATCCCTGAAAAAAATAAATCACTGCCCATTGGATCCTTCCCTGGGTCTAACCCCGGACTTGCCTTCACTGCCCCATGCAAGTTCCTCCCTCCCCCCCCCCCCAGAGACCCATTGGCATCTGTGGGGTCTATGCTGGGACAAGGGTCCAATGCAGGATCAGGGCCTAGGAGACTGGCCTCGATCGAACAAAGCACTTGAGCGTGTGTTTGACTTTACGCGTATGCTTAACGCTCCTTGACGCGGGTAACCACGCTTAAGCGCTTCGTTCAGTTTCAGCCACAGTTAGAAAACAGCCTCAGGCCCTTTACTCAATCAAAGTCTTTTTTTTTTTTTATATATATATATATATTAAACTCTCCTGTAATCTCGGTTCCTTTTGGCTGTTTTTTCCCCTGCATCTGTAAAAAACAAAAATAAATTTAAAAATCAAAAGAGTCGTTAACCTTCCTTCCACTGTGAAGGAAGCTCAAACCCCAACAGCCTTGCCAGGAAGTGAAGCCGACTGGTTTAGCATCACTGGGCTGAGATTCACCCCCGTGCAGGCCAGGAATGAATTGCTCCCTAACTGAGCTAAGGGAAGGGCTGGAAAGAAAACAAACAGCCTCCACAGGGAAAGGGGAATTCAGCTTTAATATCCTTGCCATGTTAATAACTTAGGGCTGAGTCACAGCTCTGACATCAGGGGCAGGGAAAGGCTGAGCCGGGGAGCCCTGCAGAAGTGGCAAAGGGGGACCATGTCTGTATAGGGCACTGGGGACAGCACATAGAGCATTGGCACTTGCTGCACCAGTAGCAGAGGGAGAACGTGCGCTTCCCCACAGCGCTGCACTCCCACCACTAGCCGATACCCTCAGTGCATGCTTGGGAAGGTGCAACAGCCGCCCCACTTGCATTCAGTCCATGCCATCAGCTGCATTGTGCACAAGTGCACTAGGATGTTAGGCCCTGCGTGTGGCTCTCCCCCCGGCCCACACAGCATATACATTCAGGGCAGCTAGAATTTGCCCCATAGGGTATTATCAGCAACACAGGGAAAGATGCTGAACAAGATATCCCATACAGAGCCCGACTCTCCTGTCACTTAGAGTGGTTTGCACTGCTCTAGCTCGTCTTTCTTCACGGAAGTGACTCCTCGTTGGCCCTGGGCTCACAGGTTGGAGAATCAGGTGCCCTGATTTGTATCCACTCGATGTCCCTTTCAGAAAAGCAGCACAGAGCTCAACCTCAGAAAAGATGAGTTTTTGTAAAAGGAAATGGGGAGGTGAGAGATTCTGGGGCTCACGTGGGTCCTACATTCTCTGCACGGCAATGGGTGTAAATGGGAGTTGCTCTGTTGAAGTCGGCGGGCCACTTTCTCCGTTACCCTCCATCCTGGGTTGCAGTGGGGCAGACAGCTAAGTGAGTTTAACGCTCTACCATGCCAATCCGCACTGGTGTGAAATGATTACACAAGGAGGAGGGTCGGGGAGAATCGGGCACAACGTGGCTACACCTACAGCAGCTGAGGATCTGGCCCCAAAGCTACTCCCCTTCCTCTACAGCTTGCAACAGCACAGCACAGTCATGCCGGGACGTTTCTAACCCACGCGTACAGCATCTCTGATTGGATGAGTAAACCCAGGGGCTCCATTGAAAACCAGAGGGGTGGAGCTGAAGCATGTTCTGTTCAGTGACATTAATTGCACTGTAACTGCTTTCCGTCTCGGATGTAACTGTGGTGTAATATTATCTAGATCATGGGCTCATGCAGCAATCCCAGCACAGCTACATTTGCCACCTACATAATGATGCGCTGGGACGATATGTAATCAAACAGGGGAGCCAGAGGGTGAGTACAGCGCTCTTCGACGGCTTCCAGACCGCACGGAGACTGCGTTGACTTCATTCATGATGACGACGACAAAGATACTTTGTGCATCTCCAGCACTTCTCATCAGAGGATCTCAAAGACGTTTTTAAAGACGTATGAATTAGGCCTCACAACAGCCCTGGCTGTCAGGTAAGTAGCATTATTTCCATTTGTTTTCCACGTGGGGAATCTGAGGCACCAAGGTCCAGATTTTCAAAAGTGCTCTGATCCCATTTAGGCACCAAAATAAGATGGCCAGATTTCCCCTAGTGCTCTGGGAGCTGAGC
Organism: Malaclemys terrapin pileata; assembly: GCF_027887155.1. Taxonomy (NCBI): domain Eukaryota; kingdom Metazoa; phylum Chordata; order Testudines; family Emydidae; genus Malaclemys; species Malaclemys terrapin. The sequence continues at coordinate 25,078,196 of NC_071519.1, forward strand.
TGTTTGGAGAATCTGGCCCCAATTTTGGGGGTTGAGCACTTGGAAACCTGGCCCTAGAGCATTTTAGAAAACCTTGTCCAGCGAGAGCAAGTGACTTGTCCAAGTCATCCAGGGAGTCGGCGGCTGAACGGGGAGCAGGCCTCAGAGCCAGTTCCCCATTCTAATCTCTAGACCCCGCTTCCTTTCCTGATCCCTTAACACAAACTACTGCTGTTCCTGAATCATGAGACCTCTAGCACCAAGAGTCCTCCCCCCTTTGACTGCTCCCTGCATGGCCCATCCCCACAGGAATGCACAGCGCCCACGGGTGAAGAGACCAGCCCTGCTGTGACTGTCAGGCTTCCAGCTGAGACATGCTTCTAACAGAAGAGCCCAGAGGGAGAGACCCCTACTGTCTTTTGGAGCTGCTGCCTATGAATCACCAGGGCTCCGGGCCACAGTGATGTGCAGGATACATGCATGGTGAGTCTTGCTCCCCAACTCATGTGGGCTCTGTAATTCCAGCCGCTAGAGCAGGAGAGACCAAGAAACACCTGGAAAACAAAACATTTCTGCACCACGGCCAACAGCTCCTGAAGGTTCCATCTTCAGCTGGCAGAACCTCCGAACAGTAACTAGGACCGTGGGTTCAGTCCTCAATTGGCAGAACCCCCAGACTGTGACCAAGAAGTCTGGGTTCAATCCCCACTAGGTAGCAGAGCAGAGGAAAGTGAGTGAGACCCTTTCCTATATAGATTAGTTCTGACTGATAATTTGAGGCTAGATTACCTAGCTAGCACTTCACTTTCATCTGAACAAGGAAAAGGCCAACTGAAGAAGTGACCACCCACTGAGGTTGCGAGTGCACCCACCTCTGACAGGAAATGAAAGCCAGGGGCTGAGCAGAGCTGATCTCTGAGGGTGTGAACTGTACAGTCACTGTCGACAAAGCTGGGAGCAGTGGGGTCCAGCTGAGAAGTCTTATGATAATTGAACCTACAAACATACCTTGATTGTGAGCACGAGTGTATGTTCCTAAGACATCACTATAACCTACAAGTGTTGGTGGGATAACGTGCAAAAGAGAGACAGAGACTGAATTAGTCCAAACGAAAAAGCTCACTGATTCAAGGACTGTGCTAAGATCATGCCTGGTAAACAAGAACAGAATAAGCCTGAAAATCAATGAACCAAAATTGGTGTCTCAGAAATTAAGCCTAATTGGTAGACAAAACAACAAGAGGAGGAGCCTCTTCTTCCCATCACTCCCTTTTTGGTTTCTTAAAAATAAGATTTTGGGAGGAAAAATATTTGGGAGGTGGCTGCTCCGGAGAGGGGCGGCACGTCCAGGTATTCGGCGGCAATTCAGCGGACGGTCCCTCAGTCCGCATGGGAATGAAGGACCTCCCGCTGAATTGCCGCCGCAGATCGCGATCACGACTTTTTTTGTTTTTTGCTTGGGGCGGCCAAAACCCTGGAGCCGGCCCTGCCCACACACACCTGCCCAGTGTGTCCTTTTCCTTCTATGTCTTCTCTTTCCTACCTCTCCCCTTTTGCCTAACAAGTCTGGCTTAGCTGGCCAAGAATGTGTATTTCTCAACGCTGCTGTAAGCCGCTAAATGCAGTGCCCCAAACAGCCTATGCTAGTACAAATGGGCCAGGTCTCAGCACGGCAGACAAGACCATGTGCTGGGCCTGTGTTTTTCAACAGTGAGGTTACAAGTCAAAGGCAACCTCAGAGGCAGAACCTGCATTTTCTCTCTCTGCTGTTTGTTTCTCTCCCGCTTTTGCCTGCATTTGTCTGACTTTGCCTGCTAGGAAACGGGATCAGACTTGAACAGCGGCAGTAATAGCTCCAGCCCATTTGAAGTCACAATGTCGCTGTCCCCCAGACAGTTACCACCATCTTTGATACCAGCTAAGAAACAAGGGGATTTTCCCTTCTAAAAAAGCTCGCTCCGGCTAAAGGGAAATTGTTAAAAGGAAAGGCTTCTTTACTGATTTACATTTCAAATGCTTTAGCTACTTTCCCTTCTTTTTAGTAGCTTTAATAAAAGGTTAAAAGGATTGTTAGTGATGTGTTTGCCATGGGACAGAGCAGGCTCAGGTCTCTCTACCAACCTCTGAACCTGGTTTAAAACTGTTTCATGCTGGAGTGTGACAGGGTCAGGTAGGTACTGTACCACCTTTGACTCTCTGGGCCCATTTATTCCATCTAACAACAAGAGGCAGGGGAGGGACTGAATTAACCCTCTCCACTCCCTCAGGCAATTCTCCCCGGTCCCCCAGAGCTGTGTAAGGGCAGGCCAGGCATGGCAGTGTGAGAGGCAAGCAGGCCCCAACACAGAATTCTGACTCTTTGCAAGTCACCATGCTTGGGGAGAGACAAAGCAGGCGTATTGGGCCGAAGGAGCAGGAAGCATCATCCCAAGCGTGAGTGGGGCCTCTAGGGAATGTCTACACTGCAATGGAAGATCCGCAGCTGGCCCAGGTTGGCTGACTTGGCCTTGGCCTGCTGAGTCTCGGAGCCCAAGCCCCAGCCCAAACCCGAATGTCTGCGTGGCTATTTTTAACCCGGCAGCCCCAGCCCCGCAAACGAGAGTCAAATGGACTCGCCCCAATCCCACTCACAGGTAGACCTTTCACCTGCATCTTGAGCAGATAAATCCTGGGGAGCGAAAGGCCATGAGCCAACTTCTCTTCCTTTCATTCATGCCCACTTTCCTGGAGGCTGGCTCCTTGATCTCTCCTGGGCTGATTCTCCACTTCCTGCCACAACAAACTCAGGGAAAACAGGCTGAGATTCACTCTGCAATCATCTCTCTCCTTTGCTGTCCAAAGCAGCCCAGCTGAGCTGTAAACACGGCTGCTTCCCTCCCGGGCCTTCATGCCGCATGGGCTGGAGGAACGGACAGTACCCGACGCAGATCCTCTTGACAGCTGTCTCTCCCAGATCCAATGCCACTTCCGCGGGGCCAGGCGGCTTCATCAAAGAGAGTTCAGCTCGGAGGAAGCAAAGGCACAGCTCCCACTGCTGTGTCACTCTCAGGCCAATAGACAGACTGCAGGGAAACAGCCTAAGGACCTCATGTGCTCTCCAGCTGATGCCGATGCCCCAGCTGCAGGGAGGAGAGACGCAGAGCACTGCTCAAAGAGCCTGTCTAGTGGGGCTGGTGTCCCAGGCGTTCCCGTGGGGAAGTGAGAGCTGGTGTATCTAACCCAGCCTACCCCGTCTCTTGCATTCCCAATGACATCAGGGAGGAAGCCATCAAAGGGTTTAAAGGAACAAGACACATGGGTTGGAGCAGGTGAATGGAGTGAAGAGAAAGGGGTGGGGAGGGAAAGGTAAAAGAGCCAGGGGAGAGAGATGGAGAAGGATGGAGAGCGAGAAGGAGAAGCCCAGGGGAAGTGTGAAGCGGCAGAAGATATGGAGAAAACCGAGGAAGAGATGGAGGGAGAGGGAGAGAGAAACAAGGAGAAGGTAGGGGAAGCAAGGTGAGGGAATGGAGAGAACCTGGCAAGCAAGCAATCAAGGAGAGAGTGCATGCGTCTCCATCCAGACCCCTCCGAGTGTGATAGAGCTGGGAGGAGCCCATGCACAAGGCCAGGGCTCCATGACTGGAGATGGGCTGGCTGTAGAAGGGGTTATTTATGGCCTGTGCTTGGCCTCCAGTTCACCCTCCGCTTGGCATCTCCAGCTCCATCCTGCAGACAAGGAGCACAAGGGTGTCGTTGCATGACAAGTAGGCAGCCAAACTGATCGTTATTCAAGGGGTTCCCCAGCCTCTCAGGGCACCTCCCTCAGGGCAGGAAATGGGGCAGACGACGAGTCCAGGGGGACGGATGCCAGACAGATAGAATCACCCTGGTTTGGGGAATGGGACAAACAGCAGGCTCTGGATCAATGCAGCCACATTTTTGCCTCACTCTTCCTTCATCTTTCCTTCCTTTGGCGGCCGTTAGGCCTTTCCAGGGACTATAAAGCACATACAAAGGAAGTGAAGGCTAGTGGTTAGTGCAGGGGAAGGGGCTGGGAGCCAGGACTTCTGGGCCCTACTCCTGGCTCTGCGACCTTGGGCAAGTAACTTCCCAACCTGCAGGTCACTCTCCCCCTCTGTTAAATGGGGCTAATGATAAACCCCCTGGAAGGGGGTAGCTGTTCCCCATTGGCTCCCTCCTGACAGTTAGCCAAGTGGGCAGCCCAGCCTGCACCCACTCTGCTATGCAGCGGGTGCCACCGTCTCTCCGCCTCACCCCGAGACCTTTGCACCGAGCATCCCTGCAGATTCCAGGGCATGTTTGGGAACCAGAGGTGCCCTCTGCCCATGGGGGAGCTGAGAGAAGGGTTTCCTCCCACCACGAGAGGAAGAGACAGGGCAGGCAAGCAGGGACAAGCTGTTTGGGGCTGCTGGTACCAATGCCCCGCAAACGAGGTATCCCATTTGGCCTGTGCCAGAGATGGCCACGCGAGGCCTGGGCCAGGCACTGCCCACGACGAAGCAATTTCTGGGGTCCCGGCCGGGAGCTTCAGAGAGCAAGACACTGAGGTGCAGCAAGGCCGGCCTGTGGCAGCGGAACTAGGGGAGGGAGCTGGCAGAGCGGGGGATGGGTCTGGCTGGGAACAGTCCCCCCACCCCCTTTCCTGGCCAGCACCCAAGGTTATTCAGGGGACAGGGATGGTTCAAGACACATTCCCCAGGGAGGGGCTGGGAATCAATGCAGAGAGACGTTCATTTCAACCCAAACACCATTGCTGGATTTGTGTCATTGTGGTAAGAAACTCCCCAAAAGCAGTGTTTTAGTTCAAGGGGACCCAGATTTTACTGGGGAATGTTGGGGTCAGCTACCAAACCAACAACCCAGTTCTTTGCTCTGCTCGAGCTGGGAAAGAAATCATGCTGCTGCACAGAAGGGCTCTCTGGAGACTGGCCAAGAGACTTCGGGAAGCTCAAAGCAGCCTTTGTTAAGGTGTTCAGGGACAGCCGCTGAGGAGGGCCCAGGGGCACATATTCCTGCCTCTCCCCATCCACACTGGGTGCTATGATGGCCCTCTCCCCATCTGGGCCATGCCTGCAGATTGCACTCAGGTCAGCACATGAAAACAGCCCGACATGGCTGCTGGGTGGGCTGAGTTTGCTGGGTCTCCTGCATGGCTGCTGCGAGGCTGGGTGGGCTGAGTTTGCTGGGTCTCAGTCTCATGGTACGAAGTTTCACAAATCCCCAGTGCAATGGGCACTAACTCCATGGCCGCTGTGGTAGAGATGCCAGCTTTGCCTGGGCCATAGAGACTGATCTCCCTTGTTACTGCTGGAATTGATCACCTAGGACAGGGCTGAGGCCCGTCGGCGGGACAGCTCGCTATGCGCCCCTTCCCCGCACTGAATCTAGGCTGTAGGCAAACAGGACATCCGTCTCTAAGGGCCTTTCACCAGCATCCTGCACCCTCCCTCGCCATTTCTTTCTTTTAAAGAAAAGGGCTCTTGAAAGACCCTCACTTGCCCACTGTCCCTTCTCCGCTCAACCCCACCCCTGTCCTCTGTGATGCAATACCAAGACATGCCAACCAGCTCCCCACTGCAATGTTCCATTACAATATCTTCCCCCTTTTAAATGATTGTCTGACGATCGGGAAATCCACCTGTAACAGGATTACTCTGAGCACACAGCATGCCCAAGCTGTCTGCACTACACGAGCCTCAGCCTATTAGCCACGATAGAGAGAAGATAGACTTACACCAAAAAGAGGAAAAGAAAAATCACATACAAACATCTTCCTCTTTGGGGAAGGGGGGGGGGAATGGAGAGGAAACCTCAAGTGACAGTCTATTCTTGATCGTAGCTGATGCTCAGATGCCACAACAAGTGGGGCAATACAAGAACTAGAATCAAATTGAATCAGCTAACAGAGCTCCCAAGAGAAAAAAAAAATCTGCTCATGGAAGACAGAAAAAACAGTTGTTTTTTCTAATCTTCTCTAAATGGAGAGTGTTTAGATGATATTCATCTTTCCCCCCCCCACAAATGAAATAATGCTCAGCCCTGATCAGCTTCAAAGTTTTTTGCAAACACTGAATCCTAACCCTATGCTTATTCCCATTTCACAGATGGGGAAACTGAGGCACAGAGTGAAGTATTCCCCAGCGAATCTTCTGTGGCAGAGTGGGAAATAGAACTCCCAGCAGCAGTTACGTGCACCAGCCACTGAATCACATTTTCTTCTCTCTAAAAATCCATGTTTTAAAGTGTCATTGGCCACAGGTTTGTCTTCCAACCCCAAATCTATCTGCCATACAGCATCTCCAAAAGATGTCTCATCTCTCTAATTAGCGGAGTCATTTTTTTTAGACAAAATTTTAAAAAACCCTCTATTATAGTCGACATCAAAATGTGCAGATAGAAAGAGCGTAGACTGTGTGTATGTTTAGGGGGTCTAGATGGAAGATTAGACACAGCCCAATCTTCCAGGATTGCTATACTGCTAAGGGACTCAACAGGTACCCAATGTTTCTTCAAGATCTTGGTTTTCTTAATGCCAAACTTTCACCCAGCACCTTGACCCAAAGTCACTCTGGCTGTGTAGTCTATGGACTTCCACCCATTTTCACCAGGGACTCGTGTAGCACTTTGCCGGCACCAAAGGTCAGTGGCCAGCAGGTGGCGCCAGGGGGAATCATATCTAGCTAATAGCAGCAATAATGATAAAAACAAATCCATAAATCATGCTCAGGGATTCTGTGGCGCTGGCCTTTATCCACCCCTCCCACTTCGGGATTGTCCCGTGGGCGCACTTCTCAAGCAGCCGGGCCACGCACCCACCATCACTCAGCCAGGATGCATTTCTGGGACACAAGGACCATGGGCAGGCTGGGACTCTTGGCAGAGAGGATCCAGGAGGAAGTGAACCGAAGCAGAAACCCCTTATGCCAGAGCAATGCAGCTGGTGGGGAAGGGGACTGAAGCAAGCGGTTCTGGATAGATTCAGCCAGGCTGGCTTCTGCAGATGGAGTGACCGGGAAGGGGACGGGGCAGGCCTACTCTACGTCACTCAGCCTGTTCCTTGGATTGGTAGGACTAAGCAAGGGGTTTGTTCCCTCTGCAGGTCTCAGCAGCAGGACAAGCACGTGTCTCGTGGGGAGATGAAAAGCCCTGGAGTCCGACAGAGATTCTGCTGCAGGGCAGAGAGAGAGACACGTGACCCCTGCAGATCTCCCTCACCTTAGTACCTGCACAGAGGCATCCCAGTGTGGGCAAGGACGGTGATACTGGAACAAAGAGCACAGAGCCGGACTGCTTCTGCCTGGGAGTGCACATCTCACCTTTCCCTCTGGCTGGGAAACCAGGCAGGACCTGGCCACTGGCAGACATTCACTCTTCTGTATCAGTGGTTCTCAGCGAAGGGTACATGCATAGGCACCGAACTAGGGGTGTGGGAGGTGCTGCAGCACCACCAGGTTTTGTGCAGGGACTCGGCTGCCAGCCCCATGCCTGGGGACTCAGCTGCCAGCCCCACGCCCGGGGACTCCGGGCTCAGCCACCTTACCCCATCAGCGTTCCTCCCTTCCGGAGCCACAGCCCTGCTCCTGGCCCCAGCTCTAGGGGGCAGTGAGGGGCACAGACAGAGGTAAAGGGGGTGCAGCTCAGCACCCCCACTCTGAAAACTGCTCCAGCACCACTGGGTACGTGTACCCCTGGAGTACGCAGAGGTCTTCCAGGGGGGAGATATTTGCCTAGTTTTACATAAAAAGCTCCATAAAAAGCTCTAGCAAAGTCAGTACAAACTAAAATTTCATACAGAATGACTTTATACTGCTCTGTATACTATACACCGAAATGTTAGAACAATATTTATATTCCAATTGATTGATTTTGTAATTATAGGGTAAAGATGAGAAAGTCAACAATTTTTCAGTAACAGTGTGTTGTGACACTTCTGTATTTCTGTGTCTGCTTTTATAAGCAAGTTGTTTTTAAGTGAGGTGAAACTTGGGGGTACACCAGACAAATCAGACTCCTGAAAGGGGTACAGTCATCTGGAAAGGTTGAGAGCCACTGTTTTATATTGCAGGAGACACACCTGAAGCCCCAAGGGCTGTTGGGAGCTGTCCGGTCCTGGCACTTCTGCTGGCACAGCTAGTCCGTGTTGGGCATGGGAGTGGTTTTGCCTGGCCTGCTGGGAAGCCCCCCTGTAGCGGGTGTGGCTTTGACTTCAGACCAGACGGGCTCGGTGACTTAGGAAGAAAGTCAAATGAAAAACAGAGAAAGGAGGGGGAAAATAGCCAGGCTCAGAGTCCCAGAGCACTCCCCTGGTCTACACGTGCATAACTGAACACAAGCCTTTGCTTATCCATCGCCTACCAGATGCTGCAAGACAGGTGCAGGGGGGAGGGTAGGAAGCGAAGGGCCTTGCGAAGGTAGGGCCAGCTCTCTCACTGCCCAAAGATTTTTCTTTCATGTTCCAGTCTCTTGCTTTTCATGGCTGCCCCCTCACTCTGTGCCCTGCTCCGCCCCCCCTTGGGCTGGGACCTGATGCTCTTAATATAAAGAGAAATAAAGGTTGGCAAATTCACCCTGCAAATGCCTCCAAGCAACAGACTGTTTGGGCGATGTTCACCAAGAAAAGGACCTGGCTCTGGGGGTGAGATGAGTTGGGTGGGTCTCAGCCCAGGTGGACAGAGCCCAGACATTCACTAGGATAGGTGAGGTCAAGGACTGAGTGGGATGTCGTTCCAGAGCACTCTGCACTCAGAGCTGAGGCACGCCAGGCTTTGGCTGCATCTCCAGCTCAGGGGCTGCAGGAGACACCCTACTAATCAGTTCTATGGTTCTCCTCCAGCCCACAAAAGGAAACATACAACCACCCTCCCTTCCTGGTATTTTTTGGCTTGGGGGAAGGAGGAAGAACATTGCAATAGCTGCAGTTTCTCCTTGCCAGGCTGGAATTCTGTGGGTCAGACATGTAGAAAATGGGATGGATTGGTATTGATCCTTTGGGATATCCCCACCTAGCCAATTCCCCATCCAGTGCTCCAGAAGCTGCATAAAGCCCCCAGTCCTTGCCCATATGGGGGAGGGGGAAAAATCTCTCTAAAACCCGAACCTGGTGACAGCTCTAACCCAGTGAGCAATCAGCGCTCTCTGCATGTCTCTAATCCTTTTCAGACCCTTCTTGGGAGAGCCTGGGGGAGGGACCCTTTACAAGGCAGGTGGAGGAGAAATTTAGGAAAAAGAAGCAGTTGATCCGCCCCTCCTCCTGGCGCAGCCATGCCAGAGTGTATTAATTATACCTTTTCCATTACCGGATTCTGGCCAGCCCAAGCCACCCGCTCCCCTCCTGGCCCTGGGAGCAGCAGGACCACGGACAGTTCACAGTGCATCAACTAGGGCCCTGCCTCTACAGCGCATAACCCCCATAAGAGATCTGCACAGAGCAACTTCCACAGGTTAGGCCAGATCCTGCCCACTCAGCCACGCAAACTGCTGAGCCAGGAGCCGGCTTCCTTCTCCCTCGCCACCTGGGGCTGCTGCCTGCCCCTCTCCCAAGGAGAACGGGGCCCCTGGATCTATCCATTCCAGGCTCTCTGCCATAGCAGCGGTTCTGTTCTCTGCCACAGCATACAGGACACAGACCGTCCCCGAGCCCAGCCTCCCTGTAAGTACAGCCCACCCGAAGGGCCAAACCCACTCCAGGTTCTGGCTATCACTCGGCCAATACAGCAGCTTTCAGTCCTGCCAAGCACTGAGCACTGCCGCGGGCCCCCATTCCCACCAAGTTCACCAGGAACCGAGGGCACTCAGCATCTTGTTGGATTGGTCCCAATCCCATGCAATGATTCCAAAGCGTGCCCAGCCCAAAGTGCTGGGAAGGCAGCATGCACTAGCAGACCGGATCATAGGAATGAGCCATGGCAGACGCCTGTTGGTCCTTCCAGCAGCCCAGGGCTGTTCTCGACAGCCACTAGTGCCGTCTCTGGTCTGGTCTGTAACAGCCTGGGAAATGGGCTGCCAGCCTGCAGTGGTGTGGCCCAGAGGGTGGGAGGGGAAGAGACTGAGGTGCTGTACAGGAGAGTGTGGGGCCTTCCATCTGGGGCAGCAACGCATCGGGAAACTCCCCAGCATTGCTGAACGCCTCCGAGGGTCTGTACAGTGGGGGAAAGCCTGACGGGGCCCCACAGTCCAAAAGGGCAGCTCCTCCAAAGTACCATCCTCTCCCCCTGGGGTTATTTATCCTCCCTCAGCCCCCAGGCAAAGCCCCCCCACCCCCGGGCAGCTGTGACAGCGCATCATTCATTGCTAATCTGATGCCTCCTCCTGGCCGCCCAGGGGATTAGCTCATGTGGTCAATTCCCCTTCCCATGGTTGGACGCCACCATGTCGTCTCTTCCTGGTCTGTGCCCCCTCTCGCTTCAGGGACAGCATCCTTTTCATGCCCCAGCCCTCTGGCCAGGTCACTCAGCATCTTCCCCCCACCCCAGGGTACATTGAAGTCTTTCCTTTAGCAGCCCTAGGCAGTCTTCTCACTCATTGTCCCATGGTGCCAATCCCTCAGTGGCTGGTAGGGGAATCTGGGCCCGCGCTTTACTCTGGTTCCAGTCCAGGAAACCTCAACCCAGCAGTTCTGGCCTTTCCTCTCCCAGCCCTCACTGCTCCTTCCCTGGACTGCTTCCCACTACTCTGTCCTCACAGTATACCAGCTCCAACCCTTCTCCCAGGGAGCAACTGCCCTTTCCCAGAAGTCCTGTCTGTTGCCAACTTCCTGGCTTTTTAGGCCCCACCTGTTCCTGCACAGCTGACCCTGCTTGCAATCAACTCCCTGCTCCCTGGATCTTCCTCCAGGTGCAGCCTGTGGAGTTAATCAGCCTACCTGGCCACCTTAACCCCTTCTGTATTTTGATTTCAGTAGCACACAGAAGCCCCAGCCAAGTTCAAAGCCTTATTATGTTCAGCGCTGTAGCTACAAAGTGAGGGACAGGCCCTGCCTCAAAGTGCTAACCATCTAAATAGACAAGACAGCCGAAGCACGGGAGAAAGAGAGTATCACCCCATTTTCAGCTGAGCACCTCAGGCACAGAAAGCCAAAGTGACTGGCCGGAGGTCACCCACCACCCCTTTAGTAATGCTGCTCAGCACAGACTGAATTAGGACCATGTCAAAGGGCAAGGCCCCCACCCCAAAGAGCTCCTGATCTATCCAAGCCAAGAATAGGTCTGTTTTTTTTAAAACTTTGGCTGCACAATGGGGCCCTGAGCCTTGGTTGATGTCCTTAAGTGCTAGCCCAATCCAAACAAGCAGCCAACCCCATCCTTTAATGTGCATTTGAAGTCACTAGCATTTTGTCAGCATTTCCTCTGCTCTGACTCCGCTCACTCCCTTGACTCGGAGAGCCAGACTCGGAAAGGAAAGGAAAGGAAAGCTGGCTACAGAGAAACTCCTATAGCCCTGATTCTAGCTTTAATATTCTGGAGTGCTAGGCCCAGGACAAGTCCCGTGCTGACATCCCTGCTCGGGAAAGGGGGGGGTGTACCCCAGAACTGCAACAGTGTGACCAAAGCAATAAGTCCAGCCCAGTGCTTGGAGAAAGTTCAAAAGTGTCCTGTCTATTGCTCCGTTTGTCTCCAGCCTGCACATCGCTCTAATCCCTGGTCTCTCAACTCAGGAGATCACGAACAGGTGACACACAGCTCTTCCCACCTTGCTACGCTGGCTAGATCCCAGCTAGCTGGGGTGCGAAATCCTTGGATTTCCATCCAGCCTGACAAGGGGCTACAGCCTGGACCCCACAGAAACCCATGCTCTAGCCGGTCCTTCCCCTTCAGATCTCAGCAGGCTCCCCTCTCCCCCTTCTAGAAAGGAAGCCTGGGGTGGGCTGTGATAGACAATGGCAGAGCCACCAGATTTCAGCCCCACTTGGCTTTATGGGTACCTTTAACACCACCACAAGCAATACAACAGCCACATGCCCAGCCAATTAATTCATTACCAGGCCGACTTGGACACCGCACTCACTGGGCAACAGCAAACTGGATACAGGTCTTTAATCGAGAACGATACCAATCTGTCTCTATTAGCTCTCCTAGGAAGACCGTCCTCCCCTGACTTCTCTCCCCTCCCACCTCTCCATCTTTGTTCCCCTTCCATCTCCCTCGCTCTCCTTTGCTGAGGAAGGTCACTGAGAGGAGCCATCCGGCCTGACAAGGGGCTACAGCCTGGATCCCACTAGACCCTCCCTCCCTGGTTTCATGCAACACAGTGGATCAGACCACTGGGCTTTTTGCCACAGTATCCAGCCTCCCAGCCTGGCCAGTTCCAGATGCTCTGAGGGAAGGCAACTGGGGCCAGTTCTGCAGCTCTGTCCATCCCGGGCTGGCTGCGGGGAGTGGAGACACCCGCCTGGGGGCTGTGGCAGTCAGCATATGCCCTGAAGCAGGAGATTTGCTTACCCCAATCTTGGGGTGCATCAACACAAACATTATGGCCCATAACCCCACCTGATTCTTCCCGCACATCCCGGTGGGCCGCCTCCTTTCCCTCCCTATCCCAGGCGTTGTGTTACTCATGCTTCACAATGACATTTCCTTCCCCGAATCCCCTTTATTTATAGCCTCCATGATCTTTTCCCGAGCTCACGTACTCCCTCTTCCTCCCCTACACCCACAGCTCCAGACCCCCACTCACAACAACCCAGCAAAGCCCCAAGCCCAACCACCACACTCACTGGTGTCTCTCCCCCGCCACACACACTGCTGAGGAGCTCTCCCTTGGGTAGAAATGCTCCTTACATCTAGTAGAAGGAGCTTACAATTAACGGGTCTGCCTCCCTGCTCTTTCAAATTCCAGATGGTCTGTAATTCTTGCCGGGGAGTGTCAGAAAGGCCTTTTCATCGGAGCGCCTATAAAGTCAGAGCTCTGGGAATCAGCTGCCTTTTGCTGCGTGGGAGGAACTTGCCAGGCAGTTGTGGGGAGGGCAGGGGAAATGGGACTTTAAACACATTGGCTGGTTTCTTTCACTTTAGTTTAGTGCTTCAATGAAAGGCCTTCCCGCCCCACCCCCTGACCCTGCATGCTGCCAAGAGTTCAGTGCCACTGGAATTCTGGGATTTTGCTGTTATTTTGATAGTGGTTTTACTTAGCAATATGTTCGGTTGCGTCTGCAAAATGTAAACTTCTTTGAGGTGTTTAGGGTGGGGGGAGGGGGTAGAAAGATGGCATTGGTTGGGGGGTGGAAGAATGTGATCAAGGCGCAGAACCAGGCAGCAGGATTCCTGGGTTCTATTTGCAGCCCTGCTGCTGAATCACTGGGTGACTTTGGGCAAATAACATCCCAGCTCGCTGCCTTGGTTTCCCTATCTCTAGCAAATGCCAGTTCCCTACCTGGAAGGGGAGGGAGGTGGAGAGACGTAGGTCATGGATGTTTCTGAAGTGCTTTGAGACCTGCTCATTGCACATGCTACGGTGGGGAAAAGCATTCCCCCAAAAATACTTTTAATTCTTGCATTTCCCAGGGCCTCTCCTGGTGTAAATCAGCTCCCTTTATTCCAAGAAAGAATCTGGCCCTGTGAGCCTCCTCCCCATTTCCATCTTCTTTCTTAATCCCTTTGCATGGTCCATCACAATCCTACCACGCACCCCCTCCCCATTCTTCTTCCCCTCAGCTCCCACCCAAGAGCCTACATTGTGGCTAGCCAGCCTGCATGGCAGGGAATCAGAGTCGGGGGGGGGGGGGGGGGGGGGGGCTGAGATCTGTCCTGCCCCCGACACCCCATTCTCACCTTAATAACTATTCAATTGGCTGAAGACTCCATTAAGCAGCCCTTGATGCCCATGTCTCATGGAGGCCTCGGCGCACGCTGTCTCTGCTGTTTTAATTACTCCTCTCACGCTCCTGCAGTGGGTCCTTCAACCAAATTACAATTGATTCCTCACTCCTACCCGATCGATGGCATCGACCAGCGCATCAGAAAGACAAATCCGAGCCCACACCTCTTTAAGGAGCCAGCGGCCTCTCCACCCGGAGGCCACAGCTCCTTCAGGACACACGGTGCAGCAGCTGCCCACCCAAGCAGCTGCCCCAGCCAGCCCTGTTTCTCTCACACAGCTGTGCTTGTGGAGCCGGAGTCCAGATCTGTTCAGGGCAGCAGCGTGCGAGCAGCTAATGGGCGAAGTAACAGCCAGGAGCTGAGCCCGCACCACTGAAGTTAAGAGGCGACGTTGCGTATACATCAACAGGAGTTGGGTCAAGACCCTAATCAGTAGCCACAGAGGGCCCATTCTGCACTGGCTAAGGGGTGCCAAGGAGCAGCATGTGAACCAGGGCAGTGGGAGGTTACCTGTTATGCTGCTCTCACTACAACCTCCTCCCATCTGGCAGCATGCTGCGTTTGTGGCCCACCATTGTCACAAGCTGGATTTCCTGCACAAACGCTCTTCTTCAAGGACAACAGTCTCCTCCCAGGCCTGCATGATGGAGCGCGAATGTGTGGTATTGACATTCCGGGTGAGCAGGGATCCAGAACCAGGGCTGCCCACCCCAACCCAGCCTGCCTACTTCTAGCCAGCGGGATAAGGCACATGACAATTTCTCCAGAGGACAAGCGGTTATAGGTAAAAGGCACCAAGCACACTCCACCAATGGTCAAGAACACAAATCTTGAGGCTGCGTTTGTTCGATATGGTCACTTTTGGTCAGGAGAACTCGGCCTGTTAGGTGCTGAGTGTGTTGAAAATGGGGCTTTTCTGTAGCTAGGCTTTTCTGAGAATCCAGACCCATCTGTGGGTGCTGAGCCCTTGAGAATCTGGCCTTCTCTGGAGAGATTTTTTTTTAAAGCATGTTAAATTTATACTTTGCCTCCCTCCAGCCCATTTCACCAGAGCTGCTCAGAGCACTTGGTAGACATCAAAGCCTTGCTGTAATGTCATTTAACTAACTCACAGGGAAGGCAAGTTTTATTAGCCCCATTTTACAGATGGGAAAAGTGACTCAGCCAAAGTCATACAGGCAGAACAAGAACAGAACCCAGGGGTCCTGCCTCCCAGTTGTGTCCACTAACCACTAAGCAACACGGCCTCCTCAGTGCTTTATCAGCAAAGACACACCTTGACTCCCTTCCCTCAGCCTCCAGCTCTTCCTCCTTACCCCCTTGACTTTCCCTCTGTTGTTTCTCCACCCATAACAGATTGCACAGCAGCGTTCCAGCAGCCTTTACGCTGCCTTAGATGACAGCTCTGCCATCAGCACTTGCAGGAGGAATGTGACACCTAAAATCAGTGTCAGGGATGCATTAAATGCAGCTCCCTGATCTGAGCCCTCTGGTGCACTGCAATCACCCAGCTAAACTGTGCTACCCCTCCATGCAGCAGCAAGCGCACACACCCCTAGGGCACTGTAGAAATAATGAAATAGACCTTCCCCGGACCCCACCCCTCAAACAAAGGAGGGCCACATAGCCTTCTCCCCCGGGGCAACTCCCCTAGCTACTCATCAGGACCCCCAATGCAATCCCCAACAAATGAACACCTCCCTTTCCCATTTCACCCCCCACTTGAGCACACCCAGACCCCTCCAGTGCACTGAAAGGGCTGAGCACTAGGGAGTGCTGGGTCGCAGGCCCCAGCAGCTGGAGATGTGAAGCTCAGAGCAGGGAGGAGGGCCTACGGGGGGGTGATGGGAGGAGGTGGGGGTGTTGTGCCCCAGGTTCATATCAAAACCCTTTGGGACTCTGGCTCCAGATCTGAACTTCTGGCTCCAGCCCTTACCCAGCCAGATGGAAAGGGGACCCTCTCTATTCTTGTGCCATCTCCTGGCAACAGGGTGCCCCTCTCCCATGCCGCCTCCCAGCAAGAGACCTTCCCCTCCCCTTACCCAGTGCCACCTCCCCAAATACAACACCTGCTCTGTCCAATGCAACCTCCTCAAAACACTGCCCCTGCCTTCCCCACTGCAGCCTGGGCAAAACAAGTCTCACCCCCTTCTGTGCTGTAAGCAGAAACGCCCCCCCCCGACCCTCACAGCATCCTCCCAATGAAATCCGAGACTTCCCCTAGACACAGCCTGCCCTATTGCAACCCTCTGCCCAGCCCCAGCAACCGGAAGCACTCAGGACCTGGTCTAGCTGCTACACTCTCCTGGCACAGACTGAGGTGGAATCCTGAACAGGTAGCAAAGGGACCATTGTGATGGCAGGTGTGGGAGGGCAAACAGACAGGCTCTCCCAAAAGTCACACAGCAGGAACAGAACCAGGTCTCCTGAGTCCCAGCCCAGTGCCTAGTCACGGGCACATGCTGCTATTGGCTGTGAATGGGGGTTGAGGAAGTAGATTGGCCACTCCTCATTCAACGGCCCCCCAAGGGGAGGGTGATCCTCGCCAGAAGAGTCTGACAGCTGCTGCCATTACGGGGAGGCAGAAAGCAGCCCAGCTCACGTGCCGCAGAGGCGTGACATGAATCCAGCTCTCTCTGTTAGCCGGCTGGTCTGTCCTCTGGCCACGTACTGTCCCATGACAGCGCCTGCTGGCTGTCACTGGCCAAGATGAATGGGCGATTCCTAGGTCACTGGCCCATTATTTACTGTACAAGCAAACAACCTAATTGGCTTTTATTTATAGGGCAAATGTCGAGTAAATCTATGAGGTGAGGAAACGCACTGTAAAGCTTCAGCATGGTCTGCGGCACTGCTTAGCTCATTAGCGCTCCCGCTGCCGGCCTGGGAGACCGAGAGCTGTGCGGGGCAATGAGGCGGCTCGCCAGCAAGGCACGAAACTGTAGGTCCCGGGGAGGCCGGGCCAGGTAAGTGGAAGAGAAGGGGGGCATTACAGAACACAACCCCCAGCACCCATGGAAGTCAATGCTTCCATGCCGGCCCCCGGCCCGCCACCCAGTGCCTCTGCTCCCATCCGTAAAGGAAGGATTTCGCCCTTACTCCAAACTCGCTTAATCAGCAATTCCACTTAATAATCAAGACACTTCCAAGGCAACAGAATTAAGCCTTAATGATACTTAATAGCGAGGGCAACTGATTAACCGGGATGACAGTTCTGCTAGACGGGGAGCAAGAAGGGAATTAAGAAAGACCCGGAGAGGGTGAAAGAGCCACCAGGATGCTCAGAGCCAGACGATGCGTTAAAAGTCTTCAAACTGCATCCCAGACCAAGGAGATGGTATTGAAAGTGAATTCTCTACTGGAGCTGGTCAAAGAGAGATGCATATATTGCATGAAGAGAAGCCAGAAGAAATTGTTTTTTCCTTTTGTTAGGAGTTTTCATTTTTTTCCCCAATAACCAAAATATAAGTGTTTCGTTTCGGCCAGAGCCCCCCGAAAGACACCAGAAGGAGGAAAGGGGAGCTTCCTAATAAGGGGGGGTGTCTCGCCTACTGACACAAAATAAGGGCTTGATCCAGAAGTTTTGGGCATGGTGTCAAAGTGACTTGGTGTCTTCTCATAACCTGGGATAGGCAGGAGAACAGGCTACCTGAACCTTATGGTCTTTTCCAAGCTTTACGCCTACTAAACAACCTTTTTCAAGCACAGAGAGACTAGGTCACTTCCTCAGGGTCACACACACTGAGTCTGTGACAGGGCAAGATATTGAATCCAAGTGTCCCAAGCTAGCACCCTAACCACTGAGCCATCCTTCTTCTCACTTGCATCTCCCCCACCTTTCAGTGAATGCTGGGAGCCTGATTCCCCAGTGCCCTGCACCCCACATAGTCATTTACTTCAGCGTTCTGACAGGATAGCATTTTGTACCCATTGTCACGGGTGTAAGTGGCTGCCCACGGCACAGGGCAGGAGAAAATGAGGCCCAATGGGGTTACCCCAGCATCACTCTGAGCAGCATTTGTCCAGCCAAATCTACTGGTGATGATGCATCAGCCAGAACGAGAGTGCAGCTGCACTCTCGGTTTGCGAGGTGCAGGCAGATAGGAAAAAGACCGCTCCCTAGTGGTAAAGCAGGCCAGTTAGATCTGGAATGGGCAAGAGAGACTAGACAGGGAAGTCTTATCCCAAGTCCCCTGTCAGAGCAGCACAGCACCTCAACCTGCCCAGCAATGCCTCTGCCTTAGCCCAGGGCCGTTCTCCATCAACAAGTGCCCAGTATCATTCTGAGGAATCCCAGTGCATCAGGTTGGAGGGGCACCCATCCGACCAGGCAATCGGATTATGCTGCATCCCCCCGCCCTCCGTGGAGGAACCAGACCTGCTGGGAGTGTAAAACCCCATCCCAGGGTCAGGGCACCAAGGACCTTTCAGCTCCCACCTGGAGAAAGGATACGTTTTCCCTAGATCTTCAACCTACCAAGGACACAGCGAGCTCCTCTCCTCAAGTAATTAATTTAACACGCCACTGCCCAAAGGAATCTCCGGCTGGAATCAATACTGGAGATGATTGACCTGAGAACACGCATTGGCTATTTCCCCGTGGCAGGGGATTAGAATGAGAGCCCAGCTGTGAGGGGAGAAATGTCATTCTCCAGAGAGCTTTACTCGCTGCCCTCTATAGGCCCTGCTGCTCCCACGGAGAAGGACGCTGGGGTGAGGACTGAGGGAGAACAGCTGCCAGAGGAACAGGAAGATGGGCAGTTACTGCTTGGTGGGGGAAGTAGGATTTAAAGCAGAAGCAGCAGCAGCCTTTAGGTCCATGCAGCGAGTAAGGATGGTCCAAGCCAGACCCCAGATCCAAACACCGATGAGCTGTGGGAAAGTTGAATCCGCCTCTGAGCTTTGAGGAATGGGCCATGCTGTGTCCCTCGGGGTAAAGAAGAGCCAAGACCCGGCTGTGGCAAACACAAAGGGGATTCTTTACCGAGGCTGCTGGACACAGACCAACCATGGGATTCTCTCAGTCTAGTTCCCGGGTAGGCTCAGGTACTCGAGGGCCACTACACAGAGCATCCCCATGGCATGGCCCAAATGCAGGCTCAGGTACTCGAGAGCACAGAGGTCTCGGCTGCTGAGAGGAAGGGAGGAAAACCACTCTGGGGCCCACCACGAGGCACAAGCCAGGCCCATAGAATCTAGGTTGCAAGCTCACTCATTCTGCACCTGCAGAGCCCAGCGGGGTCCCAATGCCCCTGCTGCTTCTGGGCTCTGCTGCAATCAACCACCACCTCCGGCAGGAGGAGCAGAGGAGAAGCACACAAAGCCCCAAACCAGCCAGATGCCCTCAGCATCCCCTAGCCTGAGTTCTTCCTGGGGCCCTGGCTATGGCAAGGGGGTGGGGGCTGTGTCCCTGAGCCCGTTTCCCCCAGCGCAGCGCAGACCTTGCTCAGGTTTCTTTCACTGTGCAGCGAGGGATCCCCAGCTGGGATCCCCAGCTGGCAGGGCCGGCTCCAGGCACCAGCCTGGCAAGCAGGTGCTTAGGGCGAGGGGCGGCATGTCCAGCTATTCGGCGGCAATTCAGCGGACGGTCCCTCACTCCCGCTTGGAGCGAAGGACCTCCCGCCGAATTGCCGCTGCAGATTGTGATCGCGGCTTTTTTGTTTTGTTTTGGGCTGCTTAGGGCGACCAAAACCCTGGAGCCGGCCCTGCCAGCTGGGATCTCAGGCCTGCCTTTGCAGAGCCCAGGGTTATGTCTGTTCTTCCCTTTCCCTGGGGAACTGATGATGTGGCAAGTGGGAAATTGAATCAGGTCCCAGGGTTATTTTCCTGGGTAACCACAAACGAACCTGCAGCGGGGAATAATTGAATCAGTGACTATGAGGGATCGTTCGCTAAACCTCATTCCCAGCCAATTATTGCACGGGAAATGTGCACAGATCCTCTCCCCCCACCCAACCTGCTCCTGATAAATCTCCAGGAGAATCATCCCCTACTTTTGCAGCCATCATGTCTAATCCACAGAGGAGACATACCAATTCCACAAGGAGCATTTGGCTTTTGGGTACAGAAAGGTTTAAAGTGATGCAGAGCCATTAAAACACGCACAAGGGTATTAAGCCAGAAACTGGAAAGGAAGAGACGTATTAGAAGCCAAGAAGTATGGCATGGAGAACGTGGCTACAGGTAGCCAAGGGCTGCAATGCAAGGGGAGAACGAGGAGGTGTGCGCATCGAGGGGATGTCTCCTTCTCAAGGCAGAGGGTATAAGAGACCTATTACCACCTGGCACTGGTGTTCTTTGACTTACATGGCCACGGCCTGCATTTTTGGAGGTGGAGGAGGGTTCTAATCCCAATTTCCCGTGTGTGTCTGGGATGTGTCTAGCAGCAGTGTTGTCTGCGGTCGTCTGTACAGGGGGTGCTGTATGGACAACTTCCAGGAGAGGGTTAGGGTTACAGGCAGGTAGTGGCCACTTTGGGGTGGGGTGGGGTGGGGTGGGGATCTGCATGCCAGTGTGCGCTGAGTTGGGGAATAAGGAGGACATGAAGGGAAAACGCAGCTGTGGGGGTGGAAACGGCTTACAAGAAGGAAATGCCCAGCTGGGTCTGAAGCCAAGAGAGGATGCTCCATTCAATGCAGATTTTCCTTCACCTTGCAGAAATGAGAGCATCCTATCCTCACCAGCTGCAGCCAGTTCATAAGTAGAGAGGCATGTAGAGGCATTTAAGGCCCGGCTTGACAAAGCCCTGGCTGGGATGATTTAGCTGGGAATTGGTCCTGCTTTGAGCAGGGGGTTGGACTAGATGACCTCTTGAGGTCCCTTCCAACTCTGATATTCTATGATTCTATGATTCTACGGCCTTTCATCTCACTCACAGAACGGAACATCCTGATTAATGTGACCAGGTCCCCATGTACCCTGCCTCTCAAGCAGCAGATTCAGTATCAAATGGCATTCCTGTTCGGTGTCCATCGGAAACCACTGCTCCCAAACAGCCCTTCATGTCACTTACTGCCACGCCACGGAAGCAATTGTCAGATCTTTCAGCTGACTACACCATCCAGCTCTTACACTTGCAGAAAGGCAGCCACTTGCTTGTGCGATTACAGGCGCACCCTAATATGTGCCAAGCGCGAACGGTGCGGCTGCCGTACAGGTGAGAATTCCCACCCACAGTTCTCACATCATCCACCCCCAGGCAACCTGGCATTTAGAGGACACCATGTGGCGCTCACAAACCCACCTTGACAGCCAGGTTCAACTCGGCTGAGACGTGTTTTACAGAGATACACTGGAAATGTCCCTCATCATTTGGGATTTATTTTGATCATCTCTAATCCTCGGCCTTGATTATGGAGCCTCCAAATCTCATTAGCTGGATTTTTTTTAAAATGTTATATTATTAATCCCATCTTGGTAATCTGACATTTATTGATTTTTATTTTTAACTCATGTTATTAAGGAAAGCACAGGCATCAGCCCCATTCTTGTGGCCCGCGGGCCACCTGGTGTCCCTTCTAGTCTCCCAGTGGTTCAGGTAGATTGGGCTCAGATGGCCAGGGGACCTGCCCACACTCAGTCATGCTGAGCCTCTCTGGCCTGAATGGGACCTGACAGAATGGAACCCACTGGCCCATGCGAGCACTGCGTCCCTGTCAATGTGGGCCTGTTACAACTCTCAGCCTGGCTCTTTAGGTCAGACTGTAGACACTCCTGCTCCTGACATCAGAGGTCCCTGGCGTTGGCCGGGAGAGCAGCTGTCACACAGGCCTGCAGCGTAGCCTGCCCTTTGGGTCAGATCCTGAGAGATGCCAAGCACCGGCTTCACTGGGAGCGGCCAATGTCAGGACCACGCAGCGTTCAAGCAGGAGAGTCAAGACCATGCGACATTCAGGCTTTATTCCTGCCTCTATGTCCCGGTTTCTCCCAACCAAGCACTTCCCGAAAGTAGCATTCTCCCAGTTTCTACACACCACTGCATGATAGTGCCCCCATTGGGAAGGCAGGCCAGGCCCTATCCCCTTCCCCACCCAGCTTCCCTTGCACACGCCCTGCCCAGCCCCTACTCCGCTCCAGATTCATTTCCCAAGCACCCATCTCGACAGCTGCCCCAATCTTGTTCTCTTGCCCTTTGCTCCATCCTGGAAGGACGTGTCTGAGCTCCACCCTGGATTGTTCCCCTGGAGACCTTCCTGGCACCTGGAGAGTTCCATCAATCCACCAGTGGGATGAATCCATCCTCGCTGGGCTCTCTCTCAGGCCCTCTGCACAGCAGGGGAGACCATTCCATCACTGGTGAAAGGAGGAGACTCTGCCACCCCAGCTGGGCTCACATCACTGCTTGTTCTCTAAATAAGGGGAGCGTGCGACAGACAGTACCATGTAACGCAACCAGCGACTGTACAAGCTTCTGGCACGCGGCCCTGCCAATGCATCTCAGCCTGGACTTTCTGCGCCCTGGCTATTCTATTCAAAGCTGCCCCGGTCAATGCATCCTGAGCCTAATCTGCAGCACTCCCTGCTGTTCCAGTCCTGGGCCACTCTTGCCTGCCCTCCCCCAGCACACCTCAGTATCCCATTCATTCCAGCCTTCCACTGCGCCCTCGGCCCCCAATGCACCTCAGTCCTGACCCACAGCAATGCCTAGGATTTCACCCCCGGATGCATCCATGCAGCTCCGCCGATGCACCTTCATCCTGTCCTACAGCACCTGCTGCTGTTTTAGTCCCGAGCGCAGCCCCGACACATCCCCATCCAAGCCTTTGGCAATGAGCCTCCATCCTGCCCTGCGGCACTTTCTGCGCTCCCGGTCTGAGGCCCCTGCTCATTTCCAGTGCTATATCATGTAACCAGCTCTGTCCTGCATCGAGGAGACTGATGATCTGCAAGCCGTTCATTTACATTCTGGCCTCCAGAGAGGAGAGGCTGGTGCATTAACTCACTGCTTGACCCCCCACCCCGCCGGCTTTTCCCCACATTCCTCGGAACCTGAGCTGCAGCAGAGACATCAGTGCAGGTGTTCACAGCATCCTGTACACCAACCCTAAATGCGCCAGTTGAAGAACCCAGCCTCCACAACACATTTGTAGGCATCGGGAAAGGTCACGCTGCATTAGCGGGGCCATCGGGATACCTGCACTTGGCCCAGCGCTGTCCCCAGGGCGGGAGCGCTTTCTGTCTCTTAAAAATCACTTCCCAACAGCCGAGCTGGAGGAAATCAGTGCCAGCAATTGGCTGATTAGGAAGAAGCCATTAGCACCCAGTCAAAACAGCTTTTTAAAACGAGCTTTGACAAAATTGTCACATTAGATGTATCGGAATAAAGGGAGCGGTGCAGCCTGCACCGTGCAATTTTACATCATTTTGACAGCTCACATTAAGGCAACCGCAGGCACCTCTGGGAAATTACCTCCCAGTTAAACAGAGATCGCAGCAAATGAAACGCCTTGGAGGCAAGAGACAGTCTGTCTAAGTCTGTCACCTTCTTCAAGGGCAGGGATGCTGTGCTAGGGGCAGAACTGGGAAGCCCTCGGGGCAGAACTGGGAGCCTGCACTTCAATACAGAGAGTGGGATCTGGGAGTTCAGGCTCAATGCCACAGTGCTAGGAGTGTGGCAGGATGGCTTAGGGGGCTGGGAAGGGGCTCCATGGCCATTTGCCTGGGGGCTTGTCTGCAGGAAGTGTCTTGTGGGTAAGAGGCTGGACTGCAACGCGGGAGACCCAAGTTCAATTCCTCTGTGCAGCTGAAGTGGGATTTTTTACCCACGAAAGCTTATGCCCAAATAAATCGGTTAGTCTTTAAGGTGCCCCCAGACTCCTTGTTGTTTTTGTGGATACAGACTAACATGGCTACCCCGCTGATACAAGTTCACTTCCTGCGAGTCCTCCGGGAATCATCGTCTCTCAACGTACGTTTGTGCAGCACCCATCACAAAGGGACACTGATCTCAGATAGAGTCTCTAGGCATGGCAGAGTGTCCTGACAAGGTAAGCCAGGATTTGTGCTGGTTGAGCTCATTCCAGTTTCAAGCAGCACTAAACCTAGCTGGTACAAATCATCTCCCCTCTTGTCTACACTTAGCTGTACCAGAGCAAATTCTATGCCCAGAACACCAGCTACAAACAAGGCCGAAGTCACGAGGCCCGAAATCCACATCAGGCTGGCGGCGAGAGAAAGTTGTTTGTATTCAGTGACCCATGCGAAATGAGGTTGGGTGGGTTTCAGCCAAGCTCCTAGAGGAATCCAGAGCACAACAAACTGCTGGCACTGGCTGGAAAACTTGGCAGCCTCAGTGGTGAGACCAAAGGCCGAATGGAGATTTCACTCTCCTCTTAGTGGTAGCAGGTCCAGCAGGGCAGGGCTGGGCCACTCTCGCAGAGACGAGGTGGAGACCAGGCCTGTGGTGCAGTTGTCTGTCTCGTACCTGCTCTGTGGACTGATAGAGGCCACAAGCCCCCCCCCCCCCCAAGTACCTTTTACCTGTGCTGAATCTGGCACCTCTCAGGAGCACTGATTCACACACAGGAAACATACAACTAAAAGCACCTGTTACACATAGCATGAGGCAGCTCTGCCTGTTCTACCCGTCACTCAGATGCAAAGTGAATGCCCCTGGATTCCTTACGGCTTGTCTACACAGGACAGTTCTGTGCAGCAAGCCAGGGTGTGAATCTAGAGCACACTAGCTGGCTACACAGTAACGTCCCACGCGGCCCCTGCTGCAGCACACTGAAAGTCCTGTAGTGTGCTCCGAGGTGCTCCTGTGCACTAGCATTCCAGGCAGAAAAGTCTTTAGTCTCACGCCTGCAGTTACACCATTTCCTCCAAACACCCACAAGCCCCTAGCATCCCAGCAGGAGGCAGTGCTCACCGAGGTGGCAAATTGCAGCAATCTTCGACTGGGACTTTGCCAGAGGGAGAAGGAGTCTCTTACAATCCCTCCCGATCAGGCAGGGCATGGCTAATGGAATCGAATGGAGAGAGTCCAGGGGAGAGCGCAGCCCCATGAGGAGCTGGTGAGAAGGCGAGAGGCTTCTGAATATTCATGAACTTAATTAAGCAACCGTTAATTGGAAATCGCTGGATTTTATGGAGACCTCAGACTTCAGCATGCGCCGTAATCATAGCAATCTAACAAGTACATCCGGCACCTTCCTCTTCCTATTGTTGCTTTCCCCCATGATACTAGCTTGGCGAAGGAGGAGTGTGCAAGCTACTGGGTACAGCAAAGAGATTGGGGTCAGGACTCCTGGGTTCTATTCCTAGTTCTGCCCCGTTCCCACTTCTTTCCCCTCTGTTTCCTCATCTATAAGATGGAGATCCCTTGGTGGGAGCTGTGACTCGGATTCATGCATGTTGGCCAAGCACGGAGGTCCTCACCATACGAACGCAAAGAATCATAACAGATTAGCCACGCGGCAGCTCCCTTTGTACAAGCGACCATGGTATTTCATTATCCAGACTTAGCACAATACATATGGCATCGTCCTATTCTTGTCCCTATGATCAATCACCCCACACGCACACCCATGTGTTACCAACACACTAACGCAAAGGCTGCACGCACCTTCTTGGCTCTGGGGGCTGGCTGGCTGCATTGCCTGAGTCAGGGCTGGGCGTGAAATGGAAGAGCAGAGCCCCTCTCCTCATGACTACGACTACTCGGTGCATCCACCAGGCTTGCTATGAGCACACACACACCCACACCCCAAAAATTGCTTCTCTCCATCACAGAGAAAGGAAAGGGTTGTGAAAAAAATTATCAGCCAGGTGGGCTGTTTGGAAAAGCAACACAATTAAACGAGTGCTTGAACTAAACCCAAGGCAGGCAGGGGTAATCAGATTTCAACAGGCCCTGCCTGAGAGTTGGGTCTGAACTACAAGCAAGACGTGAAACACGGTGGCGTTCATGGACCCAATCCTGCCTTCAGCAAAGTCCCTAGCAAAATTCCCCCTTCTCTCTAAAGCCAGTGGATCAGCCCCTACCTAGCTGGCTGTTCATGAGACAGAGTAACTCAGTGATCTAGAGCATTCGGTACAAATAAGCCGAACCGACACTAAGCAACAGCCAGGTGTGGAGAAGAGGGGCTGGAATCCAAACTGCTCTGCAGAGACCTTTGGAGTGACTCTGATTCTACAAAAGGCTGCAGATGTTGGGGAGGCGGGACAGGATGTGAGAAGCACGAGAAAGGGACACACAGCGCATTGAGATTAGAGCTTTCAGGCCCAGGGCGGGTTCTTTTGTTTTTAGCATTTGCTCGCTTGCCTGGAAGCGGAGAGAGGCTTTTACCTCCCCAAACTTAGCAGGTTTAGTGCATGGGCATGTGAACAAAGGGCCTAAAGATGCAGGTAGGTACTTTGTTAACCCTGTTAGGTGCCTAACTCCCAGTCAGTGCTTTTGGAAATCCTGCCAGGTCCCTCTGCATCTTTAGATGCCTAAATACCTTCAAAAATCTGGCCTGCAGAGCTTGTGTCACAGCTGAAGTGGGTTAAAGCCCCAAGGTCTGCTCAGCACATAGTGGGAGAGTTAAGGAGAAATATTCCAAGTGAAATCTGCTGCACTACACTGACAACCTCCTACTTTTCATCTTCCGAGCAATTAGTTGTCCCATTCCCCCTAGAAGATAGGAAAGCAGATATTCCCATTGTACAGCTGGGAAAATCGAGGCCCAGAGAGGGCAGGTGTCATCCAGCATGTCAGTCACACAGCTGGGATTAGCAGGCGGGTGTTCCTAGCTCCCAGGTTTGTGCTGAGACCTACAGATCATTGGCCCACGCGACGGAAGCAGGTACTGGCTCAGTCCAATTAGACGCCAACTTTTTGCTTCCTTTACCAATAGGTAGGGTTACCATTAGTCTGGATTCCCCCGGACATGTCCGGCTTTTAGAGTTAAAAATAGCGTCCGGGAGGAATTTGTAAATGTCCGGACTTCCCCCCCATGCAGAGCACGTGCGGCTGACAGGGCAGCCGGCCGGATGGTGACACTTACATGGGGCTCCGACAGCCAGAAAGAGCCCCTCCTCCTCTCCCCTGCAGCAAAGAGCACACCCTCCCTCCCTGCATTCGCAGATCACCAGCCGGCCGTTCGCACCCGCACTCTGGAGCTCCTCCCCCTGCTCCTCCTCCCCGGCACGCTGGTCTGAGCAGCAGGGTAAGGGGGCCAGCGGGTCGGAGAAGGGGCAGGGAGGTTCTGGAGGGGGAGTCAAGAGACGGGGGGGGTCGGGAGGGCTTTCTGGGGGTGGGGGTGTGGATAAGGTTTTGGGCAGTCAGGGTACAGGTAGGGGGTAGAGTCCTAGGGGGGCAGTTAGGGTGGGGTGGTCTCAGGAGGGGGCAGTTAGGGGACAAGGAACAGGGAGGCTTAGGTAGGGGGTGGGGTTCTGGAGGGTAGTTAAGAGCAGGGGTCCCAGGAGGAGAAGTCAGGGGACAAGGAGTGGGGGGGGTTGGGAGTTCTCAGGGGGGCTGTCAGGGGGCAGGGGTGTGGAGAGGGATTGGAGCCGTCAGGGGACATGGAGCAGAGGGGTTTAGATGGGTCGGGAGATCAGAGGGGGGCTGTCAGGGGGTGGGGAGTCGTTGGATGGGGCATGGGAGCCCCGGGGGTCTGTCTGGGGGTGGAGGTGTGGATAAGGGTTGGGGCAGTCAGGGGACAGGTAGGGGGTAGGGTCCTAGGGGGCCAGTTAGGATAGGGGGAGCGTCTCAGGAAGGGGCAGTCAGGGGACAAGGAGCGGGGGGAGGGTTGGGGGTTCTGAGGGGGGCGGGAAGTGGGAGGGAGTGGAAGGGGCAGGGGCGGGGCTTCTCCCGTCCTCTTTTGTGCTTGCTGAAATATGGTAACCCTACAATAGGCCACTCCAGTATTGGTGCCCTCTTGGCATTCCCTTGCCTCTGGATGAGAACAGAACAGGGGGCATCCATTTGTGGATTTAAGCTCCCCCAGGAAAGCCGCCCCAGACTGGGTTTGCAGTGCCTGTCAATGAGATTGGGGCCTGTGCTGTTGTGTGGGGCTTCAACCACACCCTGCAGCACCCTGTTTCTCTCCCCCCATCCAGTTCTGATGACGCACCACAGTCCCAACCTGCAGCCAATTCCTGCCCCATCCAGCCCTGCCGACACCCCCCCGGCCTGACCCACAGACCACACACCCCCTCCCACACAGGGAGCGCTCAGTGAGCATTCGCATCTGTGAAACAAACAAATGGTGTCTTCCCTGCTTTGGATTCAGTAAGAAGAGGCTCTCTCCAAGGGTCTGGCAGCTTGTGTAACCCGGGAGACGGAAGGCGCGATCAAATCCACTGATGAGAAACGGGGGAAGGGAGAAAGATATCAAGAAAGAATGGCAGAGGAACAAATGGCTCATCAGGGAGAAGAGCGGCGTGTACGTGTGCATGGGGGGGAATTCTCCACCTAAGTGAAAATGATGGGCTGCATCATTAGAACTTTAGCATTCAAATCCCAAGAGACAAGGAGGAATACATGGGCAATAGTGACTTTCCCGGTTTGTTTATTTCCCCACCGCCTTGATTCTCACTGGCCTCAGCAGCTGCAAAGTTGGGCCCAGGTGATATTAAGAAGGATCTCCCAGTAGTTCTGGCCATGACAGTGATGGATTCCCCTCTTCCCAGGCCTGTCACTTTCCCTCACGACTGGGATCATCGCAGTTAACTTCTTATCAGATGCTAATGGCACATTCAGACCAAAAAAAAAAAAAAAAAAAAAGACAGCAGCGGGTGCGCTTGTATGCGTTACGATTGCCACCTGTCCAAGTTTTCCCAGGATCATCCCTTTTTGAGGAAACTGTGCCAGGAAATCTGTAAGAGTGCTCACTCATTGCCAGCTGTCTGATTTCATAGGCTCAGAAATGTCCCGGGTATCCCCCTTTTTATACCTCAATGGTGGCAACCCTAGTGTGCGCGGGCACAGGCTGCCGAGGTAGTAAGTGGCTTCTCCTGGGTATGAGCTGGGCACCCGTCCAGCACTGGCTCTGCAGTGAGCCTACAGACAAAACAACAAGAGGAGCACAGAAGGGCTCAGAAGAGTTGACATGAGAGATGGAGCCAAGTCATTGCTCCCAACCCAGCTCACAGCAACAGCAATCAAATGTCCCGTACATCACTCTTCCAAAGGTACCTTAGCCAGGGCCGGCTCTAGGCACCAGCAAAACAAGCTAGTGCTTGGGGCGGCACATTTTTAGGGGCAGCATGGCCGGCGGCAGAATGCCGCCCCTAATAATGTGCCCCGGCCACCCTAGCTCACCTCCGCTGCTGCCGCTGCTCGCACACCGCTGCTCGCCCTCCCTCCCAGGCTCTCAAACCTGGGAGCGAGGGGGAGATCCCGAGCGGCCGTGGTGCGTGAAACAGCTGATTCGCGCGCTGCTGCTCACCCTCCCTCCCAGGCTTGAGAGCCTGGGAGGGAGGGGGAGCCTCCGAGCAGCCGCTTCTCCCCCTCCCTCCTAGGCTTGAGAGCCTGGGGGGAGGAGGCAGGGCTGGGGATTTGGGGAAGGGGCGGAGTTGAGGTGGGGCCGGGGGGTGGGGGTAAGAAAAACGGGGGGAGGGCGGCCAAAATTGATTTTGCTTGGGGTGGCAAAAATCCTAGAGCCGGCCCTGACCTTAGTGCTCAAGAAAGGTAGCTGAGATGCTGCAACTCTGCCTCCAGAGTCCTGAATTCAAATCATACCCTTGCCACTAGTCTCCTGGGTAACCTCAGGCAAGTCAAGTCCCTGGTCTGTGCCTCAGTTTCTCTTGCAAGTTCTTCAGAGCAGGGCTGGTCTCTGACTATGTATTTGTCTAGCACCTAGCACAATGGGGCCCTGAGCCTAGATACGGCCACTTGTAGTAATTGCACCTATAAATTTACCTTAATTGTGAGTTCAACTGAAAAGAGTGAAAGTTCACAAAATATCACAATGACCTAGGAACAAATGCCAACGGGAGAAGGCTCAAAAGCAAGACAAACGCTGAATTAGTCAAAGCAAAAGGGCAGACGGATGTAACTCAAGGACTGCATTAAGATCACGCTTGGTAAACAGTGTGAGACCAGAAATCCATGAACCAAAATTCACACGTCGGAAAGTAGGCCTAAGTGATTGATAACGTAACAAGGGGATGGGCTGTTCCGCCCTTTTGGGGTCCTTAAAGGACTTGGGGGGGGGGAGCTGGCTATTGCGACACTGACTGACAGAAAAGTGAAAAGAACTAGCTTCCATCACACCTGCCACTCCCACTGTCTCCTGGGACCCTGGACTTCCCTTATCCGGATTCTGAAAGATGTCCTGGCCAAAGTGGGCCAGAGAGAGGGACCCAAATGACACTGCCACCTCCAGCTAAATCCTAACCACCATCTGGAATGTGAGGCTGTGTCACACCTCGCTCTCTGTGCATCCTTTCCATCTTATTTCCTCTTTATAACCCTCTTCTTTTTCCTTCTGTCTCAGAAGAGTGTCTTAGCCAGCCACCACCATCTGTTTTGAACACTGCGGGAAGCCTCTGACCACAAAGATGCAATGCCCCAACCAGCCCAATGCTGGTACCAGGCCGGCTCCAGGCACCAGCCTGGCAAGCAGGTGCTTGGGGCGGCCACTCCGGAGGGGGCGGCACGTCCAGCTATTCGGCGGCAATTCGGCGGACGGTCCCTCACTCCCGCTCCAAGCGAAGGACCTCCCACCAAATTGCCGCCGCAGATCGTGATCGTGGCTTTCTTTTTTTGGCAGCTTGGGGCGGCCAAAACCCTGGAGCCGGCCCTGGCTGGTACAAGTTAGCCAGGTCTAGGAGTGGTGGATCAGACCGTGGGCTGGGCCTGTGTTTCTCCAACTGGGAGGTTACCAGTGAGAGTTCACACCAGAGGCAGAAGCTGTGTTTTCTATCATTGGTGTTCTTCTCTCTCCTGTGACATGTGCGTGTCTGGTTCAGTCTGCTAGGAAACAGGATTGGACTTTGACAATAAAAGAAACATCAGCTCCAGCTCATCTCAACTAACTTCTTTTCTCCCGAAAGGACAGTTACCATCTAAAAGACTGCCAGATTGGTGGCAGGGGGTCCTTCTAAAGAGACTCCCCAGCTAACGAGAAAGGGAACGAAGGATGTTGTTTAAAATACAGCCTTATTTAACACTTAACATTTCAAATGCTTTAAACTGTTTGCCCCTTTTTCCCCGGTCACTTGAATAAAGAGTCGAAGAAATTTGTAATAACGTGTTTGCCAAGGGACCAGGCAGGCTGAGGTCTCCGTAGACCAAGCTCCAAACCTTGTTTAAAACGGTTTAATGTGAGACAGTCTCAGAGTCATGTTAACACCTTTAGCTCTTTTGGCTCATCTAAGTTAATACAACCAGCCGCTAGCTGCTACGGTAATATAAGTAGTAGTAAGCGGGCACCCCCTCTCCAATGAAGACAGCTGTCCTCTATGGCTTGACTGTCAGAGGTGCTGGCTCTTCTCTATACACGTGAGTTGGCATTGTAGGTACTCAGCAATGCTGACTACTAGGCCAGCCCTCGCCCCAAATCCCAAGGTACAGAAGGGTCGTCTATGCTGCACAATAAGCCCAGGCTCTGAATCAGGTTTGAACCCGAATCCCACATCCGTCAACACTCAAATCAGTCTGACTCGGGTCAACAAGCGCTCAGGACCTGGGACCAGGACCCTGCTGGGGAGTGGCTCAGAGCCCAAGTCCCACTCTGACTTGGGTCCCTGCCCAGTGCAGTATGGAGGCGTTAGTGTGGCTAAGAGACCCAAGTCCGTCGATTGTAAGCCCAGGTTTACAATGCAGCGTAGTGCAGACTTGGAAGCACTGGGTGCGTCTACACTGCAAAGACAAACCCATGGTACCAAGTTTCACAGCTGGCACCAATTAACTCGGGTTCAAAGAGCTTGGGTTACAAGGCTAAAAAATAGCATTTGTGGACCTGCCTGCTTGGGCTGGAGGCTCTCCCCAAAGAGGGAGATGGTCTCAGAGCCTGGGCTTTGTAGCCCCTGCAGCCCAGGCCCTGCAAGCCTGAGTCAATTAATCCAGGGCTTAAGGTCTGAGACTCAGTTCTGTTTGCTTTTCTTTGCAATGTAGATATACACACAGTCCACAAGCCCAGGCCCCACAGACCCAGGATTACAATGCAGTGTAGACAAACCCTTACTGTCCCAGCTCCAGTTGACATACACCAAACATAGTCGGATTGTTGGGTGGCTCTCTCTGACTTAACACTTGAGCATAATTTCACCCCCGTGGGAGGGGTATCAAGCTTGGGCCTAGAGGCTGGTTAAAAGAAATGGCGCTACACTCAGATTCCCTTCAATTGCTTACTGCTGGGAATGGTTCCTATGTCATCCTGAGAGCCCTGCTAGATGTACTGAGTTAGCTCCGGAGGGTTTTTTAAAATAATTTCTTAGATGTGGTTGTTTTGAGACTTACGCCATGTAGAGTTTAAGAGAAGTGAAATAATGATGAGATTCAAAAGGCAAAGAGCATTTAGTGACCGTAAGAAAAGGCCTGAACCTGAAAGGGCACCATCAGTCCTGAACGGATTCTTGCACCAACGGCAAAAGAGTTAAGGGATTATGGATCTGCAACTCAAGTAGACCACAAGGGCTGAGACTAGACAGTTATCCTACAAAGCTGGCCCTGCTCAGAAACCAGCCATCAAGGATAAAGAACATATGATTTTGTGCTACAATTTTTTCCCATGCAGCTCATTTGCTGGCTTTACATTGGTAAGATTCAGTCCCGCGAAGCTGTGCTCTTACCTCAGTGTCTGTGCTCTGCAACTAAGGTGACCAGATGTCCCAATTTTATAGGGACAGTCCCGATATTTGTGGCTTTTTCCTTATATAAACTCCTATTACCCCCCATCCCTGTCCTGATTTTTTACACTTGCTGTCCGGTTACCCTATCTGCAACGTTCCATGTCCCACCTCTTGGCAATAAGAGTACCTAGAAGACAGTGCACTGGGTGCACCCTGAGTTCTATTCCCACCTCTGCCACTGGGTGAGCTTGGGCTAGTCACCTCACTGCTCTGTGCCTCAATTTCCCCAACTGTAAAATGGGACTAATAATACTGACTTCCTTTGTAAAGTGCTTTGAGATCTGCTATTGAAGAATGCTATATGAAAGCTTGGCCATTTGTAATAATAATACCTGATACCTTGAAGATGAGCATGCTATTAATTATTATAAATATTACAGTAGCACCTAGAAGGGTCACAGATTTATAGATTCCAAGGCCAGAAGGGACCATTGTGATCATCTAGTCTGACCTCCTGTGTAATGCAGGCCAGAGACTGTCTCCAAAATAATTCCAAGAACAGATCTTTTAGAATTTGTCTAGCTTCAGTTTCTAGCCGTTGGATCATATTACACCTCTCTCTCTATTAGACTGAAAATCCCATTATCAAATATTTGTTCCCCATGTAGACACCTATACATGAATCGAGTCACCCCCCTAGCCTTCTATTTGTTAAGCTAAATAGATTGAGCTTTGAGTCGATCACTAAGTCATATGTTCTAATCCTTTAATCATTCTTGTGGCTCTTCTTTGAACCCAAATTTATCAGCATCCCTCTTGAACTGTGGGCACCAGAACTGGACACAGGATTCCCGCATTGGTCAGACCAGTGCCAAACAGAGGTAAAATAACTTCTCTGCTTTAACTCGAGATGCCCCTGTTTATGCAAGCAAGTCCCATTAGCCTTTTTGACTCAAGCATTGCACTGGGAGTTCATGTTCAGCTGGTTATCAACCACAGCCCCCAAATCTTTTTCAGTTCCTGCTTCCCAGGACAGAGTCATCCCCCCCCCCCCCCCCATCCTGTAAGTACGGCCTATGTTCTTTGCTCCTAGATGTACGCATGTACATTTTGCCGTATTAAAATGCATAGTTTGACTGCACTCAACTTACCAAGCAATGCTGATTGCTATGTATCAGTGACCTGTCCTCTTCATTATTTACCACTCTCCCAATTTGGGTCACCGGCGAACTTTATCAGAGATATGTTATATTTTCTTCCTGGTCATTGACAAAAATATTAAATATCATAGGGCCAGGAACCCATCCCTATAGGGCCCCACAGAAATCACACCCTCTCGCCGATGATTTCCCCGTTTCCGTCTGCAGTCCCTCATTTGAGCCATGGCAGGCTGAGACATACAGCCTCTTTGGGATCCTGCTGGATACAGGCACTACGCACAAGTATACAATCATTGTTATTAAGCTGCTCTGAGCCACTTTTCTGGGCAGGCCACCCTGTGCCTCAATTACAAAGGCAAAGCTGGTTCTCTGCATATAATTCCCTCGGCTTTATTTTATTTGCAAGAGTTGGGTAATGCCAAACAGGGCTGAAGGGTCTGACTGAATTTCTCTGGCTGTAAATCTAAGCCATTTTCATGGTCTTTCAATTGCCTATTCTTCAACTGCATTCACATTTTTGGCTTTGCCACGTGGGCTTGACTCTGGTTATTAGTTAATGGCTATTTACCTGCCGTGTCTCTAGACATATGGTTAGAAGGGGAAGTTCAACAACAGCTCCCAGGGTCAGCTAAGAACTGCTGCATTTTAATGTTACAGGCAGATTAATGGCAAGATAGGAGGAATCATTGAATGTATTGTGAAGTAATGAAAGCAAGTCACTCTGTGTCTCGCTCTAAAGGATTTGGAGTCTTGTTTTGCAATTGGGGGCGGTCCATATATTACATAACGCATTGGAGGTGCGGGGGTCCTTCATTATGTATGACTGTTTGTTTCAGTGTAACAAGGAGGGAGGGAGTCTTGAAAAAAAATCACCAAAGAATGTGTCACATAATTTACAGACAGCTGCTTGCACATGCACTGTCTTGATCTTTAGTGAGATTTGATCTGCCTGTCAGATGAGATGTAAAATGGAGATCCTGACCATCTGTGGCTATTATATCATAGCGCTTGTAAGAATAGAGTGTGAAGTCCAGTGTCATGGACACCTTCTAGTCTGGATAACTACATTCTTCCTCCATAAATTCCACTCCCAACTCCCAGCAACTTCAGTGTGCAAAATTATTCCAGTTCTTCACTTCCCATCCCCAACTGCCGCATGATGTACAACAGCCGTTGCGGTTCAACCCCAGAAGCGGCCGCACGTCATCGGAAGGTGAAGCCTTTCCTGTGTATGCAGGGAGAAATCCTGGTTCTATGGCGGTCAAAGGGAGTTTTGCCATTGGCTTCAACAGAGCCAGGATTTCACCGGCATTTTAGGGTGCATCTGGATGGAAAGTGCTGAGTAAGCGACTTGCCCGATGTCACGCACAGTGAGGAGGATAGATAGATCTCGGGAGTCCTGACTGCCAGGCTGATGTAGCGACCACAAGCAGCAACTGCAAGAGTGGCAAATCCGGATGCTACTCAACTGAAGTTACGGGGTGGGGGAGGGATAGCTCAGTGGTTTGAGCATTGGCCTGCTAAACCCAAGGTTGTGAGTTCAATCCTTGAGGGGGCCACTTAGGGATCAGGGGCAAAATCAGCACTTGGTCCTGCTAGTGAAGGCAGGGGGCTGGACTCAATGACCTTTCAGGGTCCCTTCCAGTTCTAGGAGACAGGATATCTCTATTAAAAAAGGTCAGAAAAGCAGATGCAGTTATCCAGACTCACATGGATACAAAGCCATAAATGTAGGAGAAGGGGGGGAAAAAAAAGTTGGGTTGATGTATTTTTAGCTCCTGCTTTTATTGAAGAGCTGACGGTTTAATAAGGAGGTTGTTTTAATTGGAACTCCAGTCACTGAGGAAAACACAAGCAATGGAATTAAATATAGAAAATATAGTCAACTTTCTAGGGTTCTTTGGTACTTCTCTAATAGAATAACTTTAATTTAAAAAAAAAAACTGGTTTGTAATTAGTCTGTGGTCATTTTTTGTTATGTGAAGAGCAGCTGATGCCAGCTTGGACAAACACGTTGCCAAAAGCATGCTGGGTTCCATTCTGATCTCATTTCCGAAAAACAAACAGCAGAAATAGAAAGGGCTCTGAGATGTGCTAGAGGAGCTCCAAAGCCTGGGGGAGATGGCAAACGTAAGGACCGATGAGCAAGGAGATGAAAAAGGGAGATGTGAGAAAGGTAGACAGAATAAGGAACAGAACAGAAACGGGAAACCAGACACTCCCTCAAGAGAGCGAAGGGACCTTCCATGGAAGAGGAAGACCATACATTTTAAGTGGATCAAAGAAAACCTTTGGATTTTAAACACAACGCATACTTAGTCGGTTGGAACAGATTCAAAGTTGTCCATAATAATTTATGACTTATACATGGTTATTGTGCACAGCAGGATGGTCAGGAAATGCACCCAGGAAGGGCAGTGGGATCTAGAACCAGATACACACTTCCCAGCAAATGCCGGCACAGCTCAAGAGCCATTTGCTTTGGCAGCTCTGGTTTGGAGTCCCGGCAGAGCTCAAACTGGTTTCAGACAGCAGGTTCAAGCCTGAGAACTGAGAGAACAAAAAACTGTGGGTGGATTTAAAGAGAGGCCCTCAGAGGCAGAGAGTAGTGAAAGAGAACAGACCGAGTCCCAGAATCCCACAGGTTCAGAGTTTGGGGGTAAGACAGACCTGGCTAGGACTCTAGGAGAGACAGTTGTGTGTAGACCTTTTGTTGTTTCAAAAATCCTTCTCTTTTGTTAAGCTTTGTTCCTACTCTTGAGATTAAACAATATTTGGTTTAAGAAGGCCCTTTCGGGTCACTATTATTTGCTGCTGGCTACAGACTCACCAAGGGAAGAACCGCAGGTACCTGAACCCAGTCAGACATACTGGGAAAGCACAGTTGACATACAGGGTGCAGTATTTCAGGCTAAGAGTGGGAGAATTGTAGGATTCCACTCCCGGCCTGAGGCCTGAAACCTTTGGAGATATTAGAGAAGGGTCAGAGGTGCAGCTAACTCTGTAACCATGACTCCTGTGGAACTCTCTGCCACAAGATAGCATTTAGACAAAGAATATAGCAGGATTCAATAAAATACAAGACATTGTGATGTTAAGCCAGCAGGCACTGCCAGCAGGCACACTATTGGCATGATATTTACCCAAAGGTTGGCATGTAATATATCAATGGAAAACTAACAACTCACTGATCATTGATATTCTTGCATTATGTACATATGAATTGTGATACTGGGAGACCAGGTGCCTGCTCATGCCAGGCCCCTCGGCTTCATTCAACACTGACAAACACAGAACTGGAAACCAGACTGGCTCACCCGTGTGTTAGTATTGTAAAAAAAGGTATTACATGTATTAAAATGTGTTTACCTTTATGAAATTCTTTGAGTTGCTGCATGCATTAATCTCACCTGTAATATCTATATCCTATGTTATAAAGGTAGTATTTAGATGTTTGCTCTGAAACAGTTAAACCCCTCCACCCCCCAAAGTCAGGAGAGAAGCATTGCCAAGTGTGAAATACTAGTTTCTCACAAGAAGTATCATCTCCTGTCTCGCAAAAGTAGGCCCATAGACACTAGACAAGCTATTGTGAAACATCTGAAGACAAAAGACTTTGTTGATTGCTCTCCCCACACCCATGAAGAGCAGATGTGCAGGTGAACTTGTCCCATCACCTTTTCACACTGAAGGGCAAAAGATTTCTAAGCATAAACAAGGGATCTCCAGCTGCTTAACCTGGATTAGTCCTTAAGGGCACACACAGGTTGTGTATCGCAGCAGCTTTTATCATCTTTTGAATCCTCATTTGTGTGTGCATGTTTACTTGCTTTAACCTTATAACTTTTTTAAAGTTAATAAAGCTTGTGTTAATTTATTATAGGATTGGCTACAAGCATTGCCTTTGGTATAAGATCACAGGTGCAATGGACTTGGGGTAAGGGACTAACCTGAAAATTGTTGTGATTTTTGGTGTACGGGACCATCTACCATGAAGGCAAGCTTTGGGTGGCAAGATAGATCTGAGAACCCAAGGGGACGGTCTGTGACTCCATTCCAAGGCGGTCTGTCACAGTGCTTAAGGAGTTGACACTCAGTTGATGAAATCTAAGTCTAGCGCTCATAACCAGTTTGGGGTTTATGACCTGCTCTTCACAGTCTGCCCTGAGGATGACACAGCTTGACATGTTAACCACAAAGAACCGTGCAAAAGTGCTGGAAATGTGTGACTAAAACATGTTTTCACCAGGCATCGGGGGGGGGGGGGGGGGGGAGAGATCAACAGGTTTTCTCCAGACAAAGGAAAGAGGCCAACACCTTAAACCAGGTGTGGCCAAATTCAGGACTATTCATTTGTATCCGAGGTTGCAGGAAGAGATCATTCACATTGTAAAAGTCACCAGCAGTGGAGGAACCAGCCTGGTGTCTACAGCCAGCAGGAGAAAGGGATTTTCTCTGTGGACACCCTTCAGAAGAATACATTTCAAGGATTTCATGGACTATAACTAGAGGAGGAGAGAAGCTTAAGTTATCCTTCAACTGAGGAGACAAAGGAACCATATACTTTGAGCTCTGTGAAGGATCCTGGCCAGAGAGTCTGGTCAGCCATGCTGGGAAAGAGACTTGGTGAGAACACTCCTTTGAACAAGAAACTCTAGTTTGTTAAAATCAAGTGTTGGTCTTAGACGTGTATTGTTACTTTTGTTTGCTTGTAACCCTTTCTACCTTTATTCCTTATACTTGGTAATACTTAAACCTATGTATTTTTATTTAATAAACTTTTTACTTTTATATGAACCAGTTCAGTCAGTGCTTTGATTAAAGTAGAGTGTTTTAATCCCAGTTAAAGGAATAAGATGCTGGGTACTGCCCCTTGAAGGGAACAGCAAACGTAACTCTGTATGTGTTCAGTAAGAGGGCTACTGGGGAAATTCAGGACTGGGAGGGTGTTGGGGTCACTCTGCAAAGAGTAACTGGGCCAGTGGAAGCCAGGGTGAGGACATTGTGCTGTGAGCTCTGAACGGGGCTGCTCTATGTGTTTTGCTGCCCCAAGCATGGCAGGTAGGCAGCTTTCAGCGGCACGCCTGCGGGCGGTCCCCTGGTCACGACGATTCAGCAGCATGGCCGTGGGAGGTCCACCTGCCGCCAAATTGCCACCGAATCTGCGGGACCGGCAGACCTCCCGCAGGCATGCTGCCGAAGGCAGCCTGACTGCCACCCTCACAGGGACCGGCAGGCCACCCCTGTGGCTTGCCGCCCCAGGCACGCGCTTGCTGCACTGGTGCCTGGAGCCACCGCTGGCTCTGAAGCAAGGCTTCACAGCACAGAGACACCCAGGGTTACAGGGCAGGTGGTAACACAACCCCTTACTGGTCTGTGTTAAACCCTAAAGTATCACAGTTATTTATATGAATAATGAAAACAGTTACATTAGATAAATATATAAAGGGTATAAACCCCTCATGCTTTCAGAGCACAAGACCAACTGGCTAGGAAGAAAAATCTGCAGGTTATTCCATATGGGGTTCCCTGCATCATCCTCTGAAGTAACTGGTATTCGCTATTATCAGAGACAGGATACTGGCCTGGTTGGATCAATGTGGCAACCCCTCTGTTCCTATACTGGGACATATCCATCATAGATTTCCTATCATTGCGTTTGATTGCATCTGTGAGACATGTGAAAGTCAGTGGGGATCATGTACGCGGGACCCCATGCTCAGCGCTTTGAAATGAGCCCTAGCAATTAGCTACACAAGGAGTTATTAAAAAGCATCTGCAAAGTGGATTAGAAATTCATTCCTAAAAAAATTGGCATGACAAGCGATATATATTGCAAAAACAAAATGTGTTGCTTTTCATATGTTTTTGTAACCCAAACAATTTGTCTCTCACATTCCAAAGGCTGGAAACGGGAGCTGTCCTACAGTTAAGATTACAGTTTGCAGTCAGCTCCGCCAAAAGAATCTGTCAGAAAGCTGTTGCAGCAAAAACAAATATTGTTTTACTGCTGCTGTAGCTTCCATCAGACTTGCGCCATGATTCCCTCTCTACCATCTCTCTTCCTGCCCAATGCTTACAGAAGGCACATTGCTCAACGCCGAATGACTACTGCAAAGGCACACACTCTGGGAACAGTTCCCAGGTCAGACTGAAAAGCACTGGATAGCGGGGAGTTTTAGCAAGGGGCCTCTCACCTCTGAACTGTCCTGCACCTGCACGGACATCCTAGTGATCATGGCCAGGACAGGGAAGGAATTGGAGGAAGGATGTTTTGGTGCATACGGTGCTGGGATTCTGGTAATCGTCCTTCATTCCCAGCTCTGCCATAGATGCCTTGTGTGACCACAGGCAAGTCAAATCATCTCCGGGCCTCAGTTCATCTTTAAAATGGGGACAATGGTATTTCTTTTCTCCAACTCTTTGTCTTGTCAGGCTGCAAACTCTTCCAAACAAGGCTTGTCTTTTACTACATGGATGTACAGTACCAAGCACAATAGGGCCCAGACCTAAGCTGAAGGCTCTAGCACCTGTCCTAATAGAAGCCTCTCCCGTTCCCCACTGGCACTGGTGCCAGCATCACAAACTCATCACTACCACAACTGAGACTAACTGGCCCCGTTGCTGGCCACCGCAGTAGACGGGGCAAGGATTGAATGGGCCAGTGGGCTCCTCTCTTACCCCTAGAAGGGTCCATTTTCCAAACAAGGGTTGAGACAGGGCAGTGACCCAGTTGGATTTCTGTCTCCAGGGCTGTCAGCCCTGCCTGTTCTCCTAACACATTTCCATTTGCCTTTGCCAGGTGGGCTCCGCTCCGCTCCTCATTAGCATGAAGCTCATAGGAAATTTTTTAAATTGAAACAAACAAACCAAGCGGTGCCTTTCAGTGCTGGCAGAAAAGGGTATTTGAATATGCAAATATTTCATGGGAAGGAGGAAAGAACTTGTAGAGCACCTTGTAAACAACGCCCATTAATGCTGCACAAAAAAATAAAATAAACAAACAAACAGGCCCAGATTTATGCTCCTGAAAGCAGGTGGAGGCAGTTCTCTCACTACCTTATTGAAGTACAAGCATGATTTCAGGAAGGGCTCCAGAGGTTGCTGCTGCTAAAACAAACCAAGTCCTACAGGATCACCAGGGCACGTTGAACTGTCATAGCCGAGCAGCATTGTTCGATGGGATGTAAAGAGAAACAGCCATATTTACAGCTGCTGTTTGAGCTCACTACGCCGTGCCGAGTTAATTGCAAGGTAGATGGAGGTGAGAGCTGTAGGGGACAGCAGCCTTCTGATAGCAGGACTTAATATCGAGTAGTAATGTCCCCAATAAATAACAGGCTAAATGGTTACACAGCACTGCAGCGTTGCAAGCCCGTGCCGTCACCACAATGCCTTTCCATAGCTGTGCCTTTCCACAGTGCGAGGGTCCGCTGTTGTGTCACTGGGCTTTGGGCCCATGGCTCTGGTACATCAGTGTCCCGGTACAGCCATGCTTTGCTGCTCATTTCAGGGTCTCATTTCCCAGAGCTCCATACACCCTCAATCCAACCTTGAGACCTGGCCTTCAATGTTACGAGGCGATGACGCCAGCTCGCCAGTCTTCTCCCAGTCCAAACACTGCCCCAGAACCGGCTGCTTTCTCTCCCCAGCCCTCTGGGCGTAGCCCGTCTGCTTCAGCTGTGTTAAAGGGTCCCCTCTGCTCCACAAGGGTCGTGTAGCCTATTACACTGTGAGGCAGCAACAGCAGCAGGACATGCAGAGGTCAAACAGTCCCCTGCGGACTCTACCTAATGCCAAACCGTATGGACGAAACCCTCAAACAGCTGAGCTGAACGCCTGACTCTCGCCCTCTTGTTTTGAGGCTTCAAGGGATCTTTACGTCAGAGACACCATCAGCTGGAAAAACACAATACTGATGGTCCTTGTGTCTATCTCACACCTGTGGCCAAGAGAGAGACACTAGACATTAGTGATGGCTGCCGAGTCCGTTCTGGTAAAGGAATAGCAATGAGCCCAAGCCACAGGTCCTCACGTGCACTGGAATCCCAGCTCCCACCCATTTCCATGAGACTTACTCGAGTACCCACAGGGCAACTGCCTCAGAGCTGGTCCATTGTAATGGCTGTGGGACAGTCATCCCTACACTGCACAGACTGCGGGACTGGGTTCACTGTTGGCATAGGCTAGAGCTGCCCTAATCTGTGCCCCTGCTGCCATGATCCCTATGGGGCTTTGCAGAATCACCAGGGTGTAGATCTGCTTTGACCCTGTCCCCTCCTACCCATCTCTCCTCTAGCTCACCAATGCCCTTCGTGCCCAAGGCAGTAGTGCAGGGGTCCCTATGCCAAAGGCGTTCCTTACAGGGAACTTGAGGCAGATTTGAGGCCCCTTACCTTGTGCAAACAGGCTGCAGAGTAACAATGAATTGGGCACATTCATGAAAACTAAAATCAGCCTTTTAGTAAGTGTATGGAAAACAACAGTATGGAAACCATCAATACCCCACAACTATCTCCCTCTTTCCATGCATCCACCATCCTGACATTAGTCCTCACTCATCTCCCCGGTATCTTAGCTGCTCGCAAGGCGATAGATGAGATCCAAGATCTTACTGCAAATCTGGGGGGGGGGGGAGAGGAGGGAGCAGACAGGGGTGAGGAACATCACCTTGCAGAGGACAGACAGTGCGACGTTGGACTCCTGCTTGACCAGCAGTGGTTCACAGCTGATTCTTGGTATATTCCAACCGGCCACATTGTGCAAGACTTTTTTTTTTTTTTTAAAGAAACAAAACTGTTCCTGCAAAATACCTATTATGCAAACAGCCCAGCTGCCCACGCGCTGCTGCATCCATCCATCCAATGAATGCAGAAGATAACAGCTTACAAAGCAAAACTCACTTGGCAAAAAACACATGGGATCTCACTGACAGCCTTTAGGGCAGCAGTATGGGCTTGGCCAATAACTTCTAAAACCAACAGGGGAACTGTCCTGCAGGTCTTACTCAGCCGAACCAACCACTGAAGCCCATGGGAGATCTGCTGGAATAAAGAGTTGACCCAGTATCATTACGTTGTTGACGTTGGTAAGATACAAGCTTGCTGCAGTTCATAAGGGAAGCAAGATAAATCGGATGGGAGACCTTGCAAAGAGGATGCCGGAGGTGTCATCTTTTCTCGGCATTAGCACTGAACCAGTATCACAGCAGGGCGAGGTCTTTGGGCTGAGGTGTCAAATCAAGGTCCCACCATGCATGGTTGTTATAGCAACAAAGGGGAGCATTCTAATCCAGGGCACCGCAAGCCAGGAAGGAGGTCCTTTTCTAAGCAAAGGCAGCAAAAGGATCCCAGCTAGCCTGGGACTATCTCATCATCAGGACCAAACAGGCACCCTAAGGCTGCCCATCCATGGGGACCGCGGATGCAACAGGCACCTACAAGACAGCTGTGCAATTAGTGCATTGGCAGACTTCAGGGAGACACCAGGTTATTTTTAAAACCACGAAAAAAAAATTCAAACAAACCAACCTAAGAAGATATGGAAAAAAAAAAAAAAAAAAAATCAACAGCAAGCGCCCCTGCTCCCGCCTCCTCACGCTGCCTCCCACTCATCTGAGGCCAGGGAGTTAACAAGCTATTGGTGCTGCAGCATTGTGCTACTCATCAGAAAATTTAGAGGGTTAAGGAGGCTCCTCTTAAGTGCTTTTTAAACATTTGCTGTGGCACTTCCAGAGCTGACCCCACGAGCGTCACATGCTGCTGACATTTCAGCCTCCTCCCTCCCTTTGCCCCCAACTGACCTGCAGTCTCCCCACTCCAAGTTCCCAAACGCCAGCAGGGATGAGCCTTTTCCTGCTGCACTGTGAGAATTACGCCACGTTGGGTTGGCGGTTCACATCTCTTCCCCCTTATGAAATGCCCTTGTTCTTGTGGCAGCCAAAGGGGTGGGGGATAGGGTGTCACTGCCTTAGACACTGGAGCAGAACCTGCTGGTGCTCTGGGCAAGGCAGGTGCTATTGCTTTGTGCATTGATCCCATTGGCACAATATGTCCTAGTCATGCCCAGTGTGACCCCTCTCCCTGCTAAAGGCACTCAGTGAGCATAAGCTACTGGCCTGATAGGACTGACCCCATGCCCATAGTCTGCTCCAGCCCCGCCTCTCTCTCAGGACTTCAGCTTTATGACTTCACAATATAACAATTCAGTATCATTCAGTTATAAACCCATTCATCACCCCTGAGCCTGGGTCTTCCTCAGGGGCCTACCTGTTCCCGACAGGGTCCTCTATACCAGCCACTTACATTGGCTCCAGTGGCAGGCCTGGTACTCATCTACTTCCTATAGCTCCCCACCCCAACAGTGCCCTCTTGCTGATCAGTCACAGGTGAGGTGGGGCCCAGCTCCCCTTAAAGGGCCAGCCAACTGCTGACAATGAGTCTCAAATTGTGCTCCTGCCAACCATCTGCAGAAACTTTCCTGGCTGTCTTTGGAATGAAATATTCAGAGAACTCAGCAGTGGAGGAGGAAGGGGTGGGATGGAGGAATCCAGTCCCTGAGAGCCTCTCTCTTGAATGAGATGGCAAGATTCACATTGACTTCAAGGAGACCAGGATTTCCCCCATTGTCTACAGGAAGGGTCTGATCCCAAGAGGTGCTGAGCTCCCGCAGCTCCCATTGACTTCACCGGAAGCTGCAGACACTCAATATGCATCAGGTAGAGAACCATGAGGAAGCTATTGCAGGGCCCTTGATTCTTAGGTGCCTTGTAGCCACATCTACCCCAGGGCATTCTGGGACAC
Source organism: Malaclemys terrapin pileata (assembly GCF_027887155.1). Classification (NCBI taxonomy): domain Eukaryota; kingdom Metazoa; phylum Chordata; order Testudines; family Emydidae; genus Malaclemys; species Malaclemys terrapin. The sequence goes on from NC_071519.1 coordinate 25,122,674, forward strand.
CACAGCATCTATCCCACAGTGCTCAGCAGCAACGGACGAGGCAGGTTAATTTCCAATGCAAGACACAACATTGTGGGACAGGGCTAGGAAGAACAGATGAACCAGTGAAGCTGCGACACTTGCAGCTTCCCATCCACACCATTGTAGATGGTCCCGGTTAAGATGATCTGAGTTTAAGGCCCAGGGGCTCCCGCTGTTGGAGCCAGCACTTGTAAAATGCATGGAACATGTGTGGACACAAGGCATTGTGCAGCATGTGGTAGGAAGCCCCAGGTTGCTAGCTGAACTGCTTTAGCCTGGATGCCTGAGTGGTACAGAAGAAATTAAACACAAGGGAAGGCCATGTCTGCAGTCTGTGCCTCAAGTGGTCTGAAAAAACGTGGAGGGGTCTATCATAATGTAGGCGTGGCCATTTTGGTAAAACAGCGCTTAATATGCACCTCTCAGAGGGGCAGCTAAATTGTTAATTTTCTTTCCTTTTGCCAGGTCAGCAACCCCTTGTGCTCCTCCACCCCCCAAACACACACACACACACACACACACACACACGTTAAGCACAGTCTAAAGTAGGCAAAAGGCCATCACAGCAAACCAGGGGTGCAATGCCTCGAGCTTGTGCTTGCACGACGCCTTGTGTTCAAACATTGTGCATTTTACACACACTATTTACAGCATCTGGGAGGAGGTCTAAACTTTAAGCTGAGCTGGTCCCTTCTGCAAAAATTTATTTGGGGTTTCTCTTGGGGTGAACCATCTGGGCCAAAATTTAAATTTCAGTGTTAAAAAATAGAGGGACGGTGGAGTTGCACAGCTCACTATAAATACAGGGCCAAACCCTCACCTGGCATAAATGGACAGCTCCACCACACTGCTGATTTACACCCACCAAGGACGTGGCTTCTCATCATAACTTCATTTATTTCCAACGAATGTCACTCTAAATGGACGTTCTGGACAGAGAGAGAGAGAGAGAGAGAACGTCAATGTGCCCCTTGCAACCCAAACACAGCAGCATCAGGCTAGAGAACGGGATAGCAAAACTGACTGATCTCCATTTGTTCTTCTGGGGAGACACAAACTGCACCCTCTGAGCCGGGTGGGATGCTGAAAGAGCCAGCCAGGCCTCTCAATGGTGACAAGTAAACCAGGAAAATTTTGCTTTAATAATTAGAGGAGCTATTGCTGGTAAGGATGTTTTCTTAATCTGGCTGGAGCACTAGCAGTGTCTCTTTAATATCACGTCTCTGGGTGTGACTTCCAGGCTTTGGGACACTACACTCCTATCTATAGCCCGCCTGGCTGAGACTGCATAATGCTCTCCTGCTGCTACAGCCTCTGACTGCGAATGGACCAGTCCATGGAAGTCAGTGGAATTTGTGCCTGAACCAGAACTGAGCGAGGACCTGAGGGTTTGAGCCATTAGGAGAAAGCAGCACAACCGCAGTGCTGGGAACCAGATGTAGGGATAGGGCCTCGAACCGACTCCTAATGAGTGGTCGCAGAGGAGGGAGCTGCTCATTCAGCCTGGACCTGTCAGAGTCAGACCCTCCTTACAACAGTTCCTTGGGGGTGACTAAGGCAAGGCCAACTTAGAGCAGAGGGCAACAGTATGTGCTCAAAGTGACTTGAGATAAGAGAAGGGCAAGACAAGCCCAGAGCCAGCCTGCCCACACGGTCAGGGAAGCAACACTGCCGAGTGGTTCAGGGACTATTGTCGGGTAAGGAGACCTGGCATCTTTTCCCAGCTCTGCCACTAACCCTGGGAAGGTCACTTCACCTCTGTGCCCCTCCCATGCTTTGGGGCAGGGTACTTTTGTTTGTACAGCTCCTAGCACAGCAGGGCCTCCCATTGAATTTGCGACCTCTGGGTGCTACCATAATATAAATTATAAATACATGGGGGGTTGGGTTCACTTGCTTCCAGAGATGCTGCCCAGCCAGGAATCCAGCATGGAATCACCACAAATTGCAGAGAAGAGGTGTGGGTCTGTACTCTTGGTTTGAGCCCAGATCTAGTCTGCAAGCTGCTTGAGGCAGGCTAAATCCTGTTCCTTTAGTCTAATCCTGCACTAGCACATGCACTCACTCCACCCACTGCCTCGGCGGTCAACCAGCAAATGCCCTTTTGTTATGGTGGGCCCCACAGCATTGAACTCCCTCCCTCCTCCAACCTGTCCCTTCCCCTTAAAACCACCACCACACACCCCTCCCGCAGCCTGCTTTTGGAACAGTGCCAGATGGCCCAATATTTATCACCTTCCCTGCCAGCCCCTTTCTTGCATTGTGTGTATACACACTGGAGGCTGGCATCTGACAGTGATATTGTATGAGGGGTTATTCCCTTGTGCAGCATCCAGGGGACTGTTGCTGTTGTCTTAATGACCGAGCTATTGTTCTCCATGTCAGTCTGTACAGTACTGAGCACACTAGCCATGCTATTAAAATACTGTCTCACTCCACACCCCTGCACCTTGCCCAGGCATTGAGAGCAGAGCGCCAAATGGAGGCAATGCACCCCAGTAGGATTGGGGAGTATTTTGCACTGGTGTAGAAAGTGTAGGGGAGCAAACAAGTGGGTTTTATAGGTGTTATGAATTTACCCTCAGCAGACCATGAACTCCTGCTGGACTATTAGGTCCTAAAGATCACATGCAGGGTTGAACTCTCTGCTAGTGCACGTTGCCACAGTCCCATTGACTTGGACTTCAGCCACTTTGGAAGGGAATTAAGATCAACTAAACTAAAGCCACATGCATTCTGAATGAGTGCCCATGCCGGGGTTTAATGAAGTTTAACTAATTCACTTTAAAATCCAGAGTTTTGGTTCATTTGGATTAGCTTTCCTGAGTGTCCCCATGTAGACAAGCTCTATGTTTTGTTTCAGAAGGGCACAGGCTCATGGGCATGTGGAAGTGGCGCTTGAGAGAATAACCCCGTGGGGTTGCTTAGCCCAAGGGGTGATGTAGTCAGCAGTAGAACCTTTCACCACCAGGCTGCTGGTGCATGAGTAGCAACCAAAAGTTGGCACAATTGGGTGTTTTTCCCCCGTGGACTGTGGGAAATGAGTTAAGTGCTCACAGCCCAGCTCTTCCTGGCATATGTCAGGCTCAGGTGTCACTATACTGTTCACTCACTGGTGACCTAATGGCACACTCAGAAGCCATAGTCTGAACAAGCAGTGGAGCGGGATACCTGGAAACCGTCCCCCCAGGAAAGAAGGAAGCACATGGGCAGGGAACAGATGTGGAGAAGGAAGATTGTCCTGCTGATGCCTGCATTGCAACCATGCTCTGTGGATAGACAGAGGACTTCAGTCTCCAGAGCAGTCCATCCATCAGCCCAGGAAGACAAAACTTAGCAGGGATGAGCTCTATGTCTGGGGGACCTATTTCCATTCCCTGGACATTTTCCATCTCTGAACAGCATCCATGAACTCCTGGGATGCATTTACACAGTTATGGGCATTATCTGGATTCTCTGCTTGGTGCCTATATTTGGCTCCCTTGTTTTACACCTTCAACCACACTCCTGCTCTTGTCTTACCACTTGTTATCCTCTATGCATAGGTCGATTCCTGACTCTGTGGCCTTTCCCCTATTTGAGGTGGTGGACCTTTTATCCTGGTGGGCTCTGCCCACCCTTCCAGGATTTCAAATAGACCATAACTCCAGGAGGAAGAAGCTGGTCAGGGGGATGGAGGTAGCAGGTTCTGACTGGGGAGTTTTTTTTCCTGTTCCCTCCTCCCTGCAGAATTCCTCTGGGAGGCCTTCACTGACTCCCTGAACTTCCCAGGAGGGTGGATGCTGTCTGGGGTTCTGTGCTTGGTGTCACCTGCAATTTGCCTTTTTTCATTCTTTATCCCCTATAATCAGTTAAGTTCTGCCTTCTGTGGCCCCTCCCTCATCTGAGGGGCTGGGGTCTTCCATTGCTTTGGTCTGCCCACCCCCAGGATTTAAATAGACCCAAACTAAATTCACACACACTCACAGTAAAACAAGCTCACACTTTATTCATTTAGAAGGAGAAACTCAATTAGCAGAACTCATTGGTTTCTAAAAATGTAATTTGTTTTCCGCTGAAATCTTCCTTCGACATGGGTCTCCGGATGGGCCGTTCTTTGCACGGCTAGCTCCACTAGGTGAAGAGATTATGTCAGTGCGATTATACTTCTGCCACAGGATATTTATGCCCACTGCTAGATAAATTGCAAGGTGATGCTAGTCACATTTATCCCTTAAGGTACCTAAATGAATGCTGCTTACTGCAGCTTCGCTATTCTGAAGGAATGATAATGGCTCGGAGATGCTCAGCATGATGGATGATGCCGCAAGAGTGACAGTTGCTGAGGCAACCGTTTAAAACGATATATCACACTCCACTCTGATTGGCTTAGAGAATGGATGAGGTTCGCCTGCTTGTGCCAGTCGGCAACATGCTTATTGGTAAAAGTTCAGCATTACATTGTCCATTGTATTTTTATGGATAATTTGGTTTTTAATTGCTCTGGGGGATTATGTGTGTGGCGATATTAAGTATTACAGGCAAACAAGGAATTCTGAGTGAGAATTCTGCAGTTCTACAGCTGGCTGCAGGAGGGAGTCTAGTCTGGTGATCAGGAGGCCTGACTCCTAACCTATTCTTAATTCTACTCCTAATGCTAGGCGGGAAGGCTGCCTAGTGGTCACCACCAGAACTATAGTCAGGACTGCTGGGTTTTATTCCTGGCCCTGCCAATAGCTCACTGTCTGGCTATGATCCTGCCAGCTCCCCAATACCAGGTGGCAAAAGGTTCCCCGCGATGCAACAATAAAACTCAGCTGGCCAGCTCAATACACCTCATGCACTGTTGTCATGATATTCATTTGAAGGAGGTCTTGTAATATATGCTGTGGAATGGAGACCAGTGTGGCAGTGGTTTCCAGATGATATATTACAAGCCATGAATATCACTGTGAAATGTGTCACAATGCTGTATGTGAAATTATGGACATGCTCTGGTGTTAGGTGGTTTTGGAGCCTGTAAACAGACAAAGGAGGCAAAACAGGGGTTTTTTTTCTTCCAGAGGCCAACACATCAGGCTCAGTTGCAACCAAGAACAGGGACAATGAGCTATTCATTTGCATCTAAAGTTGCAGGAAGATCACGTGCATTGTGAATCACAGGACATTGCAAAGTTAACATGGCATCGGCTGCCTGGTGGACAGGGAAAGCTGACCCCACCCCCAACCCAGCCCCAGGAGGGCCTGCTGAATTTGAAGACAAAGGTAAATTTTGGGGTGGGATTTGTCACTTGAGAAAACAAAGAAGCTAGCCCTTCGTATCTATGAAAGATGGGTCAACGTGCTAAACAAGCTGGAGAATGCTGACAGTGAGAGTAAGAAACTGTGGTAGGCAAAGGTGCATCTTGCTAGAAACAAGTTTTAGACACTAAAAAGCCTGTTATTTGTGTTTCCTATCTTTCCCCCTTGCTTGCAACAACTTTAATCTAGGTCCTAGGTTAAAAAAATTTATTCTTATTTTTCCTACGAACCACCTCAGTGCTGTGTATTACGGTGAAGTGTTTAACCCCAGCTGAGCTAATAAGCTGTTGGGTTCACTGGGGCTTTTGAGGCAGCAAACTGAGTGTACAGGAAGAACGACTGCACAGTGCAGGGGAGACTGTTTTGGAGCGATTCTAGACCAAAAGGTTTGCCAGGGACACCTTGCAAGGATTAACTGGACTGATGGAAGCCAGGGTGAGCAGGCCACTGGGTCAGGGCTCTGAGCCAAAGCTGCGCAGCACAGAGGCACCCAGGCTTACAGGGCAGGCAGTGACAGAGCCCAACTGGTCTGGATGAACCCCCACAAGTCACATTGGCTTTAGGCCATTCACTTTTCCTGTCCATTGCCTCAGTTTTCCTGTCTGTAAAATGGGGGATCATCAGACTTCCCTATCTTCTAGGAGGAAGGCGGTATGGCTTCTTTCATTAATGTTTGTAAAGCATTAGAGAGCTGCAGAGGAAAGGGCATGAATATATAAATGTAAAAGATTAGCCAGAACTGGCATGCCAGCCCAGAATTCCTCATGCTTTGGGAAAGCTCCAATCTAGAGTCACATCCTAATACCACAGCATGACCAAGCACCATTGCGCACAAACCATCTCTGGCAGCCTGAATGGCTGAGGCAGATTCCATTGGCCATAACTCCCGCTAAGAGCCAATCCGAAGTCCATGGAGAACTAGCTGTTCACTACATTAGCAGCATGGTAAATTTCCCCTTGGGTAATTTTATTCTGGAGCCATAGGTCTAGACAGAGCCAAATGCTAACAAACCTTGGGGTGCTAGCTACCCCAATCCAGACGCAAGGTATATGCTGGATCAGAAAGGAGCTCTGAAGTACTGGAAATGAGAGCTCAAGGCTCCTTTACTGGGGCTGAATTACTCTCACAGCTTAAAGTCAGTGGGGCCCAACCTTACTACACAGGACAGTCACATAAACCTAAGCACAAGCTTGGGTGGGGCCATACAGATTCTACATATTTTAATAAGATTTAGAGTCACCTGTATGGATTGATATTTTAAGTTCAGCTTGCTTTATATTTGGACAGACAATACATAGAAACAGCTTATTTACACACTTGTGAAAGCTAAAATGATGTAAACATGACAACAAAACGCTAATGAATTGGCCATTAATATATTGTGGTGAAGCAGGCCCTGGGCCTTATGAAATGCTCTGATGGGCCATACAAGACCCACAGGCCATAAATTGGGCACCCCTGGTTTAAAGTGATGCTTTCCAAATCAACCACTTGATTCAATATTAGAAGACATTGACCCTTGGTTGGTCCTGTGGGATAGCTCAGTGGTTTGCACATTGGCCTGCTAAACCCAGGGTTGTGAGTTCAACCCTTAAGGGGGCCACTTAAGGATCTGGGGCAAAATTGGTCCTGCTAGTGAAGGCAGGGGGCTGGACTTGATGACCTTTCGGGGTCCCTTCCAGCTCTATGAGATAGGTATATCTCCATATATTTTTATTACTCTGCAGTAAAACAACCCAGCTACCCCCTGTTGCGGACATCCACTGTCAACAGGTCCATTTCCTAGACAATGCACCATCCTATTACAATACATTTAGCGAGCACCTGAAGCAACACAGCACGAGCACCATGCAGACACATGGAGTCAGTTCTGAGAGAGCCTGCCTAAACCACTTCCTGCCCATTTCTTGCCTGCCTCTATTGCAAGGACTGGCTAGGTGCAACCTTAGCACATGAGATCCAGCAGGATCACAGCCCAGGGTGGTGGGCATTTAAACCCTAGGTGCCGAGAACTACATGGAGTAAAAATACTCACCAGCTAAAAGGGTGGGAAAGATGCAATCCACAGCGGACACAAGACAGTCACTTAGGGTGGCTGCTGCTCTCTCTCCCCCATTTCAAGGGCCAACCAACACAAGAGCATATTGGGAGGGGCTCCTATAAGGAAGTGAAGCCAGAGGAGAGGATAGGGCAGGCAGGCAAAGAAAAAACAACTGGGGTATGCGGCTTGACTTCCTACCTGTGTGAAGGCCAGTCCTCTGCATAGGATGTGTCCCCCAGGCAGTGGCTCTCAACCTTCCCAGACAACTATACCCAATTCAGGAGTCTGATTTGTCTTGCATACCCCCAGATTTGAGCTCACTTTACTTACTTACAAAATCAGACATAATACAAAAAAGTGTCAGCACACTTACTGAAAAATTGCTGATTTTCTCAGTTTTGCCATATAAAAATAAGATAAAACAATTGGAATATAAATACTTGCATTTCTGTGTATAGTATATAGAGCAGTATAAACAAGTCATTGTCTGTATGACTTTTTAGTTTATTACAGCTTCATTACGGCTTTCTATGTAACCTGTTGTAAAACTAGGCAAACATCTAGATGAGTCAACATCCCCCAGCAGTACCCTGGGGGTACACAGAGGTCTTCCAGGGGGTAACACCACTGGTATAGGGCTAGTGCTTTGGAGGCAAGCCTGCCTCTTTGTTTCTGTCACATAGTGCTCCACTTACCGCTTGTCTGATGCTGCCTCATGATCACGCTGGTGATTAACTTTCGAGGTCAACACCCTCTTCTACAGTTTGCATGCAGTCATACCATCCTTCTGTCACCCGTCTGCTGCCTCATTCTCACTCACTCCAGGAATTGCAGCATCCTTGCCAGGACTCAGCCCTCTGGCCAGGTGACTCAGCATTCCTCCCCATAATCCTTCAGTCTCTGTTACTCCCACAGCAACTCAGACAGGCTTCCAGTTCACTACCCCACCAGTACCACTGCCAGGGAGAGGAACCCAGGCCTGCCCTCTACTCCAGGTTTTAACCCAGGGCCCTTCAACATGCAGCCAATCTGCTTCCTCCCCAGCACTTCCACCTCTGTGGAGTTGCCAACAGCTCTACTTCCTCCTCCCTGGGAGCAACTGGGGCTTCTTACCACTTCAGCCCCCAAACACACCTCCCTTTTCCCAGGAAACAGCTGCAAATTAACTCCCTACAGCCCCCTGGCTGTGGGCAACTTCCTGGCTTTATAGAAGCCCTGCCTGTTCCCTAACAGGTAAGCTTCCCCTAATTAGGGTTTTCCTCTCAGCCTTCAGCCAACGAGGATAATTGGTCCAGCTGGCTCCATTAACCCATTCAAGGCCAGTATGGGGTAGACACCCAATCACACTCTCCCCTTTGATGTTTTGTTTCCACAATAAAAATCTGGGGCTATATCCTCTTGTGGGACAACACCCCTAGAGCTCATGGAGTCACTGCAGCAGGAAGTTTGGCCCTGTGTTGTTGGGGTGGTATCAATTACTTCTGGCACTTATTTGGTGCCACCACCATACATGTCCCTCTGTGTTGAGGTATCTCCTGTGCCCCAGGGGCCCTGGAACAATGGATGTGCCCTGTGTTTATTTGGAGCATAACCTTACAGTGTTACAATGAGATGGTGTTGCAACTTCATTGTGTGATGTCCCATTACCTCGTTACTTAGTAATAAGGTTCACATGGATGGGAAGTCTAAGCAACAGACTTGACTCACAAGCAGCCCCTTCGTCATCGGAATCCATCGCTGACAGCAGTCTCTGCATCCCCTTTGAGCAGCAGCTCTTTGTACCAGGAGGCCTCCTTAGAAGAATAACTGGGAATAAGGGACAGAGCCTTGCCTCTAGGCCACCGGCTTGAGCCAGCTCCAGCCACCTGACAGCTGGCCAGTGGCCTATGTGAAATGAGGTGTGAGGGTCTCTGTCCTGTTCCTAGTGGATGAGTATCCCCAGCATGGAAACCACCCTCCCAAGCAGCTGAGGCCAAGTACCATGAGGAACAATGGCCCTTTGGGTCAGGGGGTGGAGTGTGTCGGTTTGCGGGCAGGAGAGTTTACTCCTGCTCTGTGGCTAAACAGCAGCACATGGGTCCACCTCATCTTTCACCAACACCCCCCAGCTGATAAAAGACATAGTGTGACAAATTGGTCGAAGAGCAAACACTTAGAAGAATAAATGAGTTTTGGCCCCTCCTGGATCTCTCCGCCATGTTCCCCCTCCTACCACAGCTCCCTCCAGCCAGGACAGTGGTAACCCTGGAAATGCCTTCGCCATTCATCCTCTGCACACTGAACATCATCTCCCTGTAGGGCCTCCTTAGTAACAAAGCAGGGACTTCCCCTTTCAAGGGCCAGCTTCCCTTCCCAAGTTTGATGGTCTGCTCATCATTTCACGCCATTCATAAGCAGGTTTCACTCTGGAAGCTGCTCCCATCATCTCTAACTCTGTTCCATTAGCACTTCAACCTATATGCTGATGCTGGTTCATCTCCATGTATTAGGTTTCAGAGTAGCAGCCGTGTTAGTCTCTATCCGCAAAAAGAATAGGAGTACTTGTGGCACCATAGAGACTAACAAATTTATTTGAGCATAAGCTGTAGCCCATGAAAGCTTATGCTCAAATAAATTTGTTAGTCTCTAAGGTGCCACAAATACTCCTGTTCTCCATGTATTAGGCTCACAAGGAGCTTGTTAAAGAAACCTTTAAACCCAGAGCAGGGGAGGGGAACTCAGAGAATCCCAGCAGGCCAGCGGAGTTGGGCTTTAAAAAACTGAAGGACTACGTATGTTTCCTACGTTCTTCCTCCTTAAAATAATCCTTAAGCAGTATGATGTCACCTCAGTGCTTCTGTTTTACAGCATTTTAATGGCCGCAGGAGTCCAGTGGTTTCCCTGCCCCAAGTGATTACAAAAGGGAAACTGCCAATTATTCTCTGATAAGCACCATGCAGCCTGCCGCCTCTTCTGATCAGAGGACGGAGTCTTGACAGGGAGATATCTAGGTCCCTACCCAGTGCTCAGGTTGGGCCCAGTGCTCAGTGGAAAGGAGCCGTGGCTGAGTCTCCGCACAGTGCTCTCGGGAAGCAGGAGAACGATGGGCCTTGCCTACATGGGAACGTTGCACGGGCTTAACTTGAATCCGCTTCGCAAACAGTGAGGTCAACGCAACGCAAAGCCCGGTGTGGACACACTGATTCTGGTTCCCAACGGATTCAAGCTAAACTGAGATAAACCTCTCTTAACCCAAAACCAAAGCATCCACGGGGGGGGGGGGGGGGGGGGGTTTGCACCGGATTAACTATGTTGGTTTCAGTTCGCTGTTTATGTTAAGCCAGCTCAGCACTTAATCTGAGTGGCTAACCCCAGTGTCGCTGCTGCTTTAACCCCAGGCACTCAGGCTGGTGCAGTGTAATTGTTCACACCACCTCCTCCCATGCTCACAAGCCCTCTCTCCGATCATGCGTGCTCTGATACAGACTCCCAGACGGCTGAGGCAGCCGTCAGGCCCACGTTCCGGCTCTCTCGGCTCCCCTTGACAGGCATGTTCCGTGTTGGCACTGATGGGGATCTCCTTCCCCGCGTCCCTGGCCTCGGCCTCGGCGCAGCAGCCTTAGTTCCGCCTGACAGCTCCCAGCACTGAAACGTTGTCGAGCTGACGACCGAGCAGAGCCAGGGGGATTCAGATGCTCCTGGTGCTGCTACTGCAGTAAAGCCAGCTCCATCACAACATGTCTGTGTCCTCCAAGGGGCCCTGGGAGGCAGGTGCAGAGACTGGAGAGAGAGGCGCTTGGAACAATGGAGGCTGCAGCCACACATGCAGCCAAATTGAGCTGGGAAACCAAGCAAGGAAGAGAGGAAGCCCACAGAAGAGGCAGAAAAGCGCATCCAGACCTGCAGCGCTTTGTGGCCCATTCCCAAGAGGGGGTGGCTTGGTGGCCTAAGCGTCAGGCCAGAAGTAGATCTCTTCCCTCCCTGCATTGCCAAATTCCAGCCCCTCCTGGGGTCAGCAAACTGGGACCCCCAGTCGGCTTGCTGTGCGAGGGTCTGAGACAAATTCATGTCCCAGGCAGGCCCTGTGGACCCCACCCACCCCTCTCCCTTTCCTTAGGGGCCCCGATTCAGCAAAGCACTAAAATACGGACTTAAGTCCATCCCTATCCAGCAAAGCACTTCTGTGCAGGCTGAAAGTTAAGGAGGTCCTCCCATCCCATTGAAGTCAATAGGGCTGAAAGTTTAACACATGCTGAAGTGCAGGAGGCCTATGCCGTGCCCCACCTTCTCCCCCCCACCACCACGTCCCCCCTCTGCCATATGCATCATTTCTCCCTAGAACTCAGCCCACAGCAGAGAAAGTTTTGTAGAGGAGCAGAGCAGGGTGACGTGGGAATGAGCCAGAGCCACATTGCAAGGACCTGGCACTGCCTTACATGTGTCAGTGCTGACTAAAGAATCTCCTCCTCAGCTTAATCACCTCCAATTAGTGCCTCTAATGAGTGCGTTCAAACCCTCTCTCCTATTGTCCATCCCTCGCTCCCCCCCTGATCTGCAGCTCTCTTTCTGACGCATTCGCCCCCCACCCCTCCCACAGCCCTGTCCCTCTTCCCGTGAGCAAGGTGTTTGCACCATCACAGCGCTGTGACTCAGGGCCACCTTACCTTGCCCGTGGGCTCAGGAATGCTCATCGCTCAGCTCAGCCTGCTTTTCCCCCATCTGTTCAGTGCAGCAGAGCTCTTTGTCACATGTACCAGGGCTCAGGGCGGGGAGGGGAGAAGGAGGATGGGGTAGGTGGGCTGTCAGCAATCAAAAATCTCATTCCCCCATGTTGATGCACAGAGAAGAACAGCCGCCTCTTGCCAAAGCCATTGAGTGATGTGCTGTTCTGTTCCTCTCCGGCAGTGAGTAGCAAAGCTTTTGTTTCCCTCAGCGGAGAGGGGTTGCTGGCACTGCCTTCTGCAGGAGAACGCGGTGCCTTTGAGGTCAGATTCACGCTGGCTCTGACTCTCGGGGTTAAGAAGGCTAACGGGGATGGAGGGAGAGATTCCAGATGATGCATTACTTGCTCTACATTGGCACTTCTGCACAGCAAGCAAGATGACCCTGGAGTAGCTGTCCCTTCTGCTCCTGGCCAAGGGGAATAAACTGCTTTACCCGTCCCCTCTTTGGGGCTTTGTATGGTGCTGTCAACCCTACGGCCCAGCTGAGTGGGCCACAGATGGGACTCCCTTTGGAGAACACTGCTGCTGCGGGGGTCTGTATACAGCTGGTGGGGATGCAGGGGTGGATGGTGTGTGTGTGTGTGTGTGTGTGTGTGAGAGGAGGGGCCTGTCCCTTCAGGGCTGTGAGCTTGAGCATGAAAATCTGGGCCTTGAACTCCAGCAGCAGTCCTTCCGCTCTGTTCACAGAACTCGGGTGACCAGCTGTCCCGATTTTATAGGGACAGTCCTGCTCTTTGGGGATTTTTCTTACATAGGCTCCTATCACCCCCCACACCCCGTCCCGATTTTTCACACTTACTATCTGGTCACCCTACACAGAACAAACAGGAAATTTCCACTGGGAGGGGCCGAAAAGCAGCAGCAGCTTTCACGACTGAGGACAAAATCCTGCCCTGCCTAGTGGAAGCGTTAAGGTGGGAGAGGGGAACCAGAGCACCACAGGGCATGTGTACCCACGCCGATAGCCATCGCAGCCAGGGCAGGGCCTGGGCACACCTCAGTAGAGGGATGCATTTGGCTGGACCGTTCAACAAGAACAGTGCTTGGCTGCCAGCTGACCGGGCAGCACATGCACAAGCCGCTTGGAACCCGGTAACACCCCTTCGCTGGCAGGGCAGGCCAGGCCCTTGGGGCTCTGGGCCACTTCAACTCTAGAGCAAGAAGAGCATCCCTATGCCATCCTTCCCCCATGCACCTGTGCAACACAGGGCAGCACTGGACCAGGCCGTAAATGCTGCATCACTGATGTTGATCAACCATCTTCCATTTCCATCTGCCCTGCAGCATCACAGGCTGGCCTCCCTCCCAAATACCTTGTCCTTCAGTAGCTGCTTTCACCTAGCAGCTGCAAAGATGCCTTAACATTTTTGCCTCGCAAACCCACCCCCCCTCCGAAGCATAGGTCAGCCTAATATTCCCAGCCCATTGTAACAACCACCCCTAGCTCGTACATAACAAATTTTCATCCGTAGATCTCAGTGCATTTCGCAAAGGAGGTTAGAATCACCTCCATTTTACAGATGGGGAAACTGAGGCACCAGGCAGGGAAGGGGCTTGCCCGTGTTCACCCCACAGCAGAGTCAGGAACTGAATCCAGATCTCCTGAGTCCCAATCCAGTGCTCTAAGCACTAGGGGAAGTGACTTGCTCAAGGACACACAGTGGGCCAGTGGCAGAGTCAGGAACAGAGCCCAGGAGTCCTGACACCCAGCTCTAATCCCTAGGCTAGAGGTTCCCAAATTGCAATCATTGTGGGCCACAGTCACTAAGGGCAAAAACAGGTGCAACTTCCTTGACACTGATGTCCCATTAGACCTTGACTACTACTCAGACTGGGTGTCCAGCACGATTGGCATTGAGCCACTGGGCTGATTAACTCCTGGTCCTTCCTGAGTGCTGCGTGGGCACCTTTCACCCGCATCCTGTGGCTCTGTGCCATAATCGCTGGGATACACTCATTTGCGGTGCTTGTGCCCATTGCTTTATTCCTCCTGGGGTAAGAGCAAGACTGTGTCAAACTCCCCTTCGCCTATGTTCTTAATTAAATTAGGATCAATTACCCACCACCAGAGAATTATTAAAGGGAACTTTTTTTGTCAAGAGGTCGGGGACAGAGCGTGAGTGGCCAGGAGTGTACAAGTAGGCACATGTCTGTGTATTAGTACATGTGTGTATGAGCATGCACACGCATGTGATGGCTTGTGTCTATCTCTGTGTGTGTGCCTGTGAACACCTGTGTGCATTCGTATGTGTGTCAGCGAGTGGTAGAGCAGGAGGAGAGTCAATTCAGGCCAATCTCCAGTGCTCACTGATCCCTGCGAAGCACTAAACCTACGGCAATGCACCTCCTGAGCGGGTACCATGGAAACACTGTTCCTTCAAAAATATTCAATAACACTTTTTTTTTAAAAGCAACTAATTGAGGAGTGAAGGGTTTGACACCAGCCAGAATGTATTCCCTGTGAGCCAGCTAGCGGAGAAGCAGGGGAGGCCAGGTAACTGCGAGGGGCACCAGAGCTACCTGGTCAGTGACATCCTGGGGGTTGCTTTGTGTTTCAAGGAGGAAAAGGAAGATCTTTGCTGGACCAAAGTGTGTGCAAGTGACAGAGAGAGAGGGAGATTAGAGTAAATGAAATACACGGCAGGAGATGGCAAGGGACAGGGAGCCGTGGGCAGGGGACAGAGACAAGCACAGAGCTGAAACTCCTGAAGCTCCTCTTGACTCCACTTGGAGCTGCACGTGCTCACTTCTTCATCTCTCCCTAAGCACAATCAGAGCTCACCCCACCTCGGCTGCCTGTCCGTACCTACAGTCCCACCTGTTGCCCCTTAGCAGCCTTCACCCCGGCTGTGATCACACCCTGCTGCCCAGCTACCACCATCCCCAGAGTGCTGGGGGAGAGAAGAGGGAAGGGTGCAGTGCCGTAGTTCAGCCCCATCACGCTGTGGCAGGGACGATAAGGGAACAGGAACCAAAGGGAGCTAATGGCTGAGGAATCCCAGGGGAACGCGGTGTATTCCTGCCCTTACACTTCATCACTTGGCAGCACCACTCGCCAAGCCGCCTTGCTGGGCGCCAGCAGCTCGTCTCGTGCTCTCTCGCCCACACAGCAGATGGCAGCCTCTCACTGGGTGATAATGTTTATTTTTTGGTGGTTATTTTTATGAATTTCCCTCCCCCAGGCCCCCGTGAGAGAAGGACATAGTTGCGAGAGGATGAACTAGGTGCGGGGGAATTGAGCCTGGTAGCACAGAAAGTTGAGGAGACAACGGCCGGTCATCTCACCCCCTACCGCCTCTCTCATCAGCCCCAAACCTGTCCCACAGCAGCAACCCCAACCTGCTGTGTCTCCTCGACTCCCGCTGAAGCAGAAGGACAGGGAGGGAGCTCACCTCTGAGTCTTTATCCTCAATTTTTCATTGATTTAGGCATCTTCTTTTGGGGAGGGAGGCAACTTGGGACACCTCCACAGGGCCTGAGTGCCAGCATCCACAGAGCTAATGGAAGCCAATAGGAGCTCAGCTGTTTCTGGAAACCTTTGAGGTGTTTTGATTTGGGCTCTCAAAACTGCATCCCCCACAATCAGTGGTCCCCTTTGGGAAATATTAGCCATACCTCATTGGTTGCTCTGCATGCACACTCCACTGACCCTGCCATGGAGGGACACCTGCTCCAAGAGGAATGCAGTCACCAGACTGTGAGCTGAAAGACACCACAGTCCCCACACTGATACCTGGGCTCCCCTGGCATTGCTCCACCCATAGCCCTATAGTCTGCCACTCAATCCTGGGACATTCATCTCCTTGGCTCAGGTCTCCTGTCTCCAGCCTAAATTCAGAGGCAGAGCTGCTGGCAGGCTGGAGAAGCCAAGAGGGGACACAGTTCAATGCCTCCTCCAGTGACCTATCTCAGAGATAGAGGCCTGGAATGAGCAAGCCCAGCAGCTGTAGGTTCAGGTAGATTTCCTGCTCTGGGTACACTAGTGGGGAAGAGGGGGGAGCAGGCCAAAAAAAAAAAAAAAAAATCACACAGGAGCTGCAGCACCTCCATGTGCGTAACCTACCACATTGGTTAATGGGTCTCCCAAGGGTAAAACAATCTAGGTAATTTATTCCTCACAAACTACCTCACCCATGTAGTGTCACTCCCAGCTGTTCTGTGACACAGCACAGAGCCCAGGAGGAGTGACTGACAGCCAGCGCTACCTGAGGGCTGTTTAGACCCATGAGCTTGGTGGGTCTTAGTCAAATTCCCTGTGGACAGATGACATCACACAACCGACTGGCATTGATTGGTCTCACTGGGGTCACTGTCAGTTGGAGACCAAGGAACGACTGATGACCTCTCACCATGCATATCAGCTATCTACCTGCCTACCTTTCACCACTGCTCTACCTACCTGCCAACCACCATGCATGCCATCTGTCCACCTAGCTACCTATCCTTCTCTCTATGGTATAGCTATATTTCTGTATTGTAGCACCAGTCACCATAGCATTGAAACACAGAGTCGGCTCTCCCCTCTCCACCTTAAAGGCAGTCCTTCTAGGTCAAGGTTGGGGTGCACTGGTGGAGCAGACGGGGACAAAGGGAGCAGTGGGGAGCTTGTATGGCCACTGCCCATGCTGTCCCTCTTCTGAGGGCAAACAGACGGCTTCAGACGGCAGGGCTGTCAAGCCCTCATCCTCTCCCACTGTGCCATTCCCTTATGGGGTGAAGTGCCCCCCTCCAGTGGGACCAGAACATGGCCTGTGCTCGCTCCAATCCTGACAATCGGGTTTAAACAGGACTTGAGTGGGGCCTGGCCTTTTGCTGGCTCTTTGCACAAGGCTGATTTACACCTTTAAAGATTACAAACCAACCGAGAGCCCAGCTCCCAGCCCGTGGCAGCCTGCTGTGTGTAAGGATTAGGGCCAGCCCAGATAGGGCTTTGTTCAGCTTTGACTTTACTGCAGCACAAGGAAACCGACCAGCACCGCGAGACATAACGAGGGACCTAGGCAACAGTGACTACTGAGGCTTCTCAAATAATAGGTGGGCAATAGGCACACAGGAATTGCTATGACAGAGCCTAATGAAGTCATTAATATGCTTGAAAGGAAGCCAAGGAAAAATCGGCTGAGCAGTAACGTCCAAGCCTTTCATGTTCTCTTAGACGCAGTGGCAGAGTGTCTATGTCGATCCCAAAGCGGTGCTCCTGCAGCTGCTCGCTAACGCATCCTCGGGAAAAGGGGGAATTAATGCTCAACGCAGAGGATTCCCATGAACCTTTAGTGCTAAGGACCACAAAGCATTTGTACCAAAGGGAGGCAGTGTGGCCTAGTGGACAGATCACTGGACTGGGACCCAGGAGCATTGGACTCAATTCCTGGCTCTGCCATTGGTTTGCTAGGTGACCGTGGGCAAGTCTTTCACTTGCCTGTGTCTCAGCTTTCCCATCTGTAACATGGGGATAATGCTACTGGCCTCCTTTGTGAAGTGCTTTGAGATCTAGGGATCAGAACTAGGTGTTGTTATTCAATTCCAACCGATTTTCTCACCACTCTGCCTACCGGGGTCATTTCTCCAGGTGCTATTGTATCCCATTCCCTTCTGCCATTGAGTTCATCACACTCCACCACTCTCATATTTCACCCCTTCTGCTCCTACAGCTCTGATTTCCTCCTTCCACACTGTCCCTGCCAGACTCCGGGCCCCCCCCCTCCCCCCAGTTTCCCTTTCTTCCCTGCCCCAGCCTCATCCCCTTCTGGTCTGGCGAGGGCAAGACCTGAGCACCCATTGCGGCTTCCCTCCAGTAGCTCCTCCCTTCCACCAGCTAGGGATGGACTAGCCCAGATTTCTTGGGGAAGGAGCATTCAGTCCTCTCCAGGCTGGGACTTCTGACTGCACCGTGGGCTTTAGGGGCACTGTCTAAATCTACAGGAGAGTAATAAGGAGGCAGAAGCACCCAATGCTGAGGGAAAGATGAAGCCTCTTCTGCCATGCTGCCTAGCTTCGGCCCTTTGCCTTTAAGGTTCACATTGATGGCTGGGGAGGAGATTCAGGCTCCAATTCCCCACCCCCAACCTGTAAGGGCCCCAACTTTTCCCAGCTGAGAAATGGACTCGCTCTCCTGCACCATACAATGCTGGCCCAGTGGAACCATCCACTAGCATCACCCACACTGGCCCAGATCCTCAAAGGTACTGAGGCACCTAACTCCCACGGGCATCAATAGGAATTAGGCACCTAAGTAGCACGGAGGATCTGGGCCAGTCTCCTGGGGAGAATCTGTTCCCATCCCTGTGGGATGATAGATGCATGCAGCTCTAGTTGAATCAGCTCAGACTTGCCCTGGGTCAGAGAGGTGACCAGTGATGAGTGAGTAGCAGGGCTGAGACATCTCCCCCCCGCCCCCCGCCAGCTCCCACAAGCACTGGGTAGACAGCTGAAGCAATCAGCGGTGCTAGTGAGGACCCTTGGCAGTACTTGAGGTGATTTTCCCCCCCTTTTAGCTGCTACCTTTCCAATGCCTGAGCGTAGCTGAGCTGACAAAGAAGCATTTCCAAGATATTAAGAGTTCAGCGGCTCAGCTGTGCTGGAGAGAAAGCGAGAGCAAGACAGACTATAAATAAAACCTTGAGAAGTGGGAGGCGGCAGCCACAAAGGAGGTTGTGAGCCTACAAGAAAAGCAGGTAGCCTTTGTAGCTCATGGAGACGTCAGGGCATCCCTCAGTGCTGCGCTCAGGGTGGAGTGGCAGAGGAGCTCTAGGGGGACGGGGTATTTTTCCCCCCTTTGATTGTTACAGTTAAAATAAATCCTGAAAGCAAATACTGTGTGGAAGAGACAGGAGAGTGACAACATCAAGAGAACAAAGGGAGGAGGGAGAGAGGCGGGCGGGCAGGCTCAGGGGCTCCTGAAACATTTAACAAACCCATCAGGCTGGAGCAAACGTAAGGACTGGAAAATGTCAATATTAGCTCTGTGCAGCAGCAGGCCCTGGGGACAGGGAGCCAAAGAGAGTGAGGAGGGCTCGGTGAGAAAATTCAGCACAGCTCTCGCGCCTCGGTGTGTAGCGAGGGATATTCCAGCCAACCCAGATGGGGGTGTTTGGTCCAGTCCGTCACCCTGGTGGGTTCCAACAGAGCTAGACACTGGCATCACTCTCTCAAGGAGGCACCCATAGGTTTTTTGCTAGCCAAACAGATGGACAAAGTCCCAGACATCAGATGGGAGAGCAAGGGACAAACCTGAGATCCTCTTCTCTGTGGCAGGTTTTCCTTCTCCCCTGGGCTGCTGCTGATCATCCACGGTGCGCCGGGGAAAGGCCCATCCTGTGTGGCTGGCTGCATCATCAGGAGTAGTATTACAAAAGCACCTAGAACTCCAGCGTGCCAGGTGCTGTACAAACACAGAACAAAAAGCTGGTCCCTGCCCGAAAGAGCTTGCACGCTAAGTACTGGAATCAGCCAGGAGAAAGACCTTGCTGCATAACTGAGTGTGTTCGGATTTCCCCAGATCCTTGCTGCCTGGCTAATGGGTGCTGGCAGCACGGCAGGTGCACTGAAGGACCAGAAGCAAATGAGTTAATTGGCTGGATTAAAGTTCAGGGAGCAGACTCAAGGGCCAGGCTGACAGAGCTGGGTCTAAGGGATGGGATGCTGTCAGTGCTATCCATAGCAAGGGGCCAGCTCTGCCCTGTAGCCTAGAGCTGGGTGACCCCATCCCTGCAGCGCTGATAGACAGCCCTTCACAGGGCTTCACATTGTCAGCACAATGAGAGCAGAGAGTCAGAGGAATTGTACACCTGCCTCTGAAACAAGCAGCTAGCCCCTATTCGATCAGCAACCTCGGTCTGACCCAAGGGGGGGCTGCAGCCTATCTCAGCAGGGAAAGAGACAGAATGAAGGAGAGAGAGAAATGGAGAGGAGAAAGTGGAGGAGAGACAAAGGGAAGCAGAAGACAAATTGGATGGAGGGATGGAGGAGGAGGAGCAAGAGAAATGACAGATGGAGGAGGGGACAGCGTGAAGAGTGGCAGTAATCGCTCCCCTGAAGCGAGGCTGTGGGGAACTCCTCTCCCCTGGCAATGAAGCCACTTGCTGAGGTGCTGCCATGTAATTGATGGGGGTGCAGGGAAAGCTGTTCTGACACATGCCAAGAGACTTACAACAGTCTCTGTCACCCAGAGGCAGTGTCTGCTAGCCCGGTACCCAACCACCGGCCAGAGAGAGAAAGCCTGGCATTTGAATACACCTCTCCCTGCCACCTGTATCTCAGACCCACTAGCACAGAATGGGCCCACAGCCTGGCTGCTGTCTCTCCATGGCCTGCCAAAGGCAGCTTCTTCCTTCCCTAGGGTCTGCTTCAGCACCCAGCAAATGTCTACTGTGCCATGGACAGAGTTCAGAGAGATGGTGTCTGCCTTGCCAAGGGGGCTAGAGATGGGATGACCCCACCGTCCTGACCCCATCTTGTGATCTGCAAGCCTGTAGCTAGCCCCTGATCATGTCATACATGCCCCATACCCGCCCTGCCTCTCCTCCCCCCCGACCATGCTCCATGTACACTATGTTAACCCATGTAACATACCAGTTGCCCCAGGCTACCCCTCTCCCTGTCCCTCCAATCACATCTCCCCCTGTTCTTTCTGCACTCACTGCACTAGCTCACACCTACCACTCCCCGTCCTGGGGTTCGTTCCTCTCAAACCATGCTCGTCACAGCTCCTAGCTCCTCCTTACGTCTCGCTCATGCCATCTTTTAACAGTCCTCCCCATGCCTACTGCCTCTACAGACCCCTATGTGCATTCCCCGCGGACCGGCGTCCGCATCACAAAAACCCACCAGCTCGGCTGGCAACGATGAGACACCTTGTGGCAGGCTCAGCAGACGCGCCACGGGCGGAGTGGCTCCTGGACCCGGACCTCCCTCGCTGTCACTCCAGGTGGATCGTCCTGCTCTAAGCGGATGCCTGCTGAAGGGACACTGGTGAGGGGAGGCTTGCCCTGCTATTCCCCATGCTGTACCTGCTCCGTGGATAGATGCAGGGCATCCTTCTCTAGGGCACCCCAGCGACAGCCGTGGAGTAGCTGAGCCCTACAGGATGAGGCAGGCAGCAAGGCATGTTCTCCACGCAGAAGCAGGATGGGCCGGGGCTTGGGCTCACAGCAGCCTGGAGGGTTCAATGATCAAGAAGCATTTTAGAGTCAAGCAGGATGTGCACAGACCTCTAGGGCACGTGGGCTTCTAACCATCTCCTTTCACCATCAGAACCCATCCCATCCCCAGGGGAAAGCCAGCATATGCTGCACCCAGGCATCACATCCTGCTCCATGGAGCTAGTGGGCCGAATCCTTCCACTCTCCCTTTTTTCCAGCTTTGGAAGAGGTGGGATCTCCCCATGCCCCCACCCTTGGGTGAGAGAGGCAGGAGGGTGACAGAGCTGGGGAGCAGAACTGGAGCCAGCTCCCATCAGTGCAAGGACTCATGTGGCGGAATCCTGGGCCCCTGGACAGGAACCAGGCCAGAATTTCACCCACACAATCTCCATCATTCCCACCATGCACACAGGGGTGGTGCAAGCCTGGAGCGAAACTTCCACCTTGTGCCCCCCCCCCCCCAAGTTCTGCGGTAGCTCCCTGTCCCCCCCCGGCCCTGAGGTGCCCCCCCCGTGGCAGCACCCCCTCCCGTGGAGCCGTGCGGCAGCTCCCCTCCCCAGCTCACCTTTGCTACGCCTCCTGCCCGAGCACGCTGTCGCTGCTCTAATTCTACTCCCCTCCCAGGCTTGCAGCGCCAAACAGCTGATTGGTGCCGCAAGCCTGGGAGGCGGGAGAAGCGATGGCATGCTCAGGGAGGGGGCGTAGCAGAGGTGAGCTGGGGTGGGGAGCCCTGCGGCAGCTCCCGCCCCCACCCTGAGGCACCCCTCCGGCAGCTCTCCACCTCTCCCCGGCCCGGGGAGCTGTGGCACAGCTCCCCACCCCAGCTCACCTCTGCTCCGCCTCCTCCCGGAGCACGCCACCCCAGTTCTAATTCTCCTCCCCTCCCAGGCTTGCGGTGCCAAACAGCTGATTGGCGCCGCAAGCCTGGGAGGCGGGAGAAGTGGAGCGGCAACCGCGCGCTCGGGGAGGGGGCATAGGAACGCTGTAAAAAAAAATTAAAATTGGGGGCACTGCTTTTTGGCCCCCCCAAAATCTTGGCGCCCTAGGCAACTGCCTAGTTTGCCTTAATGGTAGCACCGGCCCTGCACGCCCATTGTGTGTAACGCAATAGTGCCTAGGAGCCTGTCATGGGCCAGGACCCTATTGTGCTCGGTGCTGTACAAACTCAGAATGAAAAAGACAGTTGGTGCCCCACAGCGCTCACAATCCATGCTGCCCTTTCCACAGCATCTCCTCAGTGCTGTGAGGGAGAACAGACTCCCCACCCCAGCGCTTCTTCAGCAGCAGCTCCAGGGAAGAGTGCGGTACTTGGGGGAGGGGGAAACTTACTCCCAAAGTGTGGGCCATTGATGCCTTAGCTCTCAGCAGCTCCAAGCTGCAAGTCGATTCTGCTCCAAAGCTGCTGGCAGGGCTGGAGAAGGGACATCCCTCTGGAAGCTCTTTTGCTGCATGCTGGTCGACAGATGCTTGTGTTTGCTGGCTGCACACCGTGGTTTATAGTCTTTGAATCAATGTATTCCTACCGCAGATAAAATCAAGGCAGGTCTCACCGTGTCTCTGAATATGGATGAGAAAGAGCTCCGCATGGCTGGGGGGAGGGATGAATGGGAATGGAGAAGATCGAGCGATGGAGGAAGAGCAGAGAAAGGCAAGGAGACAGACAGATGAAGGGACAGGTGCGTGAAGAGTCACTCACACTTTGGGGCAATGCTAGCGGTGTGTGGGGAGGAGTTGTGTTTGGGGAGCAGATGCCTGCACAGGATTCTCAGTTGATGGAAGCAGGAGCACAGAGCCCTGTTTGTTGAGGAGCCAAACACCAGACCCTAGAGATCCAAACAGGGAATAATCCACCTGTCAGCTGAGTGGTTTCCTTCCTAATGCATCTCACAGGAGACCTTTTAATCCGGCCCTCGAGCTCCCGCCGGAGAGCGGGGTCAGGGG
Organism: Malaclemys terrapin pileata; assembly: GCF_027887155.1. Taxonomy (NCBI): domain Eukaryota; kingdom Metazoa; phylum Chordata; order Testudines; family Emydidae; genus Malaclemys; species Malaclemys terrapin. Next base: position 25,145,801 of record NC_071519.1, read on the forward strand.
CTTGCCCCGCTCCACGTGTGCTGTGGCTCCAAGTGGCTCCCGGAAGCAGCGGCATGTCCACCCTCCGGCTCTAACGCATTGGGGCAGCTGGGGGCTCCACAAGCTGCCCCCACTTCAAGCCCCAGCTCTGCAGCTCCCATTGGCCAGGAACCATGGCCAATGGGAGCTGCAGGGGCGCTGCTTGTGGATGGGGCAGAGCCATCTGGCCGGCGCCGCACCTCCGTGTAGGAGTTGGATGGGGGACATGCTGCTGCTTCTGGGAGCTGTTGAAGTAAGCACCGCCCGGAGCCTGCACCCCTGACCTCCTCCTGCAACCCAACCCCATCCCTGATCTCCCTCCTGCCCTCTGAACCCCTCAGTTACAGCCTGGAGCACCCTCCTGTACCCCAAATCCCTTGTTCCCAGCCCCACCCCAGAGCCCACACCCCAAGCCGGAGCCTGCACCCCAAGCCCCACTTTCATGAGCATTCATGGCCAGCCATACAATTTCCATGTCCAGATGTGGCCGTCAGGCCAAAAAGTTTGCCCACCCCTGTTTTAGTGGGAACTAGCACTCTTCTCCCCCGCTCCATCAGTCATTCTTGCTGGGGTCCTGTGAGCCACCCATCTGGACACAGGATTGACCGGCAGCTGCCCACTCCCCATCCTCCCCCTGGGATGTGCAGGAATGCCATTCATAAACATATGGGCCAGGTGTGCGTGGCAGGCCAAGAACAGCCACCTCGCCGTGGCATTCTTGGATGTGGCGACATGGACTCCGGAAGTGGGAAACTTTCCACTGAGTTAGGAAAGCGCCAATTCCCCAGCATGATGCTAGGAGGCACTGCTCTACCAGGCCTTGCAGAAGAGTTATAAAAATAATGTTTTGACCAGCTAAGATCATTAACGGTCCCATGGCACTTAACAGGAGGCAAATTCCTGCATGGGTAACAGCATTCGGATGAGCTAAAAACCTTGGCAGTTTTACCTGAGTACAGAATTTGTCTTGACTTGCTGTCTTAAACTCCTGTACGGCATTGCTGTGCGCTGGTAAATGGCTGCTCCCCTCCAGCCCAGAAGCATCCGCATTTCAATAATGAGCAAAAAGCTGATATATCTGTCTAACTATTTATACCTATACATTGATGTACACAGAGAAAGCTCAACGCCATTGTGACTTATAACCTATTGCAGCCTGTCTTGGGAATCCCATGGGATGGAAGGCATGACATCAATGTACACCGTGTTATGATCCTCCTGAAGAACTCTGGGACGTGAATGGATCCAGGAGGAACGCGCAGCCAAGGTCTGCCTGGCTTCTCTCCGCTCCCACCACCTGCAATATGCAAAACAATAACAGCCCAGCTTAGCCTCACACAAACATTAACTAACTGCTCCTCACAAGCCCCCTCCTTGGTAGGGCGGTTTCAATGATCCCATTTTACAGAGGGCAAGGCTGGGGCACGGAGACGCGAAGCCATGCTACGCGTCAGGGCAGAGCTGAGAATAGACCCCACCAGTGCTGAGTGCTCATTACAGTAGCCCGTGCTGCTTTTCTGTAACAGGCGTCCAGATTCCACGGTGATGGGTGTGGCACGAGAACCAGAATAGAACAATTCAGGGTTGGCTCTTCCCTCCCAGCCCAGGGCTCTGGGTCTCTGCCACTGTAATTTGTGCTTCTCACTCCTGGCCTCTTAAATCATTCACTTCCCCACTCCAGCCAGCTCCCTCCCATCCAATCCCTGCTCCCGGGCAGTACAAATGCGACAATATTTTCTCATTATTAGCCTGAGTTGATGAGTCTCTGTCAAGGGTGGAAAAAAAAGCAGGATCTTGGTCGGGAAAGCGTTACCCCATCTGCCTCTGCGTCAGCAGCTTCCTCATGAATGTGTTGTTTCTCCTGGCTCAGGCTATAACTCTCCCCAGTCTAAAGCTGCTAGCAGCAGAGAACACCCTAACGCGACATCTGCATTTGAGAGGGGATGGCAAAACCCTCCAAGCCTAGAAGTCTGATTGGTGAAAGGGAAGTCAAGCCCACAGATCTGGAGTGGGGAAGGGCCAGAGCCTGGCCAGGAGAGGGCAGACAGCAGCTGTTCCCAGAGCAATCAGAGAGGGAACCGTGCTTTGGAGTTAGTTCTCGAGGAGGCTTCAGCTGGTTTAGATAAAGGCAACCCAGTCACCCCAAATTCAGAGCCAAGCCCCACCCCAAAAAACTCAGGCCCTTGTCTTTTCACCTAAGCCCAAAAGCAGACCCCACATCCAAGACCCTTGCCTCAAAGCTGAAGGCCAAAAGTCAAACCTACTCACCCCAAACCTTTCCCCCCTCCACTCCTCAAAATCAAGCCAACCCCAGGCCCCCCAAATCAAGCCTTTCAGCCCTAATCCAAACCACTCATCCCAGACTCAGACCCCGCATCCCAAACTTGGATCTCCGCTCTCGGGTCTTCAACCCCAATCTCAGCCAGAGACTTGGGATCTTTGCTTGTGAGCTCGGAATCTATGCTCCAAAATTGTGGGTGGGACACTGCAGGCCAATGGGGACAGGCACCATAAAAACAAGAGGGCAGTGGTGGGGCACCAGCGGGCAGGGGACCAGGGCACCCCAGAGCAACATGAGAAACCTATCAACATTCAGCAGAAGAAAGAACAGCTTTCTAAGCTCCCCCCGCCCCCAAACCCACATGTCGGACATCCCCATTCATCTGAGTTCCCTTCCTCTCTGGGCCGTGGGCTCTCAGCACCTGCCCTTTGCCAGCTAGAGCCTGCATGGGGAAGACCAGCTACATCCTTCCCAGAGCGATTCAAGGCTATTACCGGTTGAGCAGCTTGATACATTACAGCAAGCCAGGAGAGCCCAATTCCACTGCCTCGGGGTGCTAGTGACTGCCATTGGCTGCAGCGGCAGCGGTGGAATCCGGCCCAGGGATTCCTGCCGGTGCATGGAAGAGCGCGAAGCAAAGAGAAAGTCAGAGACGGAGAGAGCGTGCGAGACAGATGGACAGCAATGGAAACATACGTTAACTGGAAGGAAGTGGATAAACAGAAGGCATGGAGCAGATAGGCACACATATGCTCCTGTACATAAAGCCAAGCACAGGGCAGTTCCCCACTGCTGGCTGTTCCATCACCATCTCTACCGCTGCTGCAGAGGGGAACCCAGACCCACTGAGCTGGGCGGAAGCCCACAGTCTGCTTCTAGAATGGGCAAGACCCACTGGGTCCCTCCCACAGTTCCTGGAACCTGGGCCAAGCCTGGCCCACGGAGCCCACTTTGGCAGTGTCCACTTTGCTGGGGGGGGGGCGGTAGCCCAAAGAAAGTGGGGTATAAAGCACCAGATATTTGCCTGGTTGAGGGTTTTGTCCCACACTCCACCCTCACTCCTTGGATAAAGCTGACCCAGCTTGGAGCTTTGCTGTGAAACCAGGTGGATCCCACTGGATTTTAAATGAACCTTGTTCCAGGCCAACACTCTGAGGGTGCAAAATTCCCCCAGCTCAGATCTAGAGGGCAGCTTGGAAACCTTGCAGCACAAAGCCACCCAGTTCTAGCCTCCATGTTCCTCAGCGGCATGCAGAGCAGGGGGGGGAAGTGAAATGTGATGAAGCAGACAGAGCCAGGGACTGGAAATCCCAACCAGGGTTCTGGTCTCGTCTCCAAGAAGAGAGGACGTGATTGTGCTTAGAGTAGGTAGGGGCCTGGGTGTTAGGAAACCAGAGTTCGTAGCTCTTGGAGCGAGTGCGCTCTAGTGCTTTGAACACAGGAGAGGAGAGTCAGGATTGCTGGGATGGATTCTCAGCTCAAGGAGGGAGTGTTCTTTAGTGGTTAGAGCAGGAGAACGGGAATCAGGAGTCCTAGGTTCAATGTTCAGTTCCGCCACGGGCTCACTGTACCACCTTGGGCAAGTCACTTCACCTCCCTGTGCCTCAGTTAATTTTTGCCTGGTGTGGAGATTCAAGGCTTAGTAATTAGCATGCGTTAAGAGTGTTTGTAGATCCTTGGATAGAAGGGAAAAGTTATTACCCAGGTGCCTTGTGTGACAGGGCTGGCTACAGATATAGGTCATCACCGAGGACTCAGGCAGCTGATGCAAAAGGGAAGAAAAAAAAAACAACCAAGAGTGGCTGAGACCCTCAAAAGTCCTTGAATCATGCAATGCAGCGCTTCCCTGCTAATTAGAAAAATCCAGTTCTGAGCCCCTTGTAGCTGTGATGTCATCCCTAAGACTGGCTGATGTGTGTGGGGGGGGAGGGGGTGAGAGAAGAGATTAGCTGGCGGATGGGATGCAAGTGCTGACACCATCCTTCCTTGATTTCACACCTGCCTCGCCTCTCTAGGCCTGTTCCCCAGCCCAGCTGCTGCCTCTGACGTGGGCTTGGAACCAAATAAGAGCACAGGAGCCGGGTCCTGTTTCCAAATCACGCCAGGATGTGCGTTTTGTGGGGGGAGGGAAGGGGGGGTATCTTACATGCTTGGGGAATATGGTGTTTAAAAACAGAGCCATTCTGCTCCGGTGGGGTGAGACATGAACAGCCACTCACTGCTCTGCCAGCTGGGCACTCGGCCACCAGCTACCCTGGACCCTAGCCAAGGGCTCTGAGCCCACCAGGTCCCCTCTCCTAACTCCAGGTCCTCTCCACCCCCCCTCACACACACACACCAGCCCTAAACTCCCCACCAGCTAGGCATGGAGCCTATAGAGTCTCCCCCCACCCCAATCCCAACCAGCTGGGCTGTGAGCCCACCATAGCCCTCAGGCATCGCTCAACTGCACTCCCACCGCCGAACCTAACCTTAGCTTGCCTGGCCACCTGTATATCCATCCCACAAGCCTTTTGGTGTCTCCCTGCACACCCTCCCAGCCCTCCTGCCCATGAATGCGCTGCTGGGCGTGGGCCCGTTGAGGGTTGCATTTGAAGGGGAACTTTCCAATGCCGCAGTGTTCATACCTTGTGCACTGTGCTCTACTTGCCCGGAATAATAAGCAGGTGGGAAGCGGGGAGCTGCACTGTGCATTTCCCTGGCGGCGTTAGCCCCGGTTCTAAGGAGACCCGGGCTCTCCGATTTGCTCTCCGAATGTCATGACCCAGATTAATTGCTCAGAACAGTGCCCAGAGGCTGTTAAATCAGCACAGTAGCCTAGTGTGCCCCTGAAAGGCCCACCCTGCCCCGGAAGCATGTATTCCTGATCCCTGGATACCGTCCAGAGGCAGCAGGGGCCTCACACCCCTCTCTTTGTTCGCCAGCTCTGGGCAGGGCGGGCAGCTGCCCCGTTACACAAGTACATGGCTCTTGAATGGCAGCATCTCTCCCCAGCCAGATGCTAACACATTCCTAACGGTTGCCAGGAACAACCTGTGTTTCTGCATTGGCAGGATGGCTGCTGGGGGGGGGGGGGGGAGAGAGACAGACAGCCCAATCCTGTCCCGAGGAGCGGAGCATGGACACTTCCCGTGGGCTTCCGTTCACTCCTTCCAAATCACCAGCCTCGTGTCGGGGTTCAGATTTATCCATAGTCTCCGGGGAGCACAGCTGTGCTTAATTTGTGCCAGGGCTTGCAGGGCTGAACTCTGGCACTTCTCGGCTTGGCCATTCATAGCCCCGGCACCTCTGGGCTTGCTGCATCAGTTATGAATGTAAAACACTTGCTTGAACCCTGGCATCTCTTTCATTATAAATTAAGCCCTGAAGCAGAGTGGGCGGGGGGGGGCGGGCTCTCAGAACCACTGAGGGGAGGGGCATGCTGGCCCTTGGACCCTAAACTAGCCATGCAAACGCCTGTCCACATACCCCCTTGTGTTGCATGTACATACATCAACCTATGGTACTTATCTTCTATGGTATCCATCTATGGTACTTATGGTACTATGGCCTTCATCGCTGCTGTATCTGAGCCCCTCCCCCAGTCTAATGTCTGTAGCCTCACAACACCCCTGGGAAGCAGGGTAGTGCTATTATCCCCATTGTACAGATAAGCAACAGAGGCACAGAGAGGTTAAGCAATTTGCCCAAAGTCATACAAGGCAGCTGTGGTAGAGCCCTGGTCTCCCACATCCCCAGCCCACACTCCAACCACCAGGCCATCCTTTGCCCGCACTTTCAGTGCCACATGTTTTTACTGTCTAGGCAGCCGCACAGGTGACAATGTCAGGGGCAGGACACTAGGGAAAGGGGACAGCTTGCACGCTGCATGGCCAGTAGTAGCCATTTGCCCTCTGTGCTGGGGTACTGCCTCCAGTTGCTGTACTAGAATGGGAAGCGTGTGCATCCGCCGGGCGGAAGCAGCCGGGGAGAAGGAGACAAAGGCGAGCAGTGTAAGGGATTAGCTCCCCCAGCCAAGTAGCTTTGGCCTGTTGTCAGAGTTATAAATAGAGCTGGTGTGTGTCTATTGACACCTATTGAGATGCTACCAGCTCCTCAGCAGAGCACTGCAGAGGCTCACAGCCACTTGGCCTACATGGCTGCTTAATCCTCATGACCCACAGCGCCTCCTGCTATCCCCTTCCAGAGCACCCGCACACAGCTCTGCCAATGCATTTCAATGCTAGCCTGCAGCGCCCCCAGATATTGCAGTCCAGGGCTCCCACATGCAGCCCAGCCATGTCAGTGTAGCCCAGCTCCGATCTGCAGCCCCCAGCTCTATGAATGCAGCACGCGCCTGCCCTGCAGCCTCCCCTTGCTCCTCCATTCCTGGGCCCCTCCCAGACAGAAACTGCCAATCACTGGTGCTTTCTGAGATGTGCACAAACACGAACAAGGCTGAGACTGGGCCAGACTCATGTCACTTGTGTCCCATCGGGGTTTGAACCTAGTTCTCAAGAAGCGGCGGCACCAGCACATTAACCCATTGCTCATTCCATCGTTATGGGTCTGTGAACTGGGGGCACAGAGAACCCAAGGAAGGGAAAAAGCCGGAAGGGGGCTGGGCTGCTTCTATGTTGGGAAACCTGGAGATTAGGATCTTTAATCAAGGAGTAACCTCTTAGCATGGTAGTTGCTTCCTGCCTAAAATACCAGCTGCCCCTTGAAGGAGAGCCTGTGCTAGCCTTTTCAGGAATAGCGATGCAAGGACACTGCCTAGCAGCACAGGCACAGAAACCACCATCTGAAAAGCCAGGTCTGACGCTGCCCTTTGTGCCCCGTTCTGCAGCAGGCGGAGTGGGACCGCAGCATTGCCAGTACACACAACTATCGCATAGGAGATGATCAATTACAGCGAACATTAACATCCGGGGAACTGGCAGCACTGAAGAGAAAGAGGATGGAAAAGGTGGAGCGGATTGCGAAGAATTGGGGTGGAGTATAAAGGCACGGGCCAGAGCCCTGTCCTCAGACACACCCATGCTGTTATCCCCTATCCGGCTACGCGTGTGTGGGGCCAGTGATCCTGGCATGTGGTGTCCAGAGAACTCACCACTCCCAGACTCAATGAGGGACACCTTCCGGTCAGATCACGCCTGCATGTCAGACACAGCACACGTAAAACATGAGCAGCGGCAGGGTCCTTAGCAGCAAGCAAGGAGGAAGAGAGGGCAGAGAGGGCCTTGAAGGACTCAGGACAAGAGCCCATCCTGGGAGGTGAGGGGTCAGGAAGAAGAGTCGAGCTTGGGGGTAGAGAGTCAAGCCTGCCTATGGAAGTGTACATTCACAGACCCGACTGCACACACTGCACGCATGCACCCAGAGCTCCCCGTCTACTCCCTGCTGTTCGCTCTCCGGAGCCTCGCCCCCCATGGAGCCATGCGTGCACCCGCAGACACCAGCCTGTCTATGCAGCTATAACATAGGTAACGAATGACCATGACTCCAGATTCACTCATCCCGAAGGGTGGTAAATCTGGGGAAAGGCTGTCAGGAAGCACCCAGGCTGGAGAAAAGACCAAGCACCTGGCCCAGTTCTACGCAGAGCTGGGAGAGCTCCCCTTCTGTAGGGCCAAGGCCATCCGCACTGTGGATTCATGCTCTGCTAGCAAGCTAAATAAACCCAACTAATTCTTAACTGGACCCCAGCTAGGACAGCAGAGAGCATCTCTCTCCACTACGTCCGAGAACCAGCCTTGCTTCCTTTCCTCCGGCAGGGGTATTGTTGTATACAGGACTCTGCCTGGCCCAAGTGCCTAAGAACGTAGGAATCCCCCAGTGTGTCTAGTCCCAGACCCCATCTCAGAGCGACCAGTGCAGGATGCATCTAAAGAAGGAATTAACCCCCTAATAACGCACTGTGCAGTTCAATCCAGGCGACGGGGGAGTTTGTTCCTGACCCCAGCTGGGATTTGGTTCATGCCCTGAAGCCTGAGGACTGAAAGCCACTGTAGTGTATATCCTAGATGGTGTCACTGCAGGTGCTGGTCTCACTCCCCTGCATTTCATGCCCTACTTTCCTCCCACCACTTCTTCTGGCGATTATTATTCGTAAAAGCCGGTGTATTCATGCTATTGCCTTGTACTGCATGAGAGTCAGGCACAGCGCACATAATTAAAACACTTTGCATGTCTATGGAACCTTCCATCAGAGGCTCTCTCAGCTCTTTAAAGCCATGAATGAATTTAGCATCACAAACCCTCTTCCCCCGCCCCCGGCTCCCAGGCTGGAACTGGAAGCGAAGTATAATGGGCCAAGTTTTCAAAAGGGATCAGCTCCCATTTAAGCACCATAACTGGTGGCCAGATTTCCTCAAAGCATTTTCCAGCCCCAGTGGGAGGCGTGAGGCTCAGGGCCAGGGTTCACTCTCAGTTCTGGTGAGGCTGGGGCTACAGTCAGTTCCTAGCAGGTCAGTTGGTCTCCAATTCCAATGCCTGTCTGCGGTTTGGAGCAGCACTTACCCAGGGCGAAGGCAGGCAGGGGGAAGCGTGTTCTGGCTGGGAAGGCTGGACAGGACCGTGGGGTGGATCCTGTGTCCATGAGGGTAGAGTGGTGTGGACTGATGCGATGGCTATGGTGATATTCCTCTCTGCACCTTCACACAGAGACCAAGGTTCTCCTCAGATCAAGGCCCAAGAGCATTCCCCCTGGCACACCGCTAGGAGAACTCCCATGGATCTCACAGCCCAGCAGATCCCCCTTGGCACGGGGCCCCAGAGGAGGCGTGTGACCCCTGGCATATGGCTTGGGCGCCTATCTTTATTGAAGGCCCCTCCTCTCCAGTGCTTTATCAGATCCCTGATGCACTGACTCATGCTCAGCCAGGCTGCAGGCTGCCTGCCAGCTACCCCAGGCTCCGAAACGGGACGGGTTTGCTCCAATGCCCCAGGGTGGCTTGTTGGGTTGCTGTGGTGGCTGAGGCAGGCCAGAAACATAAGCCTTAATGGCTTGGTTACAAGGCGATAGCACAGCCAAGGAGCAGCTCCAGGGCAGCAAGTTATTCTTAGCAAGAGAACAGCTCCCTGTTTAACAGATCCCCACCCTGGCAGCCTCTCCACTTTGGCAGCTTCCCCACTCTCTGCCAGCAGGTTGTCGTCTCTCTTGGTTCCTCAGGAAGCTGATAGGTGGATCAAGGCTGGAGGTTGGGTTGTTCATTTTCCCCCCCTCCCCCCGCCGTTTCCATTACCCAAAGATGTGGCCACGGATGGAGGAACGCAGGATTTGTCAGATCGGATCAGACTGTTGGTCCGTCAAGAGGGCTTTCCACAGCCATCACTACCTGATGCTTTAGAGGAAATAGCCAGTAATGGACCAAGCCCATAGTGCAAGGCTTTTCCAGAGGCGGCGGGAGGTAGGATACGGGGTGCAAGGGTCCTTCCTGATGCCTATAGCAGCTGATCAGCTAAAATACAGATACATGACCTCTGATCACCCACCTCAGTCTGCCAGCTAGCTACCGGTGTTACTAATGCCCATCACACCTGCCAACCCTTCCTTTTCCCCTTCTGAAAGGGGCAGAACAACATTAGGCTTTCACTCACCCGACCGCAGCCCCATCGACACAAAGAGGGCCACAGCTGCGAGCAAAGTTTGGCCCAATCAGGGGCAATGCAGAGGATCAGGACTCCCGGGCTCTATCGCCAGCTCTGCCACTGACTCACCATGTGACCTTAAGTCAAACACAGAGCTCCAGAGGCAGGTATATCTCATTATACAGATGGGGAAACTGAGGCACGGGACACCACCACATAGCAAGTCAGTGAGAGAAACCAAGTCTTCTGGGTCCCTGTCTATTGCATCACACTATCTCTGCTTAACCAGTCACCCACTTGTTTCCTTGTGCTGCCTCATCTGCCTGCAGCCACCTGTCATCTCTCAACTTATATTATAAGCTCTCCAGGGCAGAGACCATCTCTTTGTTCTGTTTGTTCAGAGCCTCGCACAGTGGGGTCCTGGTCTGTGGCTGGGGCTCCTAAACACTACGGTAATACAAATAAATGCAATAACTGAACCGCTCATCCCTTTTCCCCAGCCGTGAGATGGAGATAATACCCGCCTACCTGCCAAGCACATTGTGAAGCCTCGTGTGTGTCAAAAGCTTGGAGATCCTCAGATCACAGACGAAAGGGAATCCCCTAGAAAAAAAAACGCGCTAGTATCAGGATGGAGGGGGTATTGCTCTGCGTTGCTTTTGCCCGGCGTTGACTTTCAGAAGCATACTCCTTCCAGCTCCACCTGAATCAAGGGGGTCCAGCTGCCCCCCAGAAAGCCGCAGCTCCTATGCCAAAGCCACCCAGGGCCCGAAGTGGTCACAGACTTCTAGGGCTCCGGAAAAGACTTCCTAACCCCGCCAGGCTCTGTGCCTCAGGGAACAGCTGTTTGCAGAGAGTGATTTGTTTTCTGCGTGTGAAGAGCCCATTTCCCATGCCGTGCAGCTTGTCCAGGAGAGTGTGAGTGCACCTTGGAGATTAATAAAGGCTAGGGAAGCAAGGCAGCTGCAGCACAGCCAGAAATACACACCCGCCAGTCGCCTCCCCCAGAAAGAGACACGGCATATTTGCAGGAGGCTCCGGCAAAGAGCAGGGTGACGGGGCGCAGCACAAGTCTGGATTAATGTGCGCACAGGGTCTGGCGACCTGTTGCCCCTCCAGCAGTTACTCCAATGCAAAATGAGTGTGAAAAGCGAATGTGATTCAGCGCTTGTCTATGTGCGGAGGTGCTCTGGAATATCTATGCCAGCTCAACTCCATGTGTGGATGTGGTTATTCTGCAGTAAGAGGGCCTTATTCCAAATTAGCTAAATCCACTTGGAATAACAGTGTCCACACATGGAGCTAATCTGGAATAGTTAATTCACTTTAAATTCACACCCTACTTTACTCCAGATTAACTTTCATGAGTAGCCAAGCCCTTAGTAAGGGTTGGATGCCCTCTTTGCACTGGTATAAATGACTCCACATAGCTCAGGGCAGCAGAGACTCATGCTGAAGGAGGACAGAATAGGAGCGTAATGCTCCAGGAGAACCCAGACAGTCTTTGTGCCTACGGCCAGTACTGCAACAGCAGAGGCTGCTGTGGGTCAGGGTTGAGGTGGGTAGAACTGGAATGATAGTGGGTGCCCTGGGGCACAAACCAGGCGCTTTGGCATGGTTTGGGTAGGAGAGGAGAGGACTAGAGGGACAGGGTTCAGGTGCATTGGAGGAGCTGGGGCAGGGAGAACTGGAACCAGTGAGGTGTGCAATCCCTGCACATCATTAGCAATCAGAGCCAGCAGCACTTCGTCTTCCTGTTCATGGCCCCACAGAGGATACAGGCCAACTCTCCCCCCCCTTCATAAGTGATGCTGGGACAAGGGAGGGTCTTGGATGAGGCATTGGTGCCATCCAGCTCTGTCACGGCGTTGGCAGCACAGAGCTGATGCAGCATTTGGGGACCACTGGAAAAGGAAGGTTATTGCGGGTGGGGGTTGTCATTTACCGTACGTCTACACTGCAAATGAAAGCAAGACTGGAGCAAAGTAGGCAAAGCTTTACCGCTAGCGAAGACAGGTCAGCCTGGACACCGGCAGGGCTGGCAACCCCACGTACATACCCAGGATCCTGGTCAGGTTTGTACTGGGCACCTAACCTGGGCGGAAATCTGCGCTTCCACATGTTTGCTACTGTTACTAGATGAAAGCCAGCACAGGGATGTCTGTCCATGCTACGATCACATCTCCATTTGCAGCATAGTCCTACCTTAGCATTTTCTGTTCATTTGGTTCCCTATTATGGAAACCATGAGTTACGCAGGGCTGTTCCCATGGGAGGAGAGAGAGGTGAACAGCAGAACACATCTTTCTAAAAATAAACCAGTCCATGTCTAGCCCAAAGACCGCTGCTGATCTCAACCTGCTCCTACCACCACCCACACAAACCTCCCCCCTCTCTGCGCAAGCCTCTAGGATTCCCCTGAACAACAAGCATTGCCACCTGAGCCTGCCCTGAACCTGGCTGTTGATCAGTGCAGGACCTCTCTGTCCCTGCCCCAGTTCCCTCTGCTGCAGAAACGCCTTCCGAACTCTGATCCAGAGAGAACGGCACACCCCGCACACTGCCAGGCTGCACGGACACAAGTGGACCATTTCCATCCCCAACCTCTAAGATTCTGTGCAATGGTCCCTCCTATGGGTTGGAGGAGGATCAGTCCTGCCTGTTTCATGAATCCTAGGCATCAGTGGGCACGTCTACCCAGCAAAAAAACCACCAACCTGCAACAGCAAGTCTCAGAGCCCAGCTCAAGGGACTCAGGCTCATGCTACGGGGCTAAAACTAGCAGTGTAAATGTTATACTCAGGCTGCAGTCCAGGATCTGAAACCCTGCCACAAGATGAGGGGGGCTTGCATCATTTCCCTGGGAGACTGTTGCACTGCCTGATTGAAAGCACGATCTACAGGTCACGGATAGGGCACAGAAGAAGATCTGTTCCTGGTCACGCAGAGTCAAATTTTCAAGAGCCCAGCTCCCTTTTAGGCACCTATATAAGGGGAGGTTTTCAAGTGCCCAGTCCCCAGCAGCTCACACCCACTTCTGAAATACCAGTCACTTATTTTGGTACCTAAAGGGCAGCTGGGCTCTTTTGAAAGTCTGTGACCACTGGCAAGTCCCTTCCCAGCTTGATGCCTCAGTTTGATGTAAGATAGATGTAATAGTCTTGTGAATACATTGAGAGTCTCAGCAAGATGGTTTTTCACATATGCCAACTGTTATCGTCCCTAAAAATCTCTGTCAGGACTTTCTTCCTGAAGTGCAGCCAGCATTGTTCTTTCCTAATTCCATCCCATTACCTGTAGTTCTGCTCCCTGGCACTCTGACTATTATTAATTATTGATCTCCATTAGCACCTACATGCCCCAGCTGAGTTTGGGGCTCCACTGCGGTAGGCACTGTACACACATCTCTTAAGACAGCCCCTTCCCTGGAGAGCTTGCAATTTAAATGTACAACATTCACAAAGTGTGTGTGTGAGGGGGAGAATGAAGCATTATCCCCATTTTACAGATGGGGAAACTGAGGCCAGGGGGAAGTGGCTCGCCCAAAGTCACACAAGAAAGTCTGTGTCAGAGATGGGAACTGAAGACAGATTTCCTGAGTCCCGGTCTAGTACCTTGACCACAAGGCTAGCCTTCCTCTCAGTACCCTAAGTAACCTAATATTCCTCCTTCCCTTTGCTTTTCGAACCCTTCACATACATGTAGATTACCCTCCTGCCTTCAGGAAGCTGTTACTCAGCGAAACTCTCTCTCTCTCTCTCATTTAATTTTCTCCTCCATCATTTCTACGCTTCTTTGTTCTGAGCTCCTTCCCATTTGTCACTATCTTTTGGGGAGGGAGACCGGAGAACTGAACACAATATTCCAGGAGCCTTACGCAGAGGGACACCTCACTTCCCAGCATCTGCTTCTTCATTTCCTGGGGGCAGCATTTCTTATGGCAACCGGCAGCTTCTTGTTTTTCTTGCTCGCGCTTTGATTAACAGACGCGGCTAGATCTCTCTATCTAAGGGGCCCCCGCTGGTTAGTGATCAGGTTGTGCGGAATAATATGTCTGCTCTGGGAGATTATGGGGATATTGTAGAGGGCTATGGCACAGCTGGTGCCCATACACATTTCAAATTGCTCGTTACCCCCTTGGAAGGCTTCCTCACATATTATAATCATTCCAAGAGCTGTGCTGCTCCAGCATGGGTGACAATTATAAACCACAAATCTAAATTATGGCAGTGCCCTGTTTCACAAAAATCAAGTAGTTGCACAGTGCCTTCCATCTGGGGATCTCAAAGCACTTTACAAATACTAAGCTTCAAAACCTACCTTGGGCAGCTGGTGAGTATCCCATTATTCCAATTTCCAAATGGGGAAACTGAGGCACCATGCGAGACTGACTGGCCCAAGGTCACACAAGGAGTCAATAGCAGAGCTGGGAGGAGAACTCAAGGACCCCTTCTCCCATTGCAGGAGCGAAGTTAACCTTAAGGCACAAGCCATGCCCCAGGGGTGGGAGTGATCCATTTCTACTCAGGAGGGCTTTCATTATCAGCCTGCTCGATCTCAGTAACTGCAATTTCTGTAGCCATGTTTCTTGGTGCACTGAGGAATCACCTGGCACCACCTGGATTTCCTTAAAAAATGGGTGACCTTGTGTAAGTCACTTCCCCTCCCTCTGCCTGTGTCTCCTCCTGCCCGTGGTCCCATCTGTTTAGACTACCTTCTCCAGGGCAAGGACTGTCTCTTGCTACGTGTATGTACAGTCCCTACTGCAGTGGGGCCCTGATCTCAGCTGCTAAATCTACTGTCTGATGGGTTTGGTCACAGAGACCCCCTTGGGACTGTCACCTGATGTGCTGAATTTACCTCTGTGCCTGTTCTCCCTGCCAGCTTGGGACTCCAGAACCCTGCCATGTTGAGCCAGACACGCAAGCCTGCTGCAACACAGACCCAGGTCTGCTCCACGCCCCCAAAGCTGCAGACTTTAACCAAAAACTGCTCAGCAAGTCACCTATCTCCAGCACCCAGACACCCAGTTCCCAATGGGATCCAAACCCCAAATAAAACTGTTTTACTCTGTATAAAGCTTATACAGGGTAAACTCAAATGGTCTGCTCTCTATAACAGTGACAGAGAGATATGCGCAGCTGTTTGCTCCCCCAGGTATTAATCACTTACTATAGGTTAATTAATAAACAAAAGTGATTTGATTAAGTATAAAAACTAGGATTTAAGTGGTTCCAAGTAATAACAGTCAGAACTAAGTAAGTTACCAAGCAAAATAAAACAAAACACGCAAATCTAAGCCTAATACATTAAGAAACTGAATACAAGTAAATCTCACCCTTAGAGATGTGCCAATACGCTTCTTTCACAGACTAGACTCCTTCCTAGTCTGGGCCCAATCCTTTCCCTTGGTACAATTCTTGTCAGTTCCAGCTCAGGTGGTAACTAGGGGATTTCTCATAACTGGTCACCCTCCTTTGTTCAGTTCTACCCCATTTTATAACTTTGGCACAAGGCGGGAATCTTTTGTCTCTCTCTGGGTTCCCACCCCTCCTTCTAAATGGAAAAGCACCAGGTTAAAGATGGATTCCAGTATCATGTGACATGTCCTGTGAGCCCCCCTCCATTTTTCTAGGACTGGCCCACATATGCAGTGGAGGCTTGCAGGTAAACAGAGCCATCTGCAATCAATTGTCCTAGTCAATGGGAGCCATCAAGATTCTAAAGCACCATTAATGGCCCACACTTTGAATAATTACAATAGGACCTCAGAGATATGCTTCATATTCCTAGTTTCGTATACAAGACTGATACATTCATACAAATAGGATGACCACACTCAGATGATAAGCTTTGTAATGATAGCTTACAAGACAGCTTTTGCATGAAACGTATTCCAGTTACATTATATTCACGCTCATTAGCATATGTCCATAAAATCATAATGGAGTACAACATCACATACTGTAATACAAATCATAAATTATAATAATCCAATTACAGACTGAGGTCCAAGCTGTGGGAAGCACTGAGCAGCAGGCGATCAACACCTCTTAGATTTTGGCCCTCAAAGAAGTTCCTCCTCAAAGGGTCTCCCATATCCTTAGAAGTATGTAGGCATCTAACTCCCCTTGAGTTCAATGTCAGTTTGGCTCCTAAATACCTGAGGATCTGGGCCCAAGATCCAAAGCAGAGCGCTTTCTATACCAGTTCAGACAAAATTATTTAGTCACAGGTGCAAGCTAGAACATTCCTTGCAACACTGCTGCCCAGACGTCCCTTGAGCCAATAGGAACCGAGGGACATCTGTTTCTCTAGCTAACCGATATGTAATGAACTGAGAACAAGGGCAGGGTAAACCCTTTAGTTACTGGATGAAAAGAAGCCACTGGATAAGGCACTTATTTAACACCAATCATACTGTAAATGGCAGATTAAGAAGATACAGCTGCAGGGGCAGATGACGTGTGTGCGCGTGGAAATGCACGGTTTGAACTGCTAGCAGCACCTCTGTTTCAGCATCGGCTTGGCATAAAACAGACAGAAGCACAGCACCTGTCCAGCGCATCTCGCTATCAGCCACCACTGCCCCTCCAAATGATTCTGACAAATTGCTTGTCACGCTAATCTGATTGGCTCTTGCCAGGGTTTCACCCTTTTATCACGTCTCGCACTGATCATCCATCACAGCCCTTACATCTGCCAGGAGCAGCTCAAGTCAGGGGCTCTGGAGCTGGGGATGGCAGGGGAGGAGATGAGTAGAGGAGACATTGAGAATACAGGCCAGGACATAAGGCCACTACCTGGCGGGATTTCATTGCTTGGGCAGCACACGGTTTCCCCCACACCCCTGAGGGAGAGAACGAGGCAGGGAGATTTCAAGAACCCTAGTGGACCCCGCTGGGTCTCTGTGCTCGGATCGGAGGAAGAGAAACAGACAGAGCAGGCGGGAGAAGACTCCATTCCGGGTGACAAGGCAGGCCCTGCCTGGGCTCCTTACCCAGCACTCATGAGCTGGGCTGTTTAAAAAGCCAAAGGGTGGGTACAAAGCAAGCATAGAGAGGAGAGTCCAGATCCAGAATAACGGGGAGCGGGAGGGAGAGGGTAAGTTAACTCAATGCTTTTGAACCTCAAAAAGATCACAGGTTCCCAGAAGGGGAAACCTGGTGCTTTGACACAGTGGGAGAGGCTCCTCATACAACCAGAAGCCAGAGATATTTCAAAAAGAGACCCATTAGGATATTGAAAAATTGGAGATGGCGCAGAGAAGAGCCATCCGAATGATCCGAGGGCTGGAGAACACCTCACAGTGAGAGAGTTAAGGATCCCAATCAGTGTTATCAAAACGATCAAGGTGACTTGATTATTGTGTATAAGGATCTACCTGAGAAGATACCAGGCACTAAAGAATTCTTTAATCGAGCAGAGAAAGGCAGAACAAGAAGCAAAGATTGGAAGCTGAAGCCAGACAAATGCAAATTAGAATGAAACGAGGCACAAATTGGTTACCAGCGAGGGAGGTTAGCCATTTGGAACAGACTCCGCAGGGAACTGGTGGAGTCTCCAGGCTGACGTGTGTGGGAGAAGAACCTACACGGACTAGGACAGAAACTCAAATCAAGACCAGAGGCCTTTCCAGAAGACAGGCTTTAGCCAAACAAGTTACTGGGCTCGGTGCAGGGGTAACTGGGTGATGTTTTCCAGCCTGTGTTCTACAGAAGGTCAGACCAGATGATCTACAGCCAGTTCTCAGCACCTCCCCATCATCCGTCTTCTAGCATTTTGTCCAGTTGGGTTTCTGATGCTCCAAGTCCAAGCAACGCAGCCCCCATCACTTCCTTTGGGGATGCTATACCACAACTCAGTAGCTCTCTCTGGTGGGAAGCTCTCCCTGATGCTCAGCCTAGATGTCCCCTTCCCTCATTTCTCCCCCCTTACCTGTAATATGCCCACTCCCCGGAGCGCCCTGGAACTCTCTGCTGGGAGATATTTGGCAGATTTTCTAAGTGCCTGGCATTCACAAATGCAGTATTGCCAGGCCAGCTCTCAGACATCATGAGCCAGCCCTCCCACCCCCAAAAGTATTCTGAGACTTGCTATAAAATCATGAGATTTTAAAAAGTATGTATCAATGCTGGGTTTGGTTTCTTTGCCTTCTGGGGGTTTGAGTCTTTAAGGGTCACATTTCCCAGCCTCTCTCTGCAGCCACCAAGCTAACAATGGTCTATCTTTTTTTTTTTTTAAATGTAAGCTGAGATTCTCACATACTTAATCACTTGACTCCAGGAGCTGGGGCTTTAAAAAACCAGATGCCAAACGTCATGAGACTCAGACTAATCTGGTAAGAGTCAGCAATGCTGCAAACAGGGCCAGCTTTTGCAGAGAACTCAGTTCTCAGTGTGCCAAGCTCCCTGATAAGTCTAGCCCCTGTCTGCTGGCTGTTTTCACATACTCCTTTCGTCATTTGGTCAGTCGAGAGAGGTCAGATTCATCCGTGGTGAAAAAAAAGCCAGCGGGTGAACACAGCAGGATCTGTTTGGCTTCTCCCAGCTCTCATTAAAACAAAGTCAAACCTTCTATAGATGGATCTAGGGGGAAAGACCTAGAGCCAGGTCTACAGATTTCTGCCAGCCCAGCTCTCTCACTCAGGGCTGGGAAAAGGAGTGATCCTTGACCACCGTAGCTATGCCAGGAATAGCCCCCAGTGCAGACACAGTTATACCAGCTAAGCTTGTTTTGCTGGGCGGGTCGGGGCTGAACTAAGTTCTAACAGGACAAGCTGCATCCATCCTAGGAGCACTTGGACAGTATAGTGTGCTGGGGATCACTCCACCAGCAAAGCATGCCTCACTTAGCCCTGGCCTGAGAGAGAGCCGGAGGAGGGGAAGAGCGTGGAACTGGGAGGAAGGGAAGGACTGTCTGCAGGGACAGAGAAGAAAGGCAAGAGAAGAAAAGCGAGAGAAAGGAGTTCATCTAGAGATGGAGACGAAAGGGGAGAGAAAAGGAGGGAGCGAGCTGAGGCAAGCTGGATATATTGTGCTGTAGCGTCAGCCCAAGCTCTCCGAGCAGTGCAGTCACCCCCCAACTCCTCAGCCAGGGCTGGTTTCAGGCGCATGCATAGCCCATCCCTCCGCGAAGCCCCTAGCCCAGAGGTGGGCAAACTACGGCCCGCGGGACCCTCCTGCCCAGCCCCTGAGCTCCTGGCCCAGGAGGCTCGCCCCCGGCCCCTCCCCTGCTGCTCCCCTTCCCCTGCAGCTCACTTCACCACCAGCGCAATGTTCTGGGCGGTGGGGCTGCGAGCTCTTGCCAGGCAGCGCAGCTGCAAAGCCGTGTCCTGACCCGGTGCTCTGTGCTGCGCGGTGGCGTGGCTGGCTCCAGCCCGACGGCACGGCTGCCTGTCCTGGTGCTCTGTGCTGCGCGGTGGTGTGGCTGGCTCCAGCCCGACGGCACGGCTGCCTGACCTGGTGCTCTGTGCTGCGCGGTGGTGTGGCTGGCTCCAGCCCGACGGCACGGCTGCCTGTCCTGGTGCTCTGTGCTGCGCGGTGGCGTGGCTGGCTCCAGCTGGGCGGCACGGCTGCCTGACCTGGTGCTCTGTGCTGCGCAGTGGCGTGGCTGGCTCCAGCTGGGTGGCACGGCTGCCTGACCTGGTGCTCTGTGCTGCGCGGTGGTGTGGCTGGCTCCAGCCCGACGGCACGGCTGCCTGACCTGGTGCTCTGTGGTGCACGGTGGCGTGGCTGGCTCCAGCCGGGTGGCACGGTGCCTGTCCTGGTGCTCTGTGCTGCGCGGTGCATGGCTGGCTCCAGCCCGATGGCACGGCTGCCTGACCTGGTGCTCTGTGCTGCGCGGTGCCGTGGCTGGCTCCAGCCCGATGGCACGGCTGCCTGACCTGGTGCTCTGTGCTGTGCGGTGCATGGCTGGCTCCAGCCCGACGGCGCGGCTGCCTGACCCGGTGCTCTGTGCTGCGCGGTGGCGTGGCTGGCTCCAGTCCGATGGCACGGCTGCCTGTCCTGGTGCTCTGTGCTGCGTGGTGCATGGCTGGCTCCAGCCCGACGGCGCGGCTGCCTGACCCGGTGCTCTGTGCTGCGCGGTGGCGTGGCTGACTCCAGCCCGATGGCACGGCTGCCTGTCCTGGTGCTCTGTGCTGCGTGGTGGCGTGGCTGGCTCCAGCCGGGCGGCACGGTGCCTGTCCTGGTGCTCTGTGCTGCGCGGTGGCGTGGCTGGCTCCAGCCCGATGGCACGGCTGCCTGTCCTGGTGCTCTGGGTGGCATGGCTGTAGCGCCGCCAGCCACCAGTGCTCCAGGCAGCGCGGTAAGGGGGCAGGGGAGTTTGGGGTGGGGAACAGGGGGGTTGAATGGGGTAGGGGCCCATGGGGAGGCAGTCAGGAATGAGAGGAGGGGTTGGACGGGGCAGCGGGGGACAGTCAGGGGCGGGTGGTCCGGGGCGGTCAGGGAACGGGGGGGGGAGGGGTTTGGATGGGGCAGGAGTACCAGGGGGGCCATCAGGGGACAAGAAGCAGGGGGGGGGTCAGATAGGGGGCGGGGGCCGGGCCATGCCTGGCTGTTTGGGGAGGCACAGCCTCCGCTAACCGGCCCTCCATACCATTTCAGAAACCCGATGTGGCCCTCAGGCCAAAAAGTTTGCCCGCCCCTGCCCTAGCCTACTGCTGTTAACAGAGCACACTCCCAAATCTTGCATGGGCTTCCCCAGCGGGCCAGAGGCAGGGCTTTTGCTCTGTGCACTGGTGCTCAGGGCCTGCCCCGCAGAGGATTCCACGGGCCACCCGCTGGACAGCAGGGTGAGGACAGAGTGGGGATGGGCACAACCCTATGCAGGGCTCAGCCCACCGACCCTCACAGGCCCTTGCTAGGGCCGAACCCTGCTCCCCATCCTCACAGGGGGGCTGCAGCAATGCCAGGTAATTGCCCCCCGCTGGGCAGGAACACTTCACGCCTGCAGCTTCTGGCACCCGAGCAGAGGTGGAAGTCGATGACTCAGGAGATAATGAGGCAGATCCGAGGGAAAAGGAGAGCGTGGAAGGTGGAGGGCAAGGCAGCTGCATGTCCTTTGGGCCTCCACACCGCCTTGCTGGCTCCCCCCTTACTCATGGCCCAGCTGCTGGGGTGCGTGTGAGTGAACGCGCCCCCAAAAGCACTGACTCACCAGAAACCCGGCTGATGCGGAGAGGTGGAGCTGGGATATTTTTATCCCTCTGCTGATGTGGATTCGCTTCTTTTTCTATTTTGGCGGGTGGGTTTGGGTTTGGAGACAGACACGGCGGGTGCTGAGCGCAGGCTCTTTGTCTGGCGCCGTAATTGGAAAGCAAGGCTTGCTTGCTCAGACGCACAGCTGCTTGGCTCCCTCGCCTTGGATTCCAGCACGGCTGGATTGCCCTCTGTTCCCTTTGCTTGTGCTTAAGTCACCTCCATAGATAACTCCCCCTCCTCCATCCCTCTCTGGCACATGCCCCCATGCTCCCCTGCTATGTTCCAGCCCCTGTCAGCTCAGTGATTCCACCCACTTTGAGGCCAGTTTTACTTCCCTCTTTTTAACAGTGCTTTTCATCCCAGGGACTCAGCAAACTATCATTGTCCTCATGTTAGCAATGGGGGAAATTGAGGCACAGAGAGAACTGACTTGCCTAAGGCTATTAGTGACAGAGCTAGAAATAGAACCCAGGAGTCCTGGCACCCCCTCTCCTATGCTCATCTCCATACTATAGGCTAATTTTTTTTTAAATTAGGTTTTTCCGTGTGTGTTTCTGTACCTGGAGTATTAGTGGGCAGGCAACAGAGTAGGAGACTGCAGTGTCATGACATTAACCCCTGCTGGGCCCATGACCGTGTGCACGCATCTGAGCACAAGAGGAAGGATGACCTTGTGGTTAAGCACCCAGGAGATCTCGATTCAATTCCCAGGTCTGCCACTCACATCCTGGGGTAAATCACTTAATCTGTAAAATGGACTATTCCTTCGTGCGTCTTGACTATTTCAATTGTATGCACTTAGTGGCACGTTCTGTCCCTCACTATACGTATGTACATCACCTAGCACAATGGGGCTGGGACCTCTGGAGGTTACTGCAAGACACATTAGCGTGTGTGCATGCACACCTCCGAGTGCAAAGTGCGAGGGGGGCAAATACCAGACAATTCCTGAAACACGTGGGGTTGGGGGAGACACAGCATCTGCACAGCTGGTGAGAAATCCCCACTCAGGACTAATCACTGCAGCTTCTGGGGAGAGATTTTTGGCACCATCTCTAAAATGTCACTTTGAGCAGAGACTTGGCAAAGAAAAGAAATTGTTTACAAGAATCAAATAGGAATCGCTCAAAACAAAAGGCACCAGGCCTGCTACTATTTATTATCCCTGCACGTGTTCAGAGAGCTGTGGAGAGGTTTAGCTAGTGAATGGGATGCCACTTCCCTTCCTCTCTACTAAAGGTTCTTCTCCCTCCCCCCCAAGAATGAGATTCACCACCTCTATTGCTCTCCTTCCCAAAAAAGGAGACACCAGCAGACCTCTCTGCACCATGCTGCAAGGGAAGAACCAGAGGCTCCAGGAATTCCCTCAGGGATTGGGCTAGTGGCAGTCTAATTCACACACAATTGACCCAGCTACTACAAGGGTGTGCAGCAAAGCAAAACCCTAAAACAGGTAGATACTTATGTTTTCACCCCAGGAATAGGCTGGGCTTTTTTAGGTCACATTTGGGTAGGTTCAGAGACCTTTCCCCATCAAAATCCCTTCCAATTATGGGCACACTCAGTAACCAAGGAGTTCAAAGGTCTAGAGAAGCCTGGCTTGTTTATGAAAGGTAAGTACAGCTAGACACCAGGTCGGGGCTCATCTTCAACCCTGCTCTGCTGCAATTGGCTTGTACCTGGCCTGGTAGGTCCATCTGGGCGGCAGAGACTCACAAGCTGTGTTCCTCCCAGCAGCTCTTTCGAAGAGTTCACTAACTCTGTGGCACAGCAGCCCTTCCCCTGCCTATCCCCTGCTTGCTCTGGCAAACCCTCTTTTAAGCTTTCTTCCTCTAAGTGGGGCAGGCACTGCGGGTGTGTCTAGTCTGTCCTGGCTGGGCCCAGAGCTCATTAGCTTCTTCCTGATTGGGGCAGGGCCGTGCCCCATCACAACTCCTCTTCCTCCAAAGTAGCTTTGATTTCAAATCTGAAAGCTGTCGAGTGAGAGCACTCCCCTGTAGGGCCCGATCTTGCACTCCCCCGGGGGCTTCTCCTCCCTGAATGAGGCCACACCTGGGGCCCTGGCAGTTCAGTGGGGAAAGGTAAAAAAGGCAAAGGAAGAACAGAAACATACTGTGCAGTCCTGCAGAGCAGGCTCCATTCCCCCCACAACCCCGGACAGCTGTGGAGTGGAGGTTGCAGCTTGCACCCAGAGATGCCCCGAGATGAGCAAGGGCTTTCAGCGTAATGAGCTTTGCTGGGGCCAGGTTCACGGGAGGCGACATGCACTCGGAGAAGGTGCAGCGGACCCCTTGCACGGGGTACCCCCCGGGCTGTGTTTTCACTGATCGGCAGAGCGAGGGGTAGTTTTCTTCCCCCAGCCACTCGCGTGTTTCCATGGTGCTAATGAACCGTGGCCACATATGTACAGGAGGTCATCAGTGGGGATCAGCCCGGCTGGCAGAGAATCACAGCTACTGGGGTCACCATGAGAGGGAGACAGCATCCCATGCAGGGTTATCAGATCTGCACAGGCCAGGAATTCACCCTGCAGCTATAACGGCTCCCTGGAGCCCTTTCTGCTCCATCTGTAGGGCCTGGGGCTGGTCGCTATTTCACATTCATCACTATTGTTTTTTAAAACCACCGGCTGACATTTCATATCCACTCTCATCCCAGCAGGTCATGCTGGTCCCCAACACTGGCCACTTGGGGACAGCTTCTTCAGCGTCAAACCCTGAGTGGTACAGGCAGGTGGAACTGGGGATCTGAGGGCCAAGAAGCAAAGCAGGGTGATGGCCCGGGCTTTAAGAGCCTGCCCCTGTATGCAGTGAAACCCCTGGGCCAGATTCTGCAGTCAAACTCCTCATACATCAGCCATACTCAGGATTCACAGCAGTGGCACAGACAGCGGGATCCGGCCCGCACTGCTGAGTTAATTGAATCCGTGTCTTCTTTCCTGGGGCTGTGACTTTTGTTAATAAATTCCCTGAATGGCTGCCAGATTCCCTCTTCTCGGTCTCCTTGGCCTTATCATCTCTGAAAGGAGGCGATTTCTGTGAGCGCCTTTATCCACTTCCCTCCTCAACGGGGGGAGTTGTATAATTCCAGCTTCTAACAAGAATTCGGCGACCCTGGTTAAGGCCGGTGTGAGATGAGTTTTTAATGTGCCGATGAGCTGACTCTCAGACCTCGGCATAGCATGCGGGGGGGGGAGGAGAAGAGGGGGAATTGCTTACATTCAGATCCTTCATGTCCACTGAAGGTAGGGCAAGAAGTAAAGGCTCAATCTGCACTAAGGGAGATGTATTTAAGCTCTGGAATAGGCTTCCAAGGGAGATTGTGGAATCCCCATCACTGGAGGTTGTTAAGAACAGGTTGGCCAAACACCTGTCAGGGATGGTCTAGATTGACTTGTCCTGCCTCGGCGCAGGGGGTGGATTTAATGACTCCTCGAGGTCCCTTCCAGTCCTTTCTGTGATTCTATATCTAGCCAGAAGAACCCATGGGCGAAAGGCAGTCCTGGTGGAGAAGGGCTGCTTTGAAAGCAGGGTAGATTATTGTAGCACGAAAGAGTTAAGAGACGTGCCCAAGGTCACACCATGAGTCAGTGGCGGAGTAGGGAAGACGAGTCCTAATTTCCCCCTTGCTCTAACCCATACTCCCTACCAGTCATTTGCCTGCCTGAAAGCTTCTCACTGCAAACCCCAGAGCTCCGCTGCCGAGTTCTAACCGCTAGCCCACCCTTCTCCTTCCTAGGGCTGGGAGAGCCGAGGCCCAGTGCTCTAACCACTAAACCGCCTTCCTCAGGCTAGGTCCAGAATCCCGGAGTCCTGAGACCCAGTGGCGTACTTTAGCCGCTAGACCCGCCCCTTCTGGCGAGAGCTGGGAACAGAATCCAGGCATTCATGGTCCCAGTGCCCTGCTCTTGCTGCTAAACTTCGCTCCCAGCTTACACTGGCTGGCCAGAAGGCAAAGCCCCCGGGCAGAGCAGCAGAGGCCGAGGGCTCAGAGGAACCAAGCTGGAGAAAAGAAAGGTGTGCGCTGCAGTTCATCTGGGCTGGCTCTTCTCGAGGAGGCTGAACGGCCGCACGCTGAGTGAGTGGGAGCAGCTGTGGCATTGGGGGCGGGGCATGGCCGTGGCAGGTCAGTTGTGGGTGGTGCAATGAGGTCTGAACCTGAGGACTCGGCGAATGAAAGGGAGCTGGCCACATGCCAGTCCCTGTGCCACCCTCTCCTGGCATAGCTGTATGCCCTTGCCCCTCTCGCGTCCGTTCTGCTTCACCTCTCTCTCCCCTCTATCCCCCAGTATGGGCTTCCCTCAACCCCTCGGCAGTGAATAACGGGCCCCAGACAGCTGCTCGCAGGGCTTCAGGCACCCGAGAATCAGCCAGTGCCAGCAATCACCTTGTCAGTGTCTGACCGACACCTGGGACCTGCAGGCACCTGCCTGCAGTGGGATTGGAGCTGACAGATGGGCCAAGGGAGGCAGAGAGGGAGGGATATGGATGCACAGGCCACATGAGGAGAGCTGCCAACATGCTCCTCTCCGGCACAAACACATACATTGAGCAGAGGCGGTGGCTTGGCAGGCTAAGCATGGAGGTTCAAATACCTAGTGCGGTGGGGGGGGGGGGTGAGTAGGGCACTCCCCTAGGACGTGGGAGAGCTGTGTTCTAATCCTAGCTCGGCCACTGACCTCCTATGTGCCCTTGGGCAAGTCACTTGGTCTCACCATGCCTCAGTTTTCCCAGCTGTAAAATTATACCTCTCCTCCTTTGCAGAGCCCGTGCAAGCCATGGCTGGTAAGCACTGAATGTTACTATTCCCAGTAGTATTAGATGAGCCCTTCATCCATGCAAAGCAGTGAACCAACTCCTCGGCAGATAAAACCATTTTTATAAAGGGCGGGGGGGGGGGGGTGTTGTGGGCATTACAGAATGAACAGGACCACAAGTGCAGGGATTTGCTCCAGCCTCCTTGGCCAAAGTTACCCTCCTGCCAGCACTGGTGTGCAATGGGCCGGCTCGTTATCACCACACACCCCAGACCTGGCTGCATTTCAGATGCTGATTTGTAACGCGCCTTGTTATGAAAGCCGCTATGCAAGGCGTTAGGATGGCAGGCGGTGCTCACATGGGATGGGAGCTGAGCTGCTGCCCTTCAAATGGATTGAAAAAGGAAAAAGAAACTTGGATGACAAAAAATCCCATCCAAATGCTGAAGTAATGGGAGAGAAAGTGAACAGCAGAGATGTGCCAATGGCAGAAGGGTCAGTTCCAACACTCTGATGCTTTCAGAACCCTTTGGCCTGGAAATCTCTCGAGCTTTCTGGGACGTCCTGTCGGACATATATTTACAGCTTTTCATATGCTCCATGTGGTCTAGTGGTTAGAGCAGGGCGCCAGGTCTAGGGTCTAATCCTAGCACTGAGGAAGTACAGGGTAGTGGTTAGAGCCCTGGGCACAGGGAAGGGGTGGGGAAGGGACGCAGGGTAGTGGTTAGTGTGGGATGAACTGGGAGTCAGGACTACTGTTCCACAGCTGATTTGCTGAGTGGCCTTGGGCAAGTCACTGCACCTCACTGTGCCTCAGTTCCCCCTCTGTAAAATGAGGATAATGCTACTGACCTCTGTAAAGTGCTTTGAGATCTATGGCGGAACGGCGCTATAGAAGAGCCAGGTGGTATTATTACGATTATTCCTGTTCATAAAGGGCATTCAGACCATGAGACAAATGATCCCTCCTCTGCCCAGCCTGGCCTGGGAGAGAAAGTGCTTTGGTGGGCTCCCTACCGGTTGTGGCAGCACAGTGCCGGAGGTCTCTGAGGTCACACTCCCACAGTGAACTGCGGCAATGCTGGCCTGTAGCCCAGCCTCCCGCAAGGAGTGGGAGGCTGACGAGAGGGGGTTGTGGACAGGCTGTTTGCCTGCCTGCAGAGCACCAGCTGAGAGAGAGAAGAGGGGGCAGGCGCTCCCGGAGTCGTGTTCCTTCGCTTCTCTCCGGTACAAGGGTGGGTGGGAGACACGTATGGCTGTGTGCAGATCAGCCTGGGAAAGTGTCCCACCTGCCTGGGTGGGGAAGGATGGCCCCCTGCTATTCCCTCCGCAAGGAGAGGACCCAAGAGAGAAATGACATGCCCCACGACAGAGAATCCCCTCCCAACGCACGACTGTGCTCACGCAGACAGGTCCGCAGCATGCATGCACACGCCTTCACGCACAGGGACACCTCTGTGCACACTCGCTCACTCACTCACACACTGCTCTCTCCTCTTCTGCTCCCATCAGGTCAGACCTTAGCACTGCAAACTCCCCAGCTGCAGCAAAGTTACCCCTGCCCCTCAGGGGATTGTGAGCGGTTTTCACATCGGAGAAAGGAAAAGGCAGAGAGCTCGAGCTATTTAACAGAGTCTAAACCTTGCCGTGTCCTTCAGGAAGGGGCTGAGCAGAACCCAGGGCAGGTCTGGTCAGAGAAACGAGTGGCATGGCATGGGGGGGGGGGTCGGTTACACCCTGGATAATTCCCTGCATATCTTTAACCCCCTCTTTGGGAGGATCTTTAAGCAGTTTGGAAACCTGAACCAACTCTCAACTCCCCTGTGAGGTAGGTCAGGATCATTATCCCGATATCACCTGTGGGGAAACTGAGGCATGGAGACTTGCCCAAAGTCACATGGCAAGTCAAGGGAAAAAGCTGGGAATAGAACCCAGGAATCCTGACTCCCATACCTGAGCTCAAGTCACTAGCCTAACCTTCTCTGGGTGGTTCCAGACCCAGTCGGTCAGTTCCTCTAACACGGGTGCCACAGATTTAACTGCAGGAATGAGAACCCAGTTGGGCTTTCGGTGTTTCCCGACAGCATCGCCAGGCATGAGGATCGTGCCAAGGGAACCAGGTTGGGGAGGCATGAGACAGAACTGAATCCAGCTCCCTGTCCCGTGGCTGTATCAGCCAGGGCAATAGGGTGGGTGAAACTCAGCTCTACAGCTAAGCCAGACTCCTGCCCGTCTGACTTGGGCATGGGGTGATGATCTGGGCCCCATCGCTATAAGAAAGCTCAAGGGAAAGAGGGTCTACCCTCATCTCACCTGGCATCCAGGGACAGCCTTACCAAACAGCTCAGGGCAAGAGTGGTCTCTCACCTCGCTAGCTGATCTGGACTCTAGCACAGACAGACAGCTGGCAAGGAGGGAGAGATCAGGCCAACCTGCCGGGTGCGAAGCCAACACATTCCCTTTCACCCACTGGAGATGTGGGCCCTGATCGAAAGAGAGACAAAGTCAGGAGGGAAGGGACTTCAAATGAAAGCAGATTCTTGCCCTGATATGCTCCTTGTGATCAGTTAGCGCCCAAGGACACAGTCCCGCACAGTGTTAAACCCTCCCTCTCTCTGTAGGGTGATGTCTGGCTGTGGTTCCGGCTGGTGAAGGGATGGGTCGGAGGTAGAGGGGGTCTCCAGGCTCAGGCAATGCTAGCAGCTGGGACCCAGGCCTGCAGAGCAGTGTCTCTGCAATCAAATCCATTTTCCTTCCAACACTGCCAAGAGCAGAGCAGGCCCTGCTGCACTCCCACTGCGATGCTGCAGGGGTCCCGGGGATGCCACCAGGCGACTGCCTTTCCGATTGCCAAAGGGACCGGTTGGGGTGGGGCGATCCAGCCACTGCAGAGACAACGAAGGGAGAGAAGCATCCAGAAATGCCAGGGCAGGAGGACTCGTCCCATCCCAGTAGCACTTGGTTCTTTGACAGCCTCTTTCAGGCAAGGATCTCAAAGAACATTAGGCCCAGATCCTCAAAGGTATTTAGGCTCCTCATTTCCATTGAAATCAAGGGAGAAACGGAGGAACAGAGAAAGACCAGTGACTTGCCCAAGGTCACACAGCAAGGCAATGGCAGACCCGGGGAGAGAACCCAGGCATTCGAGGCCACTTCATCTTCCCTAATGAGCACTCCTGAAGCAAGACAAATGCAGCAGGTGAAGTGACTGGACTGGCACTCAACCCCTGCCCCCACTCCCCCATTAATGTAACTGATTGTCATTGACGTGTGCTATACCAACAATCCAGGAGGCAGCCAGGCAGGTGGCGATCAGGATCCCATCTCCAATCCGCAGCTGAGTATCACATCTGCCCCCCAGCTATAAATGGCCAATCCCAAACACCAGACCCACGTGCTCACCTCCCAGTTCTGTCTGATCCAACCCCATGTGCAAATCCAGATATTGCAACTTGCTCCCATGCTCCCCAGGGAGGTGATTTCACCTTGACACCTGTGCTCTACCTCCCCGGGCCCACCCAGCCTCCTCTGCTGGCTCCCATCACTGGCCAATCCTCTACCCTGCTGGACCTAGGGGTGCTGCTGGCTTGAAGTGGTTTCCATCACATACAGGGTTTACAGTTTGGTTCAATGGCTCTCAGCACCCCCGCTATACACATTGTTCCAATACCCCTGCTGCTGACCGATTATTCCTAGCTAACCTTACTCTGGGGCGCCTGTCTCCTTAGCCGCATTTCCACGCAATGAGCCAGGGCTCCCTCTTGTGGCTCAGCCCAATTCAAGTTTTCATCTCATTCCTTGACAAGTGCCTAGGACAGAAAATCTAATTAAAGAGCAGAGGCAGCTGCTGCCCGATTGCTATGGGAACCAGAGAGGAAATGGCCCTTTCTCAGTGGTGGTGTGCTGTAGCATGACCATTCGGGAGTGCTGCTGGAAAGGACCAGATACCCTGGGCTCAACAGCAGGTATGATACACCAAGGGGACAGCTTCAGCTCTGGTGTAAACAGCTCTAACTTGTGAGAAGCCCATGGAGCTGTACCAGACGGACCTCTCGCTGATTATCTCCTAGGTGCCTTAGAGTCAGAGGTTCAAACCCCAGCAGGGTACAAGGAGACCTCCAAGGCAGATCCAATAAACCGAGGACCAAGCAGTTTACTATGAGGCTTATTCAGATGAGGCCTCACATACCAACATCCTGTCTGCTGCGTGTGGACATTAAAGAACCACCCAGAGCAGGGATTAGACCAAGTGTCTTTGCCCAGAACTGTCCCCTTGCCATTTGTTGCCTGGCTGCTTCCTATCACCCCAAAGGTGGCTGCACCATGTGTAGACAGAGCAGTCTGTGAAGAGCTTTGGGCAGATAGGGTAGATGCTATTCTCCCTTGCACATGGGGTTTGCTATCTGGGAAGTCACAGCTTTAAGGCAAGACTGTAGCTATGCGGTCAGTTAATAACTCCACCTCGCTCTTCTTCACTGGCACTTCTCCTCTATAGATCTCAAAGCGCTTTGCAAAAGAGGGTAAGTATCATTACCCTCCCTTTACACAGACAGGGAAACTGAGGTACAGAAAGATGCCCAAAGTCACAGCAGACGGGCCGTTGGGAGACAGGGCTGCAGGCACTCATTCATTATGGCTTATGGAGTATGCATTATTTGGTGCCCTCCGGCTCCTGGCAAGCTGCTAGTACAGTCCTTTGGGCCCCCTCTTCCAACCCCCTGTTCTGATGGGGCCTCCTCAGAATCAATTCCCTGCTCCCCCAGACAGTCCCTGATACTCCCAGCTGCCCCTGCAGGAAAGAAGGGGCCTATTCTGCAGACTAGATGAGCCTGCAGCACACAAGGAGGTGGTGACATTGGGATCGTGGCTTAGCGGCAGCAAGCCCTGCAGGGGACACCTGGAATGGGAGAACTTCCCCTTCCAGGGGGGGTCTCACTTGTGACCAGTGGCAGCCGTACATCGGGGGGGAGTTTTGGGTCACATTTTCAAGTGCCAGCTGTTTCCAAGCCATCCACGAAGGCAGCTCTGCTTTCCCCAGCTGAGGGGCCATGCAGGCCAGCCTCAGCCAGGCAGACAGAGTTAACCCATGGACAGGCCCATTCTGCCAGGCACCAGAAAGGGAGGCTGGTTGAGTGGCCCTGTCACTCTGTGCCGTGGGTCAGGCGGCGGAGCTGTGGAAGCAGGGATGCCAATTTTGGTTGGAGACTCCAGGACAATCCCGGCAGGTTGGCAACCCTATGCAGAAGGGGGTGAGGCCAGATAATGGATTCCAGGGGAAAGGAGGCATGCTGTGGAAAGCAGGGGAAAGGGAAAGCAGCATTCTTCCCCTAGGCAGTTGCTGCCGGGGGCCCCTGGTTCTATAGAGTGGAAATGGGGAACCTTTTCCAACAGCACCTGTCAAAGCAACGCTCCAGTGAACCCAGAGCTAGGCAGAGGGGCTAGGAGAGCATTGATGTGCCCCTGAGCCCGCCAAGGGGCTGGTTTTCAGGGGGAGAACGCACACACCCCTTTCAGAAATGACAAAGCAGCAAGGCAGAGCGCGAAACTGGGGTTCTCCCCAGACCCCAACCTGCTGGACAGGGGCTACCTGCACCAGCTAACAGGGCTCCCTTGTTAACCCTGGGCTTCCCCATTTCTGCCCCTGCGCAGAGGCCAGGATGTTGCTCCCCTGTGCCACTCATGCTCCAACCCCCGTAGGGCCTGGTTCTGTGGCACTGAGCACCCACCACACCTTTGGAGCTGGCGATGCTCAGCCTACGTAGAAATCAAGGTTGTCCAGCTCGGACTCTGCCAGCTCATGCTGGCTATAGCACCAGCCGGGCTGGAGAAGGAATGGAAGTCAGAGCGGCCCAAGCAGCCAGGCACACCGGGGGTGACGGGTGGCCAGGAGGCAGGGGGCGCTGGCTTGGGGGCTTAGGCTGGGCCAGGGCTAGTTACCTCCCATCACTTGGCTACAGCTCTGGTGGAGGGCATTCCCCAGCAGGACTGGGGCTGGATCTTTTCCCCCAGTTCCTATAGTCCTACTGATCCTATGGGGCAAGGAGAGGGCTTAAGCCCTCGCTACAGCTAGGAAACTGGATATTCTGGAGCTGAGCAAACCCAGATTGCAGAGTACGTGCCACTGCTGCATTCGCCTCCTGCTGCTACAGCTGCTCTGAATGAGGGGCCAGGACACTGGGGTGAGCCCCTTCCGCTGCCCCCCCGGGGGCCTTGGCAGCACTTTATCAACTGGGGGCAGAGGGCTCTCCACACTGCAGGAAACTTTGCAACATCTTTCTGCTTCAGGCTAAAGTCAGCCCCTCCCAGGAAAATCCCCTCTCAAAGCACCAAAGAGATGCTTAATCCAAGCTTTGCATATTGCAGCTTCCACACTTAGAAGACAGGTCCCTCGGGCGGGATTTTTGTCCCCTGGTGAAATGCTCAGGAACATCTCCAGTGGGCCCAGAGAAAGCCCCATGCGTTTAAATGGGCGGAGACAGCACTGCCTCATTCCTCTCTTCTCCTTTCCTGTTAAACCCTCCCCCATCCTGCTGGATCGCCAGCTGCCACTGCACAGTCTTGGTGGGGTTCTGATCGGAGCCATCTGAAATGCTGATCACGGGTATTGCTACAGGCACCAAATCCAGGGCAGGGAAAGGGGTGGAGAGATACAAAGCACCCCTAGGAAATGCCAACAGGTGGAGGAGATAGGATGCTCTCTCCCAGAGAGATTATAAATATGACTCAATATTGCAGTGACCTAGCTTGTGTGTGTCACATGCCCTATAATGTTAACAACAAATGGGGAGTTCCCTCTGCAGCAGCCTAAGCTTTCAGAGTAGGAGGAGCAGAATCCCCCCCTTGCTGCCATCATGAAGTTCAGCATAACCATAGTACACAGCACAGTGACAGCTACAAAGCCCTAAGTGGTGATGACTCTTCCAAACCCTTCCATTGCTGTGCAAACTCATACAGCACCCCCAAAATGGAGTGCAGTACAAGGGCAGGGATGGGAAACTGGGGACAAAAATGTGATCAATCATCCCCCGTGTTTCTTCAAACAAGGACCAGAGAGTCCATGAAGTGCAGGTTTTCAGGGGTGGAGAGTAAATACAGCTCCCATTGACTCCCCTGGGGGCCCTCAGTTGTCCCTGAAACCAGGCCACTGCGGGAGGAACTCAGGTTCAGACACTAAGCTGTATGGTACCCCCCTCCCCAATGAGCCCTTCAGCATTCAAACCTGAGGGGGCACAGGCATCCCACTTGTGTGTCCCCCACTGCTGAGGCTGCTAAGCTGCCCCCTTCAGACACAGACTGTCAGGCTTTCTGTATTGTTTAAAATTTGATGCTAAAAAAGTCCTTAAAACTTCTCATCTTAAATCTCATGCAAGTGTCATGGACCTGAGGATGTTGGACCCGGAGGGAGGAGTCCCATTAGAGGGGCCAATAGCATTTGGCACTGAAATGGTAAATATAATCCCCAGTGCACAGGTGACACATTGTCAGGTAGGACAGCCCCTGACCAACATGCACAATCCATCTTCACTCCAGGGCTTCCCAGGTACAATTTTGTCCTGTAATCCTTAGACAAGCTCCCTCTCGCTCTCTCAAGACAGTCAGGGCTGTTGCCTACAGCCGGATCTGCACTGCTTCGTCTAGTCCAGTTGACATAATATCAAAGGATGGGGCGGGGGGGGGGGGCATTCCCTACCATGCCATCTACTAGGCTGGGTTTTCCCAAGGGGAGGGGTGCCTTCCCTACTGCCCAGACAAAATTATCCCTGTTGGGCCTTTTGCTCTTTACACAACAGCCTGAAGGAACCATAGGGACACAGTTGAATCCCAAGTAGTCACCGTGTTTACCAATTACATACAAACATGCCCAGCCCGACCTCACTATGTCTAGACTGGTGCTCCGGCTGCTTCTGAAACATGAAGAGCACCACTCGTGGATTCAGAGTTATTCATAGATTCATAGATTATAGGACTGGAAGGGACCTCGAGAGGTCATCGAGTCCAGTCCCCTGCCCACATGGCAGGACCAAATACTGCCTAGACCATCCCTAATAGACATTTATCTAACCTACTCTTAAATATCTCCAGAGACGGAGATTCCACAACCTCCCTAGGCAATTTGTTCCAGTGTTTAACCACCCTGACAGTTAGGAACTTTTTCCTAATGTCCAACCTAGACCTCCCTTGCTGCAGTTTAAACCCATTGTTTCTGGTTCTATCCTTAGAGGCTAAGGTGAACAAGTTCTCTCCCTCCTCCTTATGACACCCTTTTAGATACCTGAAAACTGCTATCATGTCCCCTCTCAGTCTTCTCTTTTCCAAACTAAACAAACCCAGTTCTTTCAGCCTTCCTTCATAGGTCATGTTCTCAAGACCTTTAATCATTCTTGTTGCTCTTCTTTGGACCCTTTCCAATTTCTCCACATCTTTTTTAAAATGCGGCGCCCAGAACTGGACACAATACTCCAGCTGAGGCCTAACCAGAGCAGAGTAGAGCGGAAGAATGACTTCTCGTGTCTTGCTCACAACACACCTGTTAATGCATCCCAGAATCATGTTTGCTTTTTTTGCAACAGCATCACACTATTGACTCATATTTAGCTTGTGGTCCACCATAACCACTAGATCCCTTTCTGCCGTACTCCTTCCTAGACAGTCTTTTCCCATTCTGTATGTGTGAAATTGATTTTTCCTTCCTAAGTGGAGCACTTTGCATTTGTCTTTGTTAAACTTCATCCTGTTTAACTCAGACCATTTCTCCAATTTGTCCAGATCATTTTGAATTATGACCCTGTCCTCCAAAGCAGTTGCAATCCCTCCCAGTTTGGTATCATCCGCAAACTTAATAAGCGTACTTTCTATGCCAATATCTAAGTCGTTAATGAAGATATTGAACAGAGCCGGTCCCAAAACAGACCCCTGCGGTACCCCACTCGTTACGCCTTTCCAGCAGGATTGGGAACCATTAATAACAACTCTCTGAGTACGGTTATCCAGCCAGTTATGCACCCACCTTATAGTAGCCCCATCTAATTTGTATTTGCCTAGTTTATCGATAAGAATATCATGCGAGACCGTATCAAATGCCTTACTAAAGTCTAGGTATACCACATCCACAGCTTCACTCTTATCCACAAGGCTCGTTATCCTATCAAAGAAAGCTATCAGATTGGTTTGACATGATTTGTTCTTCACAAATCCATGCTGGCTATTCCCTATCACCTTACCACCTTCCAAGTGTTGGCAGACGATTTCCTTAATTACTTGCTCCATTATCTTGCCTGGCACAGAAGTTAAACTAACTGGTCTGTAGTTACCTGGGTTGTTTTTATTTCCCTTTTTATAGATGGGCACTATATTTGCCCTTTTCCAGTCTTCTGGAATCTCTCCCGTCTCCCATGACTTTCCAAAGATAATAGCTAGAGGCTCAGATACCTCCTCTATTAGCTCCTTGAGTATTCTAGGATGCATTTCATCAGGCCCGGGTGACTTGCAGGCATCTAACTTTTCTAAGTGATTTTTAACTTGTTCTTTTTTTATTTTATCCGCTAAACCTACCCCCTTCCCATTAGTATTCACTATGTTAGGCATTCCTTCAGACTTCTCAGTGAAGACCGAAACAAAGAAGTCATTAAGCATCTCTGCCATTTCCAAGTTTCCTGTTACTGTTTCTCCCTCTTCACTAAGCAGTGGGCCTACCCTGTCTTTGGTCTTCCTCTTGCTTCTAATGTATTGATAAAAAGTCTTCTTGTTTCCTTTTATTCCCGTAGCTAGTTTGAGCTCATTTTGTGCCTTTGCCTTTCTAATCTTGCCCCTGCATTCCTGTGTTGTTTGCCTATATTCATCCTTTGTAATCTGTCCTAGTTTCCATTTTTTATATGACTCCTTTTTATTTTTTAGATCGTGCAAGATCTCGTGGTTAAGCCAAGGTGGTCTTTTGCCACATTTTCTATCTTTCCTAACCAGCGGAATAGCTTGCTTTTGGGCCCTTAATAGTGTCCCTTTGAAAAACTGCCAACTCTCCTCAGTTGTTTTTCCCCTCAGTCTTGATTCCCATGGGACCTTACCTATCAGCTCTCTGAGCTTCCCAAAATCTGCCTTCCTGAAATCCATTGTCTCTATTTTGCTGTTCTCCCTTCTACCCTTCCTTAGAATTGCAAACTCTATGATTTCATGATCACTTTCACCCAGGCTGCCTTCTACTTTCACATTCTCAACGAGTTCCTCCCTATTTGTTAAAATCAAGTCTAGAACAGCTTCCCCCCTAGTAGCTTTTTCAACCTTCTGAAATAAAAAGTTGTCTCCAATGCAGTCCAAGAATTTGTTGGATAGTCTGTGCCCCACTGTGTTATTTTCCCAACATATATCCGGATAGTTGAAGTCCCCCATCACCACCAAATCTTGGGCTTTGGATGATTTTGTTAGTTGCTTGAAAAAAGCCTCATCCACCTCTTCCACCTGGTTAGGTGGCCTGTAGTAGACGCCTAGCATGACATCTCCCTTGTTTTTTGCCCCTTTAAGCCTAACCCAGAGACTCTCAACACTTCCGTCTCCTATGTCCATCTCTACCTCAGTCCAAGTGTGTACATTTTTAATATATAAGGCAACACCTCCTCCCTTTTTCCCCTGTCTATCCTTCCTGAGCAAGCTGTACCCATCCACACCAACATTCCAATCATGTGTATTATCCCACCAAGTTTCAGTGATGCCAACAATGTCATAGTTGTATTTATTTATTAGCACTTCCAGTTCTTCCTGCTTATTCCCCATACTTCTCGCATTTGTATATAGGCATCTAAGATACTGGTTTGATCTTTCCTCCCAGTTTTGTCCTGACTCTTTCTCTCTGCCAATATAGCCCACACTCCCTCTTGTTTCTGACTCATTTCCCCGGTCTCCATGTTCCCCACTTACCTGTGGGCTTTGCTCACCTGTCCCCGTCGAACCTAGTTTAAAGCCCTCCTCACTAGGTTAGCCAGTCTGTGTCCGAACAGGGTCTTTCCTCTCCTCGAAAGGTGAACGCCATCTCTGCCTAGCAGTCCTTCCTCGAATAGCATCCCGTGGTCTAGGAAGCCAAAGCCCTCCTGGCGACACCATCTTCGCAGCCAGGCATTCACCTCCATGATGCATCTGTCTCTGCCCGGGCCCCTACCTTTGACAGGAAGAATTGAAGAGAATACCACCTGCACTCCAAACCCCTTCACCCGTACTCCCAGAGCCCTGTAGTCACTCTTGATCCGCTCAGTGTCACACCG
This sequence comes from Malaclemys terrapin pileata, assembly GCF_027887155.1. Classification (NCBI taxonomy): domain Eukaryota; kingdom Metazoa; phylum Chordata; order Testudines; family Emydidae; genus Malaclemys; species Malaclemys terrapin. The sequence goes on from NC_071519.1 coordinate 25,182,881, forward strand.
CGCAGTATCATTTGTGCCCACATGGATGAGTAGCATGGGGTAGTAGTCAGAGGGCCGGATAATCCTCGACAATGCCTCCGTAACGTCTCGGATACGGGCCCCCGTCAGGCAGCATACCTCCCGAGATGAAATGTCAGGGTGACAGATGGGCGCCTCCGTCCCCCTCAGCAGAGAGTCTCCGACCACCACGACCCTACGTTTCCTATTCGCAGTGGTGGCAGCAGACTTTCCAGCCTTAGGGGTAAGAGGCTTCTCCTCCTTTACTGTAGGGAGTGATTCCTTCTTTCCTGTATCAAGAAGAGCATAACGGTTACCTATAACCACGGCAGGAGGGTTCGGAGCAAGGGTGGAGCACTGCCTGCTGCCAGAAGTAACCAGCTGCCAGTGTCCACCCTGAGCCATCTCCTCCTCCACCAGCGGTGTATCAGCAGTCCTTTGTACTGGGACAGCTACCTCAGCTGTCTCCACATGGACACTGTCGAGGAATTGCTCGTGGATACGGATGCTCCTCAACCTAGCCACCTCCTCCTGTAGCTCTCCCACCTGCTGCCTGAGAGATTCCACCAGCAGGCACCTCTCACATTGGATGGTCCCCCCAGCCTGGATATCAGTAAGTGGAAATTGCAAGTTACAGTCTTTGCAAAACCACACCAGGATCTGGGTAGAGGCCTCCATGCTTAGGCACTCTGTCTGGCTACAGGCACAGGTGGAGGAGACAGTAGCAGTGCTGGCACAGGTGTTGCGGGTCTTCCTAACCATCGTAAGCCTCCCTCTGTCAGACTCCCGTGTGCAGCCCCCTGTCAGCTGAAAGGGTTGTTTAAGCAAAAGGTTAGAATGTAGTTGCTTTATAGGTATTAAGGGGAATCAGGAGAAAACAGATGGAACTGGCAAGGGACCCTCGCCCCCTTCCTGCTCCCCTTCCAAACTCCCTTGCGAAACTCCCTGTTAGCAGCCCCTGGTCGCAAATTCCAAGGGGTACTGCCCTATTCCTGTCCATTACAGTCCCTTTGTTCAGTCGCATCCCATTCATCTAGTTAAGTCTCCAGCATGATCATATATAGACTAGGGTAGGTTCCATTTTTTAAAATTATTTTTTACAAACATCACCGTATTAAGCTTTTTTCCATTTTTATGGATTTAAAATTTTTCACAGCTCTGAGAAGTTATGGGGGGAAGAGAAAGTTTCAAAAAAGATAAAGCTTCATAACCATTAAAGCACAAGCTGTCAACATCACACATCAAAACAGACAAAGTAAATATCCCTCAATCCAACCCTAAGTTCTCAAGCTGCATTTTTCTTACTTTGCCTGATTGTACTTTTGTTGTCCAACAGTTTATCTGCCTATGGTGAAATTGACCTTTCTTGATTAAAAAAAAAAAATCTAATGTTGCCCAGCCCTGTCATACTGAAGAGTTCTTCTAGCCCAGCTAGGTGCAGTGCTGGGGACAACCTACTCTGGAAGGGTACGTCTACATGGTGAGCAGCAGAGAGTCTCCGAGCCCAGATTGGCAGACTCGGGCTCACAGTGGCGGTGTAGATGGCTCAGGCTGAAGCTGAAGGTCTGAAGCCAAGACAGGGGTATCAGAGCCCAAGCCACGTCATCTGCATAGCTATTTTCCGCACGACCCAGGCTTGGAAGATCTCTGCCCTGGGCTGTGTAGATACCTGGAAGGGCTAAGCTGCACTGCGCTGCCCGAACACCTAGACATCAGCAGAGCTGGGTTATGTTCCCTGTCCTGCCACAAACCCACCATGTGTCCTGGGCCAGGTTGCTAATCTCCCTCTGCCTCAGTTTCCCCCACCCATGGATAACGATGCTGATCTACCAGCCCCACAGGCTGTAAGTTTGTTTAGTTTTAGACAGGGCAGACATGCAGACTGCTGAAGGAGTGGGGCCAGCTGGAGGAGTTTGGATCCCACAGTCTTTGCCCAGCAGTGGGCACCGTGCTGTGGCAGCCCTCGCAGCGCCTGTCGCACAGCTCCGTGGAACATCAGCTCCTGCAGTGGGTGCTGGAACACGGCCCTCGTGCCAAGTGTGACTAACAGGGAGCCGCTGCCTCAACGCCTCGGAAGTATTTTGAGGACGCTTCACGAGCTCAAAGGATCCTTCTGTCCCTGTGGCAGGAGGAGAGGCTGCTGTTTAGGCTCCGTGGGAGCAGTGACTAACATCCTCCCCCGCGTAGACATTAATAAACCCTGATCCCGGTGGGGGGGCACGACTCGCCCACCTGCAGCTTGGAGATGGTATTCATGATTATGGGGAAAATCTGCTGACACAAAGGGTGCAGGGAACTTGCACTTTCCTGTTTATGGCACTGCCCCCCCCCCCATCACCACCCGAGATGGGGCTCTGAAAGGCCAGGAGCGGGGACATAGGGGCCATGCCTGCCAGAGAGGAGCTAATCAGGGGAGCCAGGCCAGGGCCTGCATCCTGGGCATCCTGCCTGAGAGATCACTGCCCTCCCCAACAATAGCATGCTTGGCCCCAGCCAGGGGACAACACCCGACCCATCCTGGGGGCCCCGGGGAGAGCCCACATCCTGCCCCAACATCCCACGCCAAGTGTGGGACAGGAGCACCCAGCACAGAGAGGAGGCTAGAGAAATCCAGAAGCAGAGAGAGCCGTAGGTGAGCAAAACCAGAGTCACCGCTGATGTACCTGAGTGGGGAGAGGCTCACAGCCCCAGTGGAGTAGATCTCTTATGGTGCCCCTGCACAAGAGGGGCATGAAAGCGCCCAGCCCCCTACAGGCAGGATTCAGGCTCTCCTCAGCACTGCATCTCCTGGCCCTCAGCTGCACTCGAATTCCCTGCTGCTGCAGGGAAAGTGGAAGATCCGCTGTGGGCCAGGTGCCAGTGACACAGAATCACAGACCCCTGCTTGGAGTTAGCCACTGCCTGGAGCCTTGTCTGACCTAGCGCTCACCAAACCCAGGGAGCAATGGGGGTGATTTTAGCCAAACTCCCTTAGCAGACGCAGCCTCACCCTGCTGAACCCTCTGTGACCTCTCCCTTGGAAGCAGGTGTTGCCATTCAGATAATAAATCATCAATATTTTACCACTATCTAGCCCTGTAGACATTCAATGCACTTTACACACTAACCCTATAACATGCACACCTGAGGCCGGTGACCTTAAGACCACTAGCATGATGTTCTGCAGCAATGGCCCACAGCACTCTGCATAGTGTATTGTAAACCATGGGGTGTGTGTGGGGTGGGGGGGCGTTACTATACAGCACTGTGCAGAGGAAACATGATCCCGTGATCAGGGCATCAGGACACCTGCGTTCTGTTCCCCGCTCAACTGCTGTCTTGAGCAAGTCACCTCCCCTCGGTGCCTGTTGCCCTTCCTCCCCTGTGTCTTATAAGTCCTTCAGAGAAGAGAGACTGGCTCTTACCACATGTATACACAGCACCTAGCCCGGTGGGGCCCAGATCTCAGCTGGGGCCTCGGGACACTACTGTAATACTGCTGTTTGTGTATTTCAAATGCAGCTGAGTTGGGGAGATGCCAGCATCTTAAACAGCCCTCTGGGCTCATTTAGAAGGCAACACTATTATTTCCATCCCTGACAGGCTGGGGTTGGCTATCCTGGAATCCCCTTCCCCCCTCATAAATCATTTGAAATACATGCAATAGTTTGGTTTTACTGAGGAATGCCAGCTGGGGGAGCCGAGTATAACAACTTGTTATTGACACAAGAGGGAGCCCCTGAGCTGGAAGAAATTTTTCCTGAGGGAGATAGGCAGCCCTGTGCTAAAACCCCTGCAGCAAAGCCAGCCTAGCTCCTCACCATGTCTCAAGCCAAAGCAGTGTCCTGTATCCAATGCACCCTTTATCAGAGGGACGAGAAGATCCTGCTCTTGCAGGGGGACAGTCTCCATCTACTACGATCCTGTTGAAGATGGGATGGTTCCTGTTTCAGGGTGCTGGGTGCCCATTTTGCAGGGTCCAGCCCTCCCTGTTGCACTTATCCTGCAAGTCCCTTTCATCAGGTAATGAGGGTGCTGGTCTGGTCTGTACAAGCACAGCCAGAGCCATGCAGACGCATGATGCTGGCTGCAGGGGTCCCTGGCTACATTTGGCTATTGCTGCAGAAGCGGGTTGAGTCTCACCCTGGCCCCTTCACCTCCCCTAACTGATGGGCACAGAGGCTACTAAAACTTAGACCCAGGCTTGGTCATGAGTCTGAGGGGGCTATTTACAATTCAGTACATGTTCCCATGTGTGGAACGCCTTTGGATCAGAGGAATTAAGGAGTGCCTGTTTATTAACAAACCCAAGGAGAGTCTTAGCTTGTAGCCATCACGTTGTTTGGGGAGTAGTACAGCCAACCAAAACACCTTGCTGTGGGTTTTATTTTTCCATTCCAGCCTTCACCTTTAGAACTCTCCCTTCACTGATACACAACATACTCTGCCAGCCCTTTGAAAGGGGATAGCCGGGAGTTTGCAGGCTGGACACAGTCAGGGTCAGAATTTCTCTCTCTCAAAAAATCTCTCTCTCTCATGGCTCCCACATCCTTCTGGAAAGGAAAAACCAGAAGAAGCTTTGGCTGCATTCTTCTCTGTATATACCCTGACTAATGCCAGGCACAGACCTGTTTCAAATGGCAACAGCTCCCTAGATTTTCATGAAACTAATACTTTGACTTTCACCTGAGGATCTGAAAGTAGACCTAGATGGAAACTTGTCCAAAAGAGACAACAAAAGTACCTGGAGTACCTTTCTTGGAGCTGAAGAAGAGCTCGGTGTAGCTCAAACACTTGTCTTTCACCTGCAGAAGTTGTGCCAATAAAAGAGGTTTCCTCACCCACCTGGTAACTAAAACAAAAAAATATTTTTTTGAAAACAAAAAATGCAATTTATGTCTTCATTGAAATGTTGCAAAGATGTGTCCATTTTGATAACATTTCATTTAAAAAGCCCCAAATGAAGCCTTCCAATTATGTAGAAACCTCCGATCTCAACATTTTTGGAATGAAAAGTATTGATTTTTTTATTCCTAAGTGAAATTCATTGGTCTCTACTTCTTTTTTAAAGAAAGGTTAAGGAAGGTTGACATTGGAACAAAATATTTTGATTGTCAAAATAAAAATGTTTTGTTTGACCTGAAACAAAACTTTCTTCTGAGTTTTGGTTTGCAGGAAGCTTCAACTTGTTTGTTCCATTTTGGATTTATTTTAAAAAAAAAAAATCCTGGAATATCCTAAGGAATAGAAAAAAAATCCAGGTGTTGCCAAGCTCTGTATCTGACATTGTTTTGGAGAAATGGTACCTTGCTGCAGCCCACAGAGGGAGTTGGGCATAGACCCCCGGGCACCTTACTCTGATCACTGGACAATGCTATCCGCTGACAAGGGCTAATTCATGTGTGGAGCTGGAGGTTGGGTTGAGGGTACCCAGGAAGGACTCCCACCCCATGAGGGGCAGCATTGCAGTTTGCCAAGCATCTTGGAATGTTTTCCATGCTCGGAAGCAGTGTCAGGCATTGGTCTGTGCTGGATGCAAGTTACCCAGGCCAGATGTTCTGGAATTTTGCCCTGTAACTATCTGACATTGGGGTTTGGCTCTAGAGCTCATCTCTATCAGAATCTCTGCACACTTCTGTGCCGCAGTCCCACACCCACCCCTCTTCCCAGGCCCACAGGGGGGATTTTGCTCTTTAACTCTGATGACAGCAGAGATAGAGCAGACCTCTGTCCCCCAGGTAAGGGGGCGATGTAGCAGGGCTGCTTCCTGACTGGTAGAGCAGTTTAAGAAGGTCCCATATTTGCTGCTGGGAACAGATTAGCACCAAATTCTGCCAGCACCTACCCTCAGTGTGATCCAGGTGCTAGTGGAGTTGCATGGACATAAGGAAATGCAGAGAGGGGCTTGCTGCAAAGAGCACAGAGCTCCCTGGTGGCTTGTTTAATCCCCTCAGAGAGCTAATCTCCGGACAACTCTTTAAACAAGGTCACCGAGGCACCACACACACTGAGCAGAGGCAGTGCACAAGGGGTGTCGTTGGGGTGGGTGGCAGCACAAAGGAAGCAAGAGACCCCTTCATGGCCTTTCCTCCAAACTGGGAGGAAAAAAAATCTGGGAACTGAAAAGGATAAATGCCCTTGGACCAAGCTATTGTTCCTTCCCATCTTTCCCACTAACATACATCCAAAGCCATGAAACAAGTACTGAGCCCCTCACAGGGAGGCAGCCTGGCCTAATGGTCTGAGCACAGGGCTAGGAGCCAGGAGCTATCGAGAGCTAATCCCAGCTCTGACAGAGATTCCCAGTGTAGCCAATTCGCCTTTGTACCTCCATTTCCCCCTATGTAAACTAGAGAGAAGGTCACTTACGCACCCCACCGGAGGGCTGCAAGGGTTAAAATGGTCCTGACCCCTTAAAATCCCACCTTTCTTGCAAGGATGTGCACAGCCTATTTTACAGGAACTCAGCATTGTTCAGTGAAGTTCACCCCAGACAGCAGGAAATCCCTTGGAAGACTAGAGGATGTTTCAAAGGCCAGGGGTGTTAATACTGACAGTTCTGCTTGCCCCTCTAGAAGGGCGTCCCATGGAACCAGAGAATTTTCAGGATATAGCAATGTACATTCTGAAAGAGGGTGTGATCTAGCAGCACCTGGAAGGGCAGAGAGTGTAACAGAGACCCTGATCATTTAGTACCGAGACCCACAGCATAACGGGGAGAGGGGGTAATATTCCGCCATCGCGAGAGGCTGCAGAGATTTCCCACGCATCCCTTGTCTTCGGCAGAGACACACACGGGAGACCCGGGAGTCTTCACTTCCCTAGTCACTGACAACTTGGAAAGTCAGGAGAACAATAGTGACTGTGAAGGAGACAGGGGTGCTGTGGGACTTTAATGCTGGAAGAGGCCACAGGGTTGCAAGTACTGGGAGAAAGAACGAAGGAAAAAAGGAAAGAAAAGAGGAGAGGGAAAAAAAGCAAGGATATGGAGGAAAGGAGAGACACTGACAGGTGGGATTAGCAATGAGAAATTTGCTGCTAAACTGGGTGTGTCTCTGCGCATTAGCGAAGCATGACAGGATCGAGGTTTGCTTGCTCATCTGCCATTTATAAGTGGCAAATTCTCCCTCCATCCCGATTACCATGAATTAGGCAGCATATGTCTAATCGCCTTTGCAACTGGCTGAGATTAAGGCACCAAGGCCCAGAGCCTCAAAAGGTGTTGGGGAGCTTCACTTCCACTGAAATCAATGGGATTCAGGAGCCTAGATACCTTTGAGGTTTCATAGATTCCAAGGCCAGAAGGGACCATTGTGATCACCTGATCTGGTCTCCCGTATCACGTAGGCCAGAGACCTGCCCCAGAAACCATTCCTAGGGCAGAGCTTTTAGAAAAAGATCCCCTCCTGGTGGCAAAATGGTCAGTAATGGAAAATCAACCATGACACTTGGTAAATTGTTCCAATGACTAATTACTCCCACCGTTACAAATGTATGCCTGTGGGCCCAGGGCCTCAGACCCAGATGCAGCTGTTTTCTTCAGGGGGATTTCTCCTCCAAACCAGTCTGAAAACACTGCATGAAAGTGAGGGGCAGATATGTCCCTATTAGTTCAATGGCCATACTGGGGCAATGGGTCTAAGTTCAAAGCCTTCTAGAGCTACCTATGGTGAGTGCAGCTGCCCCACCCATGCAGGGCACAAAGGAAGTACAGTTGCCACGTTCATTCAGGGGCTAATACCAAAATCCATACTCAGTCTCACTAGCCCATGTGAGAGGTTGGCCCATCCAGGGGCTCCAGGTATGGGATGGGTCTTTCCCTTAATGTAACAATGCACACACACACAGCACTCCGTGTCTAGTTCTCAATGCACTTTATACAGCTAGGTGCGTATCCTCATACAGGTGAGGAAAGAGAGGTAACTGGCAGAGCCAGGAACAGAACCCAGGACTCCTGCCTCCCAGCAGAGTGCCCTACCCACTAGAACACACTGCCCCCAGGGAGGCTGTTCTTCACAACCTGCACGCCCATGTCTAAGGAAGGTGACTCCTTATTACAGCAGCAACCAGCCTGGGATTGACTGTGCCCGGGTGCTGCTCCTGTTGACATCTATGGGGAGTTTGGCACATGGAGAGCTTGAAGGGCAGGGCATGGACTTGTTCACTAGCCGGGAACTCAAAGGAGAGCTACAGGGGGTAAAAGCAAGATAGTGGTTGAGGGTGGTTAAGTGATAAGCCATACCAGGGTGTGTGTTAGTTGGCTATTGAAACAGGGCGGGGGCAGGAAGGCCCTTGGCTGACATGGTATATTACAATTCAAACATGTATAAACAATTGCAACGGACAGCTTGGAAAGTTACATAGTTATTTTTGGAAAACCAAAACGACTCTCTGCCTCATCTTGTGCCAGGATAAACAGCACCTAACCGGGGAAAGAGTGAAAACAGTTGGGTGTGGGAGACAGGAAGAGAATCAGGCACTAATACAATGTGGGGGGCAATGAGCAGATAACACAGATGCTGTTGACACTTACCCACAGAAGAAACCAAGAAGGGCCAAGACACAGGGTCCTGCTGGAAGTTACGCTGTAGAATCGGGGTTGCCAGCTCACCGATGCAGCACGTGCACTCCAAGCACAGGACTCAGAGTCAGGAAGCAAAATTTAATTTGCCTGGGAAAAGACTGCAGATTTGGGGCCTCAGAACAACAGCCCCAATGTTATTAATATTTTGGTATTGATTATTGTTTTGGGATACTGCCAGAGTGACCCATGGCCCTCTCCCAGCACACGCCTTCTCCCAAAGGCTAGTTTCCTCCTCCTTTTATACCTGGCTACCCAGCAGGGTAAGGAGCCCCAAGTGTAGCTGCTCCCCAAACACTTAACCCTTTCTTGCCTGATTCCACACCCCTGAGAGAGGAAAAGGAACCTTGGTGGCCTCTGGAACCCAGATGGGCTGTGAGCGCTTGCTTGCTGGCTAGCCTGGAAGCCTGGTACTCAGGATATGGCTTTAGAGAATCAGTACCCTCTCCCAAGCACTTCATGGCCCTGGGAACTGAGCAGCCTAATGTGATAATGACCAGCTGGCCTTGTAATTTGCAACTCTGTGGTTTGCTGGGGAAAGGGGTGGGTGAGAGAGGAGCTGGCTGTGAACTAAGCCGAAGGAAAGCTGCCGAGCTATGCTGCCAGCCTGTGGGACACGATTTCTCAAAACAGAGGCTGATTTTTCAGGGAGAGCATCCATTGCATACACCGCGTGCAACCTGCAGCTTCCTCACCTCACCTGGGCTTTTCTGGGGCTGGCGAGAGACTCAGTGGGGTCATTATGGGCCACACAGGCAAAAACAAGGATGATGCTGGTTGTGCTTTTGCAAAACCTTAGCAGCTGGCTTTTGTTGTTGCCAAAGGGAATCCAAAGTTCAGGGAGTCCAGTTCAGAGCACCCGTTTTGAGGCCATGTCTAAGTGTGATCCCCAAGGGCTGAATCCTCCCCCACCGCACCAAGCCTGCGTTAATGAGTTTTCACTCAGGGATGCCCCACGGGGGACAGACCCCTCCAGGCTGTGGCATGCAAGGAGTGCTGCTTGGTGACAGCTGCTACATCCAGTGGGCTGCTAGAACTCGAAAGCAGCTGTGTCCCTCCTCCATGGGGGAGTTAACTGTAGTCATGATTCCACCAGCCACGCTGCTGCAAGCTGGTGTGTCTGGACACTCAGGGAGTGTGGACTCACCCCTGGGGCGGGGCTTAGCATATCCAGGCCTCCAGGGACTGCACCAGTGGGGAGTGGAATGGTGTTTATCCTGAGGTTTCAGAGTAGCAGCCGTGTTAGTCTGTATGGGCAAAAAGAACAGGAGTACTTGTGGCACCTTAGAGACTAACAAATTTATTAGAGCATAAGCTTTCATGGGCTACAGCCCACGTCATCGGATGCATAGAATGGAACATACAGTGAGGAGATATATATATACATACAGAGAACATGAAAAGGTTAAGTTTCAATGCCCAATGAACCCCACTGGGTGAGGATTGTGGCCCTCTGTCACTCCCGCTGATCTCGGACAGGAGATGGGTGGGGAGCAGTATGAACAGAGAAGCCATTTCGAATTGGAGGGCTGGGTTAAAAATACCCAACATCCATAAACAAAGGCGAGCAGGCAGCACGCACCAGGTGGGGCAGCCAGGCTTAGGAGCTGAGCAGTTTGGCACATACAGATATATTTTCAAGGATCTGAATATTCCTGAGAAGTAAGCTGTGCTGGAGTGGGGGCAGGGTAGGGACCCCAGTTGCCTCTGGGATAGCAGGGGTGGGGTGCTCAGTTTGACTTGGGGGTAGCAGGGTAGCTACGGAAAGTCAAAGAGAAAGGGCCAGGAATTATGTGAATGGCTGTAGGTAATTTACCAGATAGCAAGACATTCAGGACAGTCTTACCCAGAAAGCACATGGGATACAAGGAGTGGCCTTAACTAACTGGGATTTCTCATCCTTCTTCATGCCTGGGGGCATTGGGTATTTTAGGTGTAACCTTAACGTTGATTTCTGAGGCTGTTTTACCTCAGAGAAACTTACTGAGTTCCTTTAACCCTTATTTTCCTGACCTAAGTGGGATACATTTGTAAATTCAACTGCATCTGTATGAAGCTGTGCAAGAGGGAGGGGGGATAGCAGCTCGTACTTATCCAGAGATTTATTATTATTATTATTATATATGGAGATATACCTATCTCATAGAACTGGAAGGGACCCCGAAAGGTCATCAGGTCCAGGCTCCTGCCTTCACTAGCAGGATCAAGATGGGAGGGAGCAGCACTCCTGGATCTATTCTTAGAATCATAGACTACCAGGGTTGGAAGGGACCTCAGGAGGTATCTAGTCCAACCCCCTGCTCAAAGCAGGACCAATTCCCAACTAAATCATCCCATCCAGGGCTTTGTCAAGCCTGACCTTAAAAACCTCTAAGGAAGGAGATTCCACCACCTCCCTAGGTAACCCATTCCAGTGCTTCTCCTAGTGAAAAAGTTTTTCCTAATATCCAACCTAAACCTCCCCCACTGCAACTTGAGTCCATTACTCCTTGTTCTGTCATCTGCTACCACTGAGAACAGTCTAGATCCATCCTCTTTGGAACTCCCTTTCAGGTACTTGAAAGCAGCTATCAAATCTCCCCTCATTCTTCTCTTCTGCAGACTAAATAATCCCAGTTCTCTCAGCCTCTCCTCATAAGTCATGTGCTCCAGCCCTCTAATCATTTTTGTTGCCCTCCGCTGGACTCTTTCCAGTTTTTCCACATCCTTCTTGTAGTGTGGGGCCCAAACTGGACACAGTACTCCAGATGAGGCCTCACCAATATCGAATAGAGGGGAATGATCATGTCCCTCGATCTGTTGGCAATGCTCCTACTTATACAGCCCAAAATGCTGTTGGCCTTCTTGGCAACAAGGGCACACTGTTGACTCATATCCAGCTTCTCATCCACTGTAACCCCTAGGTCCTTTTCTGCAGAACTGCTACCTAGCCACTCGGTCCCTAGTCTGTAGCAGTGCATGGGATTCTTCCATCCTAAGTGCAGGACTCTGCATTTGTTCTTGTTGAACCTCATCAGATTTCTTTTGGCCCAATCCTCTAATTTGTCTAGGTCCCTCTGTATCCTATCCCTACCCTCCAGCGTATCTACCACTCCTCACAGTTTAGTGTCATCTGCAAACTTGCTGAGGGTGCAGTCCACATCATCCTCCAGATCATTAATGGCTCTGCTAATTATTCCTGGCTCTGCTAATGACTTGCTGTGTGACCTCAGGCAAAATCATGCATATTGGTGTGCCTCAGTTTCCCCTCTATTGACTCATACAGGGGTTGACTCATACAGGGGTTGACTCATACAGGGGTGCAAGGCTTAATGAATTACTGCATCCCAGCTCTTTGGCCTTACCATCAGTCTCAGGAAGACAGAGGTCTTGTTCCAACCAGCACCTCATTCCAATGCTCCAGAGCCAGCCATATTCAGCCAAGGCACACAGCTGTAAATATGGCTCAGTTCAAGTATTTGGACAGCACGGTCTCAAGTGACAGATCCCTTGATAAGGAAATTTCCTTCAGAATTAGTAAAGCCAGACAGGCCTTTGGCCGACTCCAAACAAAAGTCCTTAACCAACGCAACAGTTGTCTCGCCACCAAATTGAAGCTCTAGAATGCAGTGGTTCTAACATCTCTCCTGTATGGATCTGAGACGTGGACTCTTTATAGACGTCACATTACAGCTTGAGCAATTTCACATGCCCTCCCTTTGCTCAGTAATGAGCGTTCGCTGGCAGGACAGAGTGACCAGTATTAAGATCCTGGAGAGAGCAAACACAACCAGCATTGAGGAAATGTTATTGAGAGCACAACTTAGCTGGATCGGACATGTCATCAGAATGACGGACCGCTGTCTCCCAAAACAGATCTTGTATGGGCTGCTGAGGCAGGGCAAAAGAAAGAAGTGTCATCCGTATAAGAGCTTCAAAGATAACCTGAAGAGCAGTCTCCAGTGGGCTGGCATCAATCCCAAAGAATTTGAGCAAATGGCTCAGAACAGGACTCACTGGTGGTCTCTGACAAGATCAGCATGTAACAGGTTTGAGCAGGATCGACAAAATCATCTCCAGGCATCATCAAACATCATAGATACGGACTTCCCATGCCCTCAGCACGGCTGACTCCGTGCATTAGGGTTCGGACTTGGGAGTCATATGCGTAGCCATAGATGGGAACTACGATAATATGATCATCATCATTGTCAGCGATGGACGACCAGCCAACAACAGTGAAGTTCTCTGAGATGCTCAGATGAAAGGTGCTATGAAAGGTGCAGAGGCCAAAAGTTATCCAGGAAACTCAGCAATGGAAGGTGGGATTTTGCTTTCAAATAGCCTCACAGTGGGTGTGATCCAGAAGTTCCGGTACAGTCCTTACTCAGGCAAATCTGCCATCAGCTTCAGTGATGAAGAACCGAGTAGGAAGGGCCATGTGATTTGGCCCAATGTGGGGTAAAAGCCATGCCCAAGTGCAATGGGTTCCCTCTCAGCTGAGAGTGCAGAGTGCTGCTCACTGGGCTATTCCTAATACGGTTGAGCGAGATACCATCGCTCCCTGATGATTTGACTGTGTCACCAATTAGGTACGCAAGGGTGGATGAGCCCGGGAAAGGATCCAGGCCTTCCAACACCAGTCTGTCTGTTGAAATTTGTCTCTTGACTGAACAGCATTGCCACAAGCCTCCTGTTGTTTTAAGAGGAATTTCCCGTTGTCTCAAATGAAATGGTCTAACCTCAGGGCTGGTGTTCTATCCACCGGGCAATGTGATGAGCCTACACAAAGCTCCTAGCCTCTGAGATCTTCTGACAGGACATCAGCCCCGGAAATCGGCTGCAAAACAGAAACTTGTCACAACTAGAAGATCTTTAAAAACAATCTGTAGTGACGCTAATGCCAGCGAAAGGTGCCAAGTGGACAGCCCTGGAGACGGAGATGTCTGGTTACGTACACAACAGGTGCAGCATGGCTCTGGGGCTGGGTCCCTGGTGTGTCGGGCTGGAAATTTGGCAGTATCTTCATTTCATTTTTGTATAAAAGTTTTTTTTTTCTTTTCCAGAGGAGATAAGTATGGAAATACATACGACAACTAGCACTGCACCAAGGCTATTATTTGAATAGCAACAGCCCCAGGGCCCCATTGTGCAAACACAGAACAAATGGATGATCCCAGGTCCCAAGAGCTCACAGTCTAAGCAAACATGGCAGAAGTTTGGGGTTTCTCTATTGATTACACATAACTGCATCACAGATACAGTTGTGGGGGGAGTAGGAGGAGGCTGGTGGTTTGGGCATCTAAGGTTATTGGCAGTTTGGGATTGTGGGATAAACACATCTGCTGAGTGTTTCTTCTAAACAATCAGTTGTGAAATAGTTAACAAATTCTCGTGGCACAATTCCACAGCAAAGTGCAGCTTGCCTGACTGCAGAATGAGGGACCCTGATGTGGCTGTCTCCACAGCACCCCCTGGTGGCGCACCATGGGACTGCTCACTCTGCCTCAACTTCTCTGTGGGTCTCCAATGGTTAGCAGCCACCTCCAACAGGGTCCTCAGCCCTCCAGGGTCTCCAAGTTCCAAAATATAACAAAATCAAACAGGAGGGACATCTATCATGGTATCACTGGCTGAGCCCAGCCCTTCCTCTCCATCTGTCTTTTCCAGTTAACACTTTCCTGGGCTCCCTGATTCAGACCTACCTTCCCTCAGGGAGGTTCTGACAGGCAGCAACCCAACACTGCTTCCTAGGTCCAGCCAGATTTATTTCACCAAGTAAGAGCTAGAGAGAGACCTGCTCCCTTTGCCAGCCAGCCCCACAACCAGACTGGGTTTAGTTCTTCCTTCCAGGCCTAAGACCTACAGCATGTATAGATGGCAATGCTAATTGAGTCCACAGACTCTCCTTTACCCCTGGCCAGACTGGAGTTTTGTTCACCCCCGTCGCAGCTGAGTCTGGGCCATGGCAGTGCACACGTGCTCTATCTCCGTCCCTAATTAATCCCATAGCCCATTCACTCCCTGGCTTCTTTGAGGAGGCCTCCAACTAGGGGCCATTTGTGTCCATTCAAAACTGGCCTAGGACTCTAATTCATTACCCACTGCATGGTCACACCTTCCAGGCGCTACCAATCTATGACCACTTCCTGCAAGCTCTCTGCCTGTGGGACACTTGCTGATTTCAAAGGGAGATTTTCTGTGCAGGGGACTTGTAGAACTGAGCCCCTGGGCTAGAAATGAACTTGGAAACTAGGGGAGAAAAGCTGAGGAGGTGTTCGATCCCCTGAGCCATTCACCTCCCTAAGAAAAGACAGCTTAAAGGGGCTGGGTCTTTTTTAAAGCACAAGTTGAGAGGAAGGTTGGTCTTGTGGCCACATTAGACTGGCGCTCAGTAGATCTACGTTCAGTTCCCAGATCTGACATAGACTTCCTATGTCAACTTGGGCAAATCACTTCACCCTTCTGTGTTTTGGTTTCCCACCTGCAAAAGGGGGATCATAACACTTACTCTGCCTGTCTTGAAGTGCAAGTTCCGTCCTCAGGGCAGGGACTATCTCCCACTATGTGACTGCACAATGGAGCTTTGATCTCCTTTTGGGCCACTAGGCCCCACAAATAATAATATAATCATAATTGTCTTCCTGTTTCCTTAGGCAGCATTCAAATCCCAAACCCGCCGCACGCCTCTCCTCCCAACCTCCACAAATCCCCACAGGTTTCTCTTCTCCCTCATTCTCCTGTCATCTTTACTCAGTTCTGACCCAGGCGACAGCCACTCGAGTCAGGATTTAGGCCATATTGTCTTATTCTGCATTTCTTTTCCCAGCACCCCTGACGAAAAAGCTGTTTGTATTAGGGCAAATTGTTCATTCACTTGCTTCACCTCCGTCACTCCTCATTGCAAACGTAAGCTGCAGACATGGCCGAGCTCCTCCGCATCACATACCCTTTCTCTTCTGACACCTCCTGCAGATACCTCTCTTTTCATTCCAATCATGGTCGGAGAGCTCTTCAGAGAGCAATGAAATCACAGAGAGAGACAGGTTTATGCTGCCCCCCATCACAGCAGAATGCAGCTCTATCCTTCCCAGACCAACTCTTAGCCCATATTTTATTCTACTCACTTGTTTCAGCACTAAATAATAAAACGTGAGCTCCGTTTGTGTGTGAAAAATCAATGTTTTACACTGCAGCGCTTCGCCATCCTGGCTTGATGGGAACTGTGGCCCTTGTATATTTATTGTGACTAGGTTTGCTTGTCTGGTTTCACATTTCAAATGACTCCTTAGTGGCGATGGCAGATTAAAAGGCAGAACATTGCTCTAATGCAAACACGGTGGAGGCAAGCAGGGCCGGCTCCAGGCACCAGCCGAGCAAGCTGGTGCTTGGGGCGGCAGCTTGTAGGAGGCGGCATTCCGCCCAATCCTAGGGCGGCATGGCCGCTTTTTGTTGTTGTTGTTGTTGTTCCGCTCCGGCCGCCCTGTAGGGGGCAGTGGTGTGGAGGACGGGAGCACCCTGCAGCAAGCCCCGCAGGGCAGCCCGCGTCCTTCCTTCCCCGCCGACCAGAGTGGTGCGGAGCCCTCCTGGCAGGGGGGAAGGCGGGAGGGGCCGCGTGGCAGCGCCCCGCTGAAGCCCTGGCTGCCCCCCTTCTCTCTCTCCCCCCCCGCTCCCTCCCCCTGCTAGCCGGGACACATCTGCAGGGCAGGGAGTCCCCCTGCACCCGTGCTCTGGCCACGCTGCAGGTTTTTTTTTTTGCTTTGCTGTTCTGGCCGACGCAGGTTTTTGGTTTTTTTTTTTTGCTTGGGGCGGCCAGAAAGCCAGAGCCGGCCCTGGAGGCAAGGTAAAGTAGGAGGCCAGGGTTAGTGAAAATTCTATGAGCTCTGCAATTATCTCGTGCACCTCATTTCTAGCGCAAGGATGCTACATTAAAGGGCATGTTTATGGTGTTATGCATTGATGTTATCCTCTTACAGGCACCAGGCAGTTCATAGGCATGAGTGATGATCTGTTGGCCCTCTTCTTCTTCTTTCGTCCTGTCCCTCCTATTCTCTTCTTCCCTTCCTTGTCTTCTCCCACTGCTACTAGAAACAGGAGTAGGGTCCTTTGGAGAGCCATTTGAGCCAGCGCACAATGAAGCACTATTAGCACTTCTATCAAAGCTGCAGTGATACATGAAAAGTGACTATGTCCAAATGGTTCCTTACTCAACTGGGGCCTGATCCAATGTCCATTGAAGTCAATGGGAATTTTTCCATTCATTCAAGCCCCTAACCCACTTCCTATGGGTATCCTGAGTCAGAACTACTCACTTTACCAATTAAAACAAGTTGTTACTACTTTTCACTCCTGGTAGCTCTGCAGAACCAATCTAATGAAAGGAGAGGGAGCTGGAGTTTAGTCCAGCTGGTGCATTACCTACGGATCATTAACTAAGTTCTAATCACAGAATATTGAAAGGTGGTGATGCAAGAGCTAAAATCAATCCAGCTTGACTCTCAGAACTCACAGTGAGTTTGCAGGGCTGGCAGTTTGGAAAAATAAACATCTTTCTACTTGTGAATTGAGGAGATTGGTTCTGGGGTCACTGAAAGATGATAGACATGAAAGCTTGTGATGCTCTTGCACAGAATGACTTTTCAGGGCAAAACCACATTTTTTTTTTTGAAGTAATAAACTGAGCTTTGTGTCATCGCAGAAACAAGCTGATGCAGCGTGTCTGTTGAACGGAGCTTCTAACCAGAAGGACATTACACCAGTGCTCTGGGATCTGTACTGGCTGCCTGTTGCTTTACGGATAGAATCTAAGGAGTTGGTTTTGACTAGGTTGAGAATTTTACGTCAAAACATTTTTTCAATAGAAAATAGCTCTTAAATCAAATGGGAATTTCCACAGCAACGAATGTTCATTGAAAAGGTTTGGGTTTTTCTCGAAAGACAGAAAAGAGAAAATTGTTGCAACTGAAAACTGAAAATTGTCAGATTTGTTTGCTGAAAAATATTTTTTTTTGTTTCTCAAGATTTTGATTTGATCAAATCCCAAACATTTGAAAAGAAGAATTTTCATCAAAACGGAAAAAAAAAATGTTTTCATTGACGTTTTTCATGTGGAAAAAATCCAATCAGCTCTCATGTGGATCTTTAAAAGCGTATTTATCTTTATATACAGCATTCAAAATGATAGTATCTGAACACCTCACAGTCTTTAATGTATTGATCCTGACAACAATCCCTAAGCAGCAGCTACAATCACCATTTTAACCATTGGCACATGAGGCCCAGAGAGGTTAAGTGATTTGCCCACGGTCACACAGAAAGCATGTTTCAGAGCAGGGAATTGAAACAAAGACTCTAGCTAACTCCTACACTATTCTTGAAACCAGCCTATTGGACAGTATCGTACGGCAAGTACAACCTGTCCCCCTCTGGGGCGGGGGAAGTGGCATTATAGCCCCACAGCTGGGTCCACCAGACAACCCTTAACCTCAGGACAGTGCAGCCTGGGAGACAGAGTCAAGTTACTGCAGTCACCCTCCCTGACAGGGGGGGTATGGATCGGGACCGGGGACAGAGTCAAGTCACTGTGGCCACTCTCCCTCGCAGGACGGCGTGGTCCAGGGGAGAGAGTCAATTCACGGCAGCCGCCCTCCCTCACAGGGTGGCATGGCCCAGATCACAGAATCCAGTCACAGCAGCTGCCCTCCCTCGCAGTGTGGCGTGGTCTGGGGTACACAGTCAAGTCACTGCGGCCACCCTTCCTCGCAGGGCAGTACGGTCTGGGATACACAGTCAAGTCACTGTGGCTGCCCTCCTTCACAGGGTGGCATGACTTGGGTCACAACATCCAGTCACTGCAGCCGCCCTCCCTCACAGGGTGGCATGGCCCAGATCACAGAATCCAGTCACAGCAGCTGCCCTCCCTCGCAGTGTGGCGTGGTCTGGGGTACACAGTCAAGTCACTGCAGCCACCCTTCCTCGCAGGGCAGTACGGTCTGGGATACACAGTCAAGTCACTGTGGCTGCCCTCCCTTGCAGGGTGGCATGACTTGGGTCACAACATCCAGTCACTGCAGCCGCCCTCCCACACAGGGAGGCACAGTCCGGGCTACATAGTCAAGTCGCTGGGCTGCCCTCCCTTGCCGGGCAGCGCGGTCCAGGGGACAGAGTCAAGTCCCTGTGGCCACCATCCCTCACAGGATGGTGTGGTGCTGGGGAGGGAGTCAAGTCACTGCAGCCAGGCTCTCTCGCAGGGTGGCGCGGTCTGGGGTACATAGTCAAGTCACTGCGGCCGTCCTCCCTCGCAGGGTGGTGCAGCCTGGGGGACAGAGTCGAGTCACAAGCAGCCCTCTCTTTGGGGTTCAATTTACAAGCATTTAACTCTTCTAAGATGTGTGTTGTCACAGATGCAGCCAATGTGTCTTCTATAACCTGACCATCTAGAAAAGAATCTATTGGCCTACCACTGACATCAAGATAAGTTACACAATGACTTAATACTACATGGCCGTTGGCGTTGGTGTATTCTTCAGCCATGTATGCACATTTTTTGCATGTAGTGAGAGAGATCTTCGCTTTTTCAACTGCGGAGTCTTTCACCATTGCACCACATGCTTCTAACCAGTCATTTGATTTTTTTGTAGAAAAATAGTGAGCATTTGCCTGTCTTGTTGGGAACCAGTGTCCAACTTCAGGATTTACACGAGACAATGCACTTAACATTGGCCTTCAGTTTGTAGAGTGGTATCTCTTGCTTAAATAGAAAGTATGATGCGACAGCCATGTTTGTTTGCATACATTGTGTTGTGCCTCCAGCATTCTTAACAGCCTCATTATGTACTTCTAAAATTGGCCTTGACAGTCACTGGCTTGTAAAGCTTTCTTCATGTCCATGTAATCCAGAGGCGTGGTGCTTTGAAGCCTTTTCATGTAGGTTGTCAGTATAGGTTTTGCTGATTGGTTTGGCAAACCAAGCTCCTCCTCTTTTACTATATAAATCCATGATATGCTCACATCTTGAATACTGCATGCAGTTCTGGTGGCCCCATCTCAAAAAAGATGTAGTAAAATTGGAAAAGGTACAGAGAACTAAAATGATTAGGGGTGTGGACCAGTTTCCATCTGAGGAGAGATTAAAAAGACTGGGACTTTTCAGCTTGGAAAAGAGATGACTAAGAGGGGATATGACAGTGGTCTATTAAATCTTGTCTAATGTTGAGAAAGTGAGTAAGGAAATGTTATTTACCCCTTCCCTTAACACAAGAACCAGGGGTCACCCAATGAAATTAACAGGCAGCAAGTTTAAAACAAACAAAAGGAAATACATTTTCACACAATGCTCAGTTGATCTGTGGAACTCCTTTCATAACTGATGTGGCAAAATGTAACTAGTTGACCACTGGGAGGTGTGTGTGTGTGTGTGTGGGGGGGGGAGATGGCGAAATTCATGGGTGTGTGTGTGTAAACCCTCCCTAGGGGAGGTATAGGGAAATCCCATTGTGAGGATCTCTCGAGTCATCTAGACAGACTTATGTGTAGTGGTGGGGAGGAGACAGTGGCCGTGGTACATGTAGATACCAATGACATAGGGAAGGATAGGAGAGAGGTCCTGGAGGCCAAATTTAGGTTGCTAGCTAAGAGACTGAAGTACAGGACCTCCATGGTAGCATTCTCTGAAATGCTTTCGGTTCCACATGCAGGGCCAGTTAGACTGGCAGAGCTGTAGGGTCTCAAAGCGTGGATGAGACGATGGTGTAGTGAGGAGTTTAGATTTATTAAGACTTGGGGAACCTGTTGGGAGCCTATCCTTCCTTGCCAGAGGATGCTTTGAAGGCCAAGACTCTAACAGGATTCAAAAAAGAACTAAATTTATGGAGGGTAGGTCCATCAATGGCTATTAGCCAGGATGGGCAGGGATGGTGTCCCTAGCCTCTGTTTGCCAGAAGCTGGGAATGGACTGGGGATGGATCACTTGATGATTACCAGTTCTGTTCATTCCCTCTGGGGCCCCTGGCACTACCTGGTCTGTTCATTCCCTCTGAAGCACCTGGCCTCAGCCACTGCCAGAGGACAGGATACTGGACTAGACAGACCTTTGGTCTGACCAGTATGGCTGTTATGTTCCATTATTGTGTTGCCAGGGTAAGTTAGTTCCAGCATCTCTTGTAACCTAGATGGAGTGCCCCGGCTACCCAGGCTCCAACCGACTCGTGTCCTGGATACCGTTGCCCCGACAACGAAGCTCCGGCATCCCCTGTCTCCTAGATACCGTTGCCCTGGTAGCCGCGGCCTGAGCAGCATCCTTCCCTCCCCTCCTCTTCAACCCCCCGCCTCCCGTGCTGGGACCCGTCCAGACCGGGAGTGCGCAATCTCCGGCCCCGGCAGGGGCTCTGCACATCCCATCATGGCGCTCAGGCGGCGGACGCTGCTGCTGCTGCTGCTGCTGCCGCCGATGCTCGGTGAGTCCCGGCCGGGGAGAGGCAGCGAGACGCCGAGGCTGGGAGATGATAATGCCCCGGGGCGGGGGAGCGGCCGTGCCCTGCTGCACGGGGGAGCTGCCGTCCGTGCCCCGGTGCATGAGGAGGGCAGGGAAGGGGGGACTGGCTCCCCCCGCTGCACGGAGGAGCGGGGGGGGGGAACCTGCCGTGCCCTAGTGCACGAGGAGGGCAGGGAAGGGAGGACTGGCTCCCCCCCCCGCTGCACGGGGAACCTGCCGTGCCCTAGTGCACGAGGAGGGCAGGGAAGGTGGGGACTCACTGCGCCCGGGTGCGTGGGGTCTCAGGGGAGAGGGGACCAGCTGCCCCCCCGTGCATGGGGTCTCAGGGGAGAGGGGACCAGCTCAGAAAGCGGGAGGAACATCCCGGCTGCTCTGGGCTCGGGTCCCTGGCTGGGCTGGGAGCCAGTTGAGCAGCCCCCTGGGGCAGAGCGCTCTCTCCAGAGGCTGCCTGTGTTTAGCGCTCCCTATACACCCCCGTTTTTAGGTTCAGAGGGGCCAGGGACTCCACACTGCAGTATATGCCACTCTGCCTTGGGGACCAGGGAGGGGTTTGCAGGCACCCTCAGGGGTTGCTGTTCAGGAGGGCTGGGCTGAGAGATGCCCCGGCGTGCAGGGACCGGAGCAGGGCAATGGGGAGTGTCTGTGGCCTTGGAATCAAGATGGTTTTAAGAATATTTATATCTCAGTCAGCCCTAGTCCCAGAGGGTGTCAGGAATGTGCAGCCTCTGCAGGCAGGCAGGACAGTAGAGCCTATTCAGTCCAGGGCACAGGCCCCTATTGTTTAGGGGGCCCCACATGAATGTTGGCAGCTTTAATTGCAGAAACATTTGCTAATGCAGTTCAGGAATGAGTTTGGACTCACTTGTCTGGCTATGACTAAAGGCAGGACAGGGTCAGGTGGCAGCCAGTGTGCCTGAGTGCCTTGCCCTCCCCCCCAACCCACCCCGCCCTGCCCCGCCCCGCCGCTCTCTGCGGACAGCACACTGAAGGAGAAATCAGTATTTGTGGACGTGGGTGGGTGCGGAATGCTTACTACGGTACTATTGCATAGGCCCTGAGCCTGAACAGACTTACGCATACTTACGCTTAACTTTATGTGCTGCCTGCAGCCCTGTCAAAGTCAATAGAATGCCTCATGAGGCATAAAGTTAAGGAAGTGCATAAATCTTGGCACGGCTGTGGCCTTGATGCCCCAGAGAAAGGGGGCAGCTGATTCGGAGACTTTCAGGACATGTTTGATGCCAGTTGAGTATTTGAAAGCCAAACAGAAGAGGAGATTTGGATGGAAAATTCTACTCTTAAAACTTGTCAACATGTTACCCGAGGTTCCCCTGAGCCCAAAGCTCTTGGTAACTTTAATCTATGCAAGGTGGTATCAGGATAAACCAAGGGAGATGTAGCACTTCCGTCTGCTGTATGGCTGACACAAACAAACCTAAACCATGTGTTTTCATTTTAAAGCCAGACACTTTATTAGTCTCCAGTATTCCCATTGGAATACCTTTACTCAAAGTCACTGCTTTCTTTAGTCTCAAGCACATACAAACACCATAGGTTATAGAACACCCTAAGCAGATAATTACCCCTCAGGAGTTTGGAGCGGTATTCAGGGGACTCAATTGCAGGTTTCCGGTAACCAACCTTTCGTCTGTGGCTGGAGGTCTTGATGAGTCCACGAGGCGATCCGCTTGACCCAAACCCACAGTTCCCCTTTTACACCTGAAAAGTTACGAGACATGTCAAACAAGAAAATGTTACATGGCTGACCAAACGGAATCAGTCAGTAGGCAAAAAGCAGGTGTGACACAAATATATTATTTTAAAAAAATAATTGTTAAGCAAGCAGTCAGTCTGGGCATCATATTTCCCTAGAACAGCAGTTCAGAAATATATCCAGACTTCCTGTTTTTCACAGATGCTTACCCCAGCATATCGGGGAGGCTGTAGTGTCAAGCCCATTTCTTGTGATAGCTAAAGCGCCCTCCCCCCTCGCCTTAGTTATGCTAAGTTTCTGCAAAGGCCTACTAAATGCAACAACCAGAATAATTGATAGTCCACCCCAGTAATTGGCAGTGGCTTGGACAGCTGGCTGGTTGCTAAAATGCCCTTCTACAAACATGTTGAGGCCCCAGGCTGCAAAACTCAGGCTTGGAGCATTTGGGTACTCGCAGCCAGGTTTAGATGATGTCTACACCACAGTGGCACAGTTATGGCGCTGCAGCTGTGCCCTGGAGCACCGTAGTGTAGCCGTTTCGTACATCAACGGAAAGAGTTTTTCCTTGGATGTAGTTAATCCACCTTTCCGAGAGGTGGTAGCTAGGTTGCCGGAAGAATCCTTTCGTTGACCTAGACGCATCTACACTGGAGGTTAGGTCCACTTAACTTTGGTGCTTAGGGTATGACATTTGTCACAGCTCTGAGCAACATAGCTTGGTCGATCTAATTTTTAAGTGTACACCAGGCCTTAGTCTGTGAGCTTTTTGGGGCAGGGACTGCCTCTTACTCTGTGTATGTACAGCACCTAGCACAGAGGTGCCTTGATCTCCATTGTGGCCTTGAAGTGCTACCATAATCCGAATAAATAATAATAATACAGTTATGGGCACTGTAGAAAATCTGAAGAGCCTGTCTACGTTAGGGAAATGTGCAGTAATGCAACTACACCAGTGGAGTAAGTTGTGTCACTGCAAGCCCTGTTTTACATCAATGCGATACAGCTACATCGGCGGGTAAGGTAATATCTTAATGGACCAACTTCTGTTGGTGGAAGAGACAAGCTTTCGAGCTGCACAGTGTTCTTTGTCAGATCTGCTCGCTCCTATCCTGAGACTACAACGCTGCAAACAGCTAATATAGACAGGCCTCTAGCTGGAGTTTGAAAATTCCATAGTTTATAACAACCCTTTTTGGAATTCAGATCCAAGTTTGGATTTTGAATGACCCCCCTCAACTCTCTGAAAATTCGGAGGCATATGGACCCACAGGTTGGATTTGTACCCGTCTCACATGAAAATATATGTATGGATGCTTCATTGTAATCAATTGGTATTTGACTCGACGTAGCTTGACTTGGGTTAAGTTTGTTTGTTCACTAATATGTTTGATTCTACAATCATTTATATTTGTAAACGATACGGTAAAAGTCTCCTGATTTTTGTTTAATATACAGTCCACCTGTTCCAGAAGCAAACAAGTGCTCAGAGTCAGCTGTTGGTGCCAAAAATGGCTTCTTCAAGGCAGTGTTTTTAGCTCTAGTGCTAAACGGGCGTATGAGTTGCGTGTAAGGATTTTCTGACTGCAAGTAGTCGCAGTGTTGCTCTATTTTCAACAGGTAATTAAAAAACAGGAGAAACAGCTCAGTGAGCTGGACCAAAAGTGGATGCTTAATGACAGGCTAAAAAAAAAAAGATCTTAGGCAGGGTTTGGTGCTGCCAGTCGAGCGAGGAATATGTTGGCATCACCACCAAAGTGTAACAGAAGGGGCTGCAAGTTTCATGCACATCCACTTTTACAGCTGTTGACCGAGAAAGTGATACCAGCAAATTCCCTCTTGCTCTAAATGCTTCTGATGATTATTTTGTTCCTTAAGCACAAGTGGGCCGAAGGAGGAAAATGTGTTTATTGTGTGAAGAGAGAAAACTGCTGAGCGGTAATGACCTAGCTGTGAACTTGGGCTGTCTTTACAGACCAGTTTACTTCCCTTGTGGAGGTTGGATTTTGTGTCTCTTGGACTGAACGTAACTTTTTTTAGTTATCCCTTGGTGTGCTTGGGATTTGAACCATGTATATGACTTGAATGGCCAGCAATCACCTAAGCAAGTTTACAAAGCAGAATGTTCTTTTGCGGCCCCAGTTTAGCAAACAAGGACAGGAGCTGCTTCGCATGATGTCTGTGGGTAGCTAGGATTCCTTCACTTCCTGCCAATGTGCCCTTTATCTTTGCTCACACCGAAAGATAGAATGTTGGTCAGCCCTGATAGCTAGCTCTTGTTTTTCCTGAAGCTCATTTGGATTGATGGAGAGGTGGTTTATTTTTGGGGTTGGTGGTGGGTGGGGGTGGGGGAGAGTTTTACTCTTGCAAGTTGTGTTCTCTGCTTTGGCATTCTTGACAGTTAGATTGGGGGTGGCGGGATTGGTGTGTGCACTGAGACAGAACTGGCCTCCCTGTCGTATATTTAGAGCTAATGCTTCACAGCTGGTTGCATCAAACCCTGATCAGTCAAGGAAAGTGTGTGAACTTTTTATAAAGCAGGGGGAGAATTTCCAGAGAGCACTATGTGCTGTGTTCAGGATCCCAGGAGGCCTAATTCCGTGTATGCAAAACACGAGTATTTAGTGCAAACCCTCCTCTTGATAGGATAAAATAACTGCTTTCTTTGCATCATCGTTTTACTAGTGCCTGGAGGCTTGTTTTGAAATTGCAGCATATAAAAACAGATGAATTAAAGATATAAAATTAATGAGTGTAATTACATTTCCAATCTGTTTCCTCTGTCAACAGGCAGATAAACCCTGCCATCTACTTCCCTGTTGATAAAGGCCGTGCACTTTGTTGGGGGCATTGTGTTTTGCTCAAAGACCAAAGCAAACCAATAAACATCAGTAACGTGTGTCATGTAGCAATATGGGCACACATCATCAGGTGACGGGCACTCCTTTGCAGAGTCTGCCCAGGACCTAAGGACCATTTGATGGTCTAAATTGTATTTGAGCAGTATGTGTGGCTGAATTTCACCCGCTGTTTCGCCTACCCTTTAGTTGTAGTTCTAACTATAGTTCTGCTCAGGACAAGAAGTGCCTGTTGGACTACACTGGAAATTGGGCATCTAGCTTTGCAAACCTCCAAGGTCTTTGTTTCCTTCACACCCTTTGACCTAGTTAAACCCCCATATGCACATGATGCTCCCCTCTCTCCAGTTAGTTGGAGTGAGAAGAGCTGTCTTGGAGTTCAATTATTTAACAGTGCATTCTTTTCCAGTGATTTAACAATGACAGATTATTGTTTGTCTGTGTCCATTTGGCATGGGGCGGCTAGTAGCTCTCTGAGCTGTTGCTGTGTTGGCCTTTAGGATAGTCAGATCCTGGCAAAGTTCTCTTTCTCATTTTAGATAAATGGAGGTCAAGCAGGCATCCTCCAGGGATAAACTATGGGGGAGGTAGTATTAAAGATGTTTTCTGCAAGAGAATTGTCTGCTGAAGTTCTGTTATCACCTCTTCTTTTGCAGTCTCTTCCTTTGATTTTCATGCTGTAAGGAAGCTTTGTGTAGCTCCACTGAAAAAGTACAGCTGTCTAGCACATAGCTTGGTAGTGCTAAAACATTAAGACAGCTGCATAATAGAGCCTGAAATCTTTAGAAACAGCCCGGCCGGGTGATGAGTGCGAGCTCTGGAGAGGTTGCTCTACCAGCTTCTAAAGCACCTGGTCTAAGTTGCTTTCCCAGGTTGGGCCTTCAAGGTAAATTTCATTAGGGTTGAAACAGGAGGAGTCCAGATCCAAACTTGACAACAGACTGGAACAAAATCTCCTGAGTTTTGCTGGCAACAGATGTAGGTGCAGGTTTTATAAGAGCAAACCAGGGTCTTCAGTTCCCTACAACTGAAATCTAACTGTCAGAGTTGACCCACAGGTCCTCAGCGTAAATTGGAAAGTTTAATCTGAGTTACCTTGTGCTGCGTACGTTGCTTCATAGGTGATGATAATAGAATTGATTGGGTTGTGTAGTGTCCTTCATGCAGGATATTGCAAAGTGCTATAGAGAGCAGGTTACAAGTTGAAGAGGAAATAAAGGTTTTGAAGCAATAATGGATGTGGTAGATAAAA
Source organism: Malaclemys terrapin pileata (assembly GCF_027887155.1). Taxonomy (NCBI): domain Eukaryota; kingdom Metazoa; phylum Chordata; order Testudines; family Emydidae; genus Malaclemys; species Malaclemys terrapin. The sequence goes on from NC_071519.1 coordinate 25,209,731, forward strand.
TTAAATTGCATTCAGATAATGTTCAGGGTCGCCCTGTGGGTTTTTTTTTTTTTTAAACTCATCAATCCCAGGGATTGCAGCGTGAAGGGAATTCTCTTTCTCTAGCCTTATCCTATCAGTGTGGCTGATTATTAGAACACAAATGTAAGATCACCAGGAGCATAGAGACCTCATAAATTATTTAGGTACAGCTGGCCCATTTAAAGACTCTTCCAGCTTTAATACTGAGTTGTGTGCTCCTTCAGGGATTTGTCATACCTCTGCTGTGTATGTGTGAAAGGGTAACTGTTCAGAACAGTTGATTCAGCCTTATTTCAAGTAGATCTGCAATGACACATTTTAAAATGTCTATTAGTCACGTAGGGTGAGATTTTGAAAGGAGCCTGAGAAAGTTGGACATTTAATTCCCATTGAAATCCAATGGGACTTTTGTTCCTAACTCCCATAGCCTCCTTGGAAAATCCCAGCCCTAATAAATGTTTGGAACAATTCAGATTCATTGCATAAACAGCCAGTATTTAAAAGCGGCTAGTGATTTTGTGGGCTTCAGTTCTTAGATGCCCACTTTTATACACTGTGAAAGAGACCTGGTTTTCACTCTGTGAAAATCAGCTCCCTTAAAAGTGTCTTAGTTTGGGCCTTCAAAAATGGAGGCACTCAAAATCACCAGTCACTTTTGACAGTCTTGGCCAGTGTCTCTACAGGGGTCTAATGAAATAAACTAGAGGAGTTTGATCTGAAAATACTCAGAGGTTGCTAAATAGATAGCACACCGTATGCTAGATCTCCAAAATATGACACGATTATTGTTTCATTAGTAATAAGTGATGAGGCAGACAGACAGGCAGAGTTGTAGGAAAGAGATTTTTAGAGAGGCCAGGGTTACACGCCAAGAGGCCTTTGCATGTCTGGTAGCAGCGTGGGCACCAGCTTGCGTTGCTGAGCTCCAGGGATCAGACTGAATTAGGTCCCTCTTGAAACCTAACCCTCTTTCCCCTGTTCCAGTTGGCCTGTTCCAATTGTGACATTACTACAGACACACATCTTTAAACGTGTTTTATAAAAGTGGCTACAATTTCATATTTAGGCCCCTATCCTGCTATGAGCAGATCCCTGCGGCCACACGGATTTGACTTCAATGAGACTCTGTACTGTTTGTGGGGTGCACTCAAGCATAGTCAGTTGCAAGATTGGAGCCTTAATCATTTGTGTGTGTGTGCATTTAAAAACAAAGAAACAAACCCCTCCACTTTCCAGTGCAAAAGTAGTCTAGTCTGTATTTTGGAATAACCTAATACTAGCTTTTAAAACTATATAATGCCGAACTAAAATGTAATTAGTCCCAAAATGCAGCCAATTCCAAGTGACGTTGGCCTACATGTATACATACACCACGTACTGCTCCTCCAAACTATGTATAGACATAATCGTATGTGTATAATATAGTGCATTCTTTGCACTTTCGCCCCCTGCAAACCTGTAATTTAGAATTGGCTGAGCAGGTTTTGTTTAAAATAGTTTGCTCATCCATCTTTAGCACAGTGATGATAAATCTTTACTTGTCTACAACAGAAATGCAAACAGATCCCTTGGGCAAATAGACAGCTAAGCTGTACAAGGCTCTGTTCTTCTAGACCAAGATTAGCATTGGTGGGTGGGGTGGGGTGGAGAATATCATAGCCAGGTTATCAATCCCTGGAAAATAAAGGCCCTAACCCTGTTGTTGTACTACAGTAGTATATAGGGGCCTTAGTCGTGGAGCAGGACCTCAGGACGCTAGGGGCTGTACAAACACAGAACAGAGAGACAGTCCCTGTCCTGAGGATCTTACAGTCCAAACCCCATTGGAACACATCATGTAATGAAAGCTACACCTGCACCTAAGTATTTGCAGGATTGGGCCTAATGGGCTGCCACAGAGACTCGGAGGGATCCTTAAGGTAGGTAGATATGGTGGCCTTTGCAGCAGCCAAGTAACAGTAGTGGAAGGGGAGGTCTCCATGAGCCAACTGCCAAGTCTTCACCCTCATGTCCCTAGCATCCGTTAATGGCACTGCACCCTGCTCGTGCAGCACGCAGCAAATGGACTTTTCCAGAGGGGCTTTGGCTGCTAACGCTCTTCTTGAATCATTTCCGGCAGACGAACCCTTTTCAGAGTTTACACAGTTAACGACTCGAGTGAGGCTGCGAAGCCCAATAGCATATGCCGCTCCTCTGAGATTTATTTTATCCCTTCGGAGGATCTTGTCAGTTGCTCTTTTTTATATACTTTCCAATTGTTGTGTTAACCTCCATTTCTTTTTTCATACTAAGCCCTGCAAAAGCTCTAAGATAAACATTTCTTCCTCCCAATGGTGTTTGTTTAGTTATTTATTTTTTCAGCAGGTCTCTGTTTGCAGCAGCCCTGTGATATTGTTTATTTTGTGCCACACACAATTCTTGAGTTTACTTTTTTTTGTTGCAACAATAGCGGCACTTTGCCTCGATAGCATCCTGTAGGTGAGGAAATCACAACACTGCAAACGTAAATAAATTACCGCATCCCAGGGGGGTCGGTAGTCTTCCCACTTGCACAAAGGGAGAGAGGTTAAGGTCAGAATATTCAAACTTGGCTGCCTAAAGTTGGGCTCCTACATCTGCGTTTGGGCACCTAAATGAGTGGGCTGATTTTCAGAGGTGCTGAGTGGCGGAGCCACCAGGAACTGACCTCCCGAGCAAAAACCGTAAGTTGCAAGTGCTTGAGCTAAGGAGCCAATGCTATGTAGCTGGGAGCTGTAAGTCGTATTGTCTGCAGATTGGCACAGAGCGGGACCTGTGACACACACACCCACACCCACACCAGTGCATTACCTCAAGGACCTGCAGCTCTCATTGACTTCACTGGGTCTTTTGGGTACCCAGCACTTTTCAAAATCAGGTCATGTTTATTGAGGTACCTAACGTTAAGCACTCACAACCACATGAAGGAAGGGTGTAATACACAGCTCTAGGAAAACATAAGTGACTTAGCCAAAGCAAGAGAGGAAGGGAGCTATGGATTCTGATTCTCCAGTGCCATTTGCTAACCACTAAACAACCCTGCCTGTTCCTAATGCACCATCAATATCAATCAGGAGTTCTCAATTTTTCCCATATTAGGACCCTTGCCTTCCTCCCCACCCCATCTAACTTGGATCTAGATGGGACATCCTTACTGCTGAGAAGTAGAACAGGAGGGTTTCTGTGGCCCTCTGACACCTGTTGGTGACCCTGGGCTTGAGACCTCTTGGTATGCATCACAGCCCGTGCCTAGGAATAGTAGGCTAGGCTCTGTTCCCAGGTGACACTGGCCTAAATCTGGAGTAACTCCACTGAAGCTAGTGGATTTAGACTGGTGTAAACAGAGAGCAGGGTTTGTGCCATTGTCTGTGGTTGCTGCAGAGCAAACATTGCAACCTCACACTCTTCTATGGGCCAGCCAATAAAGGATGACAGCTGGGACGGTGTCATTGTCAAAGGACATTGCACCAATATTGTTTAATGAAATCAGTTCAACTTTCTCCGAACCCAATTGACCAAATTAAAAAAAATCAAATCGAGAGAGAGGTCAGAGTTTGAATCGAGACCCTAAGCCTGACAGTTCTTCACAAGCACAGCTCACAAAGGTAGACCCACGCAGACCTGGAGAAGGCTGCTCCAAGTAGACATGCTGTCCTGGGGAAGCCAAAATGAACCCGCAGTTTTCTAAAAGTGAAGCTGCATGGGTGCCCAGGAGACCCACAGGTCACACGGCCATGGGCGAGCATGTCATCTGAACCAGCAATCAGATTATTTTAGAGGGGAGACTTCCCAAGCCATAGGCGGTAGTGAGCCCCCTAGCTGGATGAGGGCTGGGTGCGTAACTGTCCTCTGAGCCTTTGCAAGCCTGCCCCTTGTTGCTGGTGGAAGGTCTTGTCTTGACAGCCCTGAATGCTGGTTGCTCTGTTTAACCACAGAACAAGGACAGCACAGGCCGAGTGCCAGAAAAGACTTCTCCCACATGCTGCCACAATGTGCCCGGTTCAGCAGGGTGCGAGGGCACATGCCGCCCTCTAAGCATACGATGGTCCCACTGAAATCAGCGGGGCTAACTGTGCTTAAAGTAAAGGATGTGCTTAAGTGTCTTGCTGAATTGGGACCTGCTAAAAGGGAGGAGGTTATGGTCTCTGCCTCCTTGGTTCCTTTGCTTTTCTGTTGCAAAGGAAGGCCCTAAAGGGTTATGTGACCTGGGTGTCCACAAGGAACCAGGATGGGACCCACCGGCTTACTTCACACAGGCCAGCAAACGGCCACTAGATGGCTACGAAGCAGTCACTGCTGGCCTGAGTTGCCTGTGAACTCCTGGTCTGGAGGTAAGGGCCAGCACGTCCCCTTACCACGCCAGCCCCCTCCATGGCAATCAGAGCTCAGCACTGTCTGTTGCTTGTGTCCGTGAAGGAGCTTCCACTTTCCATTGATTGACTGCGAGGAGCCCAGGAATAAGGGAGCGTTGTAGCTCTGCCCGCTGAGTTAGCGTTGTGTGGGCCAGCGTCGGAGCCGGGGTGTGAAATCAGCTACTGACTTTCTCCATAGCGAATCTCTGATCAGCCTGGCCAGAGGACAGCTGTCCTCGCCCCACTGCACTGCATGATTTAATAAACTTCCCTCCCACTCAGAGGAGGAGAAGTCCTTTGAAGTCTTGTTTCTTTTCACTGGGAACGGCTTCTAAACCACTCCACTGCCCCCCTCTTTCAGTACAGAACTGACTGTGCTTCGTGACCCAGCCTTGACAGCTGTTCTGGGATTTGAGCTGGCATCTCCGGGGCGTGGGAGTACGTGGGCATTTTACTGGGCACAGGGAGTTCCATTCATGTTCCAGTGTGCATTTATGGGGTTGTGTACATGGCACGACCCTGGGGCCCCCTCCTGGAAATAACTGTTACTGGCTGTTAGCCAGCAGTGAACGGGAGGGCCTGCCCACTCATCAGCGGGAGTTACTGTTCACATGAATTACAGGGGTTCCCAGCAATCCAACTGCTGGCCCAGACACCCTTTTAAACACTCCTTTTTCCTCTCAGGCCTTGTTTGTGCTCAGGAATAGTCTCATTTTTGCAGCTGGTGGCCAGGATAGCGGGCTGGGGCCGATGGCTAAGTTCAGACAAGGGCATTTGCACCAATTCGGGTTTACCTTGATGACAAATAACTCTACCAGGTACAGAAGACATAGAGCCAAAGCCAGAAGTGAAATGGATGGTGCCGAGAGTTGCACATTAGTAACTGGAGATAACATACATACCGGGAGCAGGTATAGATTGAAGTGTGTGGGTTGAGGGTTGACTGGAATGAATGGGGGCAGTATTTGTCCCAGAGGCAGCATGGCTGTTCCTTTGCTGATTTCACCAGCTTGGTGAGTTATCAGTGGTTCAGATCTCTAGTGCAGATGCGGCCAAAGACTTAGTCTCCTTCACATCCACTTACTGACCTGTAGCTCAGACAGCCTTGCACCTCCCCTCTGAAACTAGCCTGTTGCTGGGGAATCCTGGTGAGGTGAATTGATCCACATGGATGGCTCTTTGGAGCATGTATGCAGTGCGCTGTACCAAAATGTTACAAACTGGATTGAGTCCCAGCATAATGGCTTCACCTGCATCGCACAGCTCTGTAAAGGGCTATGCTAATGCAATCTAACGCCTCTCTGGCTGTAATACTGTGAAATTACTTGGAGCAAGCATTGTCGGAAACTTCTTGCAACTGAGTGACAAAAATGTAATGGCTGCAGCTGCTTGAATGTCTACTAAGAGCTTTTCAATTCCTGGCTCATCCTCACTCACTTCGGAGAGAGAGGTGTCCTGCTTCTCACATCTGTCAATCCGCCTCATGCTCCTGAGGTGGTGCAATATCTTTTATTACTTAATCCTACTATTGCAATATCTCTTCTCCTTTCCCTCTTCCCTCCCCCGTTTTCTTCCCCTCAGTCCTGAGTTCAGTTCCCCTGTATATCCTTCAATTTGCAGCAATAGCATCGGGGCAGGGACCATCTATTTGTTCTGTTTGTACAGCACCTCACATGGTGGGGATCTGGTCCATGACACTCTGGGGCTACCAGAATACACATAACCAATCATAATAATTTTCAGTTAAAAGCCAAAGTACCTGTGGCAGAATTCACAGCTGTTGCTCTGCGCTTGAATCTCCTTTAACAGCTAGCTGTTCAGCATGCTCTTAAGTGGGATGCTAAGAGGTGCTACGGTCCCTTCATCTCTTGGCGTGGACTGGCTAGAAGGAGATAAAGGACGGAGGATGGCGACAGCAGGGGGACAGAGGTACATCAAGATTTCATTCCCACTTAGTATGTAAACCAATCTTTAAAACGCAGCTGTGGTGTGAAATTAAACTTGTTCAGAAAAGGCCCTTTCTGACTCAAAAACGTCTGTTTCCTTTGTGTGTCTGCGTCAGATCTACTGTCTTTCCCAGCACAGAGCCAATGCGGTGATGGTAGAGCAAGCTGAGGTTGCAGAGATTTTATTGCGGAGGCCGGAGGTGGAAAGGACCCCCTCTGGGTTATCAGGTCCTGGGCTGCAGTCTGGCGTCGGCAGTTGGAAAATAATCTTTTCAACTGTAAACAGAGCAAATTGATCTGGAATCTGCAGAGAGAAACTGGGGCCATGGTTTTCAGAAGTGAGTAGTAATGTCGGATGCCCACTTTGAGGCACCTCAAAGGGCCTTTCCAGAGGGTGGGGCTCATCACTTTCTGACAGGAACCTTTCAGGTGTCTCTAAGCTGGGCCCCCTCCCGAGAACAGAGGCTCCCAAAATCACCAGTCACTTTAACCAATCTTGCCTGAGGCTCTCTTTCCATTAGTGACTGTGGTATATGTGCTGCTATGCCATTTGGGGGGGTGTTGTGAACGAAAAATTTAGCGTTTAGGCTGCCCGGGGCTGATGGAGAGCACCACAAGGTCCTTGGTCCGGCAGTGTTTTTGGTTTTGAGGTGGAGCTTAAACAGCGCTGCGGCTGGAGAATCGGTGTATCTGGCCAGTGTGTTACGTAGCGCTGTCTGTGCCTGGTCCAGGGGGGACAGGAGTCTGGTACAGCCCCAGCTAGAGACCTTTAGCTCAAGCTGTAGTAGCTCTGAAATTCCCTGAGTCAGGCCCTGGAGCGTTGGACAAGAAGGTGGCCATCACCTAAAGCTATGCGCCCATGGGGCTACCTGCAGGGAACAGGCCCTGAGTGCCTTACAGCCTCGAAGACTCAGTCTGTGAGCAGCGGGGATCCCAAGCAGGCAATCCCACCTTAACGTGGAGAGCCATGTCCAGATGCCACATTGATGGGTGCATGAGAAAGGGATACCTACTGGGTTGCTCTCTAAGGGCCTGAGCCGGCTAATAGTTTCATACTGAGCATAGTGAATAATGCAGGCTCTGTATGGAGTAGTAAATCATGGAAAAACTAGGCCATCGATAATCCAATATAAATTCCCCCTGTACCTGCCCAGCAGGTTCCACATTTGCGTTATCTAGGGAGCTGTTCTGTGGCTGAGCAGAGCCGGCTCCATTAGCCAGAGCTCCCCCGTCACTGCCTGAAGCATAAACCGCAGCAGGAGCCTCCATGTCGAATGGGACCCTGGTGCCTCATTGCCTTACTGTTGTTCAGCACTTTTCATTGTCAGGGACTTAACTAGGATTACTAGATTATTGTGGGCCTGTCATGAGGAATCTTCTCCTTTAGACCTTATTATCCCAGCTTGTTCTGCAATGCCAGACTTCCAAACAATTGCCGCCTTGCTCCCTCAGTACTGGCTGATGAGACCGAGCTATTAGCAGCAGTTCGCTAAATAAAGGGCGCTTCTGCCCTAGAGAGAATAAAGCAGAATTGGGTTTCATTTGCTGCCTCTCATGCTTAAGGAATTTAAAGAGGCTTTATTAAAAGTAAGGAGTTAGATAGTGCTGCTGCAGTGACTGCATAGGGCAAATGCTAGATTCTGGGCTCAGCATCGGACTGACTCAACTGAGAGGGTGCATGAGTGCCACTGACTCCACTTGAGTTGTACCAGCAAGACGGAAAAATGGCTTCTTTTTAGTCTACATTTCTGCTCTCCCTGTTCCTATGTGGCTTAATGTTGTGTTGCAGCTGGGAGCTAGGAACTTCTGAGACCTGCCCTCCTGCTCAGCCACTGACTTGCTTGGTGATCTTGGGCAAGTCCCTTTAGCTCGTTGTTGCCTCAGTTTCCCATCAATCATGGGAGAATATTACCTTTTAACCATGGTATTGCGTATGTTGCTTTGAAAAGGAAAAGTAGTTCAGCATGTTTATAATTGCTGACTTACGTACCCAGGGTCTGATCCAGAACCTCACTGAAGTCAACAGGCTTTGGGTCAGGCTAAACAAGCTATGGGATTGCAAGTGGAATTCTCCTCTGCCTTGCACGTTGCTGACAATGTCAGCTGCGTTCAGATTGCAGAATCGGTCTTCTTGCTGTCGCTGCCTGAAGTAGAAAGGACCCAGCTTGATGTTCAGACCCCAGGTGGCGCGTGCGGAGCTGGCAGGTAGAACAGTCATCTCACACCTTGTGAACTGAGCTGGCTGGAGCTGGCAACACTATCCGTGTAGCCAAGTTTTGGGGCAGGGACTTTTCAGTAAGAAATTTACATCTCTGATGAGAGAAGGACCAAATCTCATTGCTGGAACTAATTTTTGCAGAGTGGGGGCTACCCTATTCGGTTGCATTTCAGAAACTCTCTATTGCACCCTGGACACGAACATCCTGCAATTGAAAATCTGGTGCCTTGGCTGTATCTCGGCACTTGTGGATGCTTCGCGGGCGGTGAACTCAGCACACCGTGCCATGTATTTTGAAGCCGGGTTGTTTCACTTGCTGTCCCTGTAATGAGATTTCTTGTCTCAAATCCCCTCCTCTTCTCAAGGGAGCTCTGATCTGAGGAGAGCTCGGAAGCGAGGCAGGGTGGGCCCGACTGCCACTGACCAGTGGGGACAGATGGGGTCATGAATTATTCCTCGGCTAGTCTGCAGTGTTGGTTGAAGCGACGCTTTAATGTGGATGTGGGATTCTGCCCGAGGTAGACTGAGTCCAGACACGGTTCTCTCTGCCGTCTCGGTGGCAGAAGCCCTGCCATGTGGGACGGGCGGCTCTGAGACGAGGGGTTGAGTTATTTTTAGAAAGAAGGGCACTCACTCACAGTGAGTGAGGACTGTCCCAGGAAGCTCTCTCTGCGCCCTGGGGTTCCTGAAGCTGCTTGCCAGTGTAACAGTGCCTCTCTGGGTCCTGCCTGCGGGATGGAACAGCTTTGCTTTAAGTGGAGTTTTGCTATAAGTTGGAATTGCAGCACGTGCCATGCTCTGGGCTCTGCTCTGTTACTGTTCACTACGGGACAAGCTCTGCCCCCCAGGTCACAGCCTGAGTGGTTCTGCTAAATGCTCTAGGGTGATGCAGCCGTGCAGTGGCTGGTCTCCCTGCCCAGTGAGGTACAGGAAGTCCCTGTGGAGTTGCGCTGCATGTCATAGGGGTGGGGAAGAGAGGCGCAGGCCCTCTCGACCTGCAAGGTTTCAGTGGAAAACCATCAGAGACAACTGCCGTCAGGATGGGGAGCAGGCACCTTGGTGAGGATGCACGAAACAGATGAGACTACAGCTCACTCTCCCTGGCTCTGTGGGCTCTTGTAGTGCTAGCAGTAGTAGAAACATGTTTCGAATCTGCTTGCTTTACCGACAGACTGCAAGCCACTCAGGGAAGAGACACACAGAGTATGGCGGGGCCACTTGTACACTGATACTCTCCTGACTACAGCGCCACTCTCATATCGAACAGCGAATGTTCCTGTCAAAGCACGTGGAGTGTAGCCCCAAAGGCTCCATCGAGTGGACGCAGAGAGCACCCCAGCCTCATGTCTCGTGAGATTTTTACTGCGTTAACATGAACAATTCAGGGGTATCTTGTTTGTGTGCCGACTGACCTAACCCTTGAATTTACAAGCCTGTCTCTGGAGCACCCAAGTGCCTGACTTGGATTAAATGCAACCAGGGGTTAAATCAAGCTGTACGCGACTAGATATTACAAACAGCGCCTCTCCCTGTACTGCGCCAGGAATCCACCAATGCATTACTAATTGCCCATAGTCAGGCAAAGGCCTGATCAGATAGATGGCTTGCTCTGTGTTGCGAAGCTGGAGAGCGAAGGGGAGGGAGTTAGGAGCTGCCATCGTTGAACATGGGCAGTGTTTTGGCTAAGGGATGAGAGGCACAAAAGGGAAGGATGTAGCAACCCTATAAGGTCACGTAGTCCACTTCCACCATCCAGTGCAGGATTGTTCCTTTCAGTGTATTTTCCTAGTACTTTATCCAGTCTAGTTTTAAACGCCCCAAGCAATGCGACTTGGTCTGCAGTGCTTCCCCAGGGAAGCTATTCAGAGTCTGGTGGCTCATGTTAGAAGCTGATTCCATTGTTCAACCTACATGGTCCCTTTCATCACCTTCTCCCCTCCTTTGGCGTTCACACCCTTTAAACGCTTGTAGATGGTTATTGAGTCCCCTCCTCCCCACTCCCCCCTGCCCGCTTAGTCTTGAAATTGCAGACTTGCTTGTTTTGGTTTTATTTTCTCCCTTGGCTTTCGGGGGCCTGTCAACACCATTTAAACTAGAGGGCCTAGGTGTAACTGCTGAGTGCTGGCGTGGATGATCCCAAATACCCTCCCTGCAGAGACGTGCTGGTGTCTTAATATTTAGACCCATGAACCTGGCAGGGCAATCGAGATACACAAGAGCTGCACGTCCGATAAAATTCCTCCACACACACAGCAAGCCTCCTGCTGCTGCAGCTGGAGTCTCCATGGGAAAAGTGCCTCTGACCAGGACACACGGCATTTGGCTAAGAAAATACTTGGCTAAAAATAGCAATAAGAGAAATTTAAAAAACAAAATAAAACCAGGCACTTAGGAGAAGTTAGTTTCCAGCCAAGTGGCAAGTTTGACTCCTCCGTGGCATAGAATCTTGTAACTTTTTCATGCCAAGAGTCACAGTCGGTGTATATATTATGTTTGATGACAGTGTGCAGAAATCCAGGCTGGGAAGAGCCAGAATTATTATTAGTCTTACCAGAGTGCTATGGGGCTCTAGGCACAGGTCGGAAGCCCATAGGGCTAGACACTGTCTGAGGTATAAATGCAGGGAAGTTCAAAATACTTTCCTTCCCCGAGGATGATTAAACCAGCCTCGCCCCAGTGTTGTTCTTCGCATCCTTCGTGCCTTACTCACAAGCTCCTTCTACCTCCCTCGTTCCTGATTCTGTTCCTGAGTCAAGAGGCGAAATTCAGCCCTGGTGTAGAGGGAGGTAGCTCCTGAAGGTCTGAAGCTTGCGCCAGGGCTGGTGTTAGTCTGGTAAATGGGGTCAGATTGTTATGGTGAATTATGACTCCCTCCAGGAGAATTTCTGCTAACTTGCATGTTTCCATGCAGCTTCCTACCCTTCTCTTGGATCTGTCCCCTTTGCTCTGGCAGACACACGGCACGACCTCGAAGCTGCAGTAGGGAAGGCGGCCGGAGCTCGCCAGTGTGAAACGATCCCAGTAACACTTGGCAGGCTCTTAGCGGTGAGCTTGTAGGCGGATGTTAACACTCCCTCGGTACCTGCAATCTGTCACTTGCAAAGTTCATTTGTAAATGTTCTTGTGCACTTAGTAGCTGGACAGTTGCCTCTGATACCTGCAGCTAAAAGTACACAGAAAGATAAAGAAATGATCCTGTGAAGTCTGGAGAGGCAGTCCTAAAAGGGAAGCCGTTTTCAGCCCTCTCTCCCCACCCCCTTTGGGCTGTTGGCTTTGCTGATTGTTGGTCTTTTCCCAACTCCTATTTTTCCCACAGGAAGATGATGTACTGACTCACTCATAGGCCCATTCTGAAGTGCTGCTTACTTTGTGTTGGTCAAGCTACATGATGGAGAAGAGCTAAGCACTCAAGAGATTAGAGTCAGAGAAAGGAGTAGGGGATTATAGGTTAAAGGTCCCAGAGTCGCTGTATTGCAGCTTGGCACTCAGCCCGACATCCCTGAATACTGCAAAGGCCAGCGCTGGGAGCGTATCCGCTTCTTTCTATTCTTGGAACTACAGGCAGCTGGTGATATTCTTCCTCGTCCAGGGCCTGATTCAGGGAGACACTGAGCATCTTGACTCCGGTGGGAGATGAGCACCTTGCAAGATCGAGTTTGGGGGTTTGAGTGTTTTTTCGCCACACCTTGTACAGATAAACGCCTAACTCGCAGGATGCTGCTGGGGGTGCAAAGTGTGGCCCAGAGCGGCATGGCTCTCCTTGGACAATATCTTTGCCTTGATTTAGGATCTGATCCTAACCTGAAACTTGACCCATATTGGGCGACGGGGTGGTGGGGACTTAGTTTGCTCTGGCGTGTTGGGTTCTCCCCAAACTCAAAGCAAAACTCTCACCAATAAAAACGAAAATAAGGTTCATTGTTCCCTTCCCCTCCCTGAATCCCTGCCAGGTGTCACTGAACTGCGGGGCTGTCCCCTGGCTCTCATCTGCAGCTTTCTCTGCTATGCGTGCGGCAGCTTGCCATGTCCAAAGAGAGAATGCAACAGGGCAGTCTGGGAGGAAGGGCTTTGACTGGGGAAAGGCCATTGTCAGGGATGATATCAGCGCGTCCTGCCGGCCTCTTATCACTGCCATCTGTCTGCTCCATCGCTGTTGGGAGGAGAAGGGCAGCCGCTCGATTTATGCAAGTTACAGACAGTGCCCAATATGATGATGGCAGCTTCCCCAGGGCTGGATAGTGGAACGCCAGCGGAAGCAGAAACGTATTGACTCCTCATTCTGAGGCACTAGCTTCAAATCCTCACTTTTCAATATTCCCATGTCTGTCCCCTTTCGCCCTTCCTCTTCCTGGCCTCCGTCCGTGCTGCTCGAGGCAGCTTGCCAAGTAATTAGAGCACAGGACTCTCAAACGTAGATTTCCGGCGCTGCCACTGAATTGCTGTCTCACCTTCATTGAGTCCCTGTAGCTCTCTGTGCCTCGGTTTCCTCATTGGTAAAATGGGTGTAGTACCTACACACTGCCTCATGTGTGTTTGAGGCTTAACTAATGATTGCAAAGTGCTGTGACTGTCTAGGGAAAGTTACTGTAGAAGACCACGGTGCTTGAGAGTCGCAGAGTGGTCTAGGGGACTTGGACACCTCCTGCTACTAATTTTAATAACGGAAGATAGCTGTTGAAATCCTTTAGATAGCTTTGAAAAGCTCAAGCAGTATTGGTTGGGAGCCGGAGCATTTCTAAGATCGGATAGCTCTGTGTCTTTTTGCTAATTAGAGCATTAAGAACAGTGGTCACTAGAATAGGACTGTCTTATCAAATTCCCAGACAAGTGACCTGTTTTCGTTTCCTTTTTGGTCATTGCCAAAGATTCAGTGTGCACATAAATGGAAGCTTGCTCATCTGTCTGCCTCTCTTCTGAATCATGCAGTGGTGCAACAGGCCCCGTGTCTGATTTCCCAGGAGCTGCTGTGATGTTGCGAACCTAGAACTGTTGCAGAGCGGGGTCGGTTGAGCCTCGAGGTTAATGATGAGAGAGACCCCCTAACTCATCCAGGCAGTCACCCATGAGACATATCCACTATTCAAAGTATTCTGTGCTCCCTCCTCCCCGCCAGTCGTGTGGGAAGTAAACACCTCCCGGGCGACGTGCCCTTTGCAGGAAGGGAATAGGAATTTTGGAACCTAAAAGTTCCCTGGATGCTGGTCCTAGGGTGCCTCCTGTACGGCTTGAACGTTCTCCCCAGGCAAATGTCCTCCCTCACTTCCTTGGGCAACTGACTCACTCAGTCTTCCCTTGGAGATGGGGGTGGTTTATCATAGGTACTGCAGAAGCACCTAGCTGTCCCACTCCGAGCCCTATGGTGCCGAGGGCTGTGCGCACGCACAACGAGAAGACAGCGCCTACCCCGCAGAGCTTGCAATCCATTGAGGAAAGGCCTGACCCCTCTGCGGTGCTTGTCCTGCCTGTGGTGGGACTCAGAAGGTCCACGTTCAATTCCCTGCTCTCCCACAGACTCCCGGTGCGACCTTGGGCAAGTCTGTGTGTCTCAAATCCCCATCTGTAAAATGGGGATAACAGCAGTGCTCTGTTGTGTGTATAAACATGTTAAAAACTGACGAGGTGCTCAGACAGGAGCCTGCGGTAGATGGGTATGTGACCCACTACACCTTTCCAGTGGGCTGTTTCTCTGTTGTGCGGGCGTGTAGGCTGCCTGTATACGAACAGCTTTGATCTCTGTTTGAGGTAGAACAGTAAATCTCCTCGACAGAGCAGGCTGGGTGCGTGGGTTGTTTGTTAATGGGCTTTCTCTGCACAAAATACACGAAAGGTCTTCAAGGTGCAGATTTAAGCCAGGAAACTTACAGGTTTAAGGTGTTTGTAGCACCGTTCAGTTTCACATACTTTATATATTAACATTCATTTCTGGGGCCTGCTTAGCAACGAGCACTTGTTGCATTATTGATGAATGAGAACCGGAACTCTTGCATTCATTGATGTGTTTGGGTTTTTCTTTTTTTTTTAATTGCAAACGTAGGCCCCGATCCTGCAATGAGCTCCACATGGGGCCACGGGGGCCACTGCATGGAGTTGGTTGCATGATCAAGGTCCTTATTCGTTTAGCTCTGAGAACAAGCCTGTTGCTGTACATGTAATAAAGATGAAGTGGGTCCCTGCTCTGAACAACCTATCAATCGAATGTTCCATTAACACAGGGATGTTTGCATTGTGTTGGCTGGAGTGCTGGTGCGTGTGGGGCTGCTCTTAATAAAAAAAAAAAAAAAAAAAAAATCAAGGAATTTCCCCTTCTTTGATGTCGGTCTGTTCCTGGTCTCATAAAGCTCTCTCAGGCCCTACTGTGCAGAGCTGAGAACACAGACAGTTTTCAGTCATGCTGCATTTGGAAAAGACCAAACACCAGCCTGACTTAGGGCGTAAGGGAGACCACTTCCTAATACCAGAAAAAGACAGGCAGGGGAGACACCCTGAGGCTATTAAGCACTGAAACAGACAAGTATATGGGACCTACAGGGAAACGTATTTGTGACTGGGGGTTGAGGGTATTAACTTAACCCCTGCTCCCAAACACTTCCTTTCTTTCGGAGACAGGCTGCCCTGATTGTTGTCTCCAGAACGCCTCTTAGAATAATGCCGTGACGTGGCTAGTGTACGTGTGCACCACTGCTCTCTACTAGATGGAGTCATTGCTGTGCCCCTTGGTGTCATAGGCCCCAAACAGCTAGATCAGCAGCAGGGGCCTGCACTTCTGAAGGAGGCGGATCTGCGTTCTCTCCCTGCTGTGTGCGTGAAATTCTGCCTGGCTGTGGCGTATAGATTAGAGGCATCCAGGAAGTCAGAGGATGTTATGGACTTGTCACAGTAAGGAGGTTCTGTGCCCATGGAACAGAGGTGCTTTTGGTGACCTCTGCTGTGGTAAGCTTCATTGCTTTATATGTATCCCAAATAGTTTGTGCTGGCCAAGTGGATTTCTGGCTAGCTTATCAAGTGGTCTGAATTTAAATAAATAAAGTAGCTTGCCAGAAATTGACTGGTGAATGCATTTGTTCTGCTCTTTAAGGCAGTCAGACTGCAGCAGACGATTCTCATGCTACAGGAAACTCCAGGTAATGTATTGAAACTTGTACTATTTCCGAGATAATGAAATGCAGGTAATTGGAGTAGAACACAGTCACAGGAGTGCTGGCTCCTTGCTTTGATCATTTGCGGGTTTTATTTATATATATATATATATATATATATATATATATATATATATATATATAAGAGAGAGAGAGAGAGAGCTTGTCATTTAAGGATCCCAAAAGTGGGCCAGTATCCTCACCATTTTACAGATGGGTAAGTGGAGGCACAAAGAGGTGAAATGACTTGCCCCAAGCCCTGCAGCAGAGCTCGGGGTAGAGCCCTCTTGGACCAGGCTGTCTTTCCTTGCTGTTAGTAGGCAATCCTGTGACAATTCTAGAGTGTAAACTCTTTGGGATGGGTACCACCACTTACCTTATGTTTGTACAGCGTCACACAATAGGCCCTGTGTCTATGCGCTACTGTAATACAAATGTTCAGTAATAATAAACTGATGACATCTGATCATCACTGGATACAGAAGGAAAGCACGAATCATAAGCCATTAAAGAGACAATGCTTGTAGAATAGCACAAATCACATGGAGAATGAGAGGAAAGGCAGCAGAAGGGTAGGGAGAAGGGGAAAAAAGCATCACAGCATGTGGGGAAAGCCCGTTAGACCTCTCTGCACTATTCCATTTGCCATCCCTCTTGTTAATTACTCTTCATGTTTCTTGCCTGTGCCAACATGTCTCTTTTGTTCGTAGGAGTCTGTTGGGGACTTGGCTTCCTTTTTAAACAAGCAGCACAAATGTGCATCTAAAATAAGTGGCGGTGTTTTATGTAGCTGGTAAAAATAAAAGCCTCCCAGCGTAGGCATCTATGACAGCACAGAGGAGTTATGGCTGGTTGGAGTGTTTTCCAGTGCCACTTGGCTGCCCGTGGGAGGAGAGCCTTTTATAACTGTTATCGGCTCCCACACAGACCAGGCCCCGGGTCCAGACTGTTGCTTAATTTGGACATAAACGCTGAGAGGCTTTTGTTTGTTAATCTTTGGCTACACGTCTTCATTGTTCCCCAGCCTGCCCCAGAGCCAGCCTGGACTGTGTCCTCGGCCAAGAGCCAACAGAGCTCTGGACCTGGCGATACACATGTGGCTCTGCTGGGCCCTTTGACAGCCTCCTTTGCCAGCTAACCCTCAGAGCAGCTGTGTGCCTGCCACATGGATGCCACAGTGAATGTATCACTGACCCCACTTGGGCCAGCAGCAGGA
Organism: Malaclemys terrapin pileata; assembly: GCF_027887155.1. Taxonomy (NCBI): domain Eukaryota; kingdom Metazoa; phylum Chordata; order Testudines; family Emydidae; genus Malaclemys; species Malaclemys terrapin. The sequence continues at coordinate 25,226,638 of NC_071519.1, forward strand.
TTTGAACCTTAGACCTTCAATGCTAAAAGCACCAAGGAGCTAATGGATTGAGGATGGGATTTTCAGATGAGCCTACAGGAGTTAGGCACCAAAGGCCTAATTGATGAAGGCCTGTAAGCACCTAAAGATGCTGATAGGTTTTAAAAATCCCACTAGGTGCCTAAGTGACTTAGGCACCAAAATCCAATTGAATAAATTAGGCGCGAGGTGCCTAAGTCAATTGTAAACCCAATAGGCACAAGTCTGCACCTTTGTAAATCTGGCCCCTGTCTCTCTCTAACTCTGAATGGGAGCTAGCACCTAACTCCCTTGAGCTCATTCAGAATTCCAACCTAAGGCTATTAGTTGTGAGCCTGCTACTGCTTCCAAACCTCTGGTGTGGACCAGCCGGGAGAGGGAGACAGAACACCCCACGTTCCTAGTGCATTGATGATGATGCAGGTGTAACCGAAAGCCACAATCCGGTTGTGAAAAGCAGGGCTCTTGAGAACTGCACAACCAACACCATGTGGGAGAAATGGCTAATGGCTATTCCGGCTGTAGCGCAAGGATAAAATTTCAGTGGGATGCTTTGACTTCCTTTAATAAACCCAGCTCTGTCCATGCCTGAGTTCCTTAGAACTTCTGGGAAAGGCAAAAGTATCAAAGATCTTTGGAGCCATCTAATTATGTCCCTGCCTTTTGATTACTTTGCACTTATTTAGCACTTCCTATCTATGGATCCCAAAGCTTTTTACCAAGGTGACTGAGTATCATTATCCCTGTGTTTCCGATGGAAAAACTGAAGCATAGAGAAGGTAAGGGCCTGATTGTTAGAGGTGCAGAATGTCAAATTCCTTTGAAAATTAGGCCCTAAATGATTCACGCAAGATCAGCTAGGAACATAAGGACGGCCATACTGGGTCAGACCAAAGGTCCAACCCGCCCAGTATCCTGTCTGCTGACAGTGGCCAATGCCAGGTTCACTCCCTCTGCGGCACCTAACAGGCAATCATCAAGTGATCTCTCGCCTGCCATCCATCTCCACCCTCTGACAAACAGAGGCTAGGGACACCATTCCTTACCCATCCTGGCTAATAGCTATTAATGGACTTAACCTCCATGAATTTATCTAGTTCTTTTAAACCCTGTTATAGTCCTAGCCTTCACAACCTCCTCAGGCAAGGAGTTCCACAGGTTGACTGTGCGCTGTGTGAAGAAGAACTTCCTTTTATTTGTTTTAAATCTGCAGCCCATTAATTTTATTTGGTGGCCCCTAGTTCTTATATTATGGGAACAAGTAAATAACTTTTCCTTATTCACTTTCTCCACACCATTCATGATTTTATGGAACAGAAAGCAGCTCTCCAAAGTCTTGTTCCTTTTCCCTGTCCACTAGTCATTGCTGCTTTTCCCACTCTGCTAGCTCTCCCCCACCAGACAAGTTGACCAACAAAAATGGGAACTGTTACATTTCTTGCAAGCACACAGTTAGCATGTTTTTGGCGTGACAGGGATCAGCACGGGGTTCAGCTGGGCTGTCCTAGCTGGCACTCTTTGCAGTAGGTTGACATAAGTGTTTGCTTTCTCTACTGTGCCACCTTTTTAACAACGGATGCTGTAGGGTGTGTCTCAAAACTGGCAGTCAAACATGTACACACACACACACACTTCAGCTGCCATGCATCTAGTTCCTAAAAGTGTATCATTCACTCACACGCAGCAGCAGTCTTGCTACATGAAGTAACAGCCGGGAGAGTAATGATGAAGTGTGTGGTTTGTAATAGGATTCTCACGTGCCTTAGATGCATTCTGAATTGCACAACAACCAAAGACTTTGTGATGATGGAGAGAGCCCAGTATAATGGACAATGGGCCTCCCTCTTGCTTTTTGGGGGGCAGGGGCATATGTATAAGAAAGAGTTAACTCACTGCTGGTGCATCCCCTCACGGTTGGGCATGGTGTAGCAGCTCTTTCCTTGACTAATGCCCCTCCTGACAGCTGTGTTGGCCTTTGATGGTCTCTCTTCTCATGACTCAGCCCACCAACCAGGTGTCTCTAAAGTTTGTCCCCTTCCAGGGTGTCCGTGTACCAAACGGACTGTGTTGCATGCAACACTGGTCATCAATCTGCCATCTTTCACCCCTCCAGGATTCCTCCCCCCGTCCCCCTCTTCTGTCAGAACAGTGGACTCAGGGCTTCTCCCTGCAGTCTTTCAGCCAGACTCCAAAGTGAAACACAAACCACAACAAAAGCAGCTTCTGCCCCCTTCCTTGGGCTTAAACTTTTAATCCATGCTGGGGCTTCCCCAGGTCTCTGCTGCTGTTGGACGCTGACTCTCAGGGGCTATCGCCGCGGAGTCGTGTCCCTAGTCTGGACCCTCATCTCCTGTCTGCCCCCATGGCTGTCAGCCTGTGGGTTGCCTTCTCTCAGGCCGACTGCAAGAGTCTCCTTCACCCCTGCTACTTTCTCCCATTAGGGCCAAAGCTGTCAACTCCCTCCTGAGGGTCCTCTACTCCCTGCTACTCAGAGGGAGACTACAGAACTCTGTCCCTGCCCCCACCTGCTGCTCTGGGCTTTCTCTCTTTATAGAACCCAGCCAGTTCCTTCCCCAGCTGGGACTCGTCTTTAATTAGGCCTGGCCCTCCCCTCCAGGTGCAACCAGGTGTGTTAATTAGCTCTCAAGCCCTCATTAACCCTTTGTTGCGAGCATGGGGTACATATCCCATCACAGTGTATTTTATTAAAAAAAATGAATGTATCAGGTAACTATAAAGTTGGTAACAATCACTCCGTGTGACTCCCCCCCCCCCCCCCTCCCCCCTCAGCCACCTCCCATCAAAGCTCAGTTTGAGGCAACAACTTGACTGGAATCTTTACCAGCCATGTTGTTTAATTCTGAGGGTAGTTAGCCTACAATGCCTGTGACCCAAGAACTTCTTAATGTTAGCTGAGAAGGGAGTCCAGGTATCTCCTGCGTCTGGTGGGTACATTCTGGTTCATCAAAAAATGTCATGTGAAATCTCAAATGAAAGCTCGCGGATTGGTTGTGGATACAAATTTTGTATTTGCGCAGGGCTGTATTTATATGGGCTGGATCTCCTTAGCCAAAATAAGAGCAGAAATACACCGCAGACGCTGTTGCATTGTCCTCCATAGAGTTCTGGTGGCATTTGGGTTTCAACCTTGGGTCTCTCCGGGTCCTCCTGGTCCGTTATGTACCCAGCCAGCGCTGCACCTGTTGGCATTATTGCAGGTTGTCAGCATGAGGAATGCAGAGGGCTTTAGGGGTGGGGAATGCAGAGAAGAGTTCCGGCACAAGCCTTGTTACACCACTGACATCTTGGTTTGAAGGCTCAGGTGAGATTTCAAGAAAACACAGTCTTTGTGCTGTCACTGTACTGGGGGGAATTTCTCCCCAGATGAGTATACATAGGCTCCTCTAAAGAGGGGGTTGTAACTCAGGATCATGTAATACACCAAACAATGCAAATTCCATGGTTGCCATTAAAATAGCCAGCATTTTCCAGCAGCAGTGGTCTCTGACGTACCCCAGCGTTCCCCTCTACTTCAACAGCAGAGGGTGAGAACAGCTAGGATCTTTGATTTTTAATGGCTTCTGCTGTCCCAGGAAGACTGATGCTCATGGCCGTCGTATTGACAAGCAGCGAGAAGCTCATTTGCTGTTGCTTTGCAGCCTCTCTGCTCAGTTTGTTGCTCCCTGCGTGGCTTTCCCTTCCACGCTGTGGGTTAGAGCTCCCTGGCTGCAGCCCTCGTCTGCTGCACTGTGAACAATAAATCTGCCCTCGTGTTGATTTAAGGTGCCACAGCTACACTGTGCCCACAATCAATAAACATAATAATCTGGGAACTGCTCCGGAGGGCTCCAACCACCCAGCTTCTATATTTTAAACCAGTTGTTGGCCTGCTTTGTGCCTGATGGGGCAACATCAATCTCTTGTTTTTAATGGGTAGAAAAGGGTGAGTAATGTTTCCAAGAACTGAGAAGGGGTCAGAGTTATGAAGTAATGGCTGTAGGATCTCCGCTCACTTTGAGTAGCATACCACCACAAGTTAGTGGGGTATTACATCCACCTTCCTATGAAACAATACACAGTATATTTTGTCCCAAACCCTACGATCTGAACCTCTGCATTACCTGAATCCCTTCCTTGTCCCCTGTGTATCTCACTCTGAGCCACAAGGAAGGAATTCAGGTAATGCAGAGGTTTGAATAATAGAGCAGAGACCCCAGGCCAGGACTGTGATGAGGAGGAGAAAGAGGACAAGCCAAAGGCAGCGGGGGAGGCTACCCTGGTGCTGAATGGCTCCTGCCCTCTCGATTGTCTGAATAACATCTATGTCCCCCATGCTATTAGGATAATCAGGAGTGTACGGTAACAGGTATGATACTAGATGTATTTCTATAGCAGCTGTCACAGTATCTGTTTGAAGCGACGTCGTGGCTCTGGAAAAGCTTCCTTCTTGTGAAAAAGGGCACATAGTACAAAGCAGACCTGGAGGAAAGGTTCATTTTTTCTGCAGCCGAGTATGTTTTCCTCTAAGTAACGAAGGCAATGTTAGCAAGGAGGGGTGCAATCATTTGGGTGCATCTGTGCAGTCAGGAGAGCAAAGCTGATGAGATAGACTAGGACAGACTGGAACACAGTTGTTTTGCAAACTGTCTTCTCTAGCTTTCCAACACATCCTAGCTCTCCCCCAGAGCCCTCCTGCTATTCCTGGCCTCAGGAGATGCTGCTACTTGTGGTTGTTGTTTTTGCATTACTCCCTTAGGGAGCAGGGGCCTGTCTCAGATGTGATGAGCACCCGCAGATCCCATTCACTTCATCTCACCCCTTCTGCAAATCAGGCTCAGGGCTTTGTTCACCAAACCCTCTCTGCTACGTAAGATCAATCCAAGTCTCCAAGGATAAGACAAATGAAGTCCTGGTACACAACAGAGCCCTGGAGGAGGGTGTTCTTCGCAGGAGAAGAGATCAGGAGCTGGGACAAATATTACTCTTCCTCTCACAGCTTTGGATTCTGTCTCTCAGAATGTTATCGCCCCATTGTGTAGGTTCAGGAGTGGAAAAAGCATCTTCACCAGTTGCATCCTCATCAGTGTGTTCTCGGCCTTGGGTGTTTTGGCTAATTAGTTGTGCGAGAACATGAGTCATTAGTCAGTGGGGGGGGGGGGGGGGGGTTTGAAAGGCAAACGCCTTTTCTGCAGCAGAAGCATCAGCAAGATGGTGATCGTGAGGAAAGGGCATGTACATCCAAGCTCCTGGGCAGTGGGGGATGGAGCTGAGGGAATGTGTGCTTTGCCGCCTGTGGGTGGGAAACCTCAATTCAGAAACAAAATGGCCTCCCGGTCAGCAGGGAGCCTGTTTAAAAGTGAGTCAGGGGACTTCAGAGGGATTTTCCTGAGCTTGTTGCTTGTCTTCTATGGCTGGTTACTTTAATGCTCTGGGCTTCTGTTGAGATTACTGAGATCTGCTTATGCTCACCAGGGAGGAAAGGAAGGATCAAAACCAGATTCGCCATGTGGGATCTTAGATGGAACAAGAAAGATCAAAGCAAGAGCAAAGGGAAAGGAACATGTTACAGCTTGTGTGTGGCTGATTACCATTCAGCAGAGCTAAGCCTGGAAATCGCAGGACTGGTATAAATATACTCCGCTCTCTCTCACTGCTGGCCTGCACCTGTGCTTTGCACAACTACTCCGTTGCCTTCCGATGATCGTAAACCAAGACTGGAGCATCTTTTTCCACCTACCGCGATCTGGCATGGAAGGTGGCATTCTTCTGTGCTCCCAAAAGGGGAAGTATTTTCAGACTCAAATCCAGGCCCCAGAGTGCCCACCATATTGCACTGTGATTCATTCTAACCCTGACTGACCACCTTACAGGAACAGAACTGTCACCTTCTTGAGTCGATGTTAGGTTTCTCCAAATGCTGAGATGGAGAGGAGTGCAGAGGCCAAGAGTAATTTGCCTTCATAGGACAGTAGTTTGGCTGCGGCCTTTGCTAGTTTGCAATGTCTTGTGACCCTCATCTGTGCAGTGATTCTCCTGGAGTCACGGTCTTTAAATGTCACCAGCCTCCCCGAGCATCTTGGTCTTTTTTGAGAAAGCTGCTTGGGGCAGGAACTATGCCCAAGATGGCATTGAGCAAACTGTCAACACTTAACAAATAACGAGTGATGATAATTAGCGGGGAGAATTCCAAAAGTGGCTAAAGGGTGTAGGAGCATCAGGCCCATCAACTTTCAGTTGGTCTTATCTCTTAGGTGGTTTTTAAAAAAAAAAAAACAGTCCTGCAGCAAAGGGCAGAGTTTCTTCATTGTATCCTCCTGATCCACCCAACTGTAGGAATTTTAACTTCCTTTCATCACTGGTTGTTGGTTTGAAATGTTTCCACCCGAAATATCAAGCATGTGGGAATTTCCAGTGGTTTGTCTTAATGATGTAGGCCATTTTCCTCCTCTCCATGTCTCATTTGGAGTCCCTTCCCTGGTTTGTCTTGTCTTCATCCTGGATAAAGCAGGGTCCTGATTTCTGTGTGTATCGGGTCACTGATGCTTTAGTTTTCATCTTCCTGACTTTGGGCCTGATCCATGGGGGAGGTCTTTCTATTGACTTCAGCGGGCTTTGGATTAGGTCTTTAATGAGTCTCCATGCTGAGCCCTGGTGCACTGTTGCTGTAGATTGTTTTGTGTGCCCTACCCCATCACTGAGAGACAGGACTGTGGAATATGCTCTGTGGGAGGGTATGTTTGAATAGGCGGTGATGGGCCCTGCCGATACTAGAATACTCGGCTGTAAACGTTTCTTCATGCGAGAGAGAAGGTTTGCTCAGGTGATCCAGTTTTCCTGATGGGCGGTGCTGGATGCCGCCCTCTGCCCCAGGAGAGCTCTATGTAGCGTTGAGTGGTGGCGCATGTACGTGATTTGTGCAAGCCTTTGAGCGCTGCCAGGATGACAGGTGCTGTTATGCTTGGAAAGCCATAAAAGGCCGCGTCTCAAGCAGGAAAACCCTGTAAAAAGGTAAAGCTTGCAGCACCAACTTAGGAACATTCAAGAGGCTGGAATGGCAGCAGCAAGAAGGCGGAAACAGGGACGACTGAGAACGACAACAGCCTATGGCAGACGGAGGGCTTGCTGCATCTGGTGGGTGGTATTTTCTAGAGCACTCTGCACTGGGGTATCCCCGCTCCCCTAGAAGCCAGGGGAAAAGCTGGCGTTTGATGATGGGAGCAGAATCAAGCTGATGCTGGGTACTTTTGAACATTCCACTCAAAGGGTGAAATCCTGGCCAAATTGAAGCCAATAGGAAATTTGTCATTGACCTCAGTCAGGCCAGGAATTCGCCGAACCTGCTTAATTCCAACCCCCTAACCTGTGCCCAGTTTGAGCCCTAAATCTGCCCTTCCCCCTTTTGTCCAGCTCTCTCTTGAAACAGCTTTCTATGGCTTATTAACCACACATAGTACATTTCTATAGCGCTTCTTAATCGGAGGGATCCCCAAAGTATACAAATAAGTATATAATGTGTGTATCGACTATGGACAGAGCTAACAAATTCCAGAGTTCAGAAAGTGAATTAAATTCTTGAGCCTTCCTTCCCTTTATCTCCTCTGTCAAATTAATTTGAACGTCAGTGTCCTTATTTGGCAAGCCACTTTTGGCCATTTTTTGAGTGAATGTTTGTCCACCCTATAACCAGGAGCGCATGGTTTTGCGGGTATTGTGCCAGTTTGTCAATGCTCTTTTATTGTTGCTTTTAACCTTTGGTATTTGCACGGAGATGGATTTCTAAATAAACACGAGGCTAATGGCTGGCTGGCCCAGCATTTGAGGCCAGGGAGAGCTTTTGTTGTAGGGAAGCTGGTCCTTATTGAAGCTGGCTTGGAGGATTTCTCACCAGGGAGTAAGCGTGTAATTGTAGGATTGATGAGCTGGGCTGTTCTTATTCCCTTTTGTTTGTTTTTATAGGCTATCGAATCTTGGCCGTGGAGCTGACGTCCAGCAACACGAAGCCCGTGGTGCAGGAATTCCAGCGTAAGTGCTTGTCAGCTCTGTAATATGATCATGACACTTTCTTGTAGCTGTAGAATTTGCATGAATCGGGAAGACTTGGCACATGTCTCAGGATATGTGCTGTATAGGGCAAGGCAGAATTAAGGCCCTGACTTTCAGCAAAGTGCTTACACGTATTCTTACATCTCTTCCTGTTTAGCAAAGTACTTAAACTTAAGGGCTCTGCTGAAGTGCCATTGGCACTTAAGCACATACTTAAAATGTTTTACTGAAGTCTCATTGAACTCATTGGCACTTCAGCATGTGCCTAAGGATAAGTCTACACTACAAGCCCTACAGCGACCGTGCTGTAGCGCTGACACTTGCTACAGCCACAGAAGAGGTTTTTCCATCCCTGTAGTGAATCCACCCTCTTGACAGGCAGCAGCTAGGTCGCTGGAAGAATTCTTCTGGAAATCTAGCGGTATCTACACTGGGGCTTAGATTGGCTTAATTACGTCTCTCGGGGGTGTGACTTTTTCACACCCCTGAGCACCGTAACTAGGTGGACCGAAGTTTTAGGTGTGGATCAGACCTAAGTGCTTAACTGAAGTGGGGCCTAAACAGCAGGTGAGTGCTGCATTTGAGATGTGCCAGAACGCAGTACCGGTAATGCCGTAAGAGGTTGTTCTGGTTCCCTAAAGAGTGCTGGGACGGCATCTAGGAGCACAGCGGCAGGACCGAAGCACTGGACGTAAGCATGCAGGAGAGAGTAATGTTGTGATTAAGGCAGAGGACTGGGATTTGGGAGATGTAAATCTTCTTTCTGGCCCTACTGCAGACGTCCAGTGTAACACTGGGGATTTCCCCCCCT